>NC_134486.1:333619755-334229755 GCF_040206685.1 Ascaphus truei
CTCCTTCTCCCAGACACACTCTCCCTCTCCCCCTCACACACTCTCCCCCTCACACACACTCTCCCCCCTCACACACACTCTCCCCCTCACACACACACTCTCCCCCTCACACACACTCTCCCTCTCACACACACACACACACTCACTCACTCTCTCACACAGACACTCACATACACAGACAGACACACAGACACACACATACATGGATACTCAGACACTCACACACACACTCACACACTCACATACAGACGCTCACACACACACAGACACTCACATACACTCACATAGACACATACACACTCACATACACACACTCACATACACACACATACACACACTCACATACACACACACACACACATACACTCACATACACTCACTCACATAGACACACACACACACACACACACACACACACACACACACACACACACACACACACACACACACACACACACACACACACACACACACACACACACACACACACACACACACACACACACACACACACACTCACATACACTCACTCACATAGACAAACACACACACACTCACATACACAGACACTCACAGACACATAGACAGACACACACACACATACCCACACACATACACACACTCACATACACACACATACACAGACACACACATACACAGACACACACATACACAGACACACACACACACACACACACAAACACACACACTCACATACATAAACACACACACACAGACACTCACAGACACACACACACACACACACAAACACACACACACACACACACACACACACACACACACACACACACACACACATACACACACACTCACATACACACACACTCACATACACACACACTCACATACACAGACACACTCAGGCACACACAGGCACACACACACACACACACACACTCAAACACACATACACACGGGGGAAATCGGAACAGAATCGGAACGGGGGGAATCGATGCAGGGGGGGCGATCGGAATAGGAACGGGGGGGTCGGACCGGAATCGGAGCAGGGGGGAGCGGAATCAGAGCAGGAGGGCAAGGGGGAAGCAAAGCAGGCAGGGAGCAGTAGTCACCTGACTTGCTCCATGCTGCAGGAAGAGGCTGGCAGCAGGCAGCAGGAAGAGGCGGGCCTCACTATACAAGCTCAGAGAGAGCTTGCAGCGGCCCCAAAAAAAATTCTGGCAGCGTGCCAACACGCGCCAGCCAATCGGGAGAGGGGGGAGGTTTTTTTTTTTTTTCCCCTTTGCAGAGAGCGCGCGTTGCCTGGCGCATCGCAGGCTGGGCCGCAAAAATACTCATTGTGGGCCGCATGCGGCCCGCGGGCCGCAAGTTTGACATGCTTGATCTAGACAATATATGAATAGGTAACCATGCCCTGTATGTCCCATATCCAAAGTTTAATGTATATCAAGATGAATATATACCATGTTACAATAACATGATCTAAATGCATACTTGTATGATGTCACAAACTAAAGGACAACAAAGCATGGAAACAATATCCATTAAAATATAACTAAACATTCTAAATCTAAACAAATAAGTTAAAACCCACATTACATTTAAAGGAAAACATAACAACCTGTATACAGTATAACCTGAGTAATATACCCATAATGTATACACATAAAACATATAACATTCTATCTATCTGATAAATAAATAGAAACACAAAAGAGAAAAAAGAGAAAGGTTTAACTGGATGCAATACATAATATACAGAAATAGGGCCTTATGCAGTAAGCGGCGGAAAGGCACTTCTCGCCCGTTTCCCGCCAAAAATGCCTACCCCTATTAGGGGCGAAAACGTGGCGAGTAAAAAAAAAACGCCAATTTTTTGGGCGGTTTTTTTTTTCCGCCATTGGCGAGGTGAGAAGGCACTTTTCGCCTAAAATAGACATGTTTTCTGACACGCGGTATTCAAGTAGTGGTGAGTAGCTTTGCGCCGCTATTCGCCACTCTAGAATGGCATTTTTATGCCGAATCAGCCACCCCAAAAAAAGTTGGCAAGTTGATGGTGAGAGGCTGCTGATAAGCGGTGGATCGGCACTTAAACAAAATTCTGCCCTTTTTCCTGGCTGGGATTGATGCCGGGGGTCTCCGGATCTGATACCATTAATACCAGCACCGGAGCCCCCCGGCATGCATCCGAGGCAGAAAAAATGCATTTAAAGGCCACTTCATTAACTTAGCGGCTAACCGCTAAGGCAATGATGGGGTTAAGCCACCGTGCCAGGTTTATTGTGGCTAGCGGGGGTGGGTGAAGGGGGGATTTGGCCCTTGTTGTTTGTTTAGGGCTTGCGGGGGGCGGGGGGGGTTGCGGGTGCGCTTAACCCCTTCACGACCGTAGCGGTTATCACCGCTACGGTTATTAACGGGTTAAGCCCTCCCGCTACCCACCCGCAAACCCTAAACAAACCCCCGTTGGGTCTAATACCCACATCACCCACCCCCGCTACCCACAAAATAAATACACACACAATAGCCCCACACTTAATAAATAAATAAATATATATATATAATTCTATATATATATATAAACCATACGATACCGTTTGAAGCACGAGATCAGGAGACCGTTTTTGTATTGAAAAAGACACATAAACCGACGTTTCGGTCCCCCCAGTTGGACCTTTCTGAAGGTGGTGCAATGAATGCGTGCAGAGTACATATATACTGTATAGCCTAAAACCCCAGTGCTGCTGAAAAACACCAATCACAGAAAATTAGCATCACCTGCCTGTGTGCCCTACAAGCAACCTATCACAGTGAGAACAGTGGCCATCTTGAATATATTAAACTGGTAAGTAGTACTAATGTATTAATGAGCATGCGCATAGTTAATGACCTATGTGAATTAACTGTTCGCGCAAACAGGCTGATGGGCAGAATGGCTGGTAAGGAAGAAATTACTGTGGAACACCTAATGTGCTCACCAAAATAGTGCAGAGAATCGTGTAGGGATAAAAAATATATATACAAGGATGACGTGGCTGTATGGAATTACTTGTGCGCTGAATCCATCAAGTATTGGGCATGCAATAGCTAACAGTGTGTAAAACAAATTGCAATATGTATCAGTAAAGCCCACAAACACAGCTCCAAAGGTCTTAATTAGGGATAGTGCACACCATATAAATAATGGCACAATTTGATACATTTAGAACTAGTGGGGTGTATAAATAAGTGATATGGGACACAAATAATGCAGTGTCATTACACATATAGTAAGGCATTGCCCAAAAGATATTCTGAAATAGTCTAAATGCATGAGTCCAGAGTTGCTGTTGAAGATTAAGAGTGTAGCAAATAGAGATAACGTAATCAACCACTGACCAAACAAAATGATATGCGTCAGAATAAATTGCATATTAGCAGTTGTACATATCAGACCTAATAAAGCCCAGAGAGTGCATTGGTCTCTTAAGGTGCAGATAGTGGCCAATGTCACACAGCACCCAATAAAAGTCTGCCAGGTAAAACATCCATCGAAGGAATGTGCTTAGTCTGCTGTGGTAAAGATTCCTAGTATCAGCGGGCCAATCTTGGGACAGGTATACCTTTATAGGAAGCAACTGAGTTTAAAGTCCTCGTTTAGGCTTCGAGGGCTCAGAGTACCCAGGCTGTGAATCAGTCTTGCTTCCAGTTGCAACAATTCTCTGTTGCGGTTACCTCCTCTTCTGGGACCTTCCTATAAAGGTATACCTGTCCCAAGATTGGCCCGCTGATACACTCTTAATCTTCAACAGCAACTCTGGACTCATGCTTTTAGACTATTTCAAAATATCTTTTGGGCAATGCCTTACTATATGTGTAATGACACTGCATTATTTGTGTCCCATATCACTTATTTATACACCCCATTGGTTCTAAATGTATCAAATTGTGCCATTATTTATATGATGTGCACTATCCCCAATTAAGACCTTTGGAGCTGTGTTTGTGGGCTTTACTGATACATATTGCAATTTGTTTTACACACTGTTAGGTATTGCATGCCCAATACTTGATGGATTCAGCGCACAAGTAATTCCATACAGCCACGTCATCCTTGTATATATATTTTTTTCCCTACATGATTCTCTGCACTATTTTGGTGAGCACATTAGGTGTTCCACAGTAATTGCTTCCCTGCCAGCCATTCTGCCAATCAGCCTGTTCGCGCGATCAGTTATTTCACATGGGTCATTAACTATGCGCATGCTCATTAATACATTAGTACTACTTACCAGTTTAATATATTCAAGATGGCCACTGTTCTCCCTGTGATAGGTTGCTTGTAGGGCACACAGGCAGGTGATGCTAATTTTCTGTGATTGCTGTTTTTCAGCAGCACTGGGGTTTTGGGCTATATATATGTACTCTGCACTGCATTCATTGCACCACCTTGAGAAAGGTCCCACTGGGGGACCGAAACGTCGGTTTATGTGTCTTTTTCAATACAAAACTTGTGATCAAACTTACCAGAGTGCTGTCTCCTGATCTCGTTCTTCAAACGGTATTGTATGGTTTATTATTGCTTTATGGGACAAGCACCCAATTTTTTCAACTTGCAAGTGGAGTGCCGGCTGCTTCTGTGGATTCTATATATATATATATATATATATATATATATTACCCCAACAACCCCTATACCCCCCTAACATACAGTATAGTAATGGGCACAATTACTATTATCCACAAATGGATAATAGTGAATGTGTCCATTTAAAATACATAAAGAACAATAAATACATTAAATACATATAGCACTCACACTTGCCGGCTGCCACGATGAAGGCCATACTCATCTTCATCCTGCTCATGTCCCATCTGCTTCTGCAAACATACACAAGAATAAAAACATCCCATGAAATGCTATTAACCGCTGCAGTCATTAAGGGGTTAACCCACCCTCACCCACCACTGTGACGTCATATCCGTTCTCCACCAAGCCTCTGTCACATGGTGTACTAGAGCCAATCAGAGTTGGGATGGAGTTCCCACGCTCTGATTGGCTACCGTACCATGTGAGGCCGGCCATGTTTCTTTTAATGACATCATCTTAAAGGCAATTGCAGCAAAGCCATTCTGATTGGCTGTGCTTTCATTGTCTTTAAGTGACGTCATAATTTTTTTTTTATCGGCCAAAGCACATGGTTTTCACGGCCCAATCAGGGCCATGGAAACCATGACGAAAATGTGACATCATAGGCCTTTAAAAGCGTATGCCATCTCATTTTGAAGCCAGATGCCGAGGAGGAAGGACCTCCTACAGAAGAAGAAGACACGGGCATGGCAGCAGACGGTAAGAAGACCCCGGAAGAGAGCCGTAGCTGAAAGAAAGAAGAATACAGATGAAGATGGATTACCACTACAAGACCCATGGATTGTTTTGTTTTATTATTTTAATGTTTATTATTTTCTGGTTTGTTATTTTATGGGTTCCTGTTCGTGGATTGGTTCATGAGTAAGCTGTTCAACGGGACTCGGTGAGTGGGGAAAGTAATGGTAAGGAAAGAAAAGAAATGTATTTTATGTAACTTGTTTTTTTCTTGCTTTTTACATGTGTTGTTTTTTTTGGGGTACATAATTTCTTGCCACTGTATGTATTTATGTATGTATGTCTAGAGAGATATATACATACAGGGTAAGAAATGATTGTGTTTGAAAAGCTTGCTTTGCACTATTTTAAAAGATTTTGGCTATGCTGCTATGCATAGATGTGTGTTGAATGTATTTTATAATTAGATAGATGTAATTTTTGGGCTTGTATGCTGTACTTTAAATCATGGTGAGGCTTGCTTTTGTATATTTTATTTTTTGGTGTCCTTCTATTTTGTATGATGGTAACTTGTTCTCTTTAACGGTTGCTATAGTTAATTGTGTAATTGGTATGGATGCTATTTTAATTGTTTGGGGATGTAATTAATGTCTGCAAATTGATTGATGGTGACTTTATTGAATTACATAGTATACTTTTTTAGATGTAATGCTATTTTCTTTGGAATATTGTATGGTTAACATTGATTTGCAGCGTCTACATGTTGCTTAGATTTAATGCATCATTTATACAATGTAAATGCAATGTTTTCAGTGGCATTTGAGGCTTTTGATTGGCATTTGATGCTTTAGATTGGATGATTACATTTGATTTGTTTAGAAAATAGCATTGTATTATATATATATGTATGAATGTATGTATGTATGTATGTATGTATGTATGTATGTATGTATATATGTATGTATGTATACATGTATGTATGTATACATGTATGTATGTATACATGTATACATGTATGTATGTATGTATGTATGTATGTATGTATGTATGTATGTATGTATGTATGTATGTATGTATGTATGTGTATATATATATATATATATATATATATGTATATATATATATATATATATATATATATATATATATATATATATATATATATATATATACATGTAGAGGTATCAGTACCGTGTTAGCCGAGCTTCAATAATCAAAAAAATAAAAAAATAAATAGATGATACCGTTCTGTGGCTAACGAAATGCTTTTATTTGTGCGAGCTTTCGAGATACACTGATCTCTTCTTCCGGCGATGTTACAATGAATGAAGCAAAAGATAAACTTAAAAACAGTGTCTCTTGGAATGTTATCTGTGCTGTTCCTTCCCCCGGTGTGGATGTGTTTTATGGCTAGAGGTGTTAAATGGTTACTGAAAGCAAGTGAAGAAAGAGTGTGTATGTGTATCAGTGTGAATAAAAATGAATGGAGAGCCCACAGTATATACAGTGCTTTACACAAGGTGTGTGTGGAGTGGGACTGGATTTAAATGGTGTGGGTGGGTGTGGAAATGTGAGAGTTAGTAGCACAACTAAAAGTGTGTGTGGATACTTAGTGGTCCCTATTGGTGTATAGGGATGGAAAAACAAGGAGTATTAGTATGTGTGAGAGACAGCTGTGTGTGCATACATATAGCACAGTATTTTATATATATATTTATGCAACTGTTTGGGACACTTAGCAGTGGCCTAAACAGAGATCGAAATTTTATGAGTCATTACTGACAGTAGTGAACTCTCGTCCCATAAGCGCTAAAGGCCATGTCTGTACATACTGTGCTATATGTATGCACATCAAACAGAAGAGTACCAATATCCCAATCTGAGTTTAATCCATAAGGGATACGTGTTTGTAAAGTGAGTATCCCTTATGGATTAAACTCAGATTGGGATATTGGTACTCTTCTGTTTGATACCTAGCTTTGCGTAGACACTATTTTCTGTGTATGATTAAATAGACTATATGCTTAAGATGTATTAGATTGTCAGATTCATTATGTAGACATTGTTAAGAAGGTCTCTGTTTTCATTATCTCTCTGGGCTGTGGAGCTTACACTTTATGTATATCAATTTGTTATTATAAAATGTCTCCACTATACCCTTACAATATCATACAACCTAACTATGAGGATCTTGAAACACTGTTATCATAGGTTACTTCTAATTGTTTTTAATTTATTTCTTTATTGGTTTTATCATTATTATGCTTTTCCTCATTAGGAGTGCTTTTATATAATTTTTTTTGTTTATGTTAATAAAGATGTGTTTGTTTTGTATTACATGCTCCAGGACGCACTGGGCTCTGTTGCCTAGCTACGCTTAGCATTTGACCTTTTTGGTCACATGTCTGTGACGGAGTGACGTCATGTGCTATTCTTTCAAGGAGTGGGAGGCACTAGCATCGGGTGCATGTGTTTATGCGCGTACAGTGATTCTCCCACCTCCTTCGCGCATGACGCGACTATCAGGGCACGCATTATGCAGCGTAACCACGCAACCATACGTCACGGGTCAGAGGTCATCTACGCGACCCGCGTGACGTATGCGGATATGCTCCGCGATTGGGCTACATGCTTGTTAAGTGAGTATAAATGTCGCTCCATAACTTATGGTTGTATTCACCTTGATAAAGGACTGTAGAGGTCCGAAACGCGTAGGTGTGTTTGTTACTTTGCCTGGATCCTATTAAATAGCTTATTTTTGGTACGTATCCCTGTTGGTGTTATTGCTATTCTACAGCTGGACTTGGTGCTTCGTTTTTCTTCCCTGTTCTACATTCTGACTACCGCATACGGATGCACATTCAACCCTGGACACTGGAACCCAACTGGACTTACTGCTTATGGTGGATGAAGATTCCCAAGTGAGTTCGTTCCATTTTGCCCTTATTACAATACAGTTTGTCATAGGATGTTTCATCTACCGGTCACCTGCAGGTGTCATTGACATTTCCTTACTACCTGGTCTGTGGGATTGTCATTACCGGGCTACATTCCTAGAGACACTATATATATATATATTCATTCAAGGGTTGTTTTCCTGTTATTCACTCAATTGGCTCAAGTATTGTCTTGAGAGCACCACACACATTTTTTTGATATTGATGAGGTCAGTTTAAGTTTCTTTATTTTACTATGCTAGTTAATGTGTTTAATAATGGCCAAATAATCTATTATCCCTATCTGGATAATAGTTATTTGGCACATTATTGTACTGTATGTGTTGGGGTGGGGGGAGGGGGTATTGGCCCCAAGGGTACAAATTCATGGGTGAAGGGTGGGTATCGGGCCAGTGTGACTTAACCCCTTAATTACCTTTGCGGTTATTATACGATAAGGTGTTTGAGGGGTTAATTGATATCTGAATGTAATTGCAATGTACTGGCTTTGTTTTGGCAATGTATTTTGTGGGCAAGACAAGGATGTTGCTGGTGACGGAGACTTCTTATTGATGAGGTCAGTAGCACGTTATTATTTATTTGAATATGCTAGTTAATGTTTTTAATAATGTGCAAATAATCTATTATCCCTATCTGGATAATAGTTATTTTGCACATTATTGTACTGTAGGTGTTGGGGTGGGTGGGTGTATGTATTGAATGTATAGGCCAGGTTTATTTTTTTTACATTCAGGGTTTGTTCCGTGGTTCTGCGTGGGACCTCTGGAGACCACCTGCGGGTCTCCTCGGGTATCTCACGGGTATCAGGCTGGTGGTTCCACGGGTGACACATGCGGGGATGAAGCGGTGGCCTCACATCTGTGGGGGCACCGTGGACCCGTAGTCTGCGGGGATGAAGCGGTGGTCCCGCATCCATGGGGGCACCGCTGACCCATAGGTGCGGGGATGAAGCGGTGGTCCCACATCCGTGGTTGCACCGCGGACCCGTAGATAGCACTCGTGAGTTCCCCAGACCCCCGTGGGAACCACCCGAGGCCCCGCAGACACCTGTGGGTCTGACCCGGGGCTCCCAGACATCCTTGGGCTTACCGTGGGGACCCAATTGTGGCCCATGGTGCCACAAGGAGACCACCTGGGGGCCATGGCGCTTGGCGGGACCCACCAACAGGTCTCCAGAACCTGTGTGAAAAGGGCTGCTGGTACCCTGTAGGTCTGTCAGGTGCCCCGCCAGCCCACCGGGGACTCGCGTGGGGCTGTGTTATGAACCCTGTTTGTAAAAGGATAAATCTTGTATTTATGGGGGGGCACAGGGGGTGGGTAATGTATTTAATAAATATAATGATGTTTATTGTGTGTAACTGTATTGTTTTTATTGTGGGTACTGGGGTTGGGGGGGGGGGTTCCCCAACGGTATGTGGGTAGGCCTCCCTTGTGGGTAGTGGGTGAGGGTGGTTAGGCCTCACAGGGTGGGGGGGTAGTTTGGGAGGGTATGTAGGCCTCCCCAGTGGTGGATGAGGGTGGGTTTACCCCTTAATGACTGTAGCGGTTAATAACCGCTATGGTGATTAAGGGGTTAGGGGACATTACATTGGATGTTTTTATTTTTATTTCTGTTTTGCAGAAGCAGATGGGGCAATAGCAAGATGAAAATGATGGCCTTCATCGTGGCAGCCGGACATGGGTGAGTGCTACACTGACGACACACTTTATTCGAGCTCGGCTAGTCCCACGAATTCGGGTATACCCGGGTGTATTGAGGTTTGTGACTGTTTTCTGCCCGAGTGCATTGAGTTATTTTCCGGCAGGGATTGAAGCATTTTATTCCCGCTGGCTGCAATACTGCACAGTACATATATATATACTGCATTACAATTCATGAATTTATGCCATCTGGTAGACACGCGAAGCATTGCAGCCTATTAAATCCTAATCATTATCATTTAACAGATCAGCCGCCCGTCAGCCAGGCATGAACCCAGGCTGGGAAGGCAAATGCAACGGGGCTTGTCAGAGGTGAGGAGCGGCGCATTCCAGGTATCTGCCAGGTACATACCGGGTATTTGCTCGAATAAAGTGTGTCGGTGCAGTATATGTATTTAATGTATTTATTGTTATTTATGTATTTTAAATGGACAACTGCACTATTATCCATTTGTGGATAATAGTAATTTTGTCCATTACTGTATTGTATGTCGTATATTGCAATATTTATTGGGGGCAATTGTCCCCAATAAACATGCTATTATGCCTTAACCCCTTCATTGCCTTAGCGGCTATCCGCTATGGTAATGAAGCAGCATTAATGTATTTTAATAATATTGTGCGGGAGCAGGGGGTCCCCTGAGCTGAACCGCATTGATTTCTGGCTCAGAGACCCCCTGCTTCCCGAGTTACAGGCCCCGGTTTGGGACATCGGTTACAGTGTCGACGCCATCTTTATTGCGGGCACGTAGCGTATGGGACGCTATAAACATGGCGGCGACACTGCCCACCCGATCACACATACCTGGGCCTGTAACTCAGGAAGCAGGGGGTCCCTGGTCCACAAAGCAATGCGGTTCAACTCAGGGGACCCCCTGCTCACTGTACAGTATTATTAAAAATATTTTCATGCTGCTTCGTTACCATAGCAGATAGCCGCAAAGGTAAGGAATGATTGTGTATTGATATGGGTGTTTTATTCATAGTGTAGATGTGCAGAGGGTCTCCGGAGCTGAACCGCTTTGGTTTTAGGTCCCCCTGCTTCCCGAGATACAGACATATTTAGGGGGTGCCGGTATCCCTCTGCTTTGTTTACATTCCACGGTCACGTGATCGGGACATTTAAATGCAGAGGGATACCGGCACCTCATAAAGGGGCCTGTATCTCGGGAAGCAGGGGGTCCCCGGACCTGAAACCAATGCGTTTCAGCTTCGGAGACACCCTGCACATGTACACTATGAATAAAAATGGTTTATAGAATAATTTTTAATGTGCCGATGTTTGCGCAGAGGGAGCAGAGGATCTCTCTCTGCTGCAGACATATCTCGGCAGAGGACGGCTTCTTGGCAGCTTCTCGCCAGGCAGCCATCTCGCCACCGGTTACTCGCCATTTTATCAAATGGTGGTGGCGCATTCATTCTCCAGGGATTAGGCCCTTACAGCATACAGCGAGTTTAACACGCCAAAAACATGGCTAGTTCCAAAACTGGCTAATGCTTTTTTTCGCTGCTTAGTGCATAGACCCCATAGTGTCTATAATAATCTCATGACCCCTTAAGAAATAAACATCCGTAAAACTATCTAGTTCTGTGAAGTCTATATAAGAGATCTTGTTAGAAATAATGTACAATTGTGTGCATTGTAGAATAAAGTATTTAAGATACCAATAATCGTGTTAAATATTCATAATTATGAAAATTGGGAGCCACGCTTGCATTACGTTATAAGCGGATTCGCGTTGTAACGGATCGCGTTATAACGGGATTGAGCTGTACTGTTGTAAACATGTTATGTGACATATTAGTACGTTACTATAAATAAAAGACATCAATAATCAACACAATACTCAAATATTTACACTTCACATTTCAGTGAGTGTAATTGTATGACAGAATATGTGACTATGGTAAACCATCACACATACCATAGCGTTATTATTCGTAAATTAATATGTATGATCATGTAACTTTGTATATAGGTGCATCCATACATCATAAACTCTAAACCTCTAAGTCAGTCTACACCATGTAACAAAAATTCGCAATCATTTTAATTAATGTATTGTATAATCATATACATTTAAGATAAAGTATGGAATTGACAGCTGTGAATACTTTAAACAAATAAGAAAATTAGCAGATTTGTCAGACTATTTAATGCTCTTACATATTACAGGTGCGCCGACGAGTATTCTAAAACTTGCCTTGGAAAATCTGGGGCAATCACCAACAAGACCCAAGTACATGCTGGGTACATGCTGAAACATTTCAGTGACATTTCTGCAGACAGACTAATGGCCCATCAGATTTACACAGCGGGGGTCCCTGGCAGTTCCATTCAAACTGCACCCGCAAGCCCTATACTGGTTGTGGGTCACTTTTACACTAGCTGGGGTACCCCCTTAAATGATGGATTCCCTCAGCAACAGGAATACATGTTTTATCCCTTTGCCTCATTCTCCTTTCTGGGCTGTGCTGAAGCAGGATACCCTAGTGGTGAGTCGCCCTTGCACTTTCAAGGGAAGGTATTGCTGGAACAATGTTCCTACATGTATCCGAGAATCAGGCATGATTCCCGGGTACATTTATTTGGAGAACCGACAACTCCGGACCCCAACCTCCAAGGCACATTCTGTCAATGTTTCCTCTGCAAAAATAAAACCTTGAAACTCATATCATAGCAATCCCTGCTTGATTGCATGCCCGGAAAGGGAAAAACACACAAAAAAAATTAATACATACAATTAATTGGAATTGTACAAGGTTACTGTGCCCAAGAGCCAACTCTTGGACCCTTATACATGGATCAGGGGTAACCAAAATGGGCTTGACCTTTATTAGAGAGCCTGGTTACCCCTTTCCATCACTCCCCTTACCTGTGGAACTCCCTCACCCTAAGGCTAAGGTCCCGTTGCACGCGTCCGCACGGCTGGCTTGCTTGCCGGCGGCGTGTGCAACTCGCTGTACCGCAATCTGCGGTCTACAGGAAACTTCAGTAGTAGCGGGGGGCGTGGCCAAACGGGTCGGGGGGGTGCGGCCATGACGTGAGGGGGCGCGGCCATGACGTGGGGGGCCGGAGCGGGAGGTGGGCGGGAGTGGGAGGATTGACAGGGAGGGGGGGGGCGTGGCTTGAGCGGAGGGACCCGCTACTCTTCCCCCCCCTCCCTCCACGGGCTGCCACGGGCTGCAGGTAAGTAAAAAAAACACACACACGCAGGCACTCATACATACATACATACATACACACACACACACACACACAGGTAGGCACTCACGCACTCATACACACACATACACACACACACACAGGCACGCACGCACTCAGACACACACACAGACAGGCACTCACGCTGCTTTCACTCCACACTCCTCCCCGCTCCCCGAAGCCTCTCCTCCTCCCGCAGCCTCCCCTCCCCATTGGCTCACAGCCACACCACGTGACACGTCGAAGCTAGGAAACACCATTCTCTTGTGTCTCCTAGCGGCTGACGCGCCACAGCGTGTAGTCAGCTGTGCCGCCAGGGGGGACCGGGACCGGCTCGCGAGGATTCCCCTGCTGGTGGGGAACTCGCTACATTGCCGCCCGCGCCAACGAGCGCAGCGGGACCCAGGCCTAAGCATACACCAAGCACCTTCTGTCCCGACCTTTAAGACAAACCTTAAAACTCACTTCTTAAATTAAGCACTCCAATAGCCTAGACACATGGCTACTGTCCCACACACACAGTCCCTCCTACCAAGGACTTCCATCTACTGCACGTATTTGCTCACCTGCTGTTTCTGTAAATCTGCCATCATACCACTGAACTTGCAAGCTGTCTGGGACAGGGATTTCCTTTCCTATTGTCTGAACTTATTTTTTTTACACTTATTGTACAATATATAATTGGCTATATTGTACTGTATTGTTTCTCTTGTAAAGCGCTAAGTACTGCTGTGGGTGCTATATTAATAAAGATATAAATACATACTGTAGCTTTTTAGTGGAATTATAAAATAGTTAAAATTATTTCACCACAATACTGGATGCTCCCTTGTATCATCTTTATTCAACAATATGTCAGCATCATTCTTGATTTTTGGTAGATTCTATTTTTAATTACTATATAGAATATGTTATTGCTTGTTATATTCCAAATTAGCTATTTACTGTATATAGACTAGTTTTAGTGACTGCTATTTGTTTTTTTCCCCATGAATATTGATAAAAGAATTGACAGTCCTCTGTCTGCTGTTAAAATACTTAGCAATTTTAATTCTTATAGAACTGCTTCCTTCACAAAGTTATATTCTCATAGGAAGCAAGATTATAGATGGTGCGCATGACATGCTGTGACACACATGGACAGATGGTATAGCCTTTGAGACTATTGATTTATATTCTTTTTTACAAGTATGCTTGTTTGTTTAGTTCAATACATAATCTCCTTAGATAGTTATAAGTTATTTAGGGCAAATAAGATCCTCAAAGTTTTTCGCTTCAACATCAAGTGTATAAAATGTATTAACATTGCAATGTATTGCTGTAGGCAGTATTGAATGCCATACCAATTTCATTTTACCAGTCATTTCAAAATCCCTATTTGAACTTTAAGTTCAATAAGCTGCTGGCGGCATGTTTAGCAATAGTGAATCTACAGTAGCTGTAAAACAATTGCTATTTTAGTATGATGAAATACAGTTTGAAATGTACATACTGTAATAGCTTATTTGGAAAAGGCATCGAGGCAGTTCACATCTTAAGCTATAAGAAATTGATTTACAGTAAATAATAGTTTATGGCTAATCTAGATACATTAAAGAAAGTGGCATTGAGTGAATATTGCAAGTTCAATACTTTTTTTCTAAAAAAAATAATTATAATGTGAAATTAGACCGTATACCTCTTTCAATTGATATATTGATAAAATTAATATATATATATTTTTATTAATGGAATGCATGCATATTTTTTATTCTTTATTTAAAGGTTTTAATTTAGTTATTTTAAAAAACTTTTTTCTGAGTTTAATAGTAAGTGTATTGAATGTATTTTAATTGCATCTTGAAATATGTTAAAAATCAACAACAAATGTGTGAATAAGGCTTTCACACCAGGTCCCTATTACAGTAGAGACACACGGTGTACAAAAGAGTAAAGTATTAAGACTGGATAAATCTAGGGATACAATATCCTAAAAAAAGCATCATGTACCCATAAGGTACAGTAGCTATCAGGGGAACCAGAGTATGTACTTCCCTAGTATCAATTCAAGAAAAAAAAATTGTATTCAGTAACAATATAAACATTGACGGAAGTGATAAATATATATACAGTACAGTGACAAAATGTTTAAAAATACCCATTGGTGAGGCGGCTGCACTGTTCAAAACCACAGGAAACTACATCCCTAATAATAATAATAATAATAATAATAATAATAGCATGTTCTTGTATAGCACTGCTAGTTTTACGTAGCGCTTTACAGAGACATTTTGCAGACACAGGGGGCTATGCACTAAGCTCAATGGCTTTGCGTTTTGATTTGGCCAAAAAGCAGGTTTGTTAAAAAGTGAAGCCGGGGACGCAATGCACTAAGGCCTTGAGGCCATTTTTTAACGTACCTGCTCAAAATAGCTCAAAACAGCCACAGCATACGGTTTGCTTTTTTTCCCCCTGCTAGCATTCTGAACCTCTCCGTTCGCTACCTGATAGAAAAAAAGCCGCCTGTAACATTTGCATGGAGATTTGCTATCTCCATGCAAGACTGTTACAGGCGTTCCTACACTAAATAAATACATTTTAATTATAGTGTACATGAGCAGGAGGTCTCCCGAGCTGAACAGCATTGGTTTCAGGTCTGAGGACCCCCTACTTCTGGAGTTACAGGCCCCGTTATGGGGTGCCGGTATCCGCTGTAATTTTAAAGCTTCCGCGTCACGTGACCGGGAAATGTACATTCAGGAGGGGATACCGGAGCCCCATAAAGGGGCCTGTAACTCCTGAAGAAGGGGGTCCCCGGACCTGAAACCAATGCTGTTCAGCTCCGAGGACCCCATGCTCATTGACAGTATTATTAAAGCAAACGTAATCATTAATTTTTATATGTGTTCATTTACACGCGAAGGCAATGATGGTCCCCTGAGGTTCATTTATGTCCCCTTATTTTTCTGGGGTATATGTGGGAGAGGCCATGGAAGGAGTGAATCCATGTAATATAATTTTCTTGTCAATTACAGTATGTGTCATTATTTTTGGGTTGGGACATGGCAGTGTACTGGTTAAATTCTGAAATGCTGACGTCGTCAATTTAGGCAATCACCTGAAAACAATAGTAATCACACTTGTGGCCAACTATTTGGGAGGGATACCCTATATAAAGTGTCAATTTTGTTCATTTAGTGTGGGTGTTGTTGTGAGGAGAGATAGAGTCGAGTTGGTGATAGTAGTTGGAGAGAGTTGGAGAGAGTTGGTGATTTGTTGGCGAATATTGAGTGAGTTGTCTTGTGTTATTATATTTTGTTTATCTACTTTTTTGTATTGTTAGTGTGATTGAACTTTGTTAGTGTGTCATTTTTCTTTATATTTGTTTCTTGTGAGTGAGTCAAATAGAGAGGATGAGTGGACGTGGGAGTGGACGTGGGAGTGGACATGGGAGTGGATGTTGGAGTAGACGTTGTTGTGGTGTGGTGGCTGGTGGGAGTGGGGATGCAGTGGGAGTGGGGGTGCGGTGGAGTGTGGGAGTTGGGGTGTGGTGGAGCGTGGGAGTGGGGGTGCGGTGGCTAGTGGGGGAGTATTGGAGCGTGGGAGTGGGGGTGCGGTGGCTGGTAGGGGAGTGTTGGAGCGATGGAGTGGGGGTGCGGTGGCTGGTGGGGGAGTGTTGGAGCGTGGGAGTGGGTGTGCGGTGGAGCGTGGGAGTGGGGGTGCGGTGGAGCGTGGGAGTGGGGGTGCTGTGGCTGGTGGGGGTGCGGTGGCTGGTGGGAGTGGAGTGAGACGTTGTGCCAGGGCAGGTACGTCCCGTGATGACACTCCAGGTGGTGGAGTGCAGGTGGATGAGGGTAGCAGGACTACTGGACTGGGAGAGAGGGACACTGTTCACCATACACACAGTAATGATGATGATGATGGAAGTGATGAGGGGCCATCAACAAGCCAGGCGCAGCCGGAGGGCCTAAGAAACCCCTGCTTTACACATCGCGAAAATGACATCCTGGTTGAAAGTGTCATGGATTCCTATGAGCAACTCTATGGATTATTAGCATGTAAGTTTTGTATTTTAATTATTCGAGAACAATATATACATTAGGTTGTATATGCCGCATTCTCATGTATTAACTATATTTCACATGTGTAAGTTGTGGGGTGCTGTGGAACAATGAAGGGACCTCTAATATGTCTTAAGTACATATAGAACATAAAAAGTGTTGTCCGCACTCATAATGAATACTAAACAATCAATGATACTTTAAATGATGATATATATGAATGACTCAAAGTGAGGGTCATTCATTGTCAATGTGCCTACAAAATTTCATCACATACAATTAACTGAAGGGTGAGGGATGGTGAGGGAAGGGTAAAAATTGTCATTATGAAAAATTATGGGATATGATAAACACATCCCTAAGAGGGAAGGAAGTGGTTTAGATGAGACGCAGGGGAACGCGACGTTTCGTGCTCACTTACCCCTTTTACAGGCCCATTATCATAGTCAGCACAAAGTGGGACTATGTTACTTACCCACTCCCTCACACTAATTTCATCACATTGTTAAAATAAATGGTATTAAGATGCCATTACTGTTTATTCAAGACATGCCTAACGTTACATACAGTTGTTAAACATGTATGCTGTAACGGAGGTGTGCAGCTGATTGTTCACATGTAATTTGTCAGGAATGCGCGCATGACCGACACTAATAGGTGTCTGTAATTAGAGGTACATGTTATAATTGTTACAATATTATTATACAGTAATTTAAATACTGAAATTAATATGAACACTGTTACATATACACAGGTAAAACCAAGACCAGTGTGAAGTCAAAATTGTGGGGCCAGATAGGCCGAGCTGTCTCATCAGCTGGTGTCTTTCCAAGGACATCAGAGACGTGTAAAAAAAGATTTGGTGACATAAAACACAGGTCAAGAATAAGATGGCACGGGCCGGACGCATCACAAGTGGGACAGGAGTTGGACCTCCAGCATCACTGAAGTTACAGTCTTACGAGGAAAAGATGTTATCAATAATGACTCCCCGCCTTATATTTGGAATTGGAGGGAACAGAGATATTGGGCCATCTCTTTCACATTCGACACCAGGTGAGTCGTATGCTATGAGATCAATATTTACTTGAGAAATGCAAGCATTTAAAAATAAAACTACAATAATCTTTTTAGATGTGAAACTGAAATGTCAACATTACACATGTCCTTATTCATTTATGTCAAATATGCTTTTAATGTAAAGCTTCAGTTCAATAATTATCCTGCATGTGTGTTTTTGGATAGCAATCACTAGTGTATTGACCATAAATACTTGTAGCATGTTCAGTTTTAAACAAAACTACTTGTAAATAACAATTGTATTTGATTTGAACAAGCATGCTTGTTCCTCTTGTTCATGTATGAACCATTCACATTAAGCATATTTAAATATGTCGTCAAACTCCGCACATCAATACAAGGACAACTATAATTTCGCAACCTATGCAGTTGTTTATTTAATTAGAGCTTGCACACAAACTATTGCTGTCATAAAATTTACATACCAAAAACATAAACAGGACATTGAACTGCAGCTTTAACTGATGCACATCTCCAAATTTTCTACAAAACATATGTGCATTTACATAGTATGTTCAGCTAAATAAAGAGGAGCACAAAATTACTTAGTCATTATGTTGAATTTAAAATGTTGTTATTTATTATATAGTGATGGCTGAGGACATGGATTCTGATGTGCCTGCATCACCACAACAACCTGTCCGAATTGAGGATGAGATGACAGTAGATCCCACACATATTAGTGTCCCAGATGCGTATGATTCCGGACCTGATTTGCTTGGATTCCAGGATACCCAACCAAATCCTGAAAGTGATGACAATGGAGAGATCCAACCGGGCCAGGGAGACCGGGTTTGTGCTGAAGCATTATCAATTTTAACCAGCCTAGAGGCCAGGTTTATCAAAAACCAGCAAGATCAGTCACACATACACTCTCAAACACATGAGAAAATATATGAAGAAATGAAACATATGAGCAATATAATGATAAGACAACAGGACACACTGGACAAAATGGTAAATAGCCTCTCTGTCATAGCCACATGTATGGGTCAACTTGTGGCACATGTCCATGCACAGCCTCCGCCACAGGCACAATTACAGCCACAAAGCCAGCCACATGCACAATCGGATATACACATACTATCCGATCTGGATCTATTATCAGATATAGATCTAATATCAGAGCCAGAGAGGCAAATAGCTCCAGAGAGGCAAATACAGGCAGAGATCCAAAGTGAGCCAGAGATCCAAAGTGAGCCAGAGATCCAAAGTGAGCCAGAGATCCAAAGTGAGCCAGAGATCCAAAGTGAACCCGAGATGCAAAGTGAGCCAGAGATTCAAAGTGATCCAGAGATCCACAGTGATCCAGAGATCCAAAGTGAGCCAGAAATCCAAAGTGAGCCAGAGAGGCAAAGTGAGCCAGAGAGGCAAAGTGAGCCAGAGAGGCAATGTGAGCCAGAGAGGCAAAGTGAGCAAGTGAGGCAAATCGAGACAGACACACAGCCAATGCTACATCAGGATCATAATGCACCAGATCCTATGTCCCAGGCTCTTCCCCTGGCCCAAATACTAGCACTGGCACTGGCACTGGCACAACCATTGGGAGTGGCTCAAACACTGTCCCAACCCCCGGCACTGGCTCAACCACTGTCCCAACCCCCGGCACTGGCTCAACCACTGGCACAAACCCCGGCACTGGCTCAACCACTGTCACAACCCCCAGCACTGGCTCAACCACTGTCCCAACCCCCGGCACTGGTCAACCACTGGCACAAACTCCGACACTGGCTCAACCACTGGCACAAACCCCGGTACTGGCTCAACCACTGGCACAAACCCCGGCACTGGCTCAACCACTGGCACAAACCCCGGCACTGGCTCAACCACTGGCAAAAGCCCGGCACTGGCTCAACCACTGGCACAAACCCCGTCACTGGCTCAACCACTGACACAAACCCCGCCACTGGCTCAACCACTTGCACAAGCCCAGGCACTGGGCCAGCATGAAATGACAAGAAGAAGGCAACGATCAAGTCACCGTGGACGTGATTCCACATCAACGCCTCCCACACGTTCATCACAACGACTATCCCCCCCCAAAAAAAGGTCTTATTATTGTTCCCGTAAGTCTTCATATTCAATTATTAGCATTCATTAAGGTTCAGCAAACTAACTAACAATGGGCAATAATCAAGTGTGTATGTAACACAAGTAAGGTGCATACTGCTGAGGCAGCTTTTATCGCCGGTTTTTCCCTGGCTTCTTCCTGGAATGCGACGCTCTTCACCTGGCGCATGCTGCGTTCATTTTGCATTCCCAGCCACGGGTCATGCGCGGCTGACGCACGGTTGATGCGTTTATTGAGAATGGTTCGGATTTAATAGGTTGCAATTCTTCGCGTGTCCGCCAGATGGCAGATATTCATGAATTGTAATGCGCATACGCTTCAGTAATGTGTCGACTTGCAGGTGTTTCGTTTAAAAAAGATACCACAGT
The DNA here is from genome assembly GCF_040206685.1 of Ascaphus truei. Lineage (NCBI taxonomy): Eukaryota > Metazoa > Chordata > Amphibia > Anura > Ascaphidae > Ascaphus > Ascaphus truei. The sequence continues at coordinate 333,640,459 of NC_134486.1, forward strand.
GTGCTATTGTAACTTGGCCTTGAGACTGAAGGATCAATTTAGGCTTTTCATATTAAAGAAAGACAAAAACCAGTTTCAGTTACAATATTCTCCAGAGACCTGCCCGCCATGAGTGTTCAAGTGCAGCCCGCTTTCCAAAAACCCGACAGAAGTTACGCGTATTTGATATGGGCCACGATAAGATGGCAACAGTTGTTCAAATTTATCAGTATTTTGTCGAAAACTATGACTTTTACAAATTTTCGCCAACTCCTCATACGTGGAAGCGTGCAATAAGGAAAAGGTTATGTAGCGATCCCTGTTTTTATCGTATTGAGCAACAATCTGTTGGAGAGTATTGGTGTGTATCACCGGCTTTTTCCTGTATCTATGATCATGATGACGGCAAAAGGCGAAGGGTCGTGTTAAAACCAACTAAGAAACGACAGTCGCTGCCAAGCAATGCACCAGCACCGGCTTCCAATGACGGTCCCGCCGTCAGTGACAACCCTGAGCCTGACCCTGAGCCGGATTTCACGTGCAGTTTCGATCAAGCTTGCATGTACCTAAGCAATTTCCAGCCTCATCAGCTGACTACAGGTGGACTAGTCCCGCTGCAAACTATCGACGTGGATCATCAAGAACGCTGGACTGGCAGTGGACCGGCACCGGCGCCAGCTGAATGGGAAATTCTATGGTGAGTATTGTTGCCGTATTATTTTCTGTGTTTTTTTTATTTTGACAATACAGTATCAATATCGGTGCGATTCAAAAGTCAAGCGATTCTCCTGTAAGCAATATCATTGGCTGAGCAGCTTCTACAGTACTGTACTGCAGATACTGAACAATTGGTGGAATGCTAGGCGCATGCGCATTGGAACCTTCTTGAAACGCATACAGTATGCGTGTCATTACATCGACGATAGGTGCATGTGCATGTGAACAGGAGACGCCCCCCGAGAAAATTATTGGTGGGACTGGCTGGGAACTTCTTTAGGGGGCTGACCATTACAGTAAAAATTTTCTTTTTGTTTTTCCTCAGAAAAGAAAACGGCTAATGGAGGGATTTCGATGGATAATATCGCTTTGTGTAACAATGCCTGCACATTGCTGAATCGGATTTAAAAACCCACGTACCGGAGTCTACAGTTTAGTTGCCGTTGTTATTGATTAGGATAGAATACTGTACCTGAAACAGTATGCTGATGTTTTCCGGCTGTACAGTATACTGTACAATACTTTTCTATATACAGTACAGTATACTGTGTAATAAACCCGAAAAAATAAAAACTATGCATTTATTCTACATGTACTGCTGCGGCACAGTTTATTCGAGCATTTGCCCGTTCTGTGCCGCAGCAGTAGCCTGGCGCGCGCCCGAGTGTGACGGGCGCGCGCCGAAGCAGCGGAAGAGCGCCCTCCGATCGGGGCGCTCTCCCTCCCGCTGCCGGGTCCGCCGGGTCCCCCGGAACCCCCTGCCGCCGTCCCGCAGATCGCGGGACACCAGGGCTCCCTCGGGGAGCCCTGGACGCGCGTGCAGGGGGCGCAGGCTCCCGAAGACGCGTGACCGCGCGTCTATGACGCGCGGCACGCCGAGGGGCGGCCACTAGCAAGCCGGGAAATCTCCCGGCTTGCGGATCTGGCCGCACTGCGATAAAGTGTGTCGCCAGTGTATCACATACAGTATGTGTCTTCTACAGTATATAGTGCCAGTACATACAGTACAGCACAGTTTGTGTCTTCTATTTTTTTTTAATACTCTTATATACTGTATTTTGTTACAGTAGCAAAGGAGCAAATGCAACAATGTAAAACAAATCAACATGTTCTTTTATTGGTGGAGTAAGTACAAAAACATTTATTTACAAATACTGTACAATGTAGAAACATTTTAAGTGCACAGCAATTCAAAACATCAACAGGTGTATGGTTTACTGCTACATTTGTGAAAACATTTATGTCAGTCAGTATGGTTTACAGTCACATGTTTTAAAAACAAATTCTTTATTCATAAAATAAGCAAAACGCAACATCTATTTTATTAAAGAACGACAAGTCAAAACATATACTGTACAGTGGGATGGTGTGCAAAACAGTCTGCACCAGTACAGTCCTTGAGGGCAGCAAACAGGGCGGGTTTTCAGGGTAACCTTTGAAAATTGTGCCTGTTTGCGGCCCCCAGGGACTGGAATTGTGCATGTCCTGTGTGTGTGGACAGCAAGTTAAAACATTTCTGTATAAATACAAGTAAAAAAACACACAACAACATCTCATTTATTTAAGTACAGCAGGTCAAATCATGTACAGTAGAGTACAATACAGTTCAGCACAACAGTATGGTCTTACCTGTGATTACAAAAAAAACTTTATTCATAAAATACAGTATGCAAACGAAACATCTCCTTTATTAAAGAAACATTTACAGTACAGTGGGATGGTGCGCAAAACTGTCAGTCAGACCTGCACCAGTACAGTCCTCGAGGGCAGCAAACAGGGCAGGTTTTCAGAACAACCTTGAAAACCGTGCCTGTTTGCGGCCCTCAGGGATTGGAATTGTGCAGGTCCTACGTGTGTGGACAGCAAGTTAAAACATTTCTGTATAAATACAAGTAAAAAAACACACAACATCTCCTTTATTTAAGTACAGCAGGTCAAATCATGTACAGTACAATACAGTTCAGCACAACAGTATGGTCTTACAGAAAGTCCTCAACATTGACCGTCCATGGCCGATTCCTTGCATGGCGCAAAACGCCATTAATGCAGTCTCGAACGCCTTTTATTACAAGATCTGTAATTGGATAAAAGCGCTGCATTTCATCCCGAATGTTCTTTCTTAATTTGGCAGGAAGCGCTTTTTTAACGCGATTTCCTTCGTAGATCACTTTGAAGGCCCAGTCGCAGTACAACGAGTAGGGAACATGGTGCTTAAAAAGTAACAAGGCATACATGTGGAGTGCACCAGCACTCTTCACCCTATACTTCTCCCTGAGCGCTGGTGGCAGATCGCACAGGGTGATGTCGGGCACCGTATCGATGCGAGCGAATGTAGGTCTTTTGGGAGCGGGTGTGCTTGAGGTGACGGGTGATGGTAGGTTGTCTGGGAGGAAGCTTTCCTCCGGTCTTGGTCGCCGTGTTGTCTCCTGGCGTGGTCTTGACGGGGTTGTCATGTCCTCCTCAACGGCATACATGTACACTACATATTCTGGTGGAGGGGGTGTGCTTGGTGATGGAAGGAGGTCGAAGGTCCCATTCATCACATCCATGTCACCCCCCTGCTCCAGCGTTGGGGAAACAGGGACATTAACACAGAGCAAATAATGTATGCCCGCTATGTCAGCCTCTATCTTCTCCATCCGTCGATCCATCAGTTGATCCATATGTTGCATCCGTTGATCCATATGTATCATCCGTTGATCCATTTGTAGCATCCGTTGCTCCACATTTAGCATTGTCTCCAGAAGCAGATCTATCTTTGCTAGCACAATAGAATTCCCGGGGTGATCCACAGTTATCCCATTCAGCATCTGGTCTAACGAGCTGCTTCTTGTGCATGGCATGTGAACATCTGGGTGGATGGGTGCAACGGAGGATGAGAAGGGGGTTCCATGAAGAGAAGCGGCAGCGACATCGAAGAAGAGTGGGGGAGGTTACCTGTGGATATCCGGTAGAGGAGAAGCGGCAGCGTCGTCAAAGAGGGATGGAGAAAGTGACCTTTGGATTTCCGGGCGAGAAGCAGAGTCGTCTAAGAGCAAAGGAGAAAGTGACTCGTGGATTTCAGAGGCAGCGTCCTCGGATAGAACTGGAGAAGATGGCCTGTGGGTTTCCGTGAGGGCGGCGGCAGCATCAAGGACGAGGGGTGGAGAAGACGGGCTGAAGATTTCCAGGACAGCGGCGGCAGAGTCGTCGAAGCGTATGTGAGGAAGTGGTCTGCGGGTTCGATGGGTTGGCTGCCAATCGTTTTGCATCGAGAGTACATCACCGTATATCTTCTTGACATAATAAGGCCCATAATAAGGTCTATGAAAACCCTTAGCCTTTGGGGTCAGCAGAAAGTTTTCTTTATTGGCCTTAGCCTGTCGCTTTTGCCTTGGCGTGGAAACGGCAACCGCCTTTCGCTTTTTCTGCTTGACAGGCACGTCAGAGGTGAGTGGGTTCCTGCGTCCGTAGAATCGGGGTTGATCCATGGAAGCAGGTGGCACAATGCAGTATCTGGACAAGGGCAAGTTCAGATAAAGATCATCGAGTGGTGGGCTATGCAAAGTGTGTAACCTTTTATGCATGGCGACCAGGTACAGGTGTTGAAAGTGGGCGTACACTAATGTGAGTAATTACCGTATAAATACACCATCCATTTTGTGGATTCACTGCACATTGAATACACATCGACTAAACATCGAATATACATTCTTGTGTTTGTATTTCTTTCTACTCGCAGCAATGACTGTTAAAAAGATTTCCAAGGAGCTCAGCATGCAAATTAAGGACATGTACACGAGCGGAAACCGAATTGCTGCTATCCAATGCTGGTTAGATACTTCTGGCATCTTTGTGCCAGCAACCACAGTGAGCTATCATGCACACGGAAAAAACAGAGACCGCAAAAGGGCACCAAGGGTAACTAACGCGTAAGTATATTTATACAACTTTAAAATAAAATTAATTTTAATTTCAATCTAATATTTTTGTTATTTCTGTTGATTTATATTACAACAATATATATATTTTGTATATTTATATTTATATCAGTACAGTATACAGTATAGATTTTGAATACTTATATTTATATTATAACAGTATATATATTTTGTATATTTATATTACAACAGTATATATATTTTGTATATTTATATATAAATTTTATATTGCTGCATATTAATAAAACAATATATTTTCTTTACATTGTAGGGAGACAACTCTTCTGGTGGACAAAATAAGTGAGGAGAATGATGAGAAGAGTGCGTTAAGGGTCAAAAACACTCTGCAGGAAAAGCACAATCTGACTGTATCCAAGAGCAGCATAAAGAAGATGAGACGCAGCATTGGATGGAAATATGGACGTGTGAGGTTAGTATTGGACAGTACAGGAGGTAAAAGTGTTGTTTAGGAAACTGTACTGTACCGCTAAAATTATTTATTCCTTGTCATTACAGAGCGTATCCCATGAAACGGGATGCAAACAAAATCAAAAGTGTGGTCCAGGCCCAGGCATGGATCGACAGTGGGGAGAATTTCCAGGATTGCATCTTCACTGATGAGTTTACTGTGTCATTGGAGAGATTTGCAAGCTTTGCATTCCACAAAAAACGCTGCATATCTTTAAAGCCGCGGCCAAAACACCCCGTGAAGCTGCATGTGTGGGGTGCCATCTCTAGGCGTGGACCAGGATGCATTGTCATCTTTGAAGGTAAAATATATCAAATATAATGTAGCCTTATGCACTGTACTTTACTAGTGTAACCTTACTGTATGCACTGTACTGTACTATTGTGCAGTTTTTTGAGGACTTTTCTTTTCTTGCTATAGGAATAATGAATAAAGCTTTCTTCCAAGACAACATTATCCCTGAGATAGTGCAATATATCACACGCGAGTTCCCCAATGGTAATCGCTACTACCACAACAACGATCCGAAGCACACCGCGTCAACAGCGCATATCCTTGAGCGCGGTATCAACTGGGTGAAGACGCCAGTGGAGTAAGTGCAGTAGACCATGTCTCATTTTTTCCCCCACTATTTTTACTGTGTACTGTATCTCTTAAACGAATTGTCCTTTTTTTCCAATGACAGATCGCCAGACTTCAATCCGATCGAAATGGTCTGGCATCAGCTGAAGGACCATATCCGGAAAGTGGCGAAACCCTCCAAAAAGGACGTGCTGTTGAAAGGCATAATGAGTTTTTGGAACGATGTACTCACCGTGGAACGCTGCAATAAATATATAGACCATATGTGTTGCCCATTGTGATCGCGCGTAATGGGCAAGCATCAGGAAAGTAGTACTGTGCTGGAGTATTGTAAGTACAGTATGATACAGGTAAGTATGGCACAGATTTTTTCTTTCCCAATAGTCAGACTATACAGTAGTTACAGTTTTTTCTTTACAGAGAGTGCAGCACCAGCAATCAGGTTACTATACATAGTATTTAACAGTAGTCAGAGTATACAGTAGTTCCAGTATAGACTAGTTTGACATTACTACAGTAACTGCCTACTAACTGCTCAATTTTTTTCTTTCAAGAGAAAGCAGCACCACCATCTACAGTAGTACTACACATCACACAATGCCATAATACAGTACGCACATAACTGCACTAATTTTTTGTTTTCTTGTCGTTTCAGGAAAAAAGGGTGGCCTGGGGGGAGGTGGTGTCTTGTGTCCAGTCTAATCTGTTTGTACAGTAAAATGTACAGTATATAAACAGCAGTATTGATGTACACAAAACCTCTACTCTCTCAATGAACTACTGTACTGTACACGGAATGAGGAACAAGATAAAGATGGAAAAATATACTAATATAATATAATAATAATAATATTACTATGTATACTGTGTATATATATATACAGTATATTTATATTATACATTACAGTGTATATATTATTAAATAATATTCTTATAAATGTGCATAATTCATGTTTCTCCATGTTTTACAAATGTTTTCTAAATGTTTTCCAATTTCAATCTGCCAGAAGAACTTAATAAAGACTGCATTATGTATTATTCATGATTATTTTTATATTTGTATTTTTTTGTTCCCGATGAAATAAAATACATATTTATTCACATTCCTGGTAATCATAATCATTGACAACAACCACACCCCCCCCATCCCACCCCTACAGTATAAGAATGAATGACAAAACAACATGAATCAGTTAATGGTTTTTTTAATCTCAATTCTCACAATGCTGTGCACATCAGAAATACATTTCAAATTTGAGAAAGGATTTTCCAAAGCGTTACCATAAACAAAGCCTTAAAGGGTTTGGGGGGCTGGGTGAGCCATGTGCAGTAATCAGCTAGCTCCCATCTCAAAGAGGCTTAGAGTACACGCAGGCGCAGTGAGGCGATTGACGCTCGGCTAGGGACGGATTAAAAACACAATGACTCACTTCAGAAAATGAATGACTCTGTGGAGGTGTCTGTCGAATGACTCTGTGGAGAGGGGGGGTTGGGTGACTCATGCGCAGTAAGCAGCTAGCTCCCATCTCAAAGAGGCTTAGAGTACACGCAGGCGCAGTGAGGCGATTGACGCTCGGCTAGGGACAGATTAAAAACACAATGACTAACTTCAGAAAAGCATTTTGTGGTTAGATGTAACATTAATGTTGTTAATGAAATGATTGACGTTTAGTACATAGGTACATTATACCAACCGTGTGTTTAGATGCATCATTAAGTAACTATGTAACCGATATATTAGTTACATTAATATTATATATCTACTTCTTTCACAGATGTTCACAGCTCCGTTCAAGACAGAAGATAATGTGAATGCATGTATCCAAAGACCGAGCAACTGAGAGCTTTTCCATTATGGCCACATGCCAAAGTCATCACTTGGCCAGTCATGCTATGATACCTCAAACTGAACATGCACACTTTTATAAATCGTATTTAATCATAGATTATCGCTTTAAAAAAAAAAAAACATTAAATAGATAATGTAGGCTTTTTGATACTAACTTTAAATGTGTGTTAACATTCCAATAAACTTTGACATGACATCTTTTGTTAGTGCTCCTTTTTTTATCAATGGGACGCAGATTACAGTGACATCATTCAAGTATAAAAAAAAATTGTAAATGTCGCCTGAAGAAACACACATGTACTTGTGTTCAAAATGTATTGTTAAAAGTTTAACTTGAACTATTGTAGGAAACATTTACATCAAATATGAATCTGGAAATGTGTGGTTTTAAATTAAACATTAATAATGATAGGGATACATGGCAGCTTAATGATAGAAGAGATCAACATCTCATCTGCTTATACTCATGCAGACACTAATTATGTATGTAGTCATACTTACATACGTGACAGTCATAATATGAAGTAAGGAATGTGAAGCATAACAATTCTGTAAACCTTTAATAAAACCATTAATTATTTCTAAGTTGATCATGATGTTGAAAGTATGAGCCAAAATACATATATAATCATTTACAGTAGTTCAGTTGTAAGATAACACTATGCAGAGTATTGAATACAGCATTTGTTTTTCACTTAATACACAATATTCTGCATGTAACGATGCACACATTGTATAGTTGGTTTGAAAGAAGATTAATACAAGAATAGAGGTGTTAAAAATAAACATACCGTAGGCAGCCGAAGTTCTGATCATTCCTTAGAAAATTTGCAGTTCGTTGGAGAGAGCAGCATCCTAAGATTATACACACAATGCAATGTTACACACAACGAGATGATGACAGATTATATGATATGTATTGTTAAAACTTACATGTGAAAAAATTAGCAATTAAGGTCTTGCGAGTCTCCACCCCACTGGCTGTATGGTCCCTAACCCCTGCTGGAGGCACGAGAGGATCCTCCTCTAAATCATCACGAATGTTGCCTTGAAGATTGTGACGTAGTGCTATGTTGTGCAGAATGCAACAGCAAATCACTATGTCACCCACCTTCACTGGCGAATACTGTAGCGCACCACCAGATCTATCAAGACACCTAAAACGACTTTTCAACACTCCAAATGTCCTCTCGATCACCGAGCGTGTGGATATGTGTGCTGCATTATATCGTTCCTCTGCAGGGGTTTGAGTATTACCCAGTGGGGTCAGAAGCCATGGGCGGCTACCATATCCTGAGTCACCTAAAAGAGAGTCAAATGACATAAAGGTTAAAAGATGTAAGTAAATTCCAAACATTGTGTATTGCCTTTTCATAATACGACAGTGAATAATATAGAACACATGCCCTAACAATGAAATCCTGATCTACCATTACGATGCATGACACGGATTACATTTAGAAGTTAACAAAAATGAATTATTTGATGTTAATTAGAATCTTAGCAACACACAATGAAACATTAATCTGGACATTAAATGTAGTTGTAAGTGCAGTTTATGTAACATTGACTGACCCAATAGCCAATCTTCCTCGTATTCCCCCGCTTCAAATTTGTGAAACACTAACGAGTTTTTTTAAAATATTTGAATCGTGGCAGGCACCTGGGAAGTGAGCTACCACACTCAGAATTTTCATGTATTCGTCACATACGACCTGCACATTGAGCGAGTGGTAATTTTTCCTGTTCCGAAAATCCCTCTCCTCTTCACGTAGCGGGGTCAGCGCAACATGTGTGCAATCTATAGCACCCATCACATTGGGTAGCCCAGCTACATTACAAAATGCAGTCTTTAGTGCCTGCCACTCTGTTTGCTCACTAGGAAAATGTATATACTCACTAGAGCATCGAGTCAGTGCACATAGAAACTGGCTAAAGGTCCGCGAGAATGCCGACTGCGAGACCCCGCCTACTATGCCCACAGTTGTCTGAAATGAGCCCGAAGCAAGAAAATGTAAGGAGCTCAGCATTTTAACAAGGCCAGGCACTGCATGACTCCTGTCTGTTGTTGGCTCTAAATCTTCTCTTAAAACTTCATACAGTTCCAAGATAGCCGCTGAGCTCAATCTGTAATGCCTGATAATTTCTTCCTCCATCAAGCTAGGGAGGTTCTTTGTCTAAAATTGCGGGGGGCTATATAACTCACATCACGGATCTCCCTCGCTTCCCTTTCTCTCCTCTCTCTCCTCTCTCTCCTCTCTCTCCTCTCTCTCCTCTCTCTCCCCTCTCTCCTTTCCAACATAATCTCCCTCCTCCTCGCACAAAAAATCAGAAAAGCACAATCTGGTGGCGGTTCCATGTCGTCGTGGTAGGTAAGTGCCTTCTTCTATCCTTTAAATAGGCAGACTAATTAGTCAAATGATTATAAATGATGACACGTGTGTTGGTTAGTATTGTGAACATATTAATTTTACTAATTGTATAATTCATTGTAATGTGATTTTGATGTGTTACACACATAATGAAATGTGATGTCATCATCAATTACGCACCATTCGAAAATAAACAATGTAAGCGATGCTGTGACACAATATTACTAATTGACACAAAATAATAACTCTATTATTACATTTCTCACAAACATGTTGAGTCATGAACGTAGTACATCTCTATAAATAATGTTTTGTTACTGTAAAGCTGTGTCAGAAGGGTGGATTATTGGCAATATGTTTGTTTGGTGATGACGGGAGTATTGCCCTTTAAATTAACCCCCTGCTAACGTTTGATGGAATGTTATAAAGTTTACAAGATACATGTAATTACATTGATATACAAATACAAGAAAACATGTGGTGACCTTTAATGTTAATTGTTGACTATCATGTCCGGGGGATACAGATATATTCACGCCAACATCCGTGGACCTCCAGACAGTTTGGAGGACCACCCATGTACCCCTCAGAGTAAATGTTGTTTCTTTCTCCATCTGAATGCATGTTAAACAGTGAAAGACAGAATTATACATATGTGGATAATATTATTTTATTACACTACAATACTGTACTGTATGTGTTATGTGTTTGTATTAATTGGTATGGTTTCTTGTCATTGGGTCTGGCACACGATTGGTCACGCATGCAAACGGGGAACCACGAACATTCACGGACACCCCAACACACTGGGTCACCCGTGGGGATACACGTGCGACCCCCGGGCTCCCTCGAGGACCCCCGCGGGGTCAGCCCAGGACACCTGCCGGCCTGCTGTATGGGTTTTGCACATGCAAAAAAAAAAAAGCCAGAATTTTTTCTAAGTCCAGATTTCTTTGCGTCTACTCTGACCTGACGTGTTCTGATCAACGCAACTTTCGCGTTTTCTAAGGTTGCATTGCTAAGGGCATCCTGCTTAAGGGCAGAATTTCACGCAAACAGGGCTGCGATCAAGCAAAGTTGGACTTAGAAAAAATTCCTGAAAAAAGTCATTTTTAGAGTGCAAAGTGCCTGTTTGTGTTGCTTAGTGCATCGGGTGAGCCAAAAATCACGATCAAAGAGCACTTTGTGCTCTTAAAGTGACTTAACGGAGCTTACTGCATAGCCCCCACAGTCCCTGCCCCTTGGAGATTACAATCTATTTTTTTGGTGACTGGGGCACATGGAGATAAAGTGACTTGCCCAAGGCCACAAGCCAACACCGGGAAATGAACCAGGTTCCTCTGCTTAAAACTCATTGCCAGTCAGTCAGCCTGATAGATAATACGATCTAGACTTTATATGTGCAGCAATGACTGTGATGGTAGGGGGTAACCAGGCTCTCAAATAAAGGTTAAGCCCGTTTTGGTTGCCCCTGATCTGTGTACAAGGGTTCAAGAGAGTTAGTTCTTGAGCCCAGTAACATTGTATGTTTCAACTGTATTTTGCGTAATTAAAGTATTTTTTGTGTTTTTACCTTTCCGGGCATGCCAGCGAGCAGGGATTTCTAGGCTATGAGTTTCAAGGGGGGGTTTGCTGAGGAATTGTCAGAATGTGACTACTGTAGATTGTTGAGTTCCGGAGTTGTCGGTTCCCCTAAAAATGTACCCGGGAATCATGCCGGATTCCCGGAAAAATGTAGGCACATTGTCCCGGCAATATCTCCCCTTAAAAATGCAAGCAAGACTCACCACTAGGGTACCCTGCTTCAGCATAGCCCAGTAAGGTGAATGGGCAAAGGGATGAACAAATGTGTAGCTGAGGGGATCCCTAAGTTAAGGGGGGTACCCTAGCAAGTGCCAAGGTCACCCAGAACCTGTATTTGGTTTGTTGGTGCCCCAACTGTATATAAGGTTGAGGGGGGACTCAGAGTGTCCAAACTGAGTACAAGGTAAAGTGTGTGGGAAATAAGGGAGAGAAAATAAAGTACAACATTTTTCCTAATCAATCCCCTATACCCAGAGACTCAGGGAAACGTATAAAAAGATATTTTATTAATGTACTGTAATGTAATGTGTCTGTAAATTCGGAACCCATGTCCAGTCAGGCTGCCCATGCTAACCCATAGGTGCCAGTAAGTCTGCTGAACATCGGAGTTCAAAGAAACCAGATGATCCCAGAGGTTAGGAAAGCATTTGGTTAGCAGGGAAGGCTGAGTACCCAGGTCCGGAGAACAATGACAATCATCTAGGATGCCACTGGCTCTGCCAGACCTGGAGGAGTCTGTCTCAGTGGGTGGCATTGCGATAGCCAGGGAGTGAGATACCAGGCTTGCTCAAGTCTCCTGGCTATTTCATATTTCCCACTGGCCTGGCTTTTCTTACCGGCTTGGTTCTGATTGATTGCTGGGAATTTTCCCACACGATAATTGGCTACTGAGTATCATGAATGAAACTCAGAATACTATAAAGAATGTGTGAGCCAATGAGATTAGAGTTCTCCAGTAGTAAAAGCGTGGAGGGCTTTTCAAAGTTGTTCTTGCTTTTATAGCAGGGAAACCGTCTTCGATTTAGAGACAGAAAAGCCTGCCTGCCAGATTCTAAGTCCCGACTTTTGCGCCAAAGTTCGCAAAATCGAATGTAGCAGACACGCCTGGGATTTGATGCTGATTTCGGTTCCAGAGGATCGGTAGAAGTTCGTGGTCAAGAAAGTCCAAGTTCTCAGAAGAGAAGGGAGCGGTGGTGTGTGGAACTTCATGCCGATTTGGGTACCAGAAGATTCCGAGCTAAGTCCCGGTTATGGTAAAACTCTTATTTAGAGTTCCCTGCACCTACAGTAGAAAAGTTTAGCTTTCAACCCCAGACCCCCAGTAGTGTGTCTTTTTGTCTGTATTTTGTGTTCCATTGTGTGTAAGCGAATTTGTGTGGATAAACTTATTACATTTATTTCATTACCTGTTTTGCTCCAGGTTAAAACGGTATAAATTGCCTGGTCTCACATGACAATGACACTTCTGGATGTGGTTATCTCCATATTATATTGATGCACATATTTCACCTAAGGGTGCATACTAGTGTACTGTCTTAATCACTGTGATACCTTATGCCACCTTTCATCGGACATCTGTACCTATAGATATTACACCTGGTATTATCCTCTGAGACATTCCTCCTCTCAGTATAATTTACATTGTCCTATTATATGAATATAGAATACCATTACCTACCGGACACAGGGACATAACTATAGCTAAGTATATTACACCGTTATACATCCTCTCCCCCTATTTGGTGGATTAATCACACACTTACCTTTTTGTGTTTTGTATAGCGCTGCTAGTTTTCACATAGCCTTTAAAGAGACATTTATGCAGACACAGTCCCTGCCCCGTAAAGCTTACCATCTATGTTTTTTGGTGCCTTTGGCACAGGGAGATAAAGTGACTTGCCCAAGGACACAAGGATTCGGCACCAGGTATTGAACAAGGTTCCCCTACTTCAAATTCAGTGTCAGTTAGTGGGGCCAATTCACTAAGCTCCGTTAATTTGCGCTGAAATGGGTAAAATCGCTCGGGCGCAAAAGGGTGAAGCCAAAAGCGCTATTCACTAAGGCTGCTCGACGCATTTTCGGCCTGCCTTGCCAAAAAGGGCCATATCGCGTGAGCACCTTCTTTACCCCCTGCTATCGTGCTTAAAGTTAGATAGCACGATAACTGATATAAACAAAGCAGCCTGTAAGAACTGCATGGGGACGCTCCGTCTCAATGCACGGCTCTTACAGGCGATCGTGCTATACAAAAATGATTTTTAATACTAGCGTACATGTGCAGGGGGTCTCCTGAGCTGAACCGCATTGGTTTCAGGTATGGGGACCCCCTACTTCAGGAGATACAGGCCCTGTTATTGGGTTCCGGTATCCCCTGCAGAATGTAAATGTCCCGGTCATGTGACGCGGGAGCTTTAAAAGTGCAGGGGATACCGCACCCCATAAAGGGGCCTGTATCTGTAGAAGTAGTGGGTCCCCGAGGCTGAAACCATTGCGGTTCAGCTCAGAAGACCCCCTGAACATCTACACTAGTATTAAAACACCAATACCAATACATAATAATTCATTACCGTAGCAGATAGCCGCTAAGGTAATGAAGCTCCATTAAAGTACATTTTAATAATAGTGTGTGGGATCAGGGGGTCTCCTGAGCAGAACCGCATTGATTAATGGCTCAGGGACCCCCTGCTTCCTGAATTACAGGCCCCGGTATGGGGCATCGGAGGCCAGTGTCGGCGCCATCTTTCTAGCTTCCAAGACGCGACGTGGGCTGTATAAAGAAGGCGGCGACACTGGCATCCGATGCCCCTTACCGGGGCCCTGTAACTAGGGAAGCAGGGGGTCCCTGAGCCACAAATCAATGCGGTTCAGCTCAGGAGAACCCCTGCTCCCGCACACTATTAATAAAAATACATTAAAGCAGCTTCATTGCGTTAGCGGCTATCCGCTAAGGCAATAAAGGGGTTAAGGCATAATAGCATGTTTATTGGGAACAATTGCCCCAATAAACAATGCAATATACAACACACATCCCCCCCGCCCCCTAACATATACACACTACAGTAATGGGCAAAATTACTATTATCCACATATGGATAATAAAGCATTTGCCCATGAAAAATACATTAATCACAATAAATAAAATTAATACATTTTGTACTCACCCTTGTCCAGCACCCACGATGAAGGCCATCCTCATCTTCATCACCGTCCATGCCCTCCGGTGCTGAAAAATATACACAAGAATAAAATACCCGATACCCATCCTTCACCCATTTATGTGTACAGTGGCTTCATCATGTATGTATGTATGTATGTATGTATGTATGTATGTATGTAAGTATGTATGTATGTATGTATGTATGTATGTATGTATGTATGTATGTATGTATGTATATATGTATATATATATATATATATATATATATATATATATATATATATATATATATATATATATATATATATATATATATATATATATATACCATAATACTGAGTTAAGTTATGGTGAGTAAAAAAAGTGACAAAAACCCTCCGGAAAGGCGGGGTTGCAGACCTGCCTAAGACATGCAGATGAGCATACAGTTGTATTTGCATATATCTATCTATCTATATATATATATATATATATTTATATATATATATATATATATATATAATAAAAACACACACAAAAAGTAGCGCTACTAAGTATAGTAAATAACTGTGAATAATTGATATAAACACTTAAAGTATATGTAAATAAATAACCAACAAATAAATAAATAGTGTCCAAAGAAAAAAAGGATGTCAAAATGTCTCCACATGGTGGTGGTCTGGAGAAGGAGAGAGTCCCAACGATACACTAACCACAGGAGCTCCTTGCTGCTTCAAAAGAAAGTGGTGTAGCCACCCACCATAGATCTAGAAAAACAAAATACAAAAAAGCGCAAGCTCCATAGCGTGTAACGGTGTACAAATGAGGGTGAATTTATTAAGAAAAGTGTCCCTAGGAGATACACTTACAAAAAGTTAGAATAAAATATTCATTGGAGAGAATCTGTATGGGGCGTCATCTACAGGAGTGGGGAAAGGGATTTCGTCCGTGATACTGAGCACCTGACTGCTTCTGACTCCTGCCACGAGTCCTGCAGCAATTCAGCGTTTCTGATGTTAGAGGAGCTTCTTTTGAAGGTGCAATAATGGAATCACAAGCAGGATAGCTGGAAAAGTGCCGAAGAACACAGGACCTCCTCCTACACGACCGTCTGTGATGACGTCACCCTGTCTCTACGCGTTTCGTCACGTTGCGTGGCTTCCTCAGGAGCTGATTGTTGATGTTCTGTAGCCAGTTTTATAGGGCAGAGTCCATGTAAACACGGCAAAAAAGATCAAGGAAGACTGGATTCAGCAATGCTGATTCAACACATATCATAACAGCTAGTAATATGATATTGTTAAAAGAATTAAATAATAATAACTAGAAAATACTCAATAAGCTTAACGTGCAATTTGTGCTATACATAAATAACAATATACTGTGAATACAAAAGACAAAATGCATTAGTAATAATTAAATGAATGAACTAGCAATAACAGTGAGTGTGTGTGTAATACCCATGAAGATAACATTAACTAATCTAATCTGTGAATAAATATAAGGGGTGGAGAGAATATTAATGAATGTGCTATATGATGAATGTGCTAAATAAATTGCTAATTTTTAGAAATATATTAGAAAATAAAAAAAGGAAAATTTTAATGATAATATAAAAAATAAATACATTTATAAAATTCCTTAAAACAAAAAATTGGTGTACTATATAGACCTAAAATAGGAACAAGTAACATAAATTGAATTTAGTAGACTAAATAGAAGTAATGGTATTATTAGTGATATTAGCAAATGGAGAGGGAGAAAACCAATTCCCATGAGTGGGGAGAAACCATACTCTGTTTTAACAGAGACAATACTAGTGACCCCCCATAAACAGAGAGATATTGACCAGAACAGGGAAGGGGAGAGCAGATCTTTTAGATGAGGATCTGAAAGCAAAACCTTCCAATGTCTGTTGACAATATTTTTATTTTTATTTGAGTAACCAGTAAATTTTGTAATAAATTTGACACTACCTTCAAAAGAATTCTTATTTTGAGTCTGAGATGTCTGTACTGTATGCTTAAGTTAAGATTTGTGTGACGTTCAGGGGATTCCTTCCCCTCCATGTGTCCCTGGCGCTGCGCTCCCTCCTGACTCTCATGTCCCTTCCTTGCCTCCCCGTTCTGTTCTTCCTTCCTCCTCCCGCATCCGTCCCTCTGCTGCAGCCCCTGACGCTCTCCCAGCATCTGCGCGCGTTCCCCGCAGGGCACGCGTATCTTCTCAGTCTCCTGTTCCCCTCTACAGCACTCCCCGATCACGGTCTCCCTCTGCTCCCACTCCGGTCCCTTTACCTCCTGCAGACTCTCCCCTGGTTCTCCTCCCGCCCTTGGTGGGTGCCCCTGCGGCGCGGCACTACGCGCGCCTCTTGACACAGTCTGTGCGCGCGCACTCTAACCTTACAGAGGGCACGCTCAAACACTCCTCTTGTAGGCCTTCCCAAACCCCTGGCTCCTCCTCTCATGCTGTACAGGCTATCTCCCTCTTTGACTCACCTGTCTCCTCCTCCTCTCCTTCTCACCTATCCCTGATGCCTCTCACTTCACCTTCTGCTCCTCCCTCTCCCATTGGTGTTCTCTCCTTTATAACCCCTGTCTGTCCTCTTACTCATTGCTCTGCATAGTTCTTTGTAACCTCTGTGTGTGCAGTCCTAATCTTGGCTCTCCTGTGTTTTCCAGCTTCTGTTCCTGCTCCTGCTTACCCCTGGATCTCTCTGGCTTGACCTCTGCTTGTACTGGATTACCCTGCGCTCTCCTGCACTTGAATCCTGCTTACGGACACGACTTTGCTGTTTTCTATTATCCCTGGACTCTGGCTTATGGACATCACTATCCTGCTCTCTATTGCCCTAGACTCTGGCACACGGACATCACTAACCGAACTCTATATCCCAAGGCGTTGCAAGTATACTCTAACCATCTTTCTACAGGCCCGGCAACGCACTACCACACTCCGGGCACGCCGTCACTGCTGTGGATGCATGTGTTAACCCTACCCACCTTAGTACTGAGGACTGGCCAAGTCTGTGGGCATACAGGCGTTACTGCTGCGGCCGAGTTTATTTGAGCATTTGCCCGGTCTCGGCCGCAGCTGTAACCAGGCGCGCTCCGGGATGTGCCTGGCGCGCGCCGAAGCCGCGGAGGAGCGCCCTCCGATCGGGGCTTTCTCCCTCCGCTCGCCGGGTCCGCCGGGTCCCCCGGAACCCCCTGCCACCGTCCCCACATCGCGGGACACCAGGGCTCCCTCGGGGAGCCCTGGACGCACGTGCAGGGGGCGCAGGCACCCGATGACGCGTGACCGCGCGTCGAGGACGTGCGGCACGCCGAGGGAGTGCGGCTAGCATGCCGGGACATCCCCCGGCTTGCGGAGCTAGCCGCACTCAAATAAAATGTGCCGCCTCTGTACATTATGCAGAGCCAACAAATGCAGACCCCCCTGAGGTGGGTCAAGGTGTTTCTTTGGAACATTTACAATTTGTGAGCAACCAGCTGACAACTGTTTCCCAGCAACTTGCTAAACTCTCCATCCAGGAAACTCCAGTGGCTCCATCACCCCCTGTTGCTATGACTTATAGTAATGCTGGACCCCGTATTCCACCGCCCAACCGGTATGATGGGGACCCCCTCGCTTGCCGTGGATTCCTAAACCAATGCGAGGTGCAATTCGAAATGTCTCCCTCTCAGTTTCCTACCGGCCGCTCTAAGGTGGTTTACATTTACGCTTTGCTCACCGGTGACGCCCTCGCTTGGGCTTCTCCCCTCTGGGAACATAAAACTGAATTAACCCAAGATTACCCTAAATTTAGGCATGAATTCCAGCAAGTGTTTGACACTCCCGCACGATGGGAGACAGCCGCATTCTCTCTCTTTCATATTTCACAGGCTCGAAGATCTGCTGCCAAGTACACAATCGAGTTCCGTACCCTTGCCGCGGAGACTCAATGGAATGATGAGGCACTCGCCGCCGCTTACTGGCGTGGTCTCTCTGACACCTTGAAGGATGATCTTGCTACCCATGCCCGGCCTTCCTCCATGGAGGAACTGATTACTCTCAGTGTACATACAGAACACCTACAAGCTCAAATTGAACCCCCAAAATACCCACAACATATATATAAGCATATAAGTTTCACAGAGGAGTGCTACTGAGCATGGCAATATGTATTTAAATCCAGAGAATTTATATTAGTGTAGGGACCCTTGAAACGTGGTCTGCCATGAAGTTTGGCTCAAGGGCTTACAACAATTTGGCCAAAATGTTAAACTAAAAGACTATTTTATTTATTAGTTATTTATACATGTTTATTTAGGCACTGTACCGTATATAAGTTTTTCTGGATGTGCACTGAGCTTTTTCTGTGTTTCATGTTATGTCTCTGGTTTTAAATACTCTCAGTGTACGTGTGGACAAGCGCACCCAGGAACGACGGCACGAGAGACACTTTTCCCGTTCTCTTTCTTCTCCTGTTGTCTCGCACAGGTCGCCCTCTTCGCCTCTCCTAGCATTGGACGCCCCAGAGCCGATGCAAATCGGTAGTCAACAACTTCGGGCCGCGTAGAGAATGCGACGCCGTCAGAAGGGACTCTGTTTCTACTGTGGTCCTTCGGAACATCGTCTCCAGAACTGTTCCCTGAAGCTGGGAAACGGGAACACCCATTAAAGGTAGAGGGGCTTCTACTGGGTACAGTCTCTTCTTGCTCCTCTCCCCCTGAGGATCTCCCAAAGAAATGTTTGCTTCCTGCTACGCTGGAGGGCCCTGACCTCCTACTGGAAGTAAAGGCTGTCTTTGACTTTGGATCTGGCGGTAACTTCCTGGATCAAACCTTTGCCTTTGAGAACCAAATTCCTCTGGTCAAGAGAAAATCACCCAGTGGACTCGAGGCCATTGACGGTTGCCCGCTCCAGCCAGCATTCATCATCATCTGGGAGTCCATTCCTCTCACTTTGACCTTGGCCGACGGTCATAAAGAGGTAATAGTTTTTGATATCTTCCATTCTCCCACCGTTCAACTTATTTTAGGATTGCCCGGAACCCCTGCGTTACGGCGGACCCCATCAGGGGCAATGCACCCCAGCTGCGAAGCTGGTAGCCCGCGTGCAGGTGGCTTCCACCAAAGACTCCGGAGCGGTCATGGAACCAACTCCCAATGAGACGTCCCATGCCACACCTGTCCCGGTTTCATCGGTGCCTACAGCCAGGAGCGGAGGACATCTCAGCGTGGACCTGCAGCAGACAGACGGCCGGAGCAGACATCTCACCCCGGTCACAGTCGGTGACCGGCAAGCAGTCGGCTTGACGGATTCAGGAGCTGCAGTGACCCTGGTCCGAACTGATATGGTCCGGCCAGAGGAATTACTCCTAGGCCCTGGGATACAGATCACTGTGGCCGACGGAGAGCCACGTTTCCTGCAAGTGGCCAGAATCTTTTTCAATTGGGGGGAGGGCCAGGGTGTGCGGGAGGTGGGGTTTTACCCGGTTTGGATGCTGAAGTTCTTCTTGGCAACGATCTGGGTCCGATGACCTGCACCTACGACCGAGTGCCCAAACCTGCTGCAGTGGCAGCGGTTACCCGGAGCCAGACAGCGGCAAAGGCGGCGGCGCCAGTCCCCCAATCTTTGGGACCAACGTTAGCGGAGGACGCCGAGGAGCCCGGGGAGGTAAGCCAGGATCAGTTGCAACCACAGATTGACTTACTGTTTCCCCTCACCCTTCCCCATTCTCCAGACAATGACATGACTGGGGGGTTGTCAGAATTAGGAGCCCAGTTTAGGGAGGCAGTGAAGACAGACCCTACCCTGGCCGGCGTGAGACTTCGGGCGTCCGAATCTCAGGCAGGGGAAGGCACTGAGCACTGCCTATGGTATAAGGGACTCCTGTATAGAGAAGAAGGGAACCCAGGGATAGAGGAGGGATTGACAGGTAAGCGACAGCTAGTAGTGCCCTAGGGGTACCGACAGCAACTGTTACGGGTAGCTCAATCTATTCCATTAGCGGGACATCAGGGGGTCAACAGAACGCGAGCCCGGTTATTACAGCGTTACTACTGGCTGGGGGCATCTTGAGATGTGGGCAATTTCTGCCGCTCTTGTGATGCCTGCCAGCGAGTGGGTAAGGCAGGCGATCGTGTGAAGGCATCCCTGAAACCCCTACCGATAATAGGGGAACCCTTCCAGAAAGTAGCGGTGGATCTTGTAGGACCCCTTATGATTCCTAGCAGGTCAGGGAAGCGCTACATCCTCACTGTGGTGGATTTTGCCACCTGAGGCGGTAGCGCTTGGCACCATAGATGCCAAGACAGTGGCAGCAGCTTTGCTGAACATTTTTTCTAGGGTAGGTTTCTCTAGTGAGATCCTAACCGATCAGGGGTCGCAGTTCATGAGTGAACTGTTACATTGTCTCTGGGATGCATGCGGTGTTCAGCACCGGCGCACTACCCCTAGCCATCCCCAGACAAACGGATTATGTGAGAGGTTTAACGGTACACTGAAGCAGATGCTGCGGACCTTTATAGAGGCGGAGGGGAAAGACTGGGAGATTCATTTACAGCACTTGCTGTTTGCCTACCGAGAGGTACCGCAGGAATCTACAGGCTTCTCCCCCTTCAAGCTACTATATGGCCATAGGGTACGTGGACCTCTGGACCTATTCTGTGAGGGATGGGAAGGGGAGGCTACTGCTACTGATGCTTCAGTGATCCAGTATGTAGTAGATCTCCGAGACCGTTAGAGATGCTCATGGGGGTGGCCCAGGACCACCACAGGGCCGCTCAGGCCAAGCAAAAGCAATGGTATGACCGGAATGCCCATAGCAGGGAATTCATCCCAGGACAGAAGGTGCTTGTTCTCAAACCCACTCGGGAGAACAAGTTGATGGCTGCCTGGTCGGGACCATACCCGGTTATCCGAAAGGTGAATGAGTACAACTACGTTGTACAGGTAGAGCCTGAGAGGCATAAGACATATCACGTCAATATGCTGAAAGAATACAGAGCACCGAGTATGGGAGCAGTAATGGCCATTTGTAGCCCACTGATGGAGGATCCGGCGAGCAATGCTCTGCCTGATCTCCTATGGGAGGCTAGGCAGGGAAACACTGTGGAGCAGGTAGAGATAGGGGCACAGTTGAGTGCTAGGCAGCAGGTAGAAGCCAGGGACATTCTAGCTAAGTTTAGGGCCCTCTTCACTGCCATTCCAGGGACCACACATCTCACAAAACACCCAGTGCACACAGGGGATCTGCAGCCTCTGCATAAGCACGCTTATAGAGTGTCAGCAGAGGTCAAGACCAGTATGGAAAGGGAGATAGAGGAGATGCTGACCCTAGAGGTAATTACTCCGTTCCAAAGTCCTTGGGCAAGCCCGGTAGTTCTAGTCCCTAAGAAGGACAAGACCACCCGGTTTTGTATGGACTACCGCTTGCTCAATGCTGGGACGGTGTCAAATGCCTACCCATGCCCCGCATGGATGAGTTACTGGATGAACTCGCGGGGGCAAAGTATCTGACCACTATGGATTTGAGCAAAGGCTATTGGCAAATCCCACTGACCCTGGAGGCTAGGGAGAAGTCAACATTCGGGGCTCAGCACCCCACAATGTTGTTGTAATCTTTTTGTAGTATCCATTAAACTTTTGTATGGGAACCAGCTCTCTTTACTAATCTTTATTTGCTGATCCTGTGTGGCTGCCAGTGCCTGCTTTTTCCCATCTGCAAACTTTCAGAAGTCAACATTCATCACTCCAAGTGGCCTCTATGAGTTTTTGGTGGTGCCATTTGGGATGAAGAATGCCCCGGCTACCTTCCAACGCCTGGTCAATAGGTTACTGGAAGGGATGCAGAGCTATGCCAGGGCTTACTTAGATGACATTGCTATCTTCAGTAATTCCTGGGACTCCCACTTAGGACATGTAGCTGCGGTGCTGGATAGGATCAGGGAGGCTGGGCTTACCTTGAAACCCACTAAGTGTATGGTAGGGATGTCAGAGGTCCTGTACTTAGGGCACAGGGTGGGTGGAGGGCACCTCAAACCAGAGCAAGCCAAGGTAGAAGCCATAGTTCAGTGGCCTGTTCCAAAAACCAAGAAACAGGTCATGGCATTTTTGGGCACCGCAGGGTACTATAGGAAGTTTGTCCCACAGTACAGCGATGTGGCTAAACCCCTGACTGATTTGACTAAGAAGAAACTGCCTGTGCTTATCACCTGGACTCTTGCCTGTGAAACTGCTTTCCAGGCACTGAGAACTGCGCTTGCTGGGGCCCCCATACTGGCTGCCCCGGACTATACCAAACATTTCCTTATACAGACTGATGCCTCGGACTATGGCATTGGGGCTGTGTTGAGCAAAGTGGGGGACAACGGCAGAGAGCACCCTGTGGTGTACCTCAGCTGAAAACTACTCCCCAGAGAGGTGGCCTATGCCACCATTGAGAAAGAGTGCTTGGCCATTGTGTGGGCACACAAAAAACTCCAGCCCTATGTGTATGGAAGGGCTTTCATGGTCCTCACAGACCACAACCCCCTGAGTTGGCTGCAGAGGGCATCAGGGGAGAATGCCAAGTTGCTAAGGTGGAGCTTGGCCTTGCAAGAGTTTGAGTTTACTATTCAGCACAAAAAGGGTAGTGAAAACAGCAATGCTGATGGACTCTCACGTCAGGACTATCCCTCTGAGACTGAGTTCGTTAAGGGTGCCAGCAGTGCCCCACTCCCCATCAGGGCCAGTGGACCACAGGTCAACCATTAAGAAGGGGAGGTGTAGAGGGAGAGGGGGTTGGCCCTGTATTAAAGGGGTTGCACCCCATATGGCCACCCCCTGACCTCACCAGGGAGGCAAGGGGTTAACTGGACTGCGGTCCAGGAATGTGGGTTACACCTCGTCATGTCAGGAAAATATATGTTCCCCTGTTTCCATGTTTTATTATAATGTCAGTGTCTGCACCACACACACACACCGGAGTATTTTGTGTTAAAGTATGAAACGGTTTAAGTGGTATTTGTGTATCTCCAGTTCTGAAGGTCGCAGAAGGCTGAAACTTGGATCATATGATGTCCCAGTTCTGGCATTAAGATCTGGAAAGTTTGGACCCGCTGGACATAACGGAACCGGATATTTTAATATGTCTGTGTTTTAACTTTAATATTGTATTCCAAGGCAGGGATAAAAACCCGCGCAGATTCCTTCACACAAAGGAATGCAAATGGTCAGGGGGGCGACCCAAAGTCTAGGAACCAAGTACTGATCAAAAGACTCTGCCACTCTAACGGTTTACCTGAGGGCGGAGAAGCATGAAACTGAAGTGGTTTGTAAGTGTTATATCTACACCTAAAAACAATGAGGATACTGCCAGATACTTCATCTGGTAGACTGGTCCTCGCCCCTGATTTAATTATGGGGCTACAGAAATAAGACCTGCAGAGTCCCAGTACGCATGGGCTAACTAGCTGGGGGGCATGGGTTAAACTGTGTTTCCACGTTAGGGATTGGATACAGATAATTTTTCACCAATAGTCTGTATTCAATGTTAAGAATAGGGTTACAAAGGTATATAAACTGTGTCAACCCTACAGTTTTAGTACTTCTTCTGATTTCATCTTGAATGTCACCGGATTGCTGGAGAATTGCTAGCTGATACTTCTCCATTCCCCAACCCTAAGTAAGTGTTACCTTCTTGCCTGTTAATTGTACTATATTGCTGTGTTCACCTTTTTAAGGAATAGATATATTTTATTATATCTAAGCCTCGTTCAGTTCAACCCAGATATTTGGTGTTTGTTGTATCTTGTCACAAGTTACCGTGACAATGGAGCTAACCTATCAGCGTTGCCATCTCCAGCTGACTCACTCATCTGATAGTTCGTAACAAAAGTGACTACATAAACAGCTGTAATTAGCCATTACCTTAAGCCCCCGGATGAAGTAGGTGGCGAAACGTGCGCGTCGGGGCTCTCTTGTTTCTTTAGGATCCGGCGGTGTCCCAAGCTGCTTTACTTCTCCCCGCTGCGGTTTCATCTCTGATGCCCTCATTGCTTATGGAGCGTGCGTACTGTGGCGGCTAAACTCTGATCTTATAACCATCCCTTTAGTTGAGGATGTCTGGCTACTATTCACCCCTTTGGACTTGTGCTAAGTATTCTTTGCCCCATTTTTGGCTCTGTTGACACCTGTCTCTATCTCTGCTGCCCCACTGTGTGTGCTATATCAACTTGTACTGTTACCTTGTCATGTTTGTGCACTAATTCTCACATGCATTTAACCATTAGGGCTAGTATCACTAGAGCTTATGGCTGGCTGGTCCAAGCGATAGGAGGCTATTTCCTTGCCTCCACACTTGAGGGTTAGGACGTTTTGTCTCTCATTTTGGTATTTGTGGTATTTGTATTCATAGCTACCTTTAGCTCATTGCTCATTTACCTTTTTTCTTGTCTCCACACTTGAGGGTTAGGATTCTCTGTTATTCAGATTATGATATTTGGCATTTATACATAGCTATCTGTAGCTTATTGCTCACTCACCTATTTAATGTTCAGTGTTACAGGTATATAAGCTTTGTGGACATCGTGGACCTTCTTATTGTTTATTGTTGTGTGTGATGAATACATTTTGATATTTTTTGTATGCTAGAGTGCTGTATTCAGGATTCTTTTTTTCTGTTTCTGTTTCCATATACTGTATTAATTATCCCTAGCACCGCCAGTAGTGTTTATTCTTTACACTTTATTTAACTGGCTTTAGCACTATTTACTTATGGTCTGTTGCAGGCTCTCTTTTTTTGTTTCATATTTTCTACCACTTTATTGTGGACCTCTTGTCTAGCATGACCTTTTCTGTTATTTTATGTAATTTATGGATTTTTCAGTGAGTGAGAAAAGCTGGAATAGTAATGCATAAAATATTTTGCACAGAGGTTTCATTGGGAGCAGAATGTGATGTTCCAATTGTTAATACACAAGTGGATCAATGAAAGCAATTAACATTTATGTTACAAAAGCAAACTAGATCATGGTGGAATCATACCTCTTTAGTGCGTTATCTTGAACAGCATCTCATAACTAGGGGACTTCGGGTTCAAGTATTCCCCTCATTTGAATTCAGAGATATTGATCTCAAACAGAAATGGGAGGCTGCTCTTGATAAATGCTCGGCCGAATTAATGAGGATTTTGATCCTAAACGATGAGTGTACTTTGGTTGATTTGCGCACTCAGATTGACACTTTAAAAGGCATTTTAGATCTGACAGATGACAACAACATTGCCAATATTGAACAAGAATTAGCCTCTTATGTGGCAGAACTCATTGACTTTAAAAAGAAAAAATATAACAGAAATCTAGCTGATCATAAAGAAAATAAGGTGTATAAGTGGGGTCATACTCGTCTGAATAGACGTAATAAGAAACAAACACAGATTCTCACTAATACACAAGATCCTGAATCTGGATTTATAACACCCGATATAGAATCATCTGACAGGGAAGCAAGAATTCCAATCACTAGAGACTCTGATACCTCTTTTTTAGGGGCAGGCCAATGCCATCTCACAAAAGACCCAGGACGAGAAGGGGTAAAGCGAGTCTTAAGAGACAAAAAAGCTGTACAGGGAACAGCTCACAATAAGAAGAATCAGAACTAGCAGAAAAAAATGAATGAGTTGGCGATCATTAATTTAGCCAATGTGGAATTATCCGTGGATCAAACCTCAGTCTTAAAATTGGAATTATCATTCTCTCCCTCCTTTTCAGCAGATAGGTTTGATTGGATTAAGGACCTCAACCTGTGAGATTGAGGAAGCTAAAATACTTTTTCAATTGGAGAAGGCATCAAAACTGGGTCATATTTGCATAATGGGGGATTTTAATTATCCAGACATAGACTGGGTAAATGAGATTAGTATTACAACAAAAGGAAATAGGTTTTTCGGGGTGCTTAAAGACAATTATATGACCCAAATTATTGAGGAACCAACCAGGAGAGGGGCAGTACTGGATTTGCTAATGTAATGGGTTTCCCCCCCCCCCAATCTCACATTGACCCGGGTACTCTAACAACCAACCCCCATTACGTGTTCGCGCTTGGTGGTGCACCTGTATGCAACAGGACTCCTGAGTCTCCCGCTTGATGGTATTAGGGGATGTCATCAGGACAGGTAGCTGAGGTAGTGGGTGCGAGTTCAACTTACATCATGTGCAGCGCCTCCACCTCATCAGGGTCTATGCTTCCGCAGGGAGATGGTCCTGGTGAGGAACTCCTTCTTGGTGGTGACTGCCACTGTTGAGTAATTTCACACTCACACAGTGGGGGTTTCGTTAACAAGGTCTTCTTTATTGCAGATTGGGATGTAGCAGACTGCCCCATGCAGCTGCCGGCTCTAGCCGCACATCTCTCCGTGCTGTCCCTTTGCCAGGTACGCCCTCCCAAATTGAAGTGGGATTCCCTCTTCTCCTAGGGAGATCCTCTCTGTGCCAGGTCCCTGGACACAGAGTGGCTTAGACAGGCCGATTGGTCAACCTGGACCGCTAGTTACTGCACTAGGGTCACAAAGTGTTCCTACAATCCCTTATGCAGGAAAATACAACTTCCCAACAACTTCCCACAGCTGCTGGAACACCCTCTAACTAACTGTGTTGTGCCTTATATACTTCAGGAGGCAGGCGCATCCCTGATGTCACTATACAGGGACTCAGAGCATACCGCCACTCCCCTCCATACATAGGGCACCTCACCATGGTGTGAGGGAAAACCTCCATAAATACTGCTGGCATACCTGTATTTACCAGGACTTACTGCCAACAGAGAGGAAAGAAGTATACCATTATTATGCATGGCTATATACTACCCCTGGGGAATCCCCACCGTCCCGGCTGGGGCCTAAATTTGGTGTACTTTGCTCCAGGAAACACTGTAAAAGAACACACAAATTAAGCGTCAAACATTATCACCTTTACATAATAATGCAAGAACCTTCCACTCACTGACCAGCAGGGAGCGTTAAAGAAAAGGGCAGACCACTCTTTGACAGACCTAATAATAGTGTCGAGGGTCTGGTTTCGTCACCTCCCGCCCCACTGCATCGGTGACTGTCACGCTATACTCTCGGGGCAGGCCTCGCTCATTACAATACACCACTTTGTGCATATAAATGCTGCGCCCGATTTTCCAAACCCTCATTAGTTGGGAAACCCTCTGCTCAGCCTGAACGCCCTTAATGGCCCCTCCCTTATTGACAATGTAATATTCTATGTCATTACGAAGCCACCTCTCTCGAATGTCCTCTATCTCCCTCATCCGAGGTTCGGGGACATATGGGTACTCAAGGCCATGAGACCGTTTATATTTGGCTGTAATGGCCCGTTCAGCTCGGCAGGCCTGGGTTAATTTAGTTTGCCCAGCCTTTCCCGGTAACACCCATGACAGGGGCTCATCTGACTCCACCGGATCATCTAACCCTTCAGAAACCTTTGGGGTAATAAGACCCCCTTGAACTCGGTCCCACCTCACTCGCAGCTCTTTGAGGTATGCCTCATCGTTGAAATCCCCGGGAGCCCACCAATGGTCAACTACCCCATCCCTTTCTAGAATGAAACGGGTGCGGTCTATCCAGGTGACATAACCCTCATATAGTGGTGCCCACCATCTAGTTTCCCGTACCTCCTCCGAGTTGGATTCTAGTGGCTCTTCCTCTTCAGGCCCGCCCGATGATACCCCTGAAGTACCCTCAGATTGCGTAACCTTTCCCCGACACTGTGACCAGTGTCCACCCGTGATATCCAACACACTAGCACAATCACTGGGCACCGACCCTCGTCGGGAAATCCTCCCTCCACCCTCCGATCCATCATCCGAAGTTCCCCAGTCCAGTCTTCCAGTCCGTTCCTCGGTAGGACCCCGGGAATCCCCTGACATCCCCAGGCTAGAGGTAGACCCGAATGAACAGGTGACAGGGACAGGGGATTTAACTAGGGCCTTGGGGCTAACTTTGGGGATGGACGGGGTTGGGGGACTGGGCCGGACGGTAGGTATCGGCAGGGTTATGGCCTGCTCCTCAGCAATACCTGAATCACTTCCGCCACAAAGTCCGTTCTTTCCTCCGGCAGCTGAGCTTCTCGGTCTCCGGCTCGAGCGCCCACTCCGTCTGTCAGTAGGGGATCGACTTCCACTGCTCGACCACAGAGGCGCGATCACCTCCCACTCGATGCCGCCCTGGTCGTCCGGAATCTCCTCCGTACACGCACGTGCTTCGACGCCATCTTGGGTTGGGTCCCCAATCGAGACCTCTTCCTCTACGAGGACATCCATCAACGCCCGTCTGCTACGCTGTCCAGCCTGGCTCTGGATCCGCTCTTCCTTCACCTCCACCCCCTGGATCTGCGGCGAGCACTGAGCTAGCCTACTGCTCCGCAGCGTCGGGGTGGATCAACCTCCTTCCAACCCGCTAGTCACCACGGCAGTGGGACTCCGGCGATCGGGTTGTCGCGGTACTGGGGACACTCGACTCCGTGTCTCCACACCATGAGGAATAGCATCTCGCCACGGGATACCACTGGTATGGTACTCCGTCAACAAGTCCTGTGCATCTGCCAGCCTGGCACACTCCTTGTCCGAGGACTCTAATTTACAGTTCGGGCGGGGTATTCCAGTAGGGGACCGTCGATGGGCTCCTTTTCGGTCACCTCTCCGATGGCAAGTTTTCTCTGACTTGAGAACCCGGCTTGATTCCTGCTACGTGGGGCCTGCACTCTCACGCCACAGTGCACCCGGAAGCCCCGCCGCCGACATCGGGGTAGAATCCTTCACTCCCACAGCTTGTACCGGCACAAACGTCGTCATGGGCCACATATATTGCAGTCCACAATGAGGACATCGAGCCTCGCTGCCCATAGCTCCGCCCGGCAGTCTGCACTGCAGGCAGAGACAGACCACTGTCTCCACACCATCTACGCGGATAATCAGGAAGCCTCCTGGAACCGAATAGGGATGGGTAGAAATCAAGGGACTCTGGTCCACTTTCTCAGAATGTTCAGCCATAGTCACCAATGGAGGCACTCGTCTTAGAGGTCTGTATTGATCAATGGCTCTTCGCAACTGAAAGGCAGGGGATGGTTGAACAATCCCTCCCCCTACTTCCTCCATCGACATCCGGTGGAATTGCAGACCACTCCCCCTGGTTGAAACTAGGGGGATGTCTCGCAGCTTTGTAGGCTGACCCAGCACAGGGGCGGAGTGAGTCATAGTCCATGAGGGCGCGGCTCCAGCTTTCGCGCCAAACTCCCCAACAGGGTGGAGTTTTCTCGTTGCCGCCAATCCTGGCCAACAATTAGCAAACTGCAAATTTGCAAGACTTTCTGCAGCTGGCACACTCGGTGTCCAGGGAACACGGGAACCGCCATTTTGGTGAGTACTGTCCTTCTTCATATTTGAGGTAGCGTCTGGCTGTTTGTTTATTGGTGTATAACAAAGTCCATTTCGTTCCTCCCATCTCGCAAGGCTGTCGTCCTCACTAGTCTCGAGGGTACTTTCCCGAGAACATAGGCAGGACAAACACGGCGCAGCCACGGCTTTAACGCCATTCCATAACAAGCTCACAAAAGTCTCTTCTGTAGCTAGTTCTTCTTCCTCAGTCCGGCATCCTGGACCTTCTGCTCTATGCAGATCCTCCATTCTGACGGTTGTTTCTCGATCACTGTATACTGGATTATTGTACATGGAGCTCCGCTCTGCGGGGCAGCTACCACATCAGTACAATAAACATGCCTTGTGCACCACCTTATGTACCTAACGTAGATCTAACTCGTGTTTGCACTACCTCAGGCTAGGCTCACTCTCTCAGTGTCTACTGTATCTCCTTCCTCCCAGTCTGTGCTCCCTTCGGTAAGTGATCTGAAATGGGCTAGAGTACTCTGGGGCTTCCATGCAGTACTTGGGCGTCTACCTCTCTTGGTCAGCCTAGTGCAGACCCTCTCCAGGAGTCCTGAGCTAGTTAACAGGCTATCCCTTCAGGCATCCTACCCCTAGCGCTACCTCAAGGTGACTCGGACAGCTATAGCTCCTCTCCAGACCCACTAACTCCTCTCAAGTTCCCAGGTTACTCCTGCGGTTCCATCCCAACACAGCACAAAGTGGCAGCATACACTTTGCCTGTTTCCTAGTGTGCCTAGCAAAAGCCTGTCCTGTTGACAGGTCTCTCAGCAGCGCCTCCAATTGTAACGGATTCCCCCCCCCCCCAATCTCACATTGGCATGGGTACTCTAACAACCAACCCCCATTACGTGTTCGCGCTTGGTGGTGCACCTGTTGGCAACAGGACTCCTGAGTCTCCCGCTTGATGGTATTAGGGGATGTCATCAGGACAGGAAGCTGAGGTAGTGGGTGCGAGTTCAACTTACATCATGTGCAGCGCCTCCACCTCATCAGGGTCTATGCTTCCGCAGGGAGATGGTCCTGGTGAGGAACTCCTTCTTGGTGGTGACTGCCACTGTTGAGTAATTTCACACTCACACAGTGGGGGTTTCGTTAACAAGGTCTTCTTTATTGCAGATTGGGATGTAGCAGACTGCCCCATGCAGCTGCCGGCTCTAGCCGCACATCTCTCCGTGCTGTCCCTTTGCCAAGTACGCCCTCCCAAATTGAAGTGGGATTCCCTCTTCTCCTAGGGAGATCCTCTCTGTGCCAGGTCCCTGGACACAGAGTGGCTTAGACAGGCCGATTGGTCAACCTGGACCGCTAGTTACTGCACTAGGGTCACAAAGTGTTCCTACAATCCCTTATGCAGGAAAATACAACTTCCCAACAACTTCCCACAGCTGCTGGAACACCCTCTAACTAACTGTGTTGTGCCTTATATACTTCAGGAGGCAGGCGCATCCCTGATGTCACTATCCAGGGACTCAGAGCATACAGCCACTCCCCTCCATACATAGGGCACCTCACCATGGTGTGAGGGAAAACCTCCATAACTACTGCTGGCATACCTGTACTTACCAGGACTTACTGCCAACAGAGAGGAAAGTAGTATACCATTATTATGCATGGCTATACTAATAACAAACAATGTAGAAGTAATAACAAATATTCAAGTCCTGGAACATTTGGGTAACAGTGAAATAAATGATCAAAAAACAGATTACTTGAGTTCAACAAACCCTTAAACTTTAGAAAGGCAGAATTTAATAAACTGAGGTCTAATCTACAAGTAATAACTGGGATGATGTTTTTGCAGGGAAAAATGTAGAAGATAAATGGACAGTCTTCAAAACATTGTTAGAAAAGCACACTCGTCAGTGTATACACTTGGGCAACTACCCCTTACCCCAATCCCTCTAACCTGAAGAAAAATTAAAAACACAACAACCCTACTACCCACATCCTCTACCCCCACAATCCCCTCAACAAATACAGTAAAAATGGGCAAAATTACTATTATCCACATCTAGATAATAGCTAATTGCTCATTAAAAATAAAACATTATCCAGCCAGCATAAAGTAAAGAAAAGTTGCACTTACCCTTGCCCGGATGAAGGCCATCCTCATCACCATCCTCTGTGTCCATGTCCTCTGTGGGCAGAAACAGTACAATAAAAAACAAACTAATGGCCACTAAGCCCATAATCACCTTAGAGGTTAGTAACCCCTATAGTAACTAAGGGGTTAACCCCCCTCCACTGCTACCCACCAGGGTGGCCTAACCACTGTCCCCAGGACAACTACCCCCACCCTTTACCCATTGATTGTCACAGTGGTACACCATTCCTTATAATAATGGTGAACAAGTATTGGAGGTAGAGAAAGCACACAGGAGCCTATGCAGAGAGCAGCGGTAAGGTGAATAGCGGCATTTTTTGGAGAAAAATGCCTGTAGAAAGGCAGGTACTGGCGAGTTTTAAAAAAAGCGCCATTTTTTTTTTTTTGTGAAACTCGCCGCGCGACTGGAGAGAACCTAAATCTCGCTAGTTGTAAAAATGTCCCTATTCAGAAAGGCGCGATCGCCATCTAGTGGCTGTTCGCGCCAATAACATGGAGAGAAATTCTACAATTACCTCCGCCAAAAAAAGTTGGCAGGAAGCTGGAGCGCACCGGCGAGAGGGAAAATACAAAAAAAAACCGCGCTTTTTTTCAAACATGTTTCACCAGCGCGCATCTCGCCGGTTGCAACTCTCCATAATCAGACATGATTTTAAATGCAGTTTTCGGACCTTTCTGCATATGGAGATAAAATTACACCAATAAAAGTTCAATTTATTAACATCTCCAATTATTTCCAGCGCTGCTCTCTGCATGAGGCCCTTAGTTAGAGTTCAAACAAAGTTCTTTTGTATTAGTGCATCTGAGCAGGCATTCATACAGTAATGTTTCTGGACAATCCTGTCCTTTCTTCCGACCATATACCTAACAAAATGAGGGTCACAAATCGAGTCTAAATACCCATAAGGGTTAAAAAAAAAATCACCTTACCCCAACACCTGCGATTCAGAGCTGGGCAGCAACTGCAGCCTGATTACTTCCTAATCCAGTGTCTGACATCATTGCACATCGTTACGTCATATGACGCGGTGATGTCATATTGCTAGGCAACCCGCTGTACATATCAACATGAATAGAGAAAAAACAAAAAGCACACAAACAGCACAGCATTGCAGCTGTGCAACATGTAAAACAAAGCTTGGCATACATTGCGCTTATATAGTGCTATCATAGGTTCAATAGTCACTACTATTAGTCAGGGGTGGTAACCCAGTATCTTTTCTTTTATTTATTCTGTCTGTGTTTTCTTGAGTCCAATATTAAGGCTGCTAGGGACGAAAAGAGAATGATTTATAAACTGATAAGGTTTACAAACATAAATAATTTTGTTAGAATGCTTACATTATGGTAGCAAGTATAAATGTAGGATGTCAAGGCAAACAGCCCTTTTTAGAGGTATTGGTAGTCAAGAAAGGCAAATGGTTAATAAAAACATATTAGTTAGTACCGCATATAGAAATAAACATATGAAAAATCCATAGCAGCCGAGGTTCAGAGTGACAGATAAAGGACTGCATTTCTGATCTATCCACCTGCAAAAATGTGGATTCTTATAAAGAATTGAGTCTTGTTATTATAAAGAAAGTAAAAAATAAACAATGACCCTTTGCTGTCGTGGACCAAGATGACAAAGGTTAAAAACCTTTGTGCTTGGTGTATCCACCCTCGTGAATATGAGTCTCTATAGGATGTGGGGATCTGTCCTGCGCTTCTGTGTGCAGAGTGGCAAACTGGGATATGTCAGACACTGGGGCAGCGCATGAGGGAGCTCCGCTTGGCCACAGGATTGACCGGTGCAGGGGGCTGTTGGTTACTTACCACACCTGCATCTCCAGTCTGGGGCCTGCTCTCCTCGGCTGCTCCTGCGTGCCACCGTCAGAAGATAAAGCTGACCTTATCCCAGGAACCAATTAAATGTGAGTCTCTCATTCAGACCC
Organism: Ascaphus truei; assembly: GCF_040206685.1. Taxonomy (NCBI): domain Eukaryota; kingdom Metazoa; phylum Chordata; class Amphibia; order Anura; family Ascaphidae; genus Ascaphus; species Ascaphus truei. The sequence goes on from NC_134486.1 coordinate 333,674,516, forward strand.
CTAAGGGATACTGTGTTCAGTGTAAAGGTGCATTTTGCCTCTTTATGTAAGAGTATTCTCTCTCTATCACCACCCCTCTGCATTGGTTTCACATGGTCAATGACCTGGTATTATAGTTGGGCTGAATTATGTCCCATTTGCCTGAAGTGACCTGCCTAGATGTATCAGACATGACATTTTTAATAATACTTTTATGTTGGAATATACGTTCTTTTAAAGTATTTATTGATTTTTCCACATAAACCAAGCCACATGGGCATTTAAGGAGATGTAATGTAATGTGTCTTTATTTATATAGCGCCATTAATGTACTTAGCGCTTTACAGTAGTAATACACGTGGACGTTACTAATAATACATGTATCATTTAAATAACAAATAATACAAACAACAGATCATGGGAATAAGTGCTTCAGACTTAAAAGTAACATTTAGGAAGAGGTGTCCCTGCTCTGAAGTGCTTAAAATCTAATTGGTAGGTAGGAAGAATGTACAGAGACAATAGCAGGGCATTCTTGTAAGTGCGTCTGCAGGGGGGCCAAGCTTTATGTATCATGTGAAAAAAATGGTGAAAATAAGTGCGCTACTAGTAATTGTGAAATGTCCTATCACCACACAGTTGGGACATATGACAGAATGTGACAAAACCCCACATACAACAAAAATTGTGAGTGAACAATATAGTAATTGATGTGTACAACAAGATAAATATATGTGTACAAGACCTTTTAAGGTAATAATGAGAAGAGAGCGTCTGCAGCTGTACAGGTAGGGTGGCTCAGCACCCCACAAACACTTGAAGAGAAATTATACAAAAAAATAGCGCACAACGCTCATAGTGTATTATCTTTTTAGTAAAATATATATAAAAATGTGGTAAGTATTATGCGTACATCAAAAAAGAGATAACAGAGCATATCATATGACAATACATATGTTACCAACGCTGGAGCAGGACCAGTCAGAATGGGAAGCCTCTCTCGTCAAACAACGGGGGTTGTCCGCAGATGTCCTTCAGTCCCAGGTAGGTGGAACCACAACAAAAGGGCACTAGAAGTCCTCCAGGTGATAATAATAACGATGGATACTGCACCGACACACTTTATTCGAGCAAATACCCAGTATGTACCTGGCAGATACCTGGAATGCGCCGCTCCTCACCTCTGACAAGCCCCGTTGCGTTTGCCTTCCCAGCCTGGGTTCATGCCTGGCTGACGGGCGGCTGATCTGTTAAATGATAATGATTAGGATTTAATAGGCTGCAATGCTTCGCGTGTCTACCAGATGGCATAAATTCATGAATTGTAATGCAGTATATATATATATACTGTGCAGTATTGCAGCCAGCGGGAATAAAATGCTTCAATCCCTGCCTGGAAAATACCTCAATGCACTCGGGCAGAAAACAGTCACAAACCTCAATACACCCGGGTATACCCGAATTCGTGGGACTAGCCGAGCTCGAATAAAGTGTGTCGCCAGTGTAGGACAGCCCGAAAAAGCAGTGTGAACAGAATTCCCAAATTGAAGATGATGAGGTCCTGTGTATGGCAGAGAACCTTGACTGCTTACCGGGGGGACCACAATCCACTTATCACTAACTCACTACCAGCGTTAGGTTGCGGATGTGACTACCGGGCGGCAGGTTCAGCAGCGGAGGTGAAAGTCGCCGAATGTCAGGCGCAACACACCAATACCATCCTCTAACTCTGGGTGCAGGAGCAATACGGAAATAACGGATCAATACATAACTTTTTCCTTATTGCACGCTTCCACACACGAGCATCTGGTGAAAATTTGTAAAAGTCATAATTTTCGATAAAATATTGATAAATTTGACCAACTGTGGCCATATTATCATCTCCTGAATTAATTGCGGACCATATTAAATAAGTGTTAGTTATGTCGGGCTTTTTGCACATGGACTGCGGCGGTTGTGTACTCATTGCAGGACTGGAGAAATCCAGTACAGTTATGTAAGAAAGACATTGTGCATTGAGATTTGATTATGAAACGCCTAAATTGATACAGTATTGTAACTTCTTCAGTACCAAGGTGAATTCACAATGGACCAATGTGGTTTTTTTAAACACCTGCAAGTCGACACATTACTGTCTGTACACATTAGAATTCATTACAATTTATGAATATCTGCCACCTGGCGGATACGCGAAGAATTGCCCCCAATTAAATCCGAACCATTATAATTAAACAGATCAACCGCGGATCAGCCGCGGGTGCTGGGCGGCGCGACTGCAGCATGAATGCGGCATGAATGCGGTGAAGCATGTGGAATTTAGAAAATACAACCGCTACGCTCCTGAGAAGTTTTAAAATAAAAGCTGTCGCAGAATGTGGATGCTATGCTTGACCCCATAGCAGTCAGTTGTACTTGTTCATAAAAAATTTGGTTGTTTCTAAAGTATTTAAAACCAGAGACAGAACATAAAACACAGACAGAGCTCAGTGAACATCCAGTGAAACTCATACACGGTACAGTGCCTAAATATATATGTATTAATATCTATTAAATAAAATGGTCTTTTAGTTTAACATTTTTGGCCAAAAATAGGAGCTTGTTAGGTGTCCAGTATGTTTTGTTTCTAAAGTAATTCTTATTTAAGATGATCTTTATAAGTGAACGTAAAAAAACAATTAATAGTTTTGGTAATGTGCTAGACTGGAGTGCTCTATTAGTGGTTAACAGACTGTTGCTGTGTGGAATAGCTGTATATAGACTTTGCACATCCAGTGTGCAAAGCCAAATGTTATTCCCTTGTGGTTTAATCTGGTCTATCAATTGTAAAAATGTGGTTGTATCTCTACGGTATGCAGGTGTGGATTTAACCAGGGGTTGTAGTATCTTGTCTACAAATATGGCTAGTGGCTGAAAAATTGAATTTGTACCGGCAACAATTGGCTTGCCTGGTAGTTTGTCAAGACATTTATACATTTTTGGTAGTGTATATAGGACCAGAGTTATTAGATGTCTGGGTAGCATGAACTCTTTTTGACGTTTATTTATAATGTTTCTTGAGTATGCCTCAATAACCAGCTTACTGATTTGTCTTTGCAAATTAAAAACTGGATCATGTGCTATGATTCTGTAGTGTTGTGTATTGCTAAGTTATTTTGTGATTTCCAGATGATAGTCTGTTTTGTTTTGTATTACAATTGCCCTGCCTTTTTCTGTTGGTTTTATGACAATGTCTGTATTATTCTGCAATCATTTCAGAGCTTTATGTTGTTCTCTAGATGTATTGTTATGAGCTGATGCTTATTCTCCCACCTGATCATTCCCACCTCTCTGGTTACCATTGTACTGAATGTTTGTAATAGGATGTAGAATTGGTTGACTGTAGGTGATTTTATTTCTATATTTGCCAATTTCAAATGCTTGTGGTAGTCCCATAGTGAGAGGCTGCTCTGGGTTTTCAGTGGGAACTGTGCTGGCTCCCCGTCCCATGGGAGATACTATGCTAATAACATTTTAAGATTAATGGCACGGAAAATTGTAAACAATTCGACTGTTGTATTAAACAATTCCCACTATATGTAGGGACAACGCCAAGGCCCTTCTTAAGGACACTATATTGAGTTTTAGTCAATACAAATCATGATAGGTTCACTACCCTCTGTCCTTCGTTCCGCTCATCGGTCCTACTTTTGCTCTTATGACCTCGCCTGGTCATCTTTTTGGGGCCGATGTGTCTGATCATTCTCCTGTAAAAGGAATCGGCTGGCCAGAACATGCTGGATGTGTTTCTTCGATTTCAGATTATGTGGAGGCCGTGTCCTGATTAGATGAGGTTGTTGTTGCGTGTTCTATTTGTTCTCGCTCAGGATGGGGTTTCCTAATGATTTGTTGAGTGTTCGTTTTTCAGTTATACACACTTTCATATTGGTAGTCAAAAGTATATCTCCGAAATGTCTTAATTTTATAGAGCTTCAATTCCTTCCTATGATTATCAACCAGTGCTGCTAGTTCATTAAACAGTTCTGTTCTCTTCTCCTGACTTAACTGCAGTTCCAGTTCCTCCTTTAGTTTTGTTAAGTCCTTTTTAATATCCCCCAAGCCTTGTTCTAAACTTTCAACTGTCAGGACCATTAGATCAAGTGAGAACTTATTCAGTATTTGGAACCATTTCTCACATATAATAATGGCATAATCTGTCACTATGGCAGTCAATGGACAACCTAAAAAAAAACAGCACCAATATGGGGTTATTGGTGATAGAGGGGATGCCCATTCATTCTCATTGGTGTTATTGAGGGCGTAGGTAACCACACTGGCAATAAATGGGTGTATTGGCTAGTAATGTGTCAGAATGTTTATTGTGGGTAGTGGTGGTGGGTGAAGGTGGTATTTGGTCCATGGTGGGGGTATATGCCTACCGGGTGGGAAGTAGGAGGGGCTAACCCCTTCACTGCCATAGTACAGAGGCGGCACATTTTATTTGAGTGCGGCTAGCTCCGCAAGCCTGGGGATGCCCCGGCATGCTAGCCGTACTCCCTCGGCGTGCCGCGCGTCATCGACGCGCGGTCACGCGTCATCGGGTGCCTGCGCCCCTTGCATGCGCGTCCAGGGCTCCCCGAGGGAGCCCTGGTGTCCCGCGATGTGGGGGACGGCGGCAGGGGGTTCCGGGGGACCCGGTGGACCCGGCAGCGGGAGGGAGAAAGCCCCGATCGGAGGGCGCTCCTCCGTGTCTTCGGCGTGCGCCCGGCACCCTCTGGCGCGCGCCAGGTTACTGCTGCGGCCGAGAACGGGCAAATGCTCGAATAAACTCGGCCGCAGCAGTAGTAGTACCCACTAAGGCAATGAAGGTGTTAACTCGTCCCGCTACCATCCCACACGGCTTAAACACCCACCATGGGCCAAATACCCAAAGTTGTCCTTTTTTCAACGTATTGCATACTGCATACCTGGGAAAGGGGTCATGTGCCCCAGGAGAGTTCGGGAGGGAGCTAGAGGTTAACACCTTGTTTACTATATCAGTTAGCAAGTCATTACAATGCAAAATGGTAAGTATTGAACTGTTAGGAATATACAGTATAATTACAAGACCTTATTTGCCAGCAACAGTATTTATGGGTTATCTGGGTTATCTAAACAGAAAGATATCCAAAATGTTTTACTCTATGTTAAAAAATGGAAAAAAAGTTTGTCATAACCATAGTGTTTAAATAAAGCATTTTTTCTGTGTAGTCTGAACAAGAGAGCAGGAACAGAAAGAAGGGACCTAGCTAACTGGACTCTAGGTGCTCGCTAATCACTATGTAAACTTATGGCTAGAGCAGGTTTGGCGAGGGTACACAGTCCCCACCATCTTCCAGGCACATGTTGGCACTGAGCAGGCATTCAAAAAGAGAGAGAAAGAGAGAGCAATGATTGATGAGTTGATGATGACGTAGCAGGATGAGGGATATTGCATACAGTAGATGTACAATGACCAGCGTAGATATCCCCCAAAAAATAAATCACAACTCAGTTAGTACCAGTGCATTGTGTATAATAGATTAGTACTGTACAACTACTGACTTATGGTCTGATCCTGATTATCAGAAAGAGAGAAAGAGATAGATAAACTCACTTTACGTGTGATGAATACAACACAATGACTGTGACAGTGGAGTTATCAACATCTGAAATAGTTCAATGCTAAAACTGCTTCTCTGAGTAGCAGGGGTTGAAGGTGCTGATCCTTTCGGGACTGACACACATACCCCCTTCATCCCAATGGGGCTTAGGCTTGCCAGTATAGGCTTTATGGAAATATTTTAGAAGGTGTGGGGTGTGAGCCATTTAAATACACTTTGCATATTTCATTAGCATATCTCCCAGATATCTAAGGTGTGTTCCTTTTGAACACAGGTGTTTCTTCATAAGTTATTTGGAGGGAACTTTGTTTGTGGGGATATGTCCAGTATAGTGCTTAAGACTCTACTACAACAGGTTTCCCTCCCTCCTATGTAAAACTCATATTTCAAGGTCTTGATGGAGCTAACACCACCATTAGGTATGACCTAAATAATGTCAGGTCAAATGCCTGTGTTAACCTGGAAAGTCTTTAGTGGATATGTGATGTTAGGGGGGTGTGCCTCTTGCATAGCATTAGCACTAACTGCTAGAAAAAAAATAACAATACATTATTAAAGGAGTAGCAGTAGGTTACGTTATATGCTTTAGTGCATAGGAGTTATAATTAATCTAACATTCATTTAGGTTAAATAGGCTAACAGAGATTTGTGGATCTGCCCCTAATTTTGCACTGTAAAATCTATTCACCTAAAAAAATAAGAAAACAAATTGAAAAATACAAGATTTAATTTTTTATTTCTTGTTTTTGTCATGTTGCATATTATATCTTTATCCCTTTCCAAATATCAAACACTAATGGTAACATAATTAACTAAATGTAATGAAGCTGAAAAATTACATGCTGAAAGTAAACTTCCACAATTAAGTTAGGCCTGCTTGGAATATTGTATGAGAATAGATTAATAATTACACAGATCATTTAGTTTGGACTGTTCAGGCTCATATAGCTTCTAAGTGATCTTCTCATTCTGTTCCCCTTTCTTCATGGCATCTGCACTTAAGACTCTTTCTAGAGTCTCAATGTGACAAGGATAATTGTAAGTTAGAAACAAATAATTTAACACAACGTTTTTGAACACAACATACACATTATATATATATATTTATATATATATATAAAATAATAAAACAGAATAACAGATAAAGCCGCAATCAAATAACTGATACAAATCCAAAATTAAACAAAACAAAACAGTAATAAGGTATAAATATATCCTCGGGTGTGCTAAAGGACCAAAATAATGTATAAACACAAAAAAGATAAAATAAGTCCTATACCAAGCACTCAAGTTAAAGCAATATAAGATGGACTTTATTAGCAACACAGAAAAAGCAGAAAACAGTTCAAATATAAGTAAAAAATGAGAACCACTATACTCCTAAATACTAATCCTCTGCATGACATAACAAAAGGGGGTCACAAAGAAAATAATGTGAGTTTGTATACCATAAACTAACAGAGTGCAATGATTACACACTAGTGCAAACAGTAAGGCATAACAATGAAAGCTAAAACAAACTGGGGGAAAGGAAATTCCCTCAGGCTGTTAATTGACCGGCTGGTCAGAGGACAAAACTACCTAACACAGATGGAACAAAGTATTGTTTCGCACCCATGTACTAAATCAGATGGGCAATATTAGATAAACCTGATCCCTATGTTTAAGAGACTAAACCATTTTCCAAGTAGTATACCCAGAGTAGAAACTTGTGTTAAAATAGAATAGTCCAAAACAAATGTCAGCTTGCAACAATACTAGTCTAATAGGAGACAATTAATGCTTTTAGTAGTAACAGAGCAAGAATAATAACACTGTATAAAGTTCTGGTATTGTCAGAAGAGAAACAAATGTGATACTCATCAGTTAGAGAGTTGCCTCCATTGAGGATGTAGAAAGCCCGATATCTAGCAAGGGTAAACGGAATACAGTCCGGCAAGGCAAATAAGCACGCCAATCCTGCAATGCTCTGCTCTGTATTGAGTACACGCCTCCTACATTCTGGACGTCTATAAAGTAAATCTGGATGCAATGGAAGGCGGCAAAGAATTAGCCACAGGCAAGTGAGGTAACAAGCAGTTAATGCCCAACTCCGTCTGCGATGTCTGTAGATCAGCCGTTGACAAGCGGTGGGACAACAGCAATAAACTGATGGGAATAGTGGGGATGTTTTCTCAGCTGGAAACTCCGACGGCCGTTTCACTGTGAGGCTTCTTCCGGGAGTGTTATTTCTATGCAGAGCAAGTACACGATATTTAAAGGTACCGCCAGTACTGTGTTATTGGTCACGTGTTGTATATGTCCCAATCAGAGCGGTTTCAGATTGGGAACTCAGTCCTAATACATTTGTTCTTGTAACCAAGGCGTATCTGTAACTAAATAAACAAAAGTGAATACACACACACTAATTAGGAGAAAATAAATGAGAAACATTAACTCACAACAGAAAAGACACAGGATATGAAGCTACCAAAAAATACCAAAGTGAATGAAAAGAATAAATAGTATATAAAGGAGACAGAAAGGTTAAAGAGATAAAATTCACAAAAACATAGCAAAACCAAGATAGTCATTGAGGCCAGCTGGAATCATACACCCCAACAGCACTATCCATCTGCACTCTTTTATGAGGAGAGATTGCTCAATATCACCTCCTCTAATCCCCATTGTAATCTTGTCAAAAGCGAATGCTGATAAGAGAAAAGGGTCAGAGCCGTGTTCATGCAAAAAATGTCTTGCAGCGCTGGTTAGTTTTTTTAAAGGCTGACAAATCGCATTGTGCATTCTTGAAATTTCTAGAATGCTCTAGAACACGGATCTTTATCTCTCTCGTAGTCATGCCTATGTAAATTAAGCCAAATGGACAGCTGAGATAGTAGATTATATTCTTAGATTTACAATTGAGAAATAATTTTTTTTTAAATTCTCTAAAGCCTGCTGAGTTCTTAAAAACATTTGTTTCATGTATTTGCAGGCTGAACAGTGGCCACAAAGAAAAACAATGCACACGAGCGCACCACGGATTAGCATAAAAATCAATATTTAATATCTGGTCACACGGACCAAAAAAGACAAAAAATGGTTAAAGCAGCACAGTGCTACACAATACACATAATTACAAACCATATAGAAATACACATTATATATTGCATTGGCTTGAGGATTGGCTTGTGTAATACGAGCTTGAGACAAAAGGTGGCACTGAGTGCTCATTTGCATGTCATTTCCCAGAATCCCTTGCTGCAGTGGAAGCGCTGTATGCTGGGTGACAATGGGGAAAGACAGGGTTGCAGACCTGTCTAAGACATGCAAATGAACATACAGTAAAATTTACAGTTGCTTTATGCTTTACTGTGGAGGGTTTTTGTCACTTTTTTTACCCACCATAACCTTAATGACAGTGGTGATTACCTAGTCTAGTCTCAAACCTGCTCTAGCCATTAAGACCAGCCTCACACTGATGATAATCATCAAGGTTGAAACATGTATGTGAGTGGGTCTAATGGCTTTGCATCTCATCCCAGCCTCTGTCTAAAAGCTGTGTTTAAAACGGCATGCATTGGCTTGAGGATTGGCTTGTGTAATACGAGCTTGAGACAAAAGGTGGCACTGAGTGCTCATTTGCATGTCATTTCCCAGAATCCCTTGCTGCAGTGGAAGCGCTGTATGCTGGGTGACAATGGGGAAAGACAGGGTTGCAGACCTGTCTAAGACATGCAAATGAACATACAGTAATATTTACAGTTGCTATATATATATATATATATATTGTGACAAAAAACAGGGGATGGTAATACATTCCATATATAGGGCTCCCAGGATACTGAACAGTTAATATCCTGTTTAGGCTGGAAAGTGCAGCCTCATAATACATGCACTCCATCCCACAGTTTGGCAAGTGCTGGAACTGAGGGATGAGGGATCCAGACCAGAGTTTGTCTGCTGCCTGATTTCTGTCACCTGTCCTGCTAGTTAGAATTCAGGTATTTAAGACTGATTTCCTGGTTCCTCTTCCCTCTCCCCAAGAGCCTGGAGGCAGGAGGGCTGCTGGAAGCAGAGAGGGGAAACGCCTCTCACCAAACAGGTTAAATCATTCTGTTCCTTTTATCTCAAACTGCAAAGTTCCTTATTTTTGTTATTGGAACTGGATAAGCCAGTCCAACCCCAGTCAGGGAAAACCTTAGTTAAGTTATTGCTCAGACGAGCAGGGTTTTTGTTTGCTTGTGTTTCTCTTGTATGAAGTGTGGTAGTCTCAGTGCCTGGGACTGAATAAACCAGGCAGTAGCCTGTTTAAATGAACAGCACGTTATACCTCGTCATTTAACCTACCCTAAAAGACCGTGTTCTAACAGTCCCGGACAGACGTCGGAGCCCCGGAGTAAGCACGTTTGTAAAAGAGGTGGACTGCCATAATTTCTTGATGGGGGATAGTGGTCATCTAGATAGGTGGATAAACAACACCCCCCTGGGCCAACTACAAAGAGTAAAACGAAACTGTACTCAGGATAACGTTTTCCAGGAACAAGCAAATGATCTAATGGAAAAGTTTATTGATAGAAAATACAAGAAAGAAGTTGTAGATGAGGCCTTTAGCAGAGTCAAACAGATGGAGCGTAAAGACTTGTTAACTTACAAATCAAAAGAAATCAAGGAAAATAGAGGTGAGGAAGGCAAAATATCTGTGCCATTCGTTACACAATTTACGAGCTCCTCCAAACATATTAGGAAGATATTCCAAAAGCATTGGAATATTCTCCAAAAAGACCCTATTTTACAAGGGATTTTACCAACTAAACCCGAAATTATTTTCACCAAGGCCCCTAACCTCAAACAGAGATTAGCTCCCAGCTGTTTGAAAAAAGAATGCATCAAACCTGTAAGTATAACAAATGGCTTCTATAAGTGTCTGACATGCAGAGGCTGTAAATTATGCCAAAATACATCAAAGTCTTATAAACAAATAACATCTGCAACAACAAATGAAGAGTTTGAAATAAAGGATTTTATTGACTGCAACTCAAGTCATGTAATATACATGCTACAGTGCCCATGTAATAAACAATACATAGGGAGAACAACACGTAAATTGAAACTAAGAATTGCTGAACACGTGAAAAATATAGAAAGAGGTTTTGTCCAACATAGTGTATCAAAACACTTTAAGGAATACCACGGCCAAAACCCAAATGGTCTACAATTTGTTGGAATAGACAAAATTCATCCCAATTGGAGGGGTGGGAACCAGGTCATAAAAATATCCAGACAGGAAACTTTCTGGATTTATACCCTAAAAACGTTAGCACCTTTGGGTATGAATATTGATATTGACCTGGGGTCCTTCCTGAGAGAGTAATATTAATATCCTACTCGACATACCTCTATATTTTCGGTACTGTATTCAATTAAGTGTTCTTGTCCATATTCCATCTTCCCCTATGTAGGCCTGTAAGATGCCTCCCAAAAATCCTTTGAACTGTTGTACAAATCTTAGACTGTCAACCCCTGCTTAAGAGAAGTAAGATAAGCCAAATTATCTGTTTAGTCTGAGTGCTATAAAGTAGGAAGAATGTAATTACTGTTCAATGGCCTTTGGTGTTCTTGATTACTGAAAGTACTGCTCTTCTTTCTTGACTTCAATTCACTTAGCTTATGGGAAGATCATTAAATAGGTGCTTATCCATCCTGTCCCCCCTGGAAGCATTTATGTTTATTATGTTTATTATTAGTGTGTAGCTATCTCTTACCCCAATATGACTGTGGGTTGTATCACTCTTGATACCATCTAACTCATGCCATTAGTACTAATATAATGCTCCACATGATATAGTGGATTATATAGTGTAAATACTGTGTCACAGATAACAATCAGGAACACCAACAGTATAGATCTATAAGGGTTTACCAAGTAACGATTACTATGTCAATCATAGAAATAATCTTTACTATGTTCGCAATGTTTAATACCGAAGTAAATAAGTTTTTTCATGATCTGAATATGTTCTACCTAAGCCACAGGAAATTTTAATATGTTGTATCGGAAATATGATATGTGGTATGTCCACTTATAGCGTTTAATTTGGGTTTGTTGTTTATCAAAGATACCAGCTACCAAATTATTCATCTGTATTTAAGTCTCTGTTTCACTTAGCTATATATAGATTTGTGTATATCGTAATCTATTAACTCCTGACTCAATGTCTCTCATCTGTATATATAGTCTAGATCCAATATTTAGTAATACTCTTGTTGTCAGATCTGACTAAATTTTCTGGTCCCTTCATTATCAATAAGCTTGATGTGTCATTATGATGATTTGCCAATACACTATCAAAATATAACATATTATTGACTTCCAGTCCTAAGTACAAATCTCTCTATTGCTGGCACTTAAAGAGTTGGCTCTAAATTATTTGCTAAAAAGAACCTATGCCAATTTAGTGAGCTCTGGCAGTATTTAAAAATTGTATATATGCATATTCTAGCCTTAACAATGTATAAAACTTGTCTTAATGGTAGGGGCATTAAGCTCCATTTAATTCACCTTCTAATTGTTCTTGTGTGTGTATGAAATTTTGTTGTGTTTTCTGTTACCCAACCTAGCGATTCTAGTTGTCATACAACATATATAGTGTCTAAATTTCTATTCTAATACCAATTGGCACAATTAGATATATGAGGTTAGCTTATGTTCCTCAATATGATCCCTGATTAGTTTATGTACTCAATATGATCCCTGATTAGATTAGGGAAACAAGAGATTATGGCATTACAGCCAATTGTCTCTATAGGCTAAGGCATAAACCAGTATTGTCAAATGTATACATTATGTAATTATCTCTTCTTAAAGTACACATAGGTATCGCCAGTCTGGGTAATAGGAACATTTGGTTCATCTTGTGTTCACCATTCGTTTTTAATTAGTACCCGTCACGGAGGTAATGTGTTTAATATAATTGTTTGCAAGCATCCAATCAGTCACAGGAGGTGGGTATATATACCAGGGGTGGGGAGATACAATGGTATTATGCCCCTGAGGAAGCCCTAGAGGAGAAACGCGTAGGGCAGACCCTGCAGTCATTGCAGGCATTGCAAACCGAGCAGAGTGAGACGCGCTGCAGAACGGAGTGGAGATAGCGCTGTGACGTCATTGGAGGTCGAAGTCTCGCGAGAATTGGAGCCGGAGCACGTGACGCGGAAGTAAACCAGGCTAGCAGCAGTGCAGTGGACCGGACAGCTTACTCTACGAGTGTGAGAGACTCAATTCAAACTCTCAACTGCTTGAAATTATTTCACACCATGTGAGTGAGATACTGTTTGTTATTTTTTAGATAGTTTTTACAATAAAAGGTTTTATACTATTTTTGTTCCATTGTCCCTCTTCCCCTTCCCCCCCCCCCTCCCTGGTGAGCTATATCCCATGTTAAGGAGACACGCAGCTGCAGATGAAAAGGTGACCCCTGAAGCAAGCAGCAGTCGTGGAGAGTCTGAGATCCATGCAAACAGCAAAGAAATCCCAGCAGCAGTGTTCCTGAATCCCAGTGGTGGATTAAAGGCTTTTATTTGGCTGATTAAGTGTAAGTGTATACCTTACCACCTTAACTCTGAAAGTAACAGACATACTGCCCTATGATATTTTTCTCTTTGTTTCTTTCCTGGCTTATTTGCGCCTAGGTCATTTCTTCTCTACATTATCCATTGCGGCAAGTGTGGAGCCGCAGACCTAATTGGCTGCATTCAAGCAAGAATAGATTGTAAGGTATAACACCTCCTGTTTGACTGATTGGCAAGGGGTAGTTAATATTTTTACTACTACAACCCCACTAAGTGTTTGGAATTTGCGCTGATTGTATTCTGTTTTCTCTGTATCCATCCACTACACAGTTAGCAGCATTTCCTATACACAGTGTCAAAATGGCCACAGCAATAGAAAATGATTCTATATTTTATATGAGGAAACATAGAGGCGGAGAACTAGATAATATATTTTCAGACGATATAAGGTTAGAAAGTGTATCAGGAGATGACGAAGACTTAGACACTTTATTTTTGAAATTAGAAAGGTTGATGATTAAGGATACAAAAGCCTACTGGGAGGTGATTGCGTTAGAACAATATATTTCAGTAGACAGGATACCGAGAGGTTTAAGGATCTTTAAAGACCCAACCTCGGATCAGGATGATATCCTATTTATGACAGAATGGAACAAAATTTTAGACAAAGCATCAATGGAGTTGATGAAATTTTTAATAACACATAGGAACAAGGCTCTAGTCACTCTAGAAACTGATATACAGGTGATAGAGAAAAAATTAAATGACTTAGATAAAACTGAGAAACACAAAGAGATTGAAAAGAAGGTTAAATTAAGAACAGACAAAGTTGAAAGGGAAACTAAGCTGTCCAAACAAAGGAAGTTTAGGAGAGATAAAGAGGACTATGTGAATAATTGCTATAGATCTTGGAAAAAGAATCAATCAGACAATAAAGTAGAGGTCAAGGAGACCAATTCCAATGAGGTACAACAGGGACATCAAAATGTAAATGAAAATAGATACATGGGTCCTAGACCTAATACGCATTATCACAAGGATAACAGATATTGGAACAAAAATAAATATCATCATGATAGGGATAGACGAGGGTCAGGGAACTATAGGGGTAGGCAACATAGTTGGAAAGGACAACAGAGTTACCATACTACCAGACAAGAATATGCACCCAAAGAGAAAGAAAGGGAGGATGTTTTTGTGGATGAGGAGAGACCATCCACATCAGCGTCTTCTTTTTTAGAACGGAAGCAACAGAGAGAGAGACCAGGGGAAGTAATAAAAGCACAACTGAAGGAGGACACCAAATCCCATACTCCTCAGAAAAGGAAGATAGAAAGCCCACAAAAAGAGGAACGAGAGGAGGGACAAAAACCAGCATCAAAAAAGCAAACAGTGTAAGAAAGCAGCAGACTGGTATATTTAATCTAAGCGACACCACTCTCACCCAAGAGCATATTAACATACTGCAAAGAGGCTTAGCTTTTGCCCCCACAAATAAGATCAACACATTCAATACATATATTGATGTGAGTAAGTTTGCTAGAAACCTAACCCTCAAAAAATACTTCCTAAAACAAAACTTGACACATGAGGTCACTCAGGGTGGAATCTCCACTTGTGAGAGATTTGTTCATACAGCATGTAAAAAGAACTCCATATTCTTTCCAAGCTATTTAAAAGGAGGACATATAGATACATTCACAAAATCAGTTCAAGAAGATATTGAAAAGCTAGAGAGAGACAAGAAACCAAGAACCCTGAAAAATCTAACGAAAGGTGAATTAAAAGCAGTTGACGAGTTGTCCAAAAGACAGGACATTGTAATCAAACCGGCAGATAAAGGGGGGGGGGGTGGTTATCTTAAATAGAAGAGATTACGATATAGAATCCCACAGATTATTAGGTGACAGTGAAACATATAAACTACTACAGGGTAACCCAACAGAACAATACAAAAAAGAACTATTGGGACTACTAAATGAAGGATTAAGGGATGGGATTCTAACAAAATCAGAATGGGAATACCTAAACACCGAGTCCCCAAGAGTCCCAATCTTCTATTACTTGCCTAAAGTGCACAAGAGCACCACCCACCCCCCAGGACGCCCTATAGTCTCAGGGATAAAATCCCTAACCGCTAACCTCTCGGGCTACATAGACACATTTCTAAAGAGTACAGTTAGGAACTTGAGATCCTATGTGCAGGACAGTATTCAGATAATCAACACCGTACAGAATATGACATGGAGCGATAACTACCTTTTGGTTACATGTGATGTGTGCACATTGTACACAGTGATAGATCACACACAAGGATGTAACGCAGTTAGGGATACCCTTCTTCGAAATGGGGAATTAGACCCAATACAAACTAGATTCATTGTAGACTGTATTCGACATATACTTAGCCATAATTACTTTTGGTATGACGACAAGTACTATTTGCAAATCAGGGGCACTGCTATGGGCACCAGATTTGCCCCAAACTATGCCAACATTTTTATGGGCATGTGGGAAGACGAATACATCTGGTCCAACCATGAGTTTGGGGCAAGTCTGGTGTCCTGGCAGAGATACATTGACGATATTCTGTTTGTATGGGACGGGAGCCTGGAGAGACTACAGCTATTTCTAACCACACTTAACAACAATCCCTACAACCTGAAGTTCACATATAAATATAGTCAAACGACCATCGACTTTTTAGATTTACAGTTATATGTGTTGAATGGGGTTTTAGAAACCAAAACGTTTGTAAAAGAGGTGGACTGCCATAATTTCTTGATGGGGGATAGTGGTCATCTAGATAGGTGGATAAACAACATCCCCCTGGGCCAACTACAAAGAGTAAAACGAAACTGTACTCAGGATAACGTTTTCCAGGAACAAGCAAATGATCTAATGGAAAAGTTTATTGATAGAAAATACAAGAAAGAAGTTGTAGATGAGGCCTTTAGCAGAGTCAAACAGATGGAGCGTAAAGACTTGTTAACTTACAAATCAAAAGAAATCAAGGAAAATAGAGGTGAGGAAGGCAAAATATCTGTGCCATTCGTTACACAATTTACGAGCTCCTCCAAACATATTAGGAAGATATTCCAAAAGCATTGGAATATTCTCCAAAAAGACCCTATTTTACAAGGGATTTTACCAACTAAACCCGAAATTATTTTCACCAAGGCCCCTAACCTCAAACAGAGATTAGCTCCCAGCTGTTTGAAAAAAGAATGCATCAAACCTGTAAGTATAACAAATGGCTTCTATAAGTGTCTGACATGCAGAGGCTGTAAATTATGCCAAAATACATCAAAGTCTTATAAACAAATAACATCTGCAACAACAAATGAAGAGTTTGAAATAAAGGATTTTATTGACTGCAACTCAAGTCATGTAATATACATGCTACAGTGCCCATGTAATAAACAATACATAGGGAGAACAACACGTAAATTGAAACTAAGAATTGCTGAACACGTGAAAAATATAGAAAGAGGTTTTGTCCAACACAGTGTATCAAAACACTTTAAGGAATACCACGGCCAAAACCCAAATGGTCTACAATTTGTTGGAATAGACAAAATTCATCCCAATTGGAGGGGTGGGAACCAGGTCATAAAAATATCCAGACAGGAAACTTTCTGGATTTATACCCTAAAAACGTTAGCACCTTTGGGTATGAATATTGATATTGACCTGGGGTCCTTCCTGAGAGAGTAATATTAATATCCTACTCGACATACCTCTATATTTTCGGTACTGTATTCAATTAAGTGTTCTTGTCCATATTCCATCTTCCCCTATGTAGGCCTGTAAGATGCCTCCCAAAAATCCTTTGAACTGTTGTACAAATCTTAGACTGTCAACCCCTGCTTAAGAGAAGTAAGATAAGCCAAATTATCTGTTTAGTCTGAGTGCTATAAAGTAGGAAGAATGTAATTACTGTTCAATGGCCTTTGGTGTTCTTGATTACTGAAAGTACTGCTCTTCTTTCTTGACTTCAATTCACTTAGCTTATGGGAAGATCATTAAATAGGTGCTTATCCATCCTGTCCCCCCTGGAAGCATTTATGTTTATTATGTTTATTATTAGTGTGTAGCTATCTCTTACCCCAATATGACTGTGGGTTGTATCACTCTTGATACCATCTAACTCATGCCATTAGTACTAATATAATGCTCCACATGATATAGTGGATTATATAGTGTAAATACTGTGTCACAGATAACAATCAGGAACACCAACAGTATAGATCTATAAGGGTTTACCAAGTAACGATTACTATGTCAATCATAGAAATAATCTTTACTATGTTCGCAATGTTTAATACCGAAGTAAATAAGTTTTTTCATGATCTGAATATGTTCTACCTAAGCCACAGGAAATTTTAATATGTTGTATCGGAAATATGATATGTGGTATGTCCACTTATAGCGTTTAATTTGGGTTTGTTGTTTATCAAAGATACCAGCTACCAAATTATTCATCTGTATTTAAGTCTCTGTTTCACTTAGCTATATATAGATTTGTGTATATCGTAATCTATTAACTCCTGACTCAATGTCTCTCATCTGTATATATAGTCTAGATCCAATATTTAGTAATACTCTTGTTGTCAGATCTGACTAAATTTTCTGGTCCCTTCATTATCAATAAGCTTGATGTGTCATTATGATGATTTGCCAATACACTATCCAAATATAACATATTATTGACTTCCAGTCCTAAGTACAAATCTCTCTATTGCTGGCACTTAAAGAGTTGGCTCTAAATTATTTGCTAAAAAGAACCTATGCCAATTTAGTGAGCTCTGGCAGTATTTAAAAATTGTATATATGCATATTCTAGCCTTAACAATGTATACAACTTGTCTTAATGGTAGGGGCATTAAGCTCCATTTAATTCACCTTCTAATTGTTCTTGTGTGTGTATGAAATTTTGTTGTGTTTTCTGTTACCCAACCTAGCGATTCTAGTTGTCATACAACATATATAGTGTCTAAATTTCTATTCTAATACCAATTGGCACAATTAGATATACACTGGCGACACACTTTATTCGAGCTCGGCTAGTCCCACGAATTCGGGTATACCCGGGTGTATTGAGGTTTGTGACTGTTTTCTGCCCGAGTGCATTGAGTTATTTTCCAGGCAGGGATTGAAGCATTTTATTCCCGCTGGCTGCAATACTGCACAGTATATATATATATACTGCATTACAATTCATGAATTTATGCCATCTGGTAGACACGCGAAGCATTGCAGCCTATTAAATCCTAATGATTATCATTTAACAGATCAGCCGCCCATCAGCCAGGCATGAACCCAGGCTGGGAAGGCAAATGCAACGGGGCTTGTCAGAGGTGAGGAGCGGTGCATTCCAGGTATCTGCCAGGTACATACTGGGTATTTGCTCGAATAAAGTGTGTCGCAGCAGTATGAGGTTAGCTTATGTTCCTCAATATGATCCCTGATTAGTTTATGTACTCAATATGATCCCTGATTAGATTAGGGAAACAAGAGATTATGGCATTACAGCCAATTGACTATAGGCTAAGGCATAAACCAGTATTGTCAAATGTATACATTATGTAATTATCTCTTCTTAAAGTACACATAGGTATCGCCAGTCTGGGTAATAGGAACATTTGGTTCATCTTGTGTTCACCATTCGTTTTTAATTAGTACCCGTCACGGAGGTAATGTGTTTAATATAATTGTTTGCAAGCATCCAATCAGTCACAGGAGGTGGGTATATATACCAGGGGTGGGGAGATACAATGGTATTATGCCCCTGAGGAAGCCCTAGAGGAGAAACGCGTAGGGCAGACCCTGCAGTCATTGCAGGCATTGCAAACCGAGCAGAGTGAGACGCGCTGCAGAACGGAGTGGAGATAGCGCTGTGACGTCATTGGAGGTCGAAGTCTCGCGAGAATTGGAGCCGGAGCACGTGACGCGGAAGTAAACCAGGCTAGCAGCAGTGCAGTGGACCGGACAGCTTACTCTACGAGTGTGAGAGACTCAATTCAAACTCTCAACTGCTTGAAATTATTTCACACCATGTGAGTGAGATACTGTTTGTTATTTTTTAGATAGTTTTTACAATAAAAGGTTTTATACTATTTTTGTTCCATTGTCCCTCTTCCCCTTCCCCCCCCCCCCTCCCTGGTGAGCTATATCCCATGTTAAGGAGACACGCAGCTGCAGATGAAAAGGTGACCCCTGAAGCAAGCAGCAGTCGTGGAGAGTCTGAGATCCATGCAAACAGCAAAGAAATCCCAGCAGCAGTGTTCCTGAATCCCAGTGGTGGATTAAAGGCTTTTATTTGGCTGATTAAGTGTAAGTGTATACCTTACCACCTTAACTCTGAAAGTAACAGACATACTGCCCTA
Organism: Ascaphus truei; assembly: GCF_040206685.1. NCBI lineage: Eukaryota > Metazoa > Chordata > Amphibia > Anura > Ascaphidae > Ascaphus > Ascaphus truei. The sequence continues at coordinate 333,694,053 of NC_134486.1, forward strand.
TGATATTTTTCTCTTTGTTTCTTTCCTGGCTTATTTGCGCCTAGGTCATTTCTTCTCTACATTATCCATTGCGGCAAGTGTGGAGCCGCAGACCTAATTGGCTGCATTCAAGCAAGAATAGATTGTAAGGTATAACACCTCCTGTTTGACTGATTGGCAAGGGGTAGTTAATATTTTTACTACTACAACCCCACTAAGTGTTTGGAATTTGTGCTGATTGTATTCTGTTTTCTATATATATATATATATATATATATATATATATATATATACATGTAGAGGTATCAGTACCGTGTTAGCCGAGCTTCAATAATCAAAAAATAAATAGATGATACCGTTCTGTGGCTAACGAAATGCTTTTATTTGTGCGAGCTTTCGAGATACACTGATCTCTTCTTTGTAACATCGCCGGAAGAAAAGATCAGTGTATCTCGAAAGCTCGCACAAATAAAAGCATTTCGTTAGCCACAGAACGGTATTATCTATTTATTTTTTGATTATATATATATATATACCATATACCATATACATGCACGATTTGTAAAAAATATGCATTCCTTGCATGTCTATCTTTCACGATATTTGTATGACAGGTTTATCAATTATTGATGTATACTTTGTCATGTTATGTGAAGGTTGACTCCCCATATGAATACTATGTGCCTTTTTTTCATCTAATTAATTGTTGTTTGAATAAGATTTTTTCTTTACTCCTTCAACTCAAAGGTTTTTAATATGCATTGTGCGCATCTAACAAATATCAATTAGCACCAAGCGTATATACAGCTGAGAAGGGGAGACTCCCAGTGATCTAGATAATTGGAGAGCATATAAAGTACTGGACCTCCCCCTTCTCTATACTTCCCTTTGAGAAAGTCACCCGTGAGTGACGAAACGCGTCAGGGAGCGTCATCACGTTAGACGCATGGGCATTGACGTCATCACCGTGCGCCGGAACTGATTGAACCGCGCGACTGCTGCAAAGGCTTGATCCACGAGGAGCCATCTTTCCAGGACCCTACACGTGTATATGGAATACACCAGCCCTGGACATCTGTTTGGACACTGATCCTATTGCTGCACGATCGGGACTGCCCCAGGATACTGCAGATACATACCGGATGGTGGTGATTATTCACACAATGCTTGATTTTACTGCTTTCTTGTAAGCGCATTTCTTAACCCCTTCCCTCCCTTCCCCTCATTAAAATTGACTATTTTACGCTATGGGTATGCGCTCTCTCTTCCCTTTTCTTCTATAGATGCCCTGTGGACGTGGTTCGTCCACTTTGGAGAGCAGCAGGAGACCCTTCATACCAGGATCCATATCATTATTGGACTATCTGAGGACTGGTGTTCATACTCTCTTTTTTTTTTCTTTTGGCTTTATTTTTTCTTTTTTCTTAATACTATTAATAGATCATGTGTTTTTGGTTATAGGTCTATTTAATATCTGTGTTAGGATAATCCAATTATTTTATTGTTTAAGTGTATAGATTAATAATAGTTTTTGCACAGTTGGTGTATAGGATATATATTTATTTGCCTAGTTAACCTTAGCATAGGCGCTGCTTTCCTTCCCCCTTTTTTTTTTATATATATATATATATTAAAGGTAGCTATACACTGGCGATACACTTTATTCGAGCTCGGCTAGTCCACGAATTCGGGTATACCCGGGTGTATTGAGGTTTGTGACTGTTTTCTGCCCGAGTGCATTGAGGTATTTTCCAGGCAGGGATTGAAGCATTTTATTCCCGCTGGCTGCAATACTGCACAGTATATATATATATATATATACTGCATTACAATTCATGAATTTATGCCATCTGGTAGACACGCGAAGCATTGCAGCCTATTAAATCCTAATCATTATCATTTAACAGATCAGCCGCCCGTCAGCCAGGCATGAACCCAGGCTGGGAAGGCAAACGCAACGGGGCTTGTCAGAGGTGAAGAGCGGCGCATTCCAGGTATCTGCCAGGTACATACTGGGTATTTGCTCGAATAAAGTGTGTCGGTGCAGTATGTATATATATATAAAAGGTAACTCCCAATTCAGGGATGCTTACTCAATGCCAGCTTCAATGAAGCACAATCAATAACTACAACCTAAATAAAATAACATATGAAACCAGGTAACCAAGAGGTTAACTATCCAGGCGCTTCCAAGAGTCTATAGAAGACAGCTGCATCCTGATAATAGGTAAATGTAATGCTGACCAGATCCCAAAACAACCGATTAACACAGTTTTATCAATAAACAAATAGCTCTCCTTAGAGTACCAGTGAAATTGTAATTGTAGACTCACGGTTCTGAAAAGTGATGGGAGGCCAGTAGTAAGAATAAACAGCAGCACCGGCAATCTGAGAACCGGTTGCAAACTTGGCTCTGCTCGCATCAGATGTATCCCTCTATGTCATAGAATGACAGGAACAGCAGCCGTCTGGCGCGCAGCCAGTGAAGATCTGCAGCATGAATACACTCCCCCCGTGGGAGGCAGGAACGGCGCGCAGCCCAAAATGAAACCGCAGCAGGCAATGGTGATGAAGCACACGATTCGTGTGCTTCATCACCATTGCCTGCTGCGGTTTCATTTTGGGCTGCACGCCGTTCCTGCCTCCCACGGGGGGGGGTGTCTTCATGCTAAATAAAATAACAAATAAACCAACCAACCCACTAAATATACACTAATATACACTAATAGAGTGTCAAATGGTGGGAAACTGATCTGAGACTACAGTGAGGGGAGCAAGTACTGACCACAAGCAGCAGCGGGTGCCATGCGTGAACGCGATAGTGTCCGGATGACACAAACACACCGGCAGATGGTTATCTCTCCTGGCGCTTCCTTGTTGCCTTGCTCCCGTCAATCGGTGAATGCGCAGAGCTCCCCTTCATGACCTCTATGTGTTTCGCAACCATGTGCTTCGTCAGGAGAAATGAAAGGGGTAGCTCATGCGCATTAATTACCAACACCAGAAACCAATCGGATCACTCCACAAGTCAACACTCCCTACAGATATGCTCATAGGAATGTCACAGAGTGCAATGTGATACCTCTGCTCGTTAGCAAATAGATGCGCCACCACTAGAACGGCACACTAACATGCTATAAAATAAACACGCAAACGGATTACAGTCAATTTTAGAGGACAGCACAAGCGCAGAAACCTTATTTTTAACCTTCTGAACAGTGGCCACACTTATAAAATCTTTTAATCTCAGATTGATTGAGAAAAGTAATGGTTAACGGAGGAGAATAGTGACTTTTAACCAATTTGTCTCTCAAATTTGGGGCTCACCTACTTCTTAAATTGACTGTGTTGCCTAAAACAGACCTAAGATCTTTATCGGCAAGTAAGATATCTCAGTGTTGTTGTAAGATATCTTGCAAGGTATTCCATTTACTGTTGTATGTTCCTATAAAGCGTATTTTTTTTGTCGGACAATATTTTAGCTTTTGTTTGGAGAAGAGATGTTCTATCAGTCCTTTGACTGTTCAGGTGGCCCTGTTGATTAATCTTATTAATATAGCCTCTTTCTTTAAATTGTGATGACATTTCACTTGCCTGAGCACTAAAGGTATCCATTGTAGAACAGTTGCGGCGATGCCACATAAATTCCCCAATTATTTATTTATTTATAAAATATTTTACCAGGAAGTAATACATTGAGAGTTACCTCTCGTTTTCAAGTATGTCCTGGGCATAGAGTAAAACAAATAATACATGGTTACAAGTACAGTTACATAAATGAACAAGGTATACATTATATACAAGACATTGCATGCACAGTTAAAGAAAATGTATATTATGAGCGTATGAAACAGTTACATACCAGATTAAAGTGTGAGACAGCCTTAGATTTGAAAGAACTTAAGCTGGTGGTGGATATGAGAGTCTCTGGTAGGTTGTTCCAGTTTTGGGGTGCACGGAAGGAGAAGGAGGAACGTCCGGATACTTTGTTGAGCCTTGGGACCATGAATAGTCTTTTGGAGTCTGATCTCAGGTGATAGGTGCTGCATGTGGTAGGGGTGAGGAGCTTGTTCAGGTAGCTGGGAAGCTTGCCCAGAAAGTATTTGAGGGTGAGACAGGAAATACCAATGGGTATTCCCCTGATTTTGTGGGGTGTGTGAAAGCTGCTGGCATGTAAAATTGTGTTTGTGGATTTTTCCTTACGGTAAATATCCATAAGGATATGCCAATCATGGTCAATCAGGTCCAGAAATGTAACATTAATTTTAGCAGGCTGGACCACTCAGGTCCAGAAATGTAACATTAATTTTAGCAGGCTGAAATGTATATTAATAGAAAAAACAAATAAGTGCGCACTAAAATACATACTTAATACAAAGTGTTAATTGTGATGTCAATTTAAATTTAAAAAAAACACCCCACCATGTGGAAAAGGTAAACAAATATATACCAATGTAGATGAGCGTCTGCTGCTGTGTAAAGGGTAGCCCAAGACCCTAGAATCTAGTAACAAAAAAACAAACAAAGCGCACAACAGTTATCGTGAAAAATGTAATAAACTATGTTTATAGAGAAGAGTAGTCCCAAGGGGGGCACAGGCAGAGCACTGCCAGATCGAAGAGGGAGAAAGGGGGCTGCATCCAGTGGTATTAAAAATATGTTTTATTGAGTGGTCAAAAAAAGAACATTATCACTTTTACGCGTTTCGGGAATTGCGTCCCTTTCTCAAAAAGTGTATCCGTGTCTGCGTGCATACCCGTTTCATAGCAATCCCCCGCCCTCGGCGATGACGTCACGGGGCCGAAAACTCGCGCAAGTTGGTCAGAGAGACCAACCCATTGGCTGAGAACACCACCAATGAGCAGCCTCGCTGAGATCTCGCCCCCCAGTGAGCCGTGGGACCGGGAGGTTCCAGAGAAAAGACATAGCTGCAGAAAGAAATATACAAAACACATTGTGCAACAATAACAGCTTAAAAATAATACATAAAATTAAAATCACGGATAAAAACCAACAATTTAGGATAGAAAGGCTTTCAACAAGATATAGGTTAAACAGATAGCATGAGTCATCAGATACAATATTATCATCATGACTGATATTTGGGCTAGGATAACAAGACTGGCATATATAGAACCCTAAAAAAGGTTTGACAACTAACAGTAAGGGATATTAATACAGTATATGTACATGAATAAGATTCTCAGTGAGTAAATCATATTGGCAGTAGTGTATAGTATTCATATAACAAACAATGCTCAAAAGATGTACTAATAATGAATTAACATCTCAAGATTTAAATTATTCATTAGATGAAGCATATAGGCATCTATACAGATTATTGATCATTGAATAAAGATCAAAAATTGATTAACTTCAACCCATCCTGTACACTCAATAAAGACTGAGATGTCAATCTTATTTGCATATATTGTAATGATGCAGAGGAAAGGGGCAACAGGATGGGGAATGGGGGGGGGGTAGGGGGTAGAGGGGGTGGGGGAGGTTTGAGGGGAAGAAAGGGAGGGAAAAGGGGAAGGCGGGGGGGAAGGGGAGAGGGGAAAGATAGGGAGGGGGGAGGGAAAGGGAAGGGAAAGGGGAGGGGGGAGGGCGGGAAAAGATGCAGAATCAATGATATCAAGAAATGTTATAACAATCATATGGGAGAAACAAAGAAATCAATGACTATGTACTGCACCGACACACTTTATTCGAGTAAATACCCGGTATGTACCTGGCAGATACCTGGAATGCGCCACTCCTAACCTCTGACAAGCCCCGTTGCATTTGCCTTCCCAGCCTGGGTTCATGCCTGGCTGATGGGCGGCTGATCTGTTAAATGATAATGATTAGGATTTAATAGGCTGCAATGCTTCGCGTGTCTACCAGATGGCATAAATTCATGAATTGTAATGCAGTTTATATATATTTACTGTGCAGTATTGCAGCCAGCGGGAATAAAATGCTTCAATCCCTGCTTGGAAAATAACTCAATGTACTCGGGCAGAAAACAGTCACAAACCTCAATACACCCGGGTATACCCGAATTCGTGGGACTAGCCAAGCTCGAATAAAGTGTGTCGCCAGTGTATGTTAAATCTATTAACATCTGGGAACCCAGATAGTTTATGCAAGAAAGTGCTTGAGTTCCCCGTCCATATTTATGCCCCTGGGTGCCATAGACCCAAGGGCATAAATCCAGAACATCTCTCTTTTGTTCAACATTGACTCCCTATCCCCTCCCCTAACATGAAGTCGTACGTGTTCTACCGCACTGAACTTGAAACCCTTGATGGAACCAGATTGGCATTGTAGAAAGTGGCGTGCCACTGGGTTTCTTTCATCTTTGTTGAGAATAGTTCTTACATGTTCTGTAATTCTCTCTTTTAATGGACGAATCGTCCTACCCGCATACAAACAACCGCATTCGCACCTGAGTACATACACAACAAAATTGGTGTTACATGTCATGAATGAGGATAAGATATGGTTCTTTTTCGTATTAACATTTTTGATATGTTTGATTGGATAGGCATACTTGCACATCTTGCACTTTCCACAACTGAAGAAGCCTTTCACCTTATTCAAAATTTTCTGTCTATCAAGATCAAACAGACTTGGAGAGACTCTGTTGCCGATGGTTTTAGCTCTTCTAAAAACCATCCTGGGTCGATCTTTGATTAAATTCTCTATGTCCCTATCTAGTCTCAATACGTCCCAGTGCTTAGTTAAGATAGCTCTGATGTTTTGTGCCTGTCTTGAAAAGGTAGTAATGAATAATGCTACCTCTTCAGGCTGTGCAGTGTGTACTTTTGCACCCTTTTTGTGCTTTCTTATGGTCTTATTCAAGAGAGTTGTTCTATCCACACTGGATGCGAACTTGTATGCTTTGTTAATATCTTCCTCTCTATATCCCCTATTTCTGAATCTTTCATAGAGTTCTATGGCCTTTGGCGATAAAAAAGAATATTGTGTCTAAAGGGGTTGGTGTCACCAAAAATAAATGTGGTTTCCCAAAAACCCATAATCTTTTTTATCGACGTTACATTGATGACCTCCTTATTATTTGGTATGGTAGCACTTGTATACTACATGAGTTTTTTGTATATCTGAACAACAACACATTTAACCTTAAATTTACGATCAGATCACATGAGAGCGAGATGGATTTTCTGGACTTACATCTTTACTGCACCGACACACTTTATTCGAGCAAATACCCAGTATGTACCTGGCAGATACCTGGAATGCGCCGCTCCTCACCTCTGACAAGCCCCGTTGCGTTTGCCTTCCCAGCCTAGGTTCATGCCTGGCTGACGGGCGGCTGATCTGTTAAATGATAATGATTAGGATTTAATAGGCTGCAATGCTTCGCGTGTCTACCAGATGGCATAAATTCATGAATTGTAATGCAGTATATATATATATACTGTGCAGTATTGCAGCCAGCGGGAATAAAATGCTTCAATCCCTGCCTGGAAAATACCTCAATGCACTCGGGCAGAAAACAGTCACAAACCTCAATACACCCGGGTATACCCGAATTCGTGGGACTAGCCGAGCTCGAATAAAGTGTGTCGCCAGTGTATGTTGATGAAGATTCCAGAATTCAAACCAAAATGTTCAGAAAAGAGAACTCAAGAAATTCCTTGCTCAAAGCCAATAGCGCACATCCTAAATCCCTTATCACAGGCATCCCGAAAGGGCAATACCTTAGACTCCGGAGATTATGCTCAACAGACCAGACCTTCATAACACAGGCCAAAGAACTCTATGAAAGATTCAGAAATAGGGGATATAGAGAGGAAGATATTAACAAAGCATACAAGTTCGCATCCAGTGTGGCTAGAACAACTCTCTTGAATAAGACCATAAGAAAGCACAAAAAGGGTGCAAAAGTACACACTGCAAGCCTGAAGAGGCACCATTATTCATTACTGCCTTTTCTAGACAGGCACAAAACATCAGAGCTATCTTAACTAAGCACTGGGACGTATTGAGACTAGATAGGGACATAGAGAATTTAATCAAAGATCGACCCAGGATGGTTTTTAGAAGAGCTAAAACCATCGGCAACAGAGTCTCTCCAAGTCTGTTTGATCTTGATAGACAGAAAATTTTGAATAAGGTGAAAGGCTTCTTTAGTTGTGGAAAGTGCAAGATGTGCAAGTATGCCTATCCAATCAAACATATCAAAAATGTTAATACGAAAAAGAACCATATCTTATCCTCATTCATGACATGTAACACCAATTTTGTTGTGTATGTACTCAGGTGCGAATGCGGTTGTTCGTATGTGGGTAGGACGATTCGTCCATTAAAAGAGAGAATTACAGAACATGTAAGAACTATTCTCAACAAAGATGAAAGATACCCAGTGGCACGCCACTTTCTACAATGCCAATCTGGTTCCATCAAGGGTTTCAAGTTCAGTGCGGTAGAACACGTACGACTTCATGTTAGGGGAGGGGATAGGGAGTCAATGTTGAACAAAAGAGAGATGTTCTGGATTTATGCCCTTGGGTCTATGGCACCCAGGGGCATAAATATGGACTGGGAACTCAAGCACTTTCTTGCATAAACTATCTGGGTTCCCAGATGTTAATAGATTTAACATACATAGTCATTGATTTCTTTGTTTCTCCCATATGATTGTTATAACATTTCTTGATATCATTGATTCTGCATCTTTTCCCCCCCTCCCCCCTCCCCTTTCCCTTCCCTTTCCCTCCCCCTCTCCCTATCTTTCCCCTCTCCCTTCCCTTTCTTCCCCTCTTCCTCCCCCACCCCCTCTACCCCCTCCCCCCCCCCATTCCCCATCCTGTTGCCCCTTTCCTCTGCATCATTACAATATATGCAAATAAGATTGACATCTCAGTCTTTATTGAGTGTACAGGATGGGTTGAAGTTAATCAATTTTTGATCTTTATTCAATGATCAATAATCTGTATAGATGCCTACATGCTTCATCTAATGAATAATTTAAATCTTGAGATGTTAATTCATCATTAGTACATCTTTTGAGCATTGTTTGTTATATGAATACTATACACTACTGCCAATATGATTTACTCATTGAGAATCTTATTCATGTACATATATTAATATCCCTTACTGTTAGTTGTCAAACCTTTTTTAGGGTTCTATATATGCCAGTCTTGTTATCCTAGCCCAAATATCAGTCATGATAATAATATTGTATCTGATGACTCATGCTATCTGTTTAACCTATATCTTGTTGAAAGCCTTTCTATCCTAAATTGTTGGTTTTTATCCGTGATTTTAATTTTATGTATTATTTTTAAGCTGTTATTGTTGCACAATGTGTTTTGTATATTTCTTTCTGCAGCTATGTCTTTTCTCTGGAACCTCCCGGTCCCACGGCTCACTGGGGGGCGAGATCTCAGCGAGGCTGCTCATTGGTGGTGTTCTCAGCAAATGGGTTGGTCTCTCTGACCAACTCGCGCGAGTTTTCGGCCCCGTGACGTCATCGCCGAGGGCGGGGGATTGCTATGAAACGGTTATGCACGCAGACGCGGATACACTTTTTGAGAAAGGGACGCAATTCCCGAAACGCGTAAAAGTGATAATGTTCTTTTTTTGACCACTCAATAAAACATATTTTTAATACCACTGGATGCAGCCCCCTTTCTCCCTCTTCGATCTGGCAGTGCTCCGCCTTTGACCCCCTTGGGACTACTCTTCTCTGTACTTCTATGGACGTGAAGCACCCACTACAAGGAAAGAGCTGTGCTGCAAAAGAGGGGATTCTCACTGAAACAAAGATCATTTCTGGTATGTACTTTTTGGTTCTGTTGGGGCTTGTTTGGGAACGTTATGGCATATATGGAGACCTGAGCTAGCCACACAGCGCCATTAGTGCACATATACCATTTCATGTACCATTACACATGGTTTATCAGAGTTTCTCCAGCACTCATATTTGCTCCTATACCTTGATCACAGAGGTTATTATTATCATTTTACTTATACTCTACCCTGAGTTAGCTGAGACCCGCTTATAGGGATACTATCCCTCAATCCTGTCTTCATTAAACTATGTCTATATATAAGGTGTTTCAAGGTTATGCGTACATCAAGGTAGATTAATCAAGCATAGAGCCACAGAGTGGCAGTTACCAGCATCTGCAACCAGGAACCACCAGAGCTTCACTCTCCTTTCCACCTACAGGTAGGTGAAATGCCAGATAATTGATGACTCTGCCACAGTCTCAATGTTCTGTAAATAGCGTCAATGCGCTTAGTGGATCCTGGGGAGTGGTTGTCCTTTGCTCGCAAGTAGTACACAGGTTCCTCTGCAGACCTCACTGTGTTTCCCAATCAGTCAGGCAGCGTGACGGCGTGACAGCGTCTGCCAGTAATGATTCAGACCTCACTTGGCAACCACATTCAGACCCCAATTGGCAACCAACTGAGTTGATTTCCTCTTCTGCGCATGTGCCGCACTGTTGCCTGCCTCTGTGGTTGCCAAGGTCTGAATCATTACTGGCAGACGCTGTTACTCAAAACAGAGCGGGCGCTCTGACGTCACAGAAGGGCCCGCGGGACCACGCTGTCACGCTGCCTGACTGATCGGGAAACACAGTGAGGTCTGCAGAGGAACCTGTGTACTACTTGCGAGCAAAGGACAACCACTCCCCAGGATCCACTAAGCGCATTGACGCTATTTACAGGACATTGAGACTGTGTCCGAGTCATCAATTATCTGGCATTTCACCTACCTGTAGGTGGAAAGTAGAGTGAAGCTCTGGTGGTTCCTGGTTGCAGATGCTGGTAACTGCCACTCTGTGGCTCTATGCTTGATTAATCTACCTTGATGTACGCATAGCCTTGAAACACCTTATATATAAACATAGTTTATTACATTTTTCACGATGAGTGTTGTGCGCTTTGTTTGTTTTTTTGAAATGTATATTATTTAGTTACAGAAATGCCTTGGTTACACGCACAAATGTATAAGGATGGAATTTCTGATCTGAAACCGCTCTGATTGGGGCTTATACAACACGTCACCAATGACGCAATACTGGATGCACCTATAAATATTGTGTAATTGCTCTGCATAGAAATTACACTCCTGGAAGAAGTTTCATGGTGAAACGACCGTCGGAGTTCCCAGCTGAGTCCACATCTCCACTATCACCATCAGTTTATTGCTGTTGTCCCACCGCTTCTCAATGGCTGACCTACAGATGTCACGTGGGTATAGAGAGATCTTGACGCTGCAGTATTTGCTGTTAGCTCCAGTAACCGCTGAAGAAGCCATAGAGGTGAAATGCATAGGGTGACATTTCTATGTGCAGAAAGAGAGAGAAGGAGAGAAATCCTGATCATGGCTGTGACTGGAGCTAACAGCAAATACTTCAGAGTCAAGATCTCGCGAGACCCACGTGACATGGAAGTGTGCGGATGCACAGTGAGTGCAAATACATGTAGTTCAGAGGACACAGCTCCCGGGAGCTCCCCGGCCTGACACGTGACGCGGAAGCGGGCAAGTACATTGAGTGAAACCTGCACATGGAGAGGAGAGCTCCGGAGAGACTCTCATTATAAACACATGACACAGAAATGAAGCCTAATATCGGCAGATCGGGACAGCTACTGCGTGTGAGAGGCTCAGTTTGCATTAACTCTCTCACTGCCTTTTATTATCTCTCAAAATGTGTTTTAAACCTACAGTATATTGTATAGGTTATTGTTTTAAATAAACAGTATTATGCTATGTCTGTTTCTCAATTCTATTTCACCCCCATGATACTTCCCTGAGACAGAGATAGACTATCTACATCGAAAGCAGCCCAAGACCCTGGAGTAGCTGAAATGGATAAAGATATATCAAGATTTCATCAGGATATCTGGTTACAACAAAGCTCAAGCCCCTGCACTGTTCCTGGTCCATAATATTGGATAAAGGCTCTATCATCCTCATCTAAGTGTAAGTGCATTAACAAGCACTCATCACATTTTTCACACAAACATACTACTCTGTTTGTTTTCCCCTCCCCTTTCTTTCTTTTTTCTTGTGCGCCTAAGTTGGACATTCTACACACACTTAGGCTCACAGGCTTACAATGCTTTGACCAAGGGGTTAAACTAAATGACCCCTTTTCAAGAGAATATATAAGTATCTTACTGTGTATTTTTGACATATTGGATGTAACATTGGGCTTCTTTGTTGCTTGTTGTATAGATTTGCCATGTTCATTAGCTCTCCTTTTTGACACATATGCATATACATTTTGTGGGGGCTCGGGCGGTGGGGGTGGGGGGCTCAGGGGTGCCCAAAAAGAGCTTGCTGGAGTTCTGTGTTTGGTGTCTAAATAGTAGCAAACACTTTAATTGTCTAGCTTTATACTGTATTACTAGAACTTTAGGTACAGATGCAGCTACCAGTATTAGAACTATTACATGGGAAATTCTGGGGCAGTCTCACAGTAAATACCTCAACAGGCCTCAACATTGCCTCAACATTGCCTCAACATTTCTGTTAGATACTTAATGGTCCATTGGATTAAAACAACAGTGGTCCCTGCAGTCCCATTAAATTTGAATGGGACTGCAGGGATCCCCCGCTGTGTTAATCCAGTGGACATTAAGAATCTCACAGAAATGTTGAGGCAATGTTGAGGCATGTTGAGGCATTTACTGTGAGACTGTCCCAGATTCTCCCAGAATTTCCCAGGTAAGTGTTCTTTCTAATACTGGTGGCTGCATCTGTATAGTACTACTGTAAGTGTCTAGACAGTAAAAACATGAACACACAAAAAGTATATTTAAAGAATAAACATTTTTATTTGGACAGGATAATAAAGGGGAAAATAATAATAGAACAATACAATATCGCCTCTTCTTCAAAATTTACAATTGTGTCTTTTACTTCTTCGCAATGGCTGGTGCTTCTTGGACATCTGGGTCTGTAAAAAAAGAGACAATGTTCTATATTATCAATTGCACTGTACATTATGGTTAAAAAGTGACTACAGTACATCTTCTCTCAAGTTTTCAGCATGATCTACTGTACGCCGAGTCACAGATTAATTGTAATTGGCTACTCATTCAGGACTTATTCAACCACTGTGTACTAGTGCTGCTACAGTATACTAAGTGTCAGACGTTCAATTTAGTATTGTCACAACAATGCTACATTCTAGTGGGAAAATTGTTTCTGTGTATCCTTGGCTACAAGGCTAAAAGGAGCTACAGTAAAAGGACCATTACACCAGTACAGACCATAATTACTGATGCAGCGGCCGTTATTCGAACACTTCACGTGTCATGTACATCAGAATCCCGATTTGAAACCGCGGGATGAATTCCAACCTTCCCGCTCTAAGATGCGAGCGCAGCGAGTGCAGAAAAATTAATTTTAGTGTCCTGGCTTTTAAAAACATGAAATTGACACAGTAGCACAGTAGCACAGTACAAAAAAAATATCAATGGCGCTCTGCACTAGTATAGTGTAAATAAATAATAATAAAAATATACAACCAGTGGCGTGGATGTTTCTCCTAGGAATGGATGTTCCACATGAGATGGATAAACATGTAAGGAAAAAAATCACAACATAGTGTAATACTGTTAAACATACATACAAACATGTAACATGAGACGGACGCTGAGAACAACAGGTGACCAATTACAAACACATTTAATAAAGTATATCATTAAAAATACATAAAATACATAAAATAGAAACTGATAGGACACTCCAACTCAGGTGGGGGTACCTGCTTACCGAAAGTAAGAAGGTATCAGGCAGTGGATAGGTAAGAGTATCCCCTCTATGGATGGCTGCTGCTGCAACGAACTGCTGGGCTCACACGTGTATCCTCCTCTGTGGATGGTGCTTGCTCCCTCTGTTTGTGGCATCCACCTCTGTTCGCCGTGGACACGGATGATTCGCGTGTCTGCTGGAGGTAGTAATTCCTTCCTGCTCGGCTACTCAAAGCGCGCCAAACGGAGCTGGTACAAACGCGGATGGATATACGCCCGGATTCGTCAGCCTGCGGGCATCAGCTGGCAAGTTCCAAGGGGGACAGGATTCACCAGCGAGTGTGGGGGACCTCTCAGAAACACCCTACGCGTTTCGAAAGTCTTGCTTTCTTCCTCAGGGGTAAACGTGGTATAAAAAAGTAGTCCCTGTATGTCCCGATAATATAGTCCCGTGTTAAAGGTGCAGTGCACCAAAACAAACTTGATCATGCGCAGATGTGTGCGCTGGGACTCTCAGCGTCTCGAACATAAACATGAACACAAAAACAAACACAAAACATAAGATAACAGAATACATAATTTCAATAAATAATACAAAATATATGTACACTACCTAGAAACATAAGTGTAATAATAGTTACAACAAATGAAGAAAATGGAACAAAAAAATATATAAAGCCTAATTCTAGGAACATCATTGATAATGATAAACAACAATGTGTACCCTACATGAGAAGTATGTTGAGCAGATAGCAAAATAACCTCAACAGTAGACCATATAAAAATGGTGAAAAGTAATATGTGCCCATGTAGTGGGTGGATGGATGTGAATATGCTGTGTAGGTATGGGAGTGAATAGGATGTGTATAGATATGATGTGTGTAAAATAATAATTAATATATAAATATATAAATAGTGATGTGTGTGAAGTGTAAGTGAAGAATATATCATATAATATATAAGAAGCAATAGTTCAATAGTGAATACAGCTAAACCCCGTTATAACGCACCTCGTTATACCGCGATTCGGTTATAACGCGGTTTTCCCGTGGCTCCCGTTTAAAAAAAAAAAAAAAAAAAAATTTTTTTTTTTTTTTTTTTTACATTTTTTTTTTGCACACTGCACACACTGCACACACTCACTGCCCACACACTGCTCATTGCTCACACTGCCACACTGCACACACACTGCACACTGCACACACACTGCTCATTGCTCACACTGCACACACTGACACACTGCACACACACTGCACACTGCACACACACTGCTCATTGCTCACACTGCACACACTGACACACTGCACACACACTGCACACTGCACACACACTGCTCATTGCTCACACTGCACACACACTGCACACTGCACACACACTGCTCATTGCTCACACTGCACACACACTGCACACTGCACACACACTGCTCATTGGACACACTGCACACACATTGCACACTGCACACACACTGCTCATTGCTCACACTGCACACACTGACACACTGCACACACACTGTACACTGCACACACACTCCTCATTGCTCACACTGCACACACTGACACACTGCACACACACTGCACACACACTGCACACTGCACACTGCACACAATTATTATATAGAAATAAACAGACAACTGCAGTTTAACAGATGTATTTTGCCTGTACAACGTCTTGTGACTTTTGTTTCACAAAGTTAAGGGGGTGGGAAGTCATTGTGCTGTGGGGGTTGGGGGGGTGGCGGGGCCCTGCGCTGCGGCTACGGCGGGCCCTGTACTGCGGCAGGGGGGGGGGTTAGCGGTCTGTGTGTGTGAGTGCGAGTGCCTGTCTGTGTGTGTGTGTGTGTGTGTGTGAGTGCGTGAGTGCCTGCATGTGTGTGCGCGCGTGTGTGTGTATGAGTGCGTGAGTGCCTGTGTGTGTGTGTGTGTGTGTGTGTATGTGTGTATGTATGAGTGCTCCAGCCCGAGTCCATGGAGGGAGGGGGGGGGGAGAGTAGCGGGTCCCTCCTGCAGCCAGTGGAGGGAGGGACCCATAGAAATGAACTGCACTTGTGTTACCAAAAGATGAAGATGCTCATCTTGGCAATGAGGCTAGGCAGATTTCTGTACCAAAGATAGATAACAAGTCAGCAAGATTGTCATTTGTTGTTAAATACCCCACACGTTGCACATAGTGTTAGCATATTAAAGCGAGGCCTTTTTACCATGCTTAAGTTCTAAATACCTGGTCCCTCCTGCAGTCCGGGGAGGGGGGGGAGAGTAGCAGCTCCCTCCTGCAGTCCGGGGAGGGGGGGGAGAGTAGCAGCTCCCTCCTGCAGTCCGTGGAGGGAGGGGGGGGAGAGTAGCGGGTCCCTCCGCTCAAGCCACGCCACGCCCCCCCTCCCTGTCAAACCTCCCACCTCCCGCTCCGGCTCTTACACTTACTTACACACACACTCAGACACTTACACACACTCACAGACACTTACACACACGCGAGGGCCCTGTGCTGCGGCAGGGGGGGGGGTTAGCGGTCTTCCGGAGACTGCTTACCTGTCTCCAAAGCAGCACACTTATGCAGGCACCCCTCACGTTCGCCGTGCGCATGCGCCGTGCGGCTCGTGAGGAGTGGATGTTGCCTGCCAGTTCCCTCTGTTCCTCTGCGGTTCGTCGTGTAATGACCCAGCGGGGTCATGTGACGTCACGGCATGGCAACGTGACCTGGCGGGGTCATTTTACACCAGTTAAAGTTGCACAAACATAACATTAAAGTTTGTTAAAACTATTAAAAATTGAATAAAAATTAACACAAATGAAGTGATCACATATACTGTACCCTGTATAATAAAAAAATAAATACTGTATTGTATAATCAAACATTGTAATAAAGTGACACGTACACACACCTCTGACCCCTCAGCCATTTTAATCATACAACACACTGTGCTGTCTGAGAGCTGGTAAAATACATACTGTACTCAGGTACTGTACTTAAGCCCTCCAGATCAGTTGTTAAAAGCCTCACGTTTTCAACACTAAGAAAAAAGTGAAGACCCCAGGCAGGAAGAAATGGCGGAAACTTCAACCAAACGTAAGAGGTTTACCGTCAAAGAAAAAATTGCTGCGCTTGACAGAATAAAATCTGGAGTCACGCAAACCAAGGTGGCTAGAGACCTAGGACTGAATGAGTCTACAGTTCGCGGATGGAAAAAGGAGGAGGAGAAACTTCGTGATGCAGTAAAATCCATGGAAACAGACGATGGACTGAAGCGTAATCGTTTGCGTGAACCTAAAGACAGCCAGTTGGATAAAGCTGTTTTTCAGTGGTTTGTCCAAGAAAGATCCGAAGGCATACCTCTGTCTGGACCCCATCTGCAAACGCAAGCCAAAAAGTTTCACAGCCAACTTCACGGCAATGCTTCAACCTCCTTCGCGGCAAGTAGTGGATGGCTAGATCGCTTTAAAAGGCGACATGGAATAACTAAAACCGCTATATCAGGAGAGATACGGTCAGCTGACGATGAAGCTGCATGCTCGTACCCTGCCCAACTTCAAGAGATAATTGAAGATGGTGGCTATACTGCAGAACAGATTTATAACTGTGATGAGACCGGACTGTGTTTCAAAATGCTACCGAATACCACTCTGGCCTGTAAGAATGACGAACAGCGTAAACAAGGGTACTATGCCTTTTGCGTATGACTTTAGCAGAAATGCCTGGATGACTGCCAGTATTTTCGAAAGGTGGTTTCATCAACAGTTTGTACCAGAGGTCCGTAAATACTTACGTCAACAAAGCCTGGATACAAAAGCGTTGTTGTTACTTGACAACTGCCCTGCACATCCCCCGGCCAATAGCCTAATAAGCCGAGATGGAAAAATAAGGGTCAGCTACTTGCCCAAGAACACGACATCCAAAATACAGCCGCTTGATCAAGGCATTATTGCAACCTTTAAGATGAACTTTCGGAAAACAATGATACATCGAATAATCACAAGTGAAGATTCTGTTATATCATTTTTAAAGAAAATGAATCTAAAAGAAGTTTTTTATATTGGTGGCGAAGCTTGGGAAGCGGTCACACAAATGTGCATTGTGAAACGTTGGCGAAACATAACAGGTGCACGTCCTGTGCCGGCTGACGCCGAACTCGCCAGTGACAGTGAGGACGATGCTGATTTTGAGGGGTTTACGGAGGAAGAAGTCGCCGCCGCAAATCAGTTACTTACAAACTATGGGCCTCATGCAGTAAGCGTTGATAAGGGAATTATCACCATTTTATAGCCAAAATTGGGTTTGAGATTCAGTAAGCGCCGATAAGTGCTTGATTTCGCCAGGTTTCGGAGCCGATTATTTTGTTATGGCCAGTCGGCTGCCGATAAGCCTGTTTTCGCCACTGATCGCCACTTTTTTAAATCGGCTGGATTCAACAAAAAAAAACAGCTTATCGGGCCTGATCGGCACTACGAAATTGAGATGTTATGGCCAATTTCTCCCGCCAACTAAAGTTGGCAGTTTGGAGGGGAGAACGATCGCTAAGGCTGCCGCAATGGCACTTAGAAAAAAAAAACTTCTGTACATCAATGGAGTCAATGGAGCGGGGACGTATAACAGTATAGTACTGTTTACGTTTCATTGCTCACAATACAAACGTCATTTGCATTACAGTGTGGGGGGCATTCCCTGCATTGTGTCACAGCTGACGTGTATTATTTGCATAACATTCTACTTTTACATGTTGTCAGCATTTGCGGGTCACATTACTCATCATGTGATGATGTGTCAAGGGAAAATACTATACTCAACTCTTAAAGGAGAACCTCACATCATATCACACATTTTACTGAACTGAGCGACAATTATTTACATGATGTTACACATGTCACACATGTCACACATACACCGTATATTCATCTTCCTTTACATTACACAATGCTTGTAATGTGTCACGCATCTTTAAACGTTCATGTACATCTGTATTCTCATGTTTACATATACTTTTGGGTCCTCCCTATTTTCATGACGTCACTTATTGGACGCTCAATCACATTGCATGTTTAGATTGTAACAGTAGCATTACAAGCACTTCAACCTAACTTATACACACATGTACAGTAATTCAGCATTGGGACACCTTGTTAACTCATTCTATACCAACTATCCTCCTTACAGAAATGCATGCATATGCACACGCCTATTCATTGTTGTCAACATGTCACAATAACATGCCTAATTACACATGTTACACAAAACTTTTCCCACGTCAATCTCAGCCTTTTTGCCTAATTACATGACTGACTGTTGCGTTCACAAGTGTTACATGCATTGCACATGCAACTATTTATTTGCAAGCAATGTTTCTACAAAGGTTCACGTCACATCATTGCCAAATATCATCATTCCTTGCAGAATACACACAACAAATACTTATAACAAGAACTGCACACAGCTTGCCACAGAAGTACTTTATTATGTTAATGTAACACCTTGCATTTTACTATGTCACCTGACATCATCACATACCTATTTAAAGGACGCCCATTACCTGATCATTCACAGCTACTCATTTCAAAATGTTGAGATTGTTTAGGAGACGGAGGAACATTCTTTTCTATGACATGCTTGATGATGAAGACAATCATATAGGGCAAGGGAGGGACACACCGAGGGACAGTGACAGTGACAGGGACAGTCACGCGGATACGACAGAGACAGGGAGAGGGACAGGAGATCAGAGGAGAAGACAGAGGAGACAAGTTGTGCCTCGTCCGCGTCTGTACAGGGAGAGAACCCTGTTAGATGGGATGAGTGAGGAGGAGATTGTAAGTCGCTATCGTTTGAGTTCAGCAGCAATCTTAGCTCTTTATCAGGAGATAAGGGGAGATTTAGATTTTTTCACAGCCAGAGGTCGTGCAGTCCCTGGGCTTGTTAAAATGCTGTGCTCATTACATTATCTTGCTTCCGCGTCATACCAGACAACTGTGGGCATAGTGGGCGGGGTCTCGCAATCTACATTCTCGCGGGCCTTGACCCAGTTTCTCTATGCACTCAATAGACGCGCTAGGAATTATATTCATTTTCCTACAGAGGCGACAGAGTGGCTGGAAGTCAGGACTGGCTTTTATAATATAGCAGGGATACCATGTGTGCTGGGTGCAATCGATTGCACACATGTTGCTTTGATTGCACCTAGTCAGAGTGAGCATGTGTACCGCAATCGGAAGCACTACCATTCACTCAATGTACAGGTGGTATGTGATGCCACGATGAGGATAATGCATGTGGTACCCAAATTCCCTGGTTCCAGTCACGATTCCTCCATCCTGAGGAACTCTTCAGTCTTCCATGCGTTCGAAGAGGGACATTTTGAACATGGTTGGCTGCTGGGTGAGTACACATTTACATGTTCTAACACAAAACACTTTTTTATTTAGGAATGTTGGCATTGTACAATTTGATCACTAATGTCAGCTTATGTGTGCTCCATTCATTATAGGTGACTCAGGATACGGAATTAGGCCGTGGCTCTTGACTCCGGTGCTAAACCCTCAAACTGAAGCAGAGGAGAGGTACAATGCAGCCCATATCTCTACAAGATCTGTTATAGAGAGGACATTTGGCCTACTCAAGACCAGATTTAGGTGTCTGGACAGAACTGGTGGGGCTTTTCTATACAAGCCTCAAAAAGTGTCTGATATTATCCTTGCCTGTTGCATTTTGCACAATGTTGCACTGAGGCACAATGTACAGTCAGACCTAGCTGAGCCTGTGGTAGACGAGCATCCCACCCATGTAGCTGCTGAAAATGAACAAACAGCCAGTGGTGGCCAGACACGCCAGAACTCATCAATTCATTTTTTTCTTGTAAGTACAAACATATATGTTCCAAGTTCTACTTTTATACTTACATTATGTTATCTTAACAATAATGTTTTTTTATATACCCTTCTGGTAGGACACAGATGAATATGGGTTGCACACCTTTCTTCTCTCTGCTGTGTGCACAAAGGGATGTGGCACCGGTATGTTATTGTTGCACAGGTTATATAATCCCTCTTCAATTTTACTTTAGTTGTGTGTATGTGAATACAACTGGGGTAACAAAGCACTAATATTTTAGCATTGTGTTGTTCCTTATGCTAACACAATACACATATTATGCCCATACTCATTCATGCTTCTAGTATGCTTACATACAATGTTATTGGTGCAGTGTAACATGTACATCCATATGATGTGTACACCAGCCTGATTTACATTTTGAATGTCATGAAATATACATGGTGTTGCACATTTAACACCAAATACACACTTTGCTGTGTTGTTTACGGTACTGAAGATGGCATGTCAATGTTTGCAATTTATATATTGTTCCTTTGCATTATAGGTATATCTCCAGTATGACTGATCATGGTATGTATATTTGCTGACATCTCTCATAAGATGTGCCTACATCAATCTTCCTATAATTATTTGAAGTCAAAACCCAACATATTGGTTTAAACACAAATGTTACATATATGTACTTTCTGTATCATGTATATGCATTTAGCTACTCTTGAGCTTTCATGTGCATTGTATTAGAAAATGATTACTCCCATTTCATCACATTTTATGTATGTTTCCTTATAAATTCCATTAATGTAATATAGAGGTGTTTGGAGACAAGGGGACAACTGTACTTATTTCTTT
Organism: Ascaphus truei; assembly: GCF_040206685.1. NCBI lineage: Eukaryota > Metazoa > Chordata > Amphibia > Anura > Ascaphidae > Ascaphus > Ascaphus truei. The sequence goes on from NC_134486.1 coordinate 333,715,431, forward strand.
ACTTACGGGAGATCATTCATCACGGATGAAATTGACTGATCATAAAACTCCATGCATGAATGCCTGCAATCACAACAATGCGTACTACATCTTATATTTAGCAATGTTGGTGTTTTGTAATGCTAGGAATTAATAGTCAACATTAATTTAAATTTGTGACATGTGTATGTATAAGTCACACGTGTGTGGATGTGTCCTACATGTACCAAGTGTTAAACTGTTAACAGAGAAGACAAATTTGTCGCTAATGTTACTGTCATTTAGCATTTATAATTTACCAATATGACAATGTTGGTAATATTTTTGCAATATAAATCACGTCACTTCATCATTATCATGATGATAATTATCAAGTATTGTCACAATTGTAACGTCAAAGCATAGACACACTTTGTAAGACAACTGTATGTGTCTGTATCAATTTGTGTAGGATCCATGTATAACACCGACAAATGATAACACCAGCTTTATTATGGTAGCTTATATCATCATATTGACTATACTATGTATTTTTAGAACGTTTAATAAACACAGTAAACTATAGTTAGTTAGGTTAATGAAATATACACAGAAACGTACTTCATTTCATGATGTTGATGTCATAATCAGAACATCATGCATTGTAGGGGACCACCACATCTGGCCAATAACATTATTTGCTACAGTCCCAAACCATTTTATCAACATACCCATGTAACAAGAGATTTTTAACAAGAAATGGCTAGTTGGTTGTAAGTGTCCTTTACATTGGGAGAAGGAGTGGCTCAGTGAGTAAAGACACACACTGGCACTGAGATTTTGAAGCAGGGGAGTCTGGTTCAATTCCCGGTGTCGGCTCCTTGTGACCTTGGGCAAGTCACTTTATCTCCCTGTGCCTCAGGCGGCAAAAAATACATTGTAAGTTCCACGGGCCAGGGACCTCAGCCTGAAAAATGTGTCTGTAAAGCGCTGTGTACAACTAGCAGCGCTATACATGAACATGCTCATATTATAATTATTATTATTATTCTTATTATTATTGTTACATAGTTTCGACAGTCATACGTTCCATTACACAATATAATTCACAAATGTGTTAGCAGAGTGGGAATGGTTGTTATATATAAAACACACCATGCCATAAAATGATAGTAGTCATTAAAGAACACTCAATAAAAATTCATGAGGCACTATTTTGCAACATCATTATGTTAATTAAGTGCTTATGCAATATAGGCATAAGGGTATCACATTTTTAATTGTTTGTTAATAAGCGCTGCAAGCAATATAAAATTAGTTCCATATGTAGTATAGTAGTCGGTGGCTCCTCCTCACAATCATCTCATATAAAGGTAGACTCTTCTGAAATCATACATTGATCCGATTGTATCTTCCCCGACATCTCTGAAATACAGCAAACACATGATGGTCAAAGATGGCACCTTACTATATATGTATCCGTGACAACGCATTACACAGCTCTATATGATTGTGTACATACACACGTCACTCACTTATATGTTAGAAGTACAAGTGTACATCAGTATGTAATGTTTCTTTAAATTTGTAGCAGGCATAACTATGTATATGATGTGAACGTTGCCTGTATACTGAAAATTGTGCGCGCACATCTTAGTGTGCGCACGCACTTCACGCTTGGCTGCACTAACTGTTAGCGCATGCGCAAAACAAAGCGTACGTTGTGCGTTCAATACATCTTGAAAATACCATTAAACATAAAATCTTTATTTCAAATACAATGAATACGAAACTACATTCGTTCTAAACGAGTACATCTGTATTCTTTTTAAACAGACGTGTTTGGACAGAATGGACGGCCGATAACACAATGCGCAAATGCAATACGTGTGACGTCATGTTAAACCAGCGTGAAACGCACGCTAACACTCCTCCCACTCAATTAACATTCGGCTAACGCCCAGTGTACGCCCCCACTGTATGACACACTGCAGTTACCGTTACTATAACAAAACATGACAGCCAATAGGCTTTGAGGCGCGCACGTCGCTTGGGGGCGGGACTTACATCCGTAATCCTTTTTAAGGACGCCTTGGGCCATGACAAGGGTCCCACATCATACGTGGTGGACCCGCTTTTAAATGTTGTAGATGTAGCATGATAACAAAACAGGTATGTGTTAGAGTTATGGTAAAATGTTGCTAATATGGTTAAAGGGATAGGAAAGTACGTATATTTATTCCGTCAGCAATGTGTACTACTCTTTCAGGTTATACTATATTGTATTCGGCAACAATTTCTTTGTGATCGCTACATGTTATGCAGTCTGCAATGTTACGCTGTATCCACGCATTGGAAGGGAAAATGGTGGTTAAAAAAAAAAAAAAAAAAAAACATTTAAACGCACAGTCAACGCATAACGGTTGTTATATTTACCATTCTTCTAGAATTAACTGTTCGTCTGGCTGCAACTGGTCGCTCCAGAAATGCAAGGCATTTTCATCCACGCTTGACCCACCCGCTGAATCCAGTATGACACACATCTCCTCCATGAAGCGCTCATAGGAATCGCCACTGCTTTCTTCAAACAATTGGTCGGGAGGTAGGTTCATTTCTTCTGGTTCCCATTCCAATGCATTTTCAGCTGAAAGGCTTGGTACATAATCATAGTACTTTTGTTGTTGTACAATGTGGGTTTCAGGAATGGAGGGTGCAGATATTGCAGCAGGTATCGATTCACACGGAACAGTAGTAGCGGATCCATTGCTATTGGCATTAGGAATAAATATGCCTTTCACAACAATATATGTGCCCTCTTTCAGGGTAAAATGCTTTTCCTTTGCAATCTTCCAGAAACCATAGGTGTGTTCTAGCTTATCCTGCACACGTTCAAAAAAGTCATTAGTTGATAAAGTGAATCTTATTGAGGAATTAAAATTCCGCGCATGCCTACGGTCTTGGTAATAAGGATATTTAGCTCGAATCAAATCATAGATTTGGCGTGTGCTTGCTTTGTGTCCGCGACTGTTTAAAATTGCTTCGGAAACCATGTACTTATAACCTAAGAGGGGATTCATATTGTTAACGAATTCATCAGCCATGTCAGAGTAGCACAAAAGATGTGTGCAGTTCTGTCTTCTTTGCTCATCAAAATGATTCTGCTCAATGGCTAACAAATTCCTGTGTTTCGTTTTCAAGGTCAACAAAAGTAACTACTTTTACTCCTTATTTCAAAGGCCAATTGGATGTGTCCTTTTAATTGGTTTAAGTTTTGTGGTTAGTGATAGGCGAATGTGGGAAAAACATGTATCATTTTTTTATCTCGTTTGTGAAAACATTCCTACACTTATTTCAGTAACATTGAGTTTTCTTGCAAAATAACAAAGAGCAGTGTGTGAAAATAGTGCTTAGACAGCCATATCAGTAAATACACACACCTGCAAAATGAAATGTTTTTTTCCCACATACATTTGTGTGTATTTGAAATTCTGGTTAACTACCTGTCTGCATGAGTTTAAATACGTGTGTATCTATATATATATATAATTATATCTCTCTCATAAAAATATATATATATATATAAAGTGTATATTGTACTATATGTATATATATATATATATATATATATATATAATGTATCTTTTTTTTTTTTTTTTATATTGCAGGAGTACACACAACATATTGATGGCAGTAAGTAGGCCTTGTATGAAACCTATTTAAATGGTGATAAACATGAGTGAATTAAGTAATAAACATTTGTTTGCATCCAATAATGTTAGAGGCTCACACTTAGTATAGTTGTCAAACATTAGGCCTGTATTATTAAAATAGTGTGTTTTCACAAGGAAGCATGAAGTGTATGTTTTTTGTAAATACATCTATACCAGTTTAGATAGTACTATATATACACACACACACACACACACACACACACAGTGTGTGTGTGTGTGCATATATCAATACATACTACATATATATTAGTATCAATTCAGAGATGTTCTTGAAACAAGAACACATAAATGATTAAAGGACAACATTACAATGGCCACCAAAGGTAAGTAATATTTAACACAAAATCCTGCTGTACACGTACAAGAAAGATGTTTGCAGTTAAATAGGTGCTTTTATAATTGCATGAAAATAATATGCACATGCAATGATTACATCAATTAACACACCCAAATGCAATGTTTTGCTGCAAAGTCAATGGCAGCTTCTCTAAACTTAGCAACTGGCTCCTGGTGGACCATTACTGAACAGACGATTAAAACATAAATATTTATAACACTATTCATTAATTAGGAGTGTTAACATTTCCAAAACTTCACGTGTACAAAAACATACTTGAAAGTTTGGAAACAACACAGTCTTCAGCATACATACAATAGTAATTAGATAATCTGAAGTCAACAAAACAAGGCCAAAGACATATTTTCTGAATTATAACATTTATTTTTTTTGTTCCTTTTGCGAGCGAGTAACAGGCCTGCTTGTTGTCTCTTGAGTTTTCCTTTTTCTTTTGCCACCAACTTTAGGCACAACAGAGCCACTTTGAGTGGCCTCTGGCACTTCACGGGCAGGGCTTGTGGCCAGTGACTCACCTACAGGGCTTTTGGGCAGTGACTGTTCACCTACGGGGCTTGTGGCCAGTGACTCACCTACAGGGCTTGTGGCCAGTGACTCACCTACAGGGCTTTTGGGCAGCGATTCACCTACAGGGCTTTTGGGCAGCGATTCACCTACAGGGCTTTTGGGCAGTGACTCACCTACAGGGCTTTTGGGTAGTGACTGTTCACGGACAGGGCTTGTGCCCACTGACACATGTGAGCAAGTTGGTAGACACTGCACAAGTGATGGTTGGTCTGTTTCATGTGTGTCTTTTGTTGTTTTTGACCAAAAACTGGTCAGTAGTAACTGCTTGTGTTTTCTTTTTTTGGCCTCCTTTGTAGGTGTCAGCTGCTGAATTTGTACAGATGGCAGCGGTAGGATGTCATCAGGAACCTGCACAGCAATGTCTGCTACTTGACCGGTAACATTTGGGCCTGGTGAATGAATATCAGATGAATGTGGTGAAAACTGACCTGCATGAACAGATCCTGGCTGTGAGGTGTTGAATTGTGGTACATTAGTCATTCTCCAGTAATTAGCTTGTGTTTGCTGAACAACTAATGCTTCGAATGAGGTGTTGATTTTTTGCAACTGTTTAGGCACTTCAATGAAGACTCTGTGGAGATGTGCCAATTGTGAAACTGTTTCTTCCTGCAGTGCAATCATCCTTTCCAGCACTGTCATCAGGTCAGAATGGCGACGATTTTCTGCTTCCACAATTTTTCCCTCAGAAGCTACAATTGCATCGTATGTGGTAGTTGCTGGACGATTTGGCGGTAAAACAGTTTCAATTGGAACCTCTTCATGGTCACTTGCTTGTATTTGTGTGTCTATGGCGGCGGCGGCGGCATCATCATCATCATCATCATCATCATCATCATCATCATCATCAAAATCCTCTTCATCATGTTCTACAAATAAATGTACACATTATTAAATGGCATGTTAATCTCTGCTGTGTTACTATGTAATTGTACTGTGTCATAAGTAACAACTAACATGTTTCCATACGTTTTATAACCTCACATTAAAAACTACCTTGACTTAAGAATAATGTTTGGACTCAGTATGAAATATGAGTGAATGAAAACTTGCTGTAAACTCACAACTCCTACATGATAGTTAACATCACTAACACAATACAAGTTGGCTTACACTTCATTTTCACTGACACTAAGTAATCCTATTTAAAGAAGATGTGCAAAACAAATAATGAACATGACAACATAACATATAGAAGAGCACATATTATATGGCCACCAACTGATACACTCACCTTCTAGGTGTGTTGAGCTGGCTGACCCAGGTGAAGACACTTGTTCAGTCTCAGGTGACACATGTCCTTCAGGGGCAACTATATATAACAATAACATAAGTTTTACATTTACATGTGTAAATATTGAACAAAGAGTTATTGTATGTTCTGTATTTATGAGTACCTAACAGCATCATTTCCTTAACCCAAAATGTGTGTGTGAAAGTGAACATAAATAGTTGTAATAACAATGTACATGCCTGTGTACTTAGAACTTTTGAGTTCCCTAACATAAAACATACTATGTTCCTGCAGTAATGCGTGAGGATAAATAGATTAAATTTGAACATAAAAATCATATGTTGTGTAGTGATATCAGTATCATAATGTACATAACTATCATGAGATGACCATTCACAATGGTTATCATGAAGGTGGTCATATTGCACAAAGTGTTGTTTTTGGTAGAGGATATGTGTGGTACATTAATAGAAGATGTGGCACACATGAATGTGGCTGTGACTAAACAAGACAACACATGCAGTGTGTGATAATGTGTCGTTGATAGTAGTAGTTCAACTATAGATATGAGTGAACTAATGTGTGACGTACGGTTTGATAAGTAATGAGTTGTTGGGGCATTTAGTAGCTAAAGTGAAGCTTTCAAATGAGTGTGATTAACTTCAGTTGTGCTAGTCAGGTTGTAATAACGGTATTCCCTTCCCCAAAAAGCCTAATCAGCCACACCTTTCAATGACTTGAAACAGGTGAAAATGGTGTGAACTAAGTTGACCCTAAAATGAGGCTGTAATTAGTGTGTGTGCTGAACCCCACCCCCTCTGTTGAAGTGTATGCTGTGATGAGATATTAATTGCAGCTGCTTTAACACAATGGTAGATGAGCTAAATAGTCGTGTGCAGTTTTTAAGTTATGAAAACAATGACATAAAATATGATACGTGTGCCTCATTATGCTGTCTGTATATGAGTTAAAGTAAAAATGGACCTTTTCATAAACAACTATAGATGTGTTAGTGCAAGTGATGTTTGTAGGCCGTTGCATGCAATATATTTGATGCATGATTAAAATAGGCAGTAATGTCATGTTTGTCGGAGTAAAATAAATAAAATACACAATAATATTATACATATTTCTGTTCTGTACCTGTAGCTAGTAATAATTTCTCATTAACATGTGATACACATGTGTACTACCCTGTTGTTCCCCATCTTCGCCCACCATCAATTGCTTCCACTGCAGCAATGCATTTTGGGAATTCACATGTAAATGAGCACGCAATGGCACGTGCTATATTAGTTACTGCTTTTAGTAGGACTACAACATATATGTCTATTTTGAGATATATATATATACAGAATCAGACATATACATATATAGATGCAGGTATGCTTATATTGTGAAGACAGTATAAAAAGCAGTGTAACTATGCAAAATAACTGTAAGCAACGACACGCCTAGTACAGTAATATTTCTCACCTGGTGGAAATTGTGAGGGGTAAATTCCTATATCACGGTCACCAGGTAAGCCTTCCACGACGACGGGAAGTAATTTTGCCCGAAGCAGCTCCTCCAATGGACTTAATATGAGACGTTGTGGTGTGGGCCCACCTCCAGTGCCAGTAGCATGCACTCGTTGGTGTTGTATTTTCTTTTTCAATTTGGACCTAATATCATCAAATCTCTTGTGACAACTCCGCTTGTCCCTCACATGATTCCCACACGCATTGACACCAATGACTATTGTGTCCCACATCTCTTTTCTGCTTGCTGAACTTGTCCGCCCTTGAAAAACATATAAAATATATGAGGTAAATGAATAATAATATAAGCACCAGTTTCCTACACTGCTAGCTGTTCCAAAAGATAGCAAACATGCTGTTTTATGTGTAATATGTGAAGCACATGAGCATTCACTACTAAACCTATACATGTAAGCAAGGTTGCATTCATATTGTATGCAGTTATGGCAAATTGACCGCCTGTGTTTAGTTGTCCTTGTAAGGCATGATAAAAAGCTGTGTTTCCAGACTAATTAACATAGAAAGATATTGTGAACCCATATTTTCATATGAACAAAACTCAGATGACCTAGGATCACATGTATTTGAATAATAAATGTAAAGGTACACTTACCTAGTAAATGTCCATATATACTGTCATAGTGCTCCAGAATGCCAGTGACAAGAGCTGTATTTTCCTGGTCATTGAAGCGAGGATTACGTGGCTTCTCCACACGTTTCTTCCGAGCAGGTTTAGGGTCAGAGCTTGGCTGGTGCTGACTGGACTCTCCTTCTTCCAATGGAAGAGCCTCCAAAAGCTGCCCACCAGCAAGCACGCCACCACCATCCACCCCATCTGCAACTGCGCCACCAGCAGCACTCCCAGCACCAGCACTCCCACTCCTAGCACCAGCACTCCCACTCCTAGCACCAGCACTCCCACTCCTAGCAACAGCACTCACACTCCTAGCAACAGCACTCACACTCCTAGCACCAGCACTCCCAGCACTCCCACTCCCAGCAACAGCACTCCCACTCCCAGCAACAGCACTCCCACTCCCAGCAACAGCACTCCACTCCCAGCAACACCACTCGCAGCACTCCCACTCCCAGCAACACCACTCTCACTCTCAGCAACATCACTCCCCTGAACAGTACGTTCACTCCGATGCGTACTCGCACGAGTAGCACTCCCACTCCCACCGGCATCACTCTTCCCACGCTTTGCGGGCATACTTCCAGCACTCACAAAAAACAGACAAGAAATGTACAGGCAATCACACGAAACACTTCCACATATAAAACAAGACAAAGATGTAAACAAAACAACAAAGGACAAAGCTCACCCAATACACAACAAGTCTCTCAGTCAATATGCAAATCTTCAATCGTCCAGCTCTGTGCGTCTCTCTCTCTCTCACTCCCAACAACACAGAGAATGATTAGCAGTACACGTTGCCTTTAAATATGGCGCGCAATCAAAAACATGCTTGTTTCGCCTGATTCAGCAAGATTTGTGATTGGGCAACCTAACAGCACCGCGCCACGCACGCCGATACACCTGTGTGTGATCGGCTAATCATCGTGAGAGTGGGCGGATTTGTTTTCGGCTTGATTTTGAATGTATTCGGCACTTACTGCATACGGAGAGGAAAAATCGCCAATAACATGACTAATCGGTAAGATTGCCGATTTCACATAATCGACGCTTACTGCATGAGGCCCTATGTGAACGAAGGCCTCACAGAGCAGGAAATTGCCAATGCCGAACGAGTCATGGAACCGTTCATTGATACGGAAAGTGGGGCTACAATTGACTCTTGGGTCGATGGGGACAGCAGCTGTCCTACTCATGAACATATGGCGGACTCGGAAATCATACAAAGCTTTACAAGTGAAAATACTGATCTGGATATTACAGAAGACGATGAGGATGAGGAACCAGAACCGCCACCAAAGATCACTGAGGCGCTGGTGGGATTACAAACAGGACTTCAATTTCTAGAGTCAGAAAACGTCAATTATATAACAATCCTACAATTAAAAAGAATCATTGAAATCGTGAAAAAAAAAGAAAAGAGAAGCACTGAAACAGACAACACTTGATAGGTTTTTTCAAGTGTAATCTCCAGCTGGTTTTATTACAGTATGTTCAGTTCAGAATGTTTTGTTTTGTACAGTTGTTACATGAGCACAGAGTGCATTACACGGTTTTCAGTATGTGCTGTATTTACAGTGCATACTACAGTATACAGTACAGTCCTGTATGTGTTTTGTGTGTGTTCAGTACTTTATTTACAGTACAGTATTTATGAGAAATGAACAACACGACAATTGGTGTTTTAAATACAGTACTTTATTGTTCAATGCATCAATAAAGGTGTTAATACTGTACGATTGTGCATTTTCTGTATTTTTCATTCTACTGTTGATGTTTTAAACACACACTTACGCACATTCACACACACTTACGCACACTCACGCACACTCACACACACTCACACACACTCACAGACACTCACAGACACTCACAGACACTCACACTCACGCACACTCACACACACTCACACACACTTACACACACTTAGACACTCACAGACACTCACAGACACTCACACACACTCACACACACTTACAGACACTCACACACACTCACACACACTCACAGACACTCACAGACACTCACACTCACGCACACTCACGCACACTCACGCACACTCACGCACACCCACGCACACTTATGCACACTTACGCACACTTACGCACACACACTCACACACACTCACACACACTTACACACACTTACACACACTTAGACACTCACAGACACTCACACACACTCACACACACTCACACACACTCACACACAATCACACACACTTACAGACACTCACACACACTCACACACACTTACACTCACAGACACTCACACACACTCACAAACACTCACACACACTCACACACACTCACAGACACTCACACACACTTACAGACACTCACACATACTTACGCACACTCACGCACACTCACACCCACTCACACACCCACACACACTTACGCACACTCACACACACTTACAGACACTCACACACACTCACACACACACACACACACTTACACACACTTAGACACTCACAGACACTCACACACACTCACACAAACTCACACACACTCACACACACTTACAGACACTCACACACACTTACGCACTCTCACGCACACACACCCACACACACTCACACACACTTACACTCACAGACACTCACACACACTTACACACACTCACACACACTCACACACACTTACAGACACTCACGCACACTCACGCACACTCACGCACACTCACGCACACTCACGCACACTTACAGACACTCACACACACTCACACACACTCACACACACTCACACACACTTACACTCACAGACACTCACACACACTTACACACACTCACACACACTCACACACACTTACAGACACTCACACACACTTACGCACACTCACGCACACACACCCACACACACTCACACACACTTACATTCACAGACACTCACACACACTTACACACACTCACACACACTCACACACACTTACAGACACTCACACACACTTACGCACACTCACGCACACACACCCACACACACTCACACACACTTACACACACTCACACACACTCACACACACTCACAGACACTCACAGACACTCACAGACACTCACACACACTTACGCACACTCACGAACACTCACACCCACTCACACACACCCACACACACTTACGCACACTCACACACACTTACAGACACTCACACACACACACACACTTACACACACTTAGACACTCACAGACACTCACACACACTCACACAAACTCACACACACTCACAGACACTTACAGACACTCACGCACACTCACACACACTCACGCACACTCACGCACACCCATGCACACTCACGCACACTCACGCACACTCACAGACACTCACACACACTTACAGACACTCACACACACTCACACATACTCACACACACTTACACTCACACACACTTACACACACTTACACACACTCACACACACTCACACACACTTACAGACACTCACACACACTTACGCACACTCACGCACACACACCCACGCACACCCACGCACACTTACGCACACTCATGCACACTCACGCACACTCACGCACACTCACGCACACTCACGCACACTCACGCACACTTACACACACTTACACACACTTACACACACTCACACACACTTACAGACACTCACACACACTTACACACACTCACGCACACTCACACACACTTACAGACACTCACACACACTTACGCACACTCACGCACACACACCCACGCACACCCACGCACACCCACGCACACTTACGCACACTCACGCACACTCACGCACACTCACGCACACTCACGCACACTCACACACACTCACACACACTTAGACACACTTAGACACACTTAGACATTCACAGACACTCACACACACTTACACACACTTACACACACACTCAGACACTTACACACACTCACAGACACTTACACACACTCACACCCACATACACACACCCATATACACACACACACTTTCTCTCCCATATATACATACACACACACACTCTCTCACTCTACACAGACGGGGGTGGGGTCGGAGCAGAGGAAAGGCCGCGACCAGAACCACCACCCGCTCCCCCCCTCCTCCCGCGCAGGCAGCGGGAGCACCGGGGACAGCGGTGGGGAGAAGAAACCCCCCGCTACCACCTCCATGCAGGCAGCGGGATCTGAGGTAAGCGGCGACCTGAGGGACATCCCCGCTCCCATCTCCTGCCCCGCGGGCTGTCACGCGGTGACAGGGGGAAGCGGGGACAGGAGGGACATCCCCGCTCCCATCTCCTGCCCCGCGGCCTGTCCCGCGGTGACAGGGGGAAGCGGGGACAGGAGGGACATCCCCCCTCCCATCTCCTGTCCCGCAGCCTGTCCCGCGGTGACAGGGGGAAGCGGGGACAGGAGGGACATCCCCGCTCCCATCTCCTGCCCCGCGGGCTGTCCCGCGGTGACAGGGGGAAGCGGGGAGCGGAGGGACATGCCCGCTCCCATCTCCTGTCCCGCGGGATGAATATGCGCTAAAGCGCGGCGGCCAATTTTTTCCTGCGACCCCGTTAGTAACGCGGTGGTCTCGGGGTGGACCCCGAGACCCGCGTTATAACGGGGTTTAGCTGTATATAAATAAATGAATTTATGAAAGTGCATGAAAATATGTATGATGTGATGATAGGAATATATATAGCTATTTACAATATTAATTGTTACGTAAAGCTATTTATATAACCTATTACAAAAATAACTTTTACGTGATTTTTTGATGAAATAGTGAAGCTCTCCAGTGATAATTACAAAGAATTGAATTTTAATATAAATGTAAATTAATAAAGTCAAACAAGTGTTCTGTTGTTTAATACTAGGGACCTGTATATTGGAGATTAGATAATCTGTTTGTGGAGAAAGATGCTTCATCTATCCAGAAGGAAAGGTTTCAGGTCGAATTCAATGTTAAGCCCGACATGGGCACATATTACTTTTCACCATTTTTATATGGTCTACTGTTGAGGTTATTTTGCTATCTGCTCAACATACTTCTCATATACAGTAGGGTACACATTGTTGTTTATCATTATCAATGATGTTCCTAGAATTAGGCTTTATATATTTTTTTGTTCCATTTTCTTCATTTGTTGTAACTATTATTACACTTATGTTTCTAGGTAGTGTACATATATTTTGTATTATTTATTGAAATTATGTATTCTGTTATCTTATGTTTTGTGTTTGTTTTTGTGTTCATGTATATGTTCGAGACGCTGAGAGTCCCAGAGCACACATCTGCGCATGATCAAGTTTGTTTTGGTGCACTGCACCTTTAACACGGGACTATATATATCGGGACATACAGGGACTACTTTTTTATACCACGTTTACCCCTGAGGAAGAAAGCAAGACTTTCGAAACGCGTAGGGTGTTTCTGAGAGGTCCCCCACACTCGCTGGTGAATCCTGTCCCCCTTGGAACTTGCCAGCTGATGCCCGCAGGCTGACGAATCCGGGCGTATATCCATCCGCGTTTGTACCAGCTCCGTTTGGCGCGCTTTGAGTAGCCGAGCAGGAAGGAATTACTACCTCCAGCAGACACGCGAATCATCCGTGTCCACGGCGAACAGAGGTGGATGCCACAAACAGAGGGAGCAAGCACCATCCACGGAGGAGGATACACGTGTGAGCCCAGCAGTTCGTTGCAGCAGCAGCAGCCATCCATAGAGGGGATACTCTTACCTATCCACTGCCTGATACCTTCTTACTTTCGGTAAGCAGGTACCCCCACCTGAGTTGGAGTGTCCTATCAGTTTCTATTTTATGTATTTTATGTATTTTTAATGATATATTTTATTAAATGTGTTTGTAATTGGTCACCTGTTGTTCTCAGCGTCCGTCTCATGTTACATGTTTGTATGTATGTTTAACAGTATTACACTATGTTGTGATTTTTTTCCTTACATGTTTACCCATCTCATGTGGAACATCCATTCCTAGGAGAAACATCCACGCCACTGGTTGTATATTTTTATTATTATATATTTACACTATACTAGTGCAGAGCGCCATTGATATCATTTTTTGTACTGTTCATTACCTGACTGGGGTTCAGGGATATATCACGGGCTGCCTGCTCATTAGGATATAGCGCTACCTATTTGTTCTTTATACAGTAGCACAGTACTGTACACATTTCAATTCATCCATTTAATTGCAAAAGAAGAAACAGTATCCATGAAATTCAAACAAAACATCCACGCTAACCGAGGTTGCCTGGGGCAATTGGCCGCTTTCATGCTGCGTGGGGAACAGCAGAGAACTCAAAATCGGCACTGTGATTTGTTCGAATAACGGCCACTGCATCAGTATTCTGAATTGTATCTTCTGTTATTTTTTTTAGGGGGGGGGAGAGACAAAGCATGCATGGCTTTGGGTACAGCACTTTACATTAGGACTAGTGGTGACATTAGTTTTTGAGGGTTTGGGGGGAAGGGACTTGGCAAGCATGGATTGGAGCACTGTGTCTTACCTGGCAGTATTGCCGGGTTTTTCCTGCGCGTTCTCTTTGACCAACTCCAGACATGCACATGCAAAACAGAAATAGAAAAAAGTATTAAACAATTAAATAATTTTTAACAATCAACTGTCTTTTTTTTAGATTAAAAACATTGGCGGCGCATCTACTGTATATTTTTAAATACATTTATAACTAGTAGTCGTCAAACAGGTCGACGGACTGTATACAAGTATAAAAGGTAATGTTTTAAAAAAGCGAAATTAGATTTCCATCGAACTACATCCTTACAGTATCTTTTGCTGCTCGATTTCAAACTTTCTTTCCTGGAAAAAAAAATTACAGGGTATGCTATTATTTCCGTTTCTGCGCATACGTCAACTTGCTACAGTATATGGTGCATTAAAGAAAAAAGTGTGCAAGAGCATATAACACTACACATTAAAGTGATAAGTGATAAATTAACACTGTCCTTAATGGTAACGCAGCTCCCAAGGCAGGACTCAATCCCAGTCCAGATGCAGAAAAAAGAAAAACAACAGGGGTGCAGATCTCAATCAGGACATAAAAAAGAAATGAAACAGAATATAGTGCAACACTGTAGAGTAGAAATAAGCACCAACAGGATTGAACTCACGTGGCAACAAGGTACTGTCGCAGCCGCCTTTATTCTAAAGCTTGCCGGGATAAATGCGGGGCTTTTCTCCGATTTGTATCGGAGTTTCCCACGCGGTGGCCACTTCAGCAGATAAGCGCTAATGGCGCTTATCATTGAAAGCGCCCGAGGCACGAGAAACCAGCCGAAAAGAAGCTGCGCGCCCTCCGCAGTTTGAAAATTCCCACTGTGGCGGCCGCTTTAGGATAAAGGCCGAAACCACTGTAGTGAATAGTAACTGACTGAAATCCTCCAAGTGAGTAATCCACATCGTCATAAACAATCACTCAATTGATCCATAGGAAAGAAGGGAGGGAGACCCCCCCCCTTCTCCTTGTAATTCAGATACTCAATTTTGAAATGCATAAATTATTTAATTATGTCTATTTTATATATACAGTATTGTAGTTTATATTTAATGTATTGTATTGTATATTATTGCTATATTTATGTATCGTTGTTTATAGGGTTAAACTAATATGTTGTTAGGACAGTAACAGGTCTCTAGAAGTGATATATCTTCGTAAGATTAGAACCTTGTTGGTTCCCTATAGCAACAACATCAGTATTTAGTATTGCTATCAGTGATTAAAAAGCTTGGGCTATGCACAGCCCCATTTGCGTCATGACGTCACGCATGTCAAGACGCGATGACGCGCTGGATGACGGCCCACGTCGTGACGTCACTGATGACGTGACGCGAATTGGATTCGGATGGCAGAGACACTATTTGAAAGAGGGAGAGACTATACTGTACCACAATAGATTAGTCCCTGAGAAAGACTTACAAATTGAAACGCGTAGGGCGGAGTCTGTGCTGCACCAGGACTTTGAGGGGATTCATGCACAGCTGGTGGACATCACTGCTCAGCCTATGTGACTGAATTATGGCCGTGGAGCACTATCTGAAGCTGACACCGGGTGTGACGCCTGCCAGTTCCTGTGTTGTGACCCTGGGGGGTCTGAATGCCCTTTACAAAGTCACTTGTGTAAGTGCAATACTTTGTGTTTTTATCAATTAAAAGCAATATTATACTATTTTTTGCTTTTTTCCTTCCACATGTGGGGTCTCCCTCCCTTCTTTCCTATGGATCAATTGAGTGATTGTTTATGACGATGTGGATTACACACTTGGAGGATTTCAGAGTCAGTTACTATACACTACATTTGCCCATTTACCACGTGTAACACATGAGTTCAATACTTAGAGGTTATCCTGTTGGTGCTTATTTCTACTCTACAGAGTATATGGTGCATGTTTACAAGTATATTGTTCACTACTGTAGTGTCATTGGGAATTAAAGCTACTGTAATACAGTATAGTGTAACACTGTATAGTACATTACATTATATTTACCTTCATAATAAACTTTGCCAACCGGGTGGAGATGAGCCAATGTCAGGGGTGTATTGTGCGTAGAAGCTGGGGTCACTCATGTCGTCTGCATTATAGTTGACAGTTGACTGCTGAAGTCGGTAGTCAGATGCGGCCAGGTAGCAATGATTGTCGACAGGTGGCGTCAGGTTGCAAGGATTGTAATCAGGCGGGTTCACTAGGTTTCAGTGACGGTCAGCCAGCTATTCCAATCGTATTGGCATGCCGGGATTTATTGTGCGTAGAAGCTGGGGTCACTCATGTCGTCTGCATTATAGTTGACAATTGACTGCTGAAGCCGGTAGTCAGACGCGGCCAGGTAGCAATCATTGTCGACAGGTGGGGTCAAGTAGTAAAAATTGTAATCAGGCGGGTTCACTAGGTTTTCAGTGACGGTCGACCAGCTATTGCAATCGTATTGGCAAGCCAGGGTTGGTACATTGCTGGGTCGGGAAATACAAATCTTAAATGGATTATACCTGATCTTTCTCCTTTTGAAGTTGCCATCAACAAACATACCGGCAAAACTTGGGAGCACAGACCAATAACTCCTGCTATCTCCCTCAAAAGGGGCAGTGCGAAAAAAACAATCCTCATTAGTTAAAGTTTGCCTTATCGAATGCTTCCACCCACGATGATTAGGTAAAAAATTTTAAACAATCGTACTTATCAATGATATGATTATATATCTCTGCTAATGTCATCTTCTTATTTGTTCCAGAATTTATTGCAGAAAATATTAGATATGCGTAACAGATGTTCGGTTTAGAATAAAGACTTGGCATGATGTTGAGTGTACAGGTACGGTCTATTCAGCAATTGTGCGGGCATAGCAATTGAGAATAATGTACCCAACATTGTGCTTAGATACTTAAATTATAAAAACGCCTACATTTTAATATGTCTTCAGCGTCTTCAGTGACCAAAGTTATTTTACAATGGATCACTGTGGTGGACTCTCTTTTTAACTGGGTTTTAAACGCCTGAAATTTGATACATTGTACAATACATTAACTGTGCTATAGCGCAAAGGGGATTCATTGTGCCACCTGGTGGATACGCAAAGAACTGCAACAAAACAAATCAGAATCCAGGAAATTCAAATAAATCAACAACGCTAAACACAGGTGTGATTAGAGTTATTGGACGTGCTAACGCTAGCGCTCGCAGAGAATAGCGAATGAATATCTTGTGGAACACAGCAGACTTTACAAAAAAGGATCCGAAAAATGTTTGAATAATGGCTGCTGCATCTGTATATATGTATATAAACATATATATATATATATATATATATATATATATATATATATATATATATCAAAACAAGCAGAAATTGAAGTAGCGCCTCTAAATATCCTGATTAAAAATAAATTCTTAGAAGAACCAGTTGCTAATCATGAATGCGCTTAGCGGGGCGGCAAAAATGTAGGCTAATACACTAAGATACAGACAATAAACTAATACAATAATAGTGCAATCTCTTGACAATAGGACCCTATAAAAAATAAATGAAAAAATCTAAATAATGAATTTAATATGTAAAAAATAGAAAAAATTGTCAAAAAATAAAAATGATGGTATAGACTCCAGGTTCTTGCAGCCCATTTCGAAGGGATCACCAGTCCCTAATGATATCTAGAAAAAAGAAAAAGAAAGAAACAGGCGCACACCTAGTGCATTACCGTAATAAAAATGTATTAAAGGAACATAAAATCTATAAAATGCCCACTCACAAAGGTACAGCAATCAATAGCGTGTATGAGATAGGCTCTCATGTGCCAGCAGCTCAAACATCAGCGTCCGGCTCAGGTCAGTGGCGTCGTCACGTGAACCTCCTTCATGCAGCCGGAACCGGAAATGGAATCCCTCGCCTTTGGTGTTCAGCGTGTACAGCGAAACAGGTCTGCTCTGATAAAGGAATCCAAGAGTTATTTAAAATAGATATCCACTTCCTTGCTGCTGATGCCTCTGAATGTGTTCCATTCATCTCATGGGGGATCTGTGAAGATCTTGAACAAAGTAAATAAGTGGCACAGCGCACCAGGATAAGTGGAAAAACAGGTATATTAAAGACACACAAACACATATAGTAACTCATATGAGATATAATTAAGAGCAAACTTCTCAAAGTGCTGGGTGAGAGTTTGATGTCCAAAGATGGTCTACAGCAGGGGTCCAGCATGCCTGGTCCCCGTAAGGCCA
Source organism: Ascaphus truei (assembly GCF_040206685.1). NCBI lineage: Eukaryota > Metazoa > Chordata > Amphibia > Anura > Ascaphidae > Ascaphus > Ascaphus truei. The sequence goes on from NC_134486.1 coordinate 333,734,119, forward strand.
CTCGCAGCACACGGGAGGTAGAGGAGATGCAAATTGATTGCTCAACAGCTGCTTACACCGTTGATGCGTCCAGTATGCGGCCATGTGCATGGACGCCAAACGGGAGAATACTCGACTCACAACAGCAAGCAACAATCAGCAGCACCGCTCACAGCAGACCAAGATGTGCTTCCTGCAAGCTTGATGATGTACTGTAAGGGTATAGCGTGACGACCTCTAAGCGTTTCACACAGGAGTGCTTCATCAGGGGTGGACGTCACTATCATATGGGTACTGGTATATATACCCCTCACTCTGATCTAATAATCGCAATTGCACAACTGTGGCTAATTTTCCACAAAAAGCATATTTTGGGAAAAATATTTAATTTAGAACATGCCTGAAAAACGGGCTTGTCCTATATATCCCATTAGTAACAATACATACTTATTAATGACTTTATACAGATGCAGCAGCCGTTATTCGAATATTTCATAAGTTGTATACATTGGAATACCCATGTCATGGTGTGTGATTTCTTCCAATCTTACCGCCTTAAGTTGCGTGTTGACTCATGTTTTATCGAGTGCAGAAAATTGCATTTTAGTGTTCTGGTTTTTAACCACCTGCAAATTGACACTGTACCACAGTAGCACAATATAATTAATTCATTTCTGACACGAATACTCAAAGAAATGCACCCAAAGAAATCAGAATCCACGAAATTCAAACAAATCAACCGTGGCAAACACAGGTATGCCTGGTGTGATTGGAGGCGTGAATGCCGCATGGAATACTGCAGAGCACATGAAAAGGCTCAGTGAAATGTTCGAATAATGTCCGCTTGTCTGTAGATGTCTACAACCTCAGGGATTGGAATCCTAACAAAATAATGCAACAAAAACATGTTTATACATAAGTCATAAAATACACCAACATATACCATTGAAAATACGACAAAAATATATAGAAATGTCACATGATACAGCTGCGACACCCATTATTCTATATCAGCTGAAGCCGCGCCGCTCTGAAAACCGTGACCAGGCGCGCTCTATTTTCTTATTTTCCCAAGCGGTTTTCGTTATGTTAGCGCTCGCTTTTTTAGCGTTGTCTGCAATACTGCAATTGCAATACTGCAATACCGTCTAGAAACTCAGGTTGGCGATCGCGAGCTATTTTCTTAAAAGTCTAATAGCAATTCAACCTGCGTACATTTCTTCATGTCTGTATGTGTGCACGCAGTTATTGTTCTGTAAATTGGAAGATTTATATTTGAAGCACAGATTAATTAATGTTGCAAGTTCATCCATCTGTTCTAATGGCTTTCTGTCATGAATCTTCCCCAGCGTGGCATCACATTCCTACGCATGCGTGTATGACTTCCCCTTCATTTATAAGTTAGTTCAAGCTGTAAAAATATATATATATATATATATATATTTTTTTTTGGTTATCGACATGGGCTTGCATAACAATTCTGGATATTTTGAGAATCAAGTTTTAAAAATATATATTTTTTTTCGGTTATCGACATGGCTTGCATAACAATTCTGGAAAATATGGGAATCAAGATTTAAAAATATATATTTTTTTCGGTTATCGACATGGGCTTGCATAACAATTCTGGATATTATGAGAATCAATCACTACTGTTGCTTTTTAATTCTACACTAGTCATGTACGTTCTTTATGAGGTGGGTGGCATAATACTGTGATTTTTATTTGGGGGTGTGGGGATAAAAACATTATGATAACCTGTTGAAAACTACACAAAATTTAATCAATTTGAACTTTCAACAGGTCAGTATATGCCCAAATCAATTTTAAAAGTGATACCGTAAAAAATACTTAAACACCCTGTAGGTGTAATGCATAGCAAGATATATATGCACGTAGCTCGCTGGATATTCTAGATGACTTTTTCAGTGTATATGCACTAATTAAAACAACCTTTTATTTTATCTGCGTGTGGAACTTCTATTTCATACCCCGACGGCAGCAGTGAACCGCCTGATTACCCTATTTTTGTTCTACTTCCTTTGGCTGGAGCACGCTTTGTTTCACTTCCAGATCAGAGGAGCCCTACGTCATCGTTTGAGCGGAGACCCGGTGTGTCAAGACTGTGAGTTATTACTCTCTTGATTCCCCCCATCCTTACCTCCGCTGTGAGGTGATCTTGGCCGTTATGACACCGGGTGTGTGAGGGCAGTGGCGGAGGGTTGCGGCGTACTTAGCTGTATATTGTTCTCTAGCAGGGGACACGGTGCTACTGCTGCTTCGTTTTCCTCCCTACCACATCTCAGCCCCTACCCGTAGATAGTCACGGTATATGGTACAAGTGGGGTGTACATATCACTCATTTATCAGTGGGACACTAGACGGGAGTGTGTTCAATTACTTATGGTGCAGCAATTTTTCTGGACTGTGTGTAGTACATATCTGTGTACAATTGGTAGCATCAGTTACTCCTTGGAGCGATTCTGGGATATCTGTTATCTATATACATTATACTAGTTGCTCATTGTGACGCAGTTCTACAATCAAGAACTTGGAACATACACTGGCGACACACTTTATTCGAGCTTGGCTAGTCCCACGAATTCGGGTATACCCGGGTGTATTGAGGTTTGTGACTGTTTTCTGCCCGAGTACATTGAGTTATTTTCCAAGCAGGGATTGAAGCATTTTATTCCCGCTGGCTGCAATACTGCACAGTAAATATATATAAACTGCATTACAATTCATGAATTTATGCCATCTGGTAGACACGCGAAGCATTGCAGCCTATTAAATCCTAATCATTATCATTTAACAGATCAGCCGCCCATCAGCCAGGCATGAACCCAGGCTGGGAAGGCAAATGCAACGGGGCTTGTCAGAGGTTAGGAGTGGCGCATTCCAGGTATCTGCCAGGTACATACCGGGTATTTACTCGAATAAAGTGTGTCGGTGCAGTAGGACTTTATACTAATATATATATCCAAGTTTTTTCCGTTGGGGGTATGGACGCGCAAGTAGGTTGTTTATAAATATTTTTTTATTATGATATAGTTCGGAGTGCATATACGTGCAACATTTATCAGGTAAGAATTTTTTACAGATCTTTTTTACATACATGGTACATTTGCTGATTATATATTGATTTTTTGCGGTGTGGAGCAATACATTTTTACATCATGGATGAGGAAGACAATTCTACACATCATGTTACACAACGGACTTACACTTATGGAGCTGTTAACAACAGTAAAAGGGCTAAAAAGGCCTCACATGTATTTGGAGAGGAGAAGGATTTAATATGTGATGAACCATCTGATTTAACTAACCATTTCGTGAGATTGGAGAAACTACTTGTGCAGGACATAAGACTCTGGTGGAATATTACCACGTTAGAAAATTATATCAATACCAACAGGATCCCCAGAGGTCTCCGGGTCAAGAAAGTACCGACATTTGGTTTTGTTAATAGACAATTTGAGCAAGATTGGATAAAGATCTTAGATCAGTGCTCAATTAGATTAATGGAGCTAATTATACAACAGAAAATACATGAAAAAGAGGTGTTAAATGTGGAGATCACATCCTTTCAGAGTAAATTGAAACCCTTTGAAATGAGGGATCAATTCATTAGAAATGATGTCACTCTGTTAGAGAATCTAGAAGCAATTGAGAATGGTATTAGTGAAAAGAAACAGATTAAATATGAGAGAGACAAGGCTGATTACACTAGGGGCCATGTTTATTGCTGGCAAAAACCACTACAGAGGGAAGGGTCTAGACCGAGAACATTTAAGAAATATTATGACAAGGGAACAGACAATCGTGTACCCAATAAGTCTATACTTAAAAACAGAAGGGTAGACACATCTAGCTTTGATTGTGACCAATCAGAGGGTGAAACTAGATCACACTCAGTGTCCTTTGATAGATCAGATGATTATGGGTGAGAGTATACAGATACCCATAGATTAGACCCCAAATCATCTACGTCTACTGCCTTAATGTTCTCCAGGCCTCTTAAATCTGACTCAAAATCAATATCTAATACTGGTTCAAAAAACTCAAAAGTACACGAAGATCAAAGAGAAAACGGGGAAATAAGAGGCAGAATGAAAAGGAAGAAGTATACTTAAATAAATCTATTGATAATGTGATCAATCTCTCAGGGATTGAATTAACTGTGGATCAGTTATCCCTACTTAATCGTGGGTTAGGTTTTGCCCCAACTGGTAACTTTCAATTATTTCAGACTGTGATAGATTTGCAGAAATTCACTTGGAAATTATCACTTAAAATTGTTTTTGCTTTACAGGCCACACAGATATCATCTAATGTTAATATGGATGTTCAAAGGACTGAGTCTACGTCCAAAATAATACTGTTATGTTTGATATTAGAGATCATTGTCTTGTATATGACATGGAAGAGATCCTGGAGCAACAGGGTGAACAACCTAACACATTTATGCAAACATTTTTTGGTGGCCAAGATTCAGGGTTAAGGAAAAAATCAATTTTTTGTCCCAGTTCTCAAAGGGGTCCGTACATTACGGCCTTTGTGAAACTGGTAGAACGTGATATTCGTTTACTTAATAAGGGTTTTACTTTTTCTAATGTTATGAATAACAATCTTACCATTTCAGAAATAAAACAGCTGGAAGTTCTTAAACAAGATGAAAGATTAATAATTAAGAAGGCAGATAAGGGAGGAGCCCTTGTAGTCTTATCATCAGACCAATATAAAAAAGAGGCATATAGACAACTCAATGACTTAACTCTTTATCAACCCTTAAGATCTAATCCCACTGATAAGTTTTTAAAAAAATATATGGAACTTTTGGACATGGGAAGGATACTGAACGTAATTAGTTATAAAGAATTGCAGTTTTTAGCTTGTCCACATCCCGTGGTACCCATATTCCATCATCTCCCAAAGATCCATAAGTCGCTGGTCGACCCCCCTGGTCGACCCATTGTGGCGAGTATTGGATCTTTGGGAGATGGTTTGTCACGGTATGTGGACGGGTTTCTTCAACCCTTGGTGTACCGATTACCCTCCTTCATAAAAGACACTTCTGACCTAATTAGGTCTATACAAAATTTAGAATGGAAACGGGGATACAGGTGGGTCACCTTAGATGTGACCTCCCTGTATTCTATCATTACACACGAACAGGGCATTCAGGCACTTCAACACTATTTAAATTTATCTGACTTATCTGTCACTTTGAGCATCTTTTTATTGGAATCGGTCACATTTTTACTCACGCACAATTATTTTTTGTTTGATTCACGTTACTTTCTTCAAAAACTAGGCACTGCTATGGGTTCTTCTTTTGCACCACCTTATGCTAATCTTTTTATGGGCTTTTGGGAGTCACGTCACATTTATCACGATTCAAATGTATTTCGTAGTCACATTATTTTTTACCGACGCTTTATTGATGATCTTATTTTGGTGTGGGATGGGGATTTGGATTCAGTGTGCACCTTTATTAACACCCTTAATACTAATGATTATAATTTACATTTTACATATACACAGAATATTCATCACATAGATTATTTAGATATGACACTTTTCATCGATAATGATAAAAAGATACAGACGGATATTTTCCAGAAACCCCAGTCCAAAAATGCGCTTTTATGCGCGACGAGTTGTCATCCACCAGCTCTTATTAAGAGCATACCCAAGGCACAGTTTATCCAGCTAAAGAGGATATGTTCAAATAATGACATGTTTTTAAATCGTTCACGTGAAATGGCGGATAAATTTAAAGAAAGAGGTTATAAAGAAGCTGATATTATTAAAGCATTTGAATATGCAGACTCTGAATAGGGAGGTGATTATTAAGTCTAATGTAAATAATAAAAAGAAATGACATGTTTATGAGGACAATTCAATATGTTCATCCTTTATTTCAGTTTACAATAGACAGTCCAAAGCAATTAAAGAAATATTTCAAAAACATTGGAAAGTACTTACCTTAGATAAAGACATTGCTTCTCTAATACAGGGTGGACCGAGATTCATTTATAAAAAAACAAAAACTTTAGGTACTCATTTGTCACCTAGTTTATTTAATGCAAATCTACACAGACAACAACTAAGTAATATTCCAAAAGGTTTTTTCCCCTGTGGGCGGTGCTCAATTTGCAAATATGCCAGATCCATAAAAAATATTTCTACATGTGAAGGTAACCACCGTATCGGTAGCTTTATGAATTGTCATATAAGCTATGTTATCTATTACTTACAGTGTGGATGTAAGATGTCATACATTGGACGGACAATTAGACCCATGAGAGTAAGGATACAGGAACATATTAGACATATCCTTAAAAAAGATTTGTTACATCCTGTGTCACTGCATTTTTCAAAGTGTAGTCTTGGTGACATCTCCAATTTTTCGTTCTCAGCTCTGGAACATGTTACCATCCACCCTATAGGGGGAGATAGATTGAATAAGCTTAATACAAGAGAAATGTATTGGATTCATGCTATGAACACGTTACATCCCACTGAGATAAATGTAGAGTGGGATCTTAAGCACTTTTTAGTTTGATTTAGAAGTGATTATGTTATAGTTTGGTTTTTATAAACTTTACAGTATTTCTTTAAACTATATATTTGGTAATTTTCTTTTATGATTGTACACGTTTATTATTATATATTTTGTATTATTTTTTAGTTTTTTTTTTATTATTTTATTATTATTGTTTAGGGCTACATGGTGTATTCACATTATTATTTATATGTTTACATATATATACACTTTGTATCTGATTTAGGGAGTATCATTTCATATGAAATTTTTAGATTATGGGTATATATGAATTGTTCTACATTTAATCTAGAGGTCTTTCAGTTATTTCATATTAGAGTTTATATGATCTAGCCATGATACTATATACCGTGTATGTTATTATATTAATGTAATTCTTTGTAAGGTATCATTTCGTTATTTGTTTGTTGCTTGCTCTGCTACTTTGTCACTGGTACTTGTTGTTTATGTTGCATATTTGTCATTAGACAGCAGTATCTTGTTTTGTTTTTAATCTATTTTTGTGTCTTTTAGTGTCTTGTTTTCCTACAACTATTTGTCCATGGTGATGCCTTGGTAGTGAGTACTAATAGTGCTTATACAGGGGATGGTTCCTCTTGTTATATAATTGGTTAATTATTCACCTGGTGTGCTTTTGCTCACCCAATTTAGTTCAACCAATAGGTATCTGTGGCTCACTATATATGCATCACTAGGGGCAGTGCCAGATACTCTTTGACAAAGTCCCTACCTGTGGACGAAACGCGTCAGAGTTCTCTCTGTAGCAGACTTTTTCAGTGTATATGCACTAACTAAAACAACCTTTATTTTATCTGCGTGTGGAACTTCTATTTCATACCCCGACGGCAGCAGTGAACCGCCTGAATACCCTATTTTTGTTTCGCTGGATATTCTAGCATATGAAAATATCCTCTTAGCACAAAGATGTCCTTGTATTGACCTTGGCTTCTATACAGTGTGTTATCTCAACATGTAGGTTTTTACTTAATGTAACACTGTTGTTGCCTGTCTTGCAACATGGCTTGCCCGTGCTTCTTGGCTTGCCCAGTCTAACTTAGGTTAGATTAGTGTGGTAGGTGCTAATGATGGAAAATGGAGGATACCTGTGCTATGCTGGTAAAGATGGGTTTCCCACCACGGTATCAGTGTTGAAACTGGAACCTAGTGAACTGGTTCTTTCCTCCCCAGTCTGCCGCTGTGATTGTCCATCCTGGTCCGCCCACACATGGCATGCATGATAATGCATGCTCTAGGGAACAAACACTGCTATGGAAAAACAAGGATACCTGTGAATATGTATAGAGGATGTTCCACCTCTGGGTAATTCACTCCGGTAATGCTGCAATGCGGTGTAGTGGGAGCCACTGTTCCTCGTGTCCCAGTCAGCCTCCATCCATCCGGGTTACTCATTCTCCAGCTCTGTGTCCACATGTGATGTCCCGTCAGGTTTCAAAGTTTGCGCCAAGACAGATGATACGTATCTGATTAGATTCAGGATCTTTACCCTACACGTTTCACCTGTATGTACGCTTCCACAGGGTTAAATTGATTGCTCCATCCTACTTCCTTTTATACTGGTCTTGATGAGGGACACATGGCTTTTTCTCACACCATTACTGAGTTAAACTGTGAGATTTACATTCCCTTTTCCTTTGTCACTCAGCTGTGTGATATATTTGTTATTTCCAGATCACACACAATTTGACTTTGATATTCCCAGAAATTTCAAATAGAATAAAAATAATCAAAAATACAATGATTAGTATTTTTCAGATTACATACCTATATAGAGTTAAATGTTAGGGGAATTTTTTAATTCCTAACTTTATGCATACATACACTCTTTATTTTTTGGTGTTAAAAAGACCTTTCAGTTAATATGATTGAGTTTAGTTCACATGACATAGATAGTTATACATACAATGTTTCATTCCCTCCATTATTGAGGAACTGCTTACATTGTATTTCATCTAAAATAATAAACAACTGTGATTAAGACTGTCACTATTGTAGCTCCTTGTTATAGTCCTATATTATTAGAGGGTGGAAACGTGCAATTACACATTTAAGAAATATTCTTTAGAGAAAAAGAGGCTTACTGAAGAGATTATTTATCTAATGTATTGAGGTATTACATATCATAACAGGTGTACAATTGATATACACTAGTACATATTCAGGAGGGGGAACAATAAAAAATTACCATATAGATTTTTGTATCTTATACTAAATTAGTGAAAGCACTGTATGTTTGCCTGCCTGCCTGGATGTCCGGTGTCCCTAGCGGCAATCTCATTGGTCGCTTGGGCCGCCCGCCCCCGCACACCTCTCATTGGGCTCACACACTCACATCACCCCCTTGGCCCGTCCCCCACACCTCTCATTGGCCTGAGGCGGAGTGACGGGCCAAAGGTCCAAAAAAATAAAAATAAACACACACACACACACACCACCCCCCCCCCCCCCACTCACGTTGTAACGGTGTTACAATTAGCGGGGCTCACAGTGTTAGCAGCACATCTCCCGCTCTCTTCCCCACCGGTCCCGGAGGCTCCGCCTCTTCCTCCGCCTCTCCCTGTTTCCCGTGCTTTCACTCCCCCCCCCCCTCAACGTGGGAGCTGCCGGACGGGTGAGGGAGCTGCCGAACGGGTGAGGGAGCTGCCGGACGGGTGAGGGAGCTGCTGGACGGGTGAGTGAGCGGCCTTCACGTCCCCTCACCCCCCTTCACCTCCCCCCACTCACTTCCCCTCCACCTCCCCCCACTCACTTCCCCTCCACCCCCCCGGCGCCGCTACAGTCAGCGGGGGAGCGGAGTGATCACCTCCCCTCACTCACTTCCCCTCCACCCCCCCCCCCCCGGCGCCGCTACACTCAGCGGGGGAGCGGAGTGATCACCTCCCCTCACTCACTTCCCCTCACTCACTTCCAATCCACCCCCCTGGCGCCGCTACACTCAGCGGGGGAGCGGAGTGATCACCTCCCCTCACTCACTTCCCCTCCACCCCCCCCCCCGGCGCTGCTACAGTCAGCGGGGGAGCGGAGTGATCACCTCCCCTCACTCACTTCCCCTCCACCCCCCCGGCGCCGCTACAGTCAGCGGGGGAGCGGCCACAACACGCTGCCTCCCGCCTCAGATCCACGTGGGAGCTGCCGGACGGGTGAGTGAGCGGCCTTCACCTCCCCTCACCCACCCCTCACTACACTTCCCCTCCCTTCCACACCCCCCTTCCACATCCCCTCCACCCCCCCTCCACCTCCCCTCCACCTCCCCTCACCCACCCCTCACCCACCCCTCACTACACTTCCCCTCCCTTCCACATCCCCTCCACTTCACCCCCCCTTCACCTCCCCTCCACCCCCCCTTAACCTCCCCTCCACCCCCCCTTCACCTCCCCTCCACCCCCCCTTCACCTCCCCTCCACCCCCCCCCCCCCTTCACCTCCCCTCCACCCCCCCCCCTTCACCTCCCCTCCACCCCCCCCCCCTTCACCTCCCCTCCACCCCCCCCTTCACCTCCCCTCCACCCCCCCCCCTTCACCTCCCCTCCACCCCCCCCTTCACCTCCCCCCCTTCACCTCCCCTCCACCCCCCCCCCCCTTCACCTCCCCTCCACCCCCCCCCCTTCACCTCACACACCCGCCGCCTCACACCCTAGCAGGACCCCGACCCACAGCCAGCAATCACTACCCACGTGCCACCCGTACTGAACACCCACCCGCCGCCACACACACGCTCACACCCTAGCAGGACACACGCCTCACATTTTTACATCACTTATGTCACCAAAATATACATTGTACTGTGGTGTGTTTACAATAAACCATTTTTAAACAACATCGTATTACATTTTCTTCCATCTTTCTTTTCAATATTATTATCCAAACTTTACAACAAACAGTCACCTATTGTTCCACCATTTAGAAATAATACTACCTATTACGCATTTACATCCCGGGCAACGCCGGGTCTCTCAGCTAGTTATTAAATATTACTAGAAGGGAGATGTGAATTGAATACCTATTATCTTGGAGACAACCTCCACCAACATCAGGAGAAAAAGACATCCATCAATATTATCTAGAATAGCAATATATTTTGTTTTATGATCTTAAATCAAATATTCAGGGGACTGATTGATTTGGATGGAAAAAGTTTTCAGATTCCAATTGGTAACTCTACTTATAGCGAACTTTAGGGAAAGGGGGATGGGGGTGGAAAGGGAAGGGAACCCTTGCTAATGCTCAAGTGTATAACAATGTGGTGCTGCTATCTGGGGTGGAAATATAGAACAAGCACAGGGAGAAACAGAACCCCACTGGAGAGCACTCAGACATATACAGAAACAATAGTGTACTTGAAATGGAAATGGTCGTGAGTGGAGTGAGGAGTGGGTGATTAAAATAAATGTTTAATGGGAGTAATAACTCAATTAAAATATGGGTAGAACACTAGGTTGCCAGGGTAGATTAGACTCAAGGTGAACCAAAAAGCGTAGCGAAATAAAATATGCCGAATAATATGCGTGAAGTGTGGGCTATCAACCTTGATGATATATGCAGGGTGTAGCTAGATGGATGATTATACCGAGGTGGCCTCTGCCTGTTAGAACATAACACAGGTGCAGCCACTCTGTGGTAGCTGTAGCAGATACCGGCAGGAGAGGAGATACCCACACCTAAGTCAGTATGGGTGAGTCAGCCTGCCCAAGTAATCAAAAACGTAGAAGGGGAGTAGAGCACTGCCAAACAATTAATAATCAAAAAAAGGGCCAGTTGCAAAATATTTATTTATTAGGCATATAAGCCAAAAAAAGGGACAAACACACTAACGTTTAAAAACTCTGACGCGTTTCCCGCCGTGGAGGCGCTTTATCAAAGAGTACTTAGGCTCTAATCACGTCGGATTATATAATGGTCAGAGGTAAGTATACGCCCACAATTAGGTAAAAGTTAATAGTATATGCAATCAGCTAAATCCTTATGCAAATTAGAGGAGCGCCCTAGCCTCTGCACATGATACAAATCTGTTGGAGCTCAACAATGTATCACAGTTAACAAGTAAGCAATTTTAAAAGCAAAAGACTAATGCCTATACAGAAACAAAACAATATCCAAAAGAATCAACCATATCTATAAATAAAAATACTATATCTACCAACAATGTGTATATATATATGAAAAATGTGTATAATAAATTATAATTGTAAAATAATGAATCAGTGCCTTAATTAAAAGAAAACCAAATATAAGTGTAATATGTTTCGCAAGACATGCTTTCTCAAGGCTGGGTAGGGACGTGTGTACAGCCCCCACCTTTTAAGGGAGAGCATGAGCTCTGATAAGTTAGTTAGTGTCCTATTCAAGGACTGTAGTTAGGTAGTTAACGTGTGTAGTGTTCTTGTTAAAGCCACAGCGCTGGATAGGGGCTTATCTATAGCCCCCGCATTAGCACAGAGAGCACAAGATCTGTAAGGTAGGTAAAGTATCCTATTCAAGGGCTGTGGATACATAAATAGCGTGTGAAGTATTCAAAATTGGATCTCAGCGCTGTGTATAAGCTTCCACTGCAAACATGGGAACTGACAGCTTGTAGACATAAACTGAGGAGAGGATATGGGAATAGCACAATTGAAGGTACATGGTCACAAAGACCTACTGAAGGTCATAGGAGAGCACAATTGTGCTCAATGAAATATGGCTACATATTAGGGCTAGATAAAGGGGCTGAAAACAAAACCCTCATTTAGGCCATTAGGGGATAGGGTTTGGGGTGTATACATCCAGCGGGACTCTATTTTTAATAGTTCCTGGTCCCAGTTCCCCTTTATGATGCCCATGGAGAGTTGGTCTATGCCATTGAAGGTAAGTACAGTGTGGTCACCCCGGTGGTGGTTATTAACATGCCTGGCCACCGGGGTGTCCATACCATTCCTAATGCTGCCTAGGTGTTCAAGGACGCGTGTCCTAAAGGGGCATCTGGTCTTCCCTATATACTTCTTGGTGCAAAATCATTCTGCCATATATTTGACTCCTGGAGTTCTGCAAATAATAAACTTGCGTATATTAAACGTGCGTGTGTTGTCCCGGTTTTTGAACGTTTTGGCGTTCACAATGACAGAACAAGCTTTGCAATTATTACAGTTAAAGCAGCCTGGAGGTTTATTGGGAAGCCAGGTTTTATTGACTGGAGCCTCAAAATGGCTCTTCACCAACTGGTCGCGTAGGTTCTTTGACCTGCGACTGGTCATCTCTGGGTATGGCTTGAGTACTTCCTTGAGGTCCTCATCGGCTCTAAGGATATGCCAATGTTTATTAAATGCACACCTCGCTTGGTTCCATTGTTCATTGTAAGTGCCGATGAACCTGATGGTGTTGGTGGATCTGTTTACCACCTTCTCTTTGAGTAAATCTAACCTCGGGGTGTTTTTAGCTCTTTTGTATGCCTTTTGAACCATGTTTTTGCTGTAACCACGTGCCAAGAATCTATCCCTCATAAGTGAGGCCTGTTTCTCGAACTCTTGGTTATTAGTGCAGTTCCGCTTAATTCGCAGAAACTGCCCTATAGGGATGCCTTTAATAAGGTTGGGTGGGTGGTGACTCGTAGCCCTAAGGATGCTGTTGGTAGCAGTGCTCTTCCTATAAATGGTGCTACTAATCATCCCTGTAGGTTCGATTTGTATAGTGAGGTCAAGAAAGTTAATTTTATCAGGACCAATCTCGTACGTGAGTTTCAGATTATTCGAGTTCTGGTTCAGTCCATCAATGAATGTCTTGAGGAGGTCGGTAGATCCCCTCCACATCAAGAACACATCATCGATGAATCTGTACCACATATCGATATGGTCCGTGAAAGCCTCATTAGTCTCGCCAAAAACCACTTCTGCTTCCCACCAGCCCAGGGACAGATTCACATAGGATGGGGCACATTTAGTCCCCATCGCTGTACCCTGGATTTGGTGGTAAATTTTGTTATTGAAAAGGAAGTAGTTTTTGGTGAGTACGTAGTCAAGAAGTTTGACCAGAAAGATACTATGATCTTTAAATGTGGCCCCTCTGGTTCTCAGGAAGTATGATTGTCACGGGAGACTCCTGTGGCGGTAGGATCTCAGTGGCCGGAACAGCACGAGCGTAGTAGGGGTCACAAGCAGGGGTCCGAGGCAGGCGGCAGGTAGCGAAGTCAGGTACAAGCAGATGTCCGAGGCAGGCGGCAGGTAGCGAAGTCAGGAAACAAGCAGAGGTCCGAGGCAGGCGGCAGGTAGCGAAGTCAGGTAACAAGCAGAGGTCGGCAACGAGGAGACTGGAACAGGACAGGGGAGCAAGGACAGATCTGGGGGCAGGGACTGAGAACAGGAACAAACAGGGACAAGCCAGATTACCAGCAAGGGCTTTTACTGTGAACAGACTTCTATAATACAGGTACAGGTACAGAAACCGATCAGGAATCAGAGGCATGTGCATTAGGAGTCTGACTTCAAGCAAAGGCAATTGACCCAACCAGGAAGCAGAAGCTATAAAGGACAGAGACAGGAGCAACAAGAAGACAGACAGGCAGACAGAGGAACCAGAGGAAACAGAAGACAGCAGCACACCCAGTGGACAAAGAAGAACTATGGCTAAGCAGGAGGTCTAGGCGATCCTGACAATGATACTTCTTCTATACTCTTCTAGTGGGGTATAGATGTGTACAGTCCCTCGACATCCAATGATACTAGAATGATATCTTCCATAACTAAAATATCATTAAGTTTGTTGAGGATGTCTTTTGTGTCCCTTAGGTACGAGGGGAGGGCTGTTACAAACGGTCTTAGTATGTGATCAATGTAATTACTGGCATGCTCAGTAAGATTCCCAATGCCAGAGACTATGGGACGTCCTGGGGGGGGGTTTGTTTTTTATGTATTTTGGGTAAGGAGTAAAAGGTAGCAATTTTGGGGAATTGAACAAAGATGAAGTCCATTTCGCTTTGGGTGATAAGATGGCGTGTAAGGCCTCCGTCAGAGTACTGTGAAGTTCTTTCTGGTACTCTAATGTAGGGTCATTAGTGAGGACCACGTAACAGGTCCTATCTGAGAGCAGGCAATTATTCTCTGTTACGTAATCATCACTCCTCAATATAACGAGGTTGCCCCCTTTATCAGAGGGTTTGATAGTTATCTCTCTGTCTTGTTCAAGTTCCCTTAGGGCTATTTCTTCGGGTTGTGTTAGGTTGCGATGGCTAGTGCTCTGGGGACGTCTTAATGATTCTAGTTCCCTCGTTACTAGATTTACAAACACTGCTATATTAGAGTTAGCTTCAAGTGGCGGCATTAATCTGGATTTCGGCCTAAGTGAGGTAAAAGGACACTCACCTTCTGTCCTTTCAGATTCTTCAGCTAGGTCTGTTAGTAATCTCAGATTTTCTACATCAAGGATGATTAGTAGCACCATTTATAGGAAGAGCACTGCTACCAACAGCATCCTTAGGGCTACGAGTCCCCACCCACCCAACCTTATTAAAGGCATCCCTATAGGGCAGTTTCTGCGAATTAAGCGGAACTGCACTAATAACCAAGAGTTTGAGAAACAGGCCTCACTTATGAGGGATAGATTCTTGGCATGTGGTTACAGCAAAAACATGGTTAAAAAGGCTTACAAAAGAGCTAAAAACACCCCGAGGTTAGATTTACTCAAAGAGAAGGTGGTAAACAGATCCACCAACACCATCAGGTTCATCAGCACTTTCAATGAACAATGGAACCAAGCGAGGTGTGCATTCAATAAACATTGGCATATCCTTAGAGCCGATGAGGACCTCAAGGAAGTACTCAAGCCATACCCAGAGATGACAAGTCGCAGGTCAAAGAACCTACACGACTGGTTGGTGAAGAGCCATTTTGAGGCTCCAGTCAATAAAACCTGGCTTCCCAATAAACCTCCAGGCTGCTTTAACTGTAATAATTGCAAAGCTTGTTCTGTCATTGTGTTCAAAAACTGGGACAACACACGCACATTTAATATACGCAGCTTATTAATTGAAGAACCCCAGGAGTCATATATATGGCAGAATGCATTTGCACCAAGAAGTATATAGGGAAAACCAGATGCCCCTTTAGGACACGCGTCCTTGAACACCTAGGCAGCATTAGGAATGGTATGGACACCCCGGTGGCCAGGCATGTTAATGACCACCACCGGGGTGACCACACTGTACTTACCTTCAAGGGCATAGACCAACTCTCCATGGGCATCAGAAAGGGGAACTGGGACCAGGAACTATTAAAAATAGAGTCCCGCTGGATGTATACACCCCAAACCATATCCCCTAATGGCCTAAATGAGGGTTTTGTTTTCAGCCCCTTTATCTAGCCCTAATATGTAGCCATATTTCATTGAGCACAATTGTGTTCTCCTATGACCTTCAGTAGGTCTTTGTGACCACATACCTTCAATTGTGCTATTCCCATAGCCTCTCCTCAGTTTATGTCTACAAGCTGTCAGTTCCCATGTTTGCAGTGGAAGCTTATACACAGCGCTGAGCTCCAATTTTGAATAACTCACACGCTATTTATGTATCCACAGCCCTTGAATAGGATACTTTACCTACCTTACAGAGCTTCTGCTCTCTGTGCTAATGCGGGGGCTATACATTAACCCCTTTCCAGCGCTGTGGCTTTAACAAGAACACTATACATGTTATCTACCTAAGTACAGTCCTTGAATAGGACACTAACTAACCTATCAGAGCTCACGCTCTCCATTAAAAGGCGGGGGCTGTACACATGCCCCTACCCAGCCTTGAGGAAGCATGCCTTGCGAAACGTACGTCGGCAGTGACGTCATCACGTCAAAGGGGCGGGACTAACGATCGTGATCGGAGCGCGACCGTCTCATACTAGCTCCTTAACACGGAGCTATACATATGCATTGAGCTTATAACTTACCTGAGCAGAACCCGTGGCAAACTTGAATACAACCAGCACTAGCAAGTAGGTGTATAGCTATCTAGCACTACCACAGAGCCTGCTTTTTTATTATACTTATATAATACTTATGCTCTTCTTACCTACCGAGGTGTGAGTAGACACTGCTTGTGTACTACTGTTCTCTCTTTTTTATTTTTTTGCGCCGACAGCTATATGCTGTGCTCAGAATAGACAACCCCCTCAGGGTTGCCCTTACACAGGTGACCTACCTAGTGTGGAATATCTGTCTACTGCTACGACTGTGTCCATATATGACAGCTACTATCACTGACATTTACAGTGGTATATTTGTCTGGACTGCCTTACTATTGGCTGTATATAGTTATCACTACAGTCTCTGTGACAGCCCACTGACACTGACATTTGCAGTGTCCAATCTGCTCCTCAACACCTTATGATTACATGGGCAGCCTGACTCACCCATACTGACTTAGGTGTGAGTATCTCCTCTCCTGCCGGTATCTGCTACAGCTACCACAGAGTGGCTGCACCTGTGTTATGTTCTAACAGGCAGAGGCCACCTCGGAATAATCATCCATCTAGCTACACCCTGCATATACAGTATCATCAATGGTGATAGCCCACACTTCACGCATATTATTCGGCATATTTTATTTCACTACGCTTTTTGGCTCACCTTGAGTCTAATCTACCCTAGTGTTCAACCCATATTTTTATTGAGTTATTACTCCCATTAAACATTTATTTTAATCACCCACTCCTCACTCCACTCACGACCATTTTCATTTCAAGTACACTGTGATTTATATATATGTCTGATGCTCTCCAGTGGGGTTCTGTTTCTCCCTGTGCTTGTAACTCTACTTATATCATAATATAATTCTATTGGGAGCAAATCTTGCGATCAATAACACATCAGACTATATATCGGTGTGAACAACATTATTCCTTATGGGGGGACTATCGGAGAACTCTGGACAAAGTAGGACATTCTTAAAGGACTGGTAGAGCATATGAGTCTTTTTAAAAAAAAGGAAATTAGGTCAATGTCTATCTTCCTGCCTGATGGTGTTAGGGTTTTCAAGGTGTAAACCCAATACGATTCACGTTGTGAAATCTTTTTTTAGAAAGTCACACACTCACAGTTATTCGTCACCAGTTCAATGCCATAAAACATTCAACTGTTGGGGTTACATTGATATTTATTCTTGAAGTGGTGATTTTTTATATTATATTCATTAATAAAATTAATATGTTAACAGAAAAAAAAAGGGTATCATGTTTGCTATGTGTTCAAATGTAGTTTTTTTGTTTTTTATTTCCTTTTTTCTAATTGAACCTTACCTGTAGCCAATTCTTTATGGGACCAATGAGAGACATTTTAACTGGTATAAAATGGAGAGGCTTGATAAAACATCAGACCCCTGACAAAGCTGCAGACGGTTAATTACTGTACATAGATTTTTTTGATGATTTTACTCTGTCGAGAGTACTATCGACCATCTTGCCAGTTCTAGTTTCCACAGTAAGACTCTGAAACTAGGAAGGATGTGGTGCTCAAGTGTCCTCCAGATACTAGATAACAATCAGCCACTTGTATCTATCAGCTGCCGCAGAATATTTACTTGTGAACAGCTTGCCATTGGTTGACCGTCCACGGCACAGTGCTTGGCATGGGGTTATATCCCTGCCTCTGAATGGGACTCCCATTGTGTGAATCCAACTGGGCTGCATCAGTCTGTTAGAGACACGCATTGAGAGTTGACAGAATCAGTCACTCTCTCTGCGCGCCACTAACAGGCAATCGTTCTGCTTTTATTTTATTTTTTAAAACACAGTATTAAAGCAAGGGGTGTCTGGAGCTGCACTGCACTAATGCCAGCCTCTGGGACCCATTACTTCCCGAGTTACAGGCCCCGGTATAGGGTGCTGGTATCTCCACCATTTTTAAATGTCCTGGTCACGTGACACAGAAGATTTAACAAATGCAGGGAGACACTGGCACCCCATACCTGTAAGCCAGGAATCAGGGGGTCTCTGGGTCATGGAGACACCATGCTTTAACACTGTGTTATTAAAATAAAAGCAGGTTAATTAACTTAGTGGCTAGTCGCTTAGGTAATGAACGGTTTAAACCAGAGTACCTGGCTTATTGGGAGTAGAGTGGGTGGGTGATAGGCGTAGTTGCCCCAATGTGGATGGTTAGGCTTACCAGGACATTCCGGGAGCCGTTAATCACTTAATTACCTTAGCAGTAGTAACCGCTAAGGTAATTAAGTTGATAACCCCTCCCAATACCCACCAAAGAGGCCCAACCACAAACCCTGGGGCAACTACCCCCTTCACACACCTCCTATTCCCCCAATAAATATTAAAATACAATAGAAGCGAAAACACCCATTGATTGCCTATGGGTTACCTACTGTATCCCCTCAATGGGCACAGAGATGACCTCTATGGCACCCTGCTACCCCCAACAACCACCCCCCAACACATAAGGTATAGTAATGGGCAAAATCCCTAATATTCAGATCTGGATAATAGCACATTTGTCCATTAAAAAATAAAACATTACCAAGTCAGCATAAAGTAAATAAAAGTTGTAATTACCCCTGCCAGGATGAAGGCTGTCCTCATCCCTCTCATTTCCTCTTCTTCAGTGGGCACAGATAGTAAAATAAAAAATCTAACTACTAGCAACTAACCCCTTAATCATCTTAGTGGTTATTAACTGCTATGGTAATTACGGGGTTAACCTCCCACTCCCACTACCCTCCAGGAGGCCTAACCACTCTACCCAAGGCAACTACCCCACCCCCTATACTCAATGATTTTCACAGTGGTTCTGTATACCATGCCCACAATATGGGCATAGATTGCCATTGTGGCAATGAATCGGCAAGCTAAAATTTAAAAACAACAACTACTGTAGATAAAATACATTACATTTAAATAACAAAAACACATTGATAGTTAATGTGGTATCAATGATTTCAAAGGGGGTTAAATAAACAAATTGCCAGTCAATCATCATCGTAAGAAAATTACACAATTAAATAAAATACAAATCAATGTGTTTCTTACTGTACCTTTGCCGGGATGAACATTCATCCTCCTCTTCCAACAGTAGCACCAATTCTTGCCCCACAACCCAATGATCCTCATCAGTATGATGTGATGAAGTCCATGATCTTCAGTTACTTGCAGAGGAGTGTCTAGTGAGTAGTTCTTCTTTCTTTTCTTCTTTCTTCTCACTTTTCTTCTTTCTTCTCTAACAGTTCCAGGAGATGTTGATCCGATTACTTCTTGGGTCAAATGAGACGTGATAAGTCTTATATAAGGCCTTTAATGTCACATTTGACTGACAAATGGTACATCTCCAATCCGATTGTTGGATGTACCATGTGATGGCTTCATTTTTTTTAATGATGTGACATCATCTAAAAGGGAGGGAAACCAGACAATCAGGTAGCATATGCTTAACTCCCTTTAAGATGTCACTTCAGCAAAAACAAAAAAATTGGAAGCAATCACATGGTACACCCATTGTTCGGATTGGTGAATGTAAAATGTGATACCTTTATTTTTTTGGAGTGATGTGAAGTCATCAAAATGGGAGGGAAGCCTGTCAATCAGCAATCACATCACCCCAAAAAATTAGTGTGTAGCGGGAGGGGTTGGTTAACCCTTAAATTACCATAGCGGTTAATATGGTGATTAAGGGGCTACAGGCCAGTAGTTAGTTTTTTTATTTTACTGTCAGTGCCCACTGAAGACGAGCGGAACGTGGTCGGCCTTCATCTTTGCAGGGGTAAGTGCAACTTTTATTTACTAAATGCTACTTTGGTAATGGTTTATTTTTAATGGGCAAATGCGCTATCCAGGTCCAGTAGACAGTCAGTGACCTGCACAGATAACACTCAAAATAATGCTTTTCATAGACGTACATTTGAAAAACAATAAGAAAAGGAGTTTGTCCTCCCTCCAACACATGCGTTACTGAAAGATGGAACAGTGCAAGTTATTTAGGACATAAATATATTCAACGAGACAAATATTCTGTCAATACCAATCTAGATGTTATGTAATTGGTGGAAGGCCTGCCTACAGTTTCAAGTGCCATTTCCAACCTGGATGTTCTAGTGGTTGTTGTTTGACACTGGCTCACATAGAAATTTTAGTGCTGGATTGTTTTGGCCCAAATAAAATGGTTAAAATAAAATATAAATTTGATGCCATATTTGCACATTTTAGCAATAAGATAATGATGATGATGGTGACTGTAGCGCTGGGTGAACACAAGTCACTGGCATTAACAGTGGTACTGTAAGTCAATGCCTAATTATGCTACTGCAGTAGCTGCAAAGCTTAGCTTTGTTACGTTTATCAAAGTTAGCCTCTCTAAACTGGTGTGTGTTATTTACTGTACGTATTGTTATTAAATTACTCCTTCAGTCATTCATCATTAAAACTCAGTGTTACTAGACCATGTGGCAGTTGTCAGTCAGTGATTGCATGCATTAAAAATACAATGAAAATGCCATGGTACAGTACAGTACATCCACTACATACAAGTAAAAGCAAGTTACATTAATCAAAGCAGTAAATATTAAACTGATAAGCAATATGCATTATCATCATGGCAGGAGTCTGGGAGAATTCAAATTTTTTATACCATATCATATGCATATTAAGGGAATAAAAGTGCTGTTTTTTTAATTATGGAAATCTCTCTCTCTCTCTCTCTCTCTGGGTGTTGCTATTACAATACGTGTGTACCCATAAGCCTTCTGTTTAAATGTCTTCCACCCTATTTTCTTTCGAAGAAATGGATATGCTCCCTAATGTGTTTTATTTAATTTGTTTAAAGATAAGGACACAGGAAGAACAATCATCATATGTGCTAATTTAAAATACCACTCTTTCAGTGACTGAAAATGTTCTGGTATTATTTCCAAGATCTTGCTTTTTTTTTTTTAATTTGACCTTATGTGACTTGATAGAATCATGTAACATTACAAAGTATACACTGTATTCCTCTTACATATTCTTAATGGTGAGAAATTAGGCCATTAAAATATTTATATTTAGTGTCAGTAGTCGCATGCTCAATAAATAAGCACATCAATAATGTGCACTTTGATGTGTATTATGATAATATATTATCATTTAATTCAGTAGTAAATCAAAATATAGCTCTTAGGAATTGATTTTCCAAAAGTTTATATCAAATTATGCAAAAGCAATGAAGAAACAACTTGATGAGGCACAGTTTTAATGAGTTTAAAATATGCTTACGGAGTTAAAGACACAAAGATGTTGACAGTTTTTTTCTTAAAATAAACTTGGAAGAAATTATTCAAATGTTTAATAACAGGCAATACATCATAATCAACCTTCTTCTTAATTTATCAATCTAAAGTGTCAGATACTGTTAAATTAGCGATTTGACAATGACATTAAAATTATTTTTGGTCCTGGATACCATTGGAAATATAATTTGTCATTGATATGTTATAGAATATGCGTTATTTTTTAAACATTTATTTGTACCAATACTGCAATCCAAAAATTAAACAAAAAACAAATACATATATTTAAAATATGCAATGTGCAACCTTTTCCTCTACTCTGTTCCATGGGTTTGGGTGGTTTATATTTATATGTAGATATATATATTTTTTAAATACAGTAGGAAGAAGCAAATCATTCAATTCAAACTACACAATGTACAGTAAAACAATAAAAGACTGCAGAGTTTAGAATGTCTACATTAAATTGTACTAGACCACAGACAACATAAGGCATAATCCAGCAGAGGAAGAGAGACAAGAAACCACCAATGAGGTACTAGAGATGTAGCAAGACTTACTGTCCCTGGATAAGCGACTGAATAAGATAAATTCTGAAGTGCTGGAAACAGTGTCTGCTGTGGTTGTGCTGTGGGGGGTCCATGCTTCTGAATTGGTGTGACTGCAGATTACCTCAGTGCCGGAAACATCTAGTCTTGCTACATCTGTATATGTCCTTCAAACAGAAGCAGCATAAGAAATAGAATTAATGAATAATTGGAAGGCTCCCGGTGAATATGGAATTAAATTTGAATCCCCAAAAGACGCTGGGGAAGAAGTAGAGAAAATATTTTTAAAACTCTGCAGCTCCTATGGAGTGAGAGGGGGGGTTGCTCTTGGATGGGGGATGCTGAACACATGCTTAAAACACCCCCCCCCAAAGCACACACACCCCACACCGAGAACACTGTTCTGCCCCCGTTCCCCTGAAATCTCCTCCGCTTTGGCCGGGACATGTGGGGGATGTGTCCTGCAGATCCACCAGGGTGAGGAGAAGAGGGAGGCCGCTCCAGACCTCTGCACACCTCTGCGCATGCGCACCACACAGGAGAGGTTGGACTGAGGGTTAGGAGACATGCCGGGAAACAACGGGCAGAGAGAAAAATGAGAACCTGACACAAGCATGTGGTAGGAAGAATGGAGGGACCGAGCCACATCCCCAGAGATCCCGGTGCTGAAACAGACACACACACAGTCACAGAGTCAGACACACACAGTCACAGAGTCAGACACACACACAGTCAAACATACACACACACACACACACACACAGAGACACACATTGCTATCCTGGCCTAAACTCCCCTCTCTCAATGACAAGATGAGATGAGTGTGCTCAGTCATTCAAACCCTATGTGCCAGGGACAGAATCTTTGTATAGAGGAATATGGCAAACTGGGGGAGTCATTAAAACTTGATAGTAGCAGGGAAGGGGGCAAAGGTGTATGAGCAGAATCAACAAAATCAGTGACGACTTTCACGTCACGAAATGCGTTTGGGGAAGGAGGAGTTGAGAGACTGAGGTGTCCGTCGGCAAGGAGGGTTGAGGGGGCGCCATCGTGTGACGTCAGTCATTTGCGCGGAGGTTGGCATCGGCAATTGGAGCTGTGAGCAGTGAGAGCGCTTCCAGCTCAGTGTACATCACCCCTTACCTGTAAAAAGCTGCGGATGGCACATTGTCAGTCGTTCTACAGCAGCCTAGTTTATGTAAGTAAACAATTGGCTGTTTTTTATCTTTATTAAAGTTTTTAGCAATTTGCTCCATTATCTCCTATGTCATTTCCTTTCTGGGAATCTACGGAGATTCCTATTGAGTATTCAAGCTCTAGGATACCAGGAGAAGGGGTTGACCTATGATTAACAACATGTGGGATTCATGAGGTCCAGGAGAAAACATTGGTTAAAGCACAGATTCTCTCAACTGAATATAAAAGCATTATTCTTGTAAGTTGAATACTTTAAAGTCCTTTGAGCTGGAACTTGGTGCTTGTTGCTGCGCAATGGTCTCTTTTCCCTTTTTTATTCATCCGTAGGAGGAACATTGAGACACCAGCCAGCAGCGGATTCACCAGTTTATTCTCGTTTGGATTACAAAGAGAACTTTTCTAATCTTTATGGACATTGCATTGGACTGGGGTAACTGTTGTTATCATTAGCGCCGTTTTTTTTGCATTGTGTACATAAGAATTAGTGTTTTTTTCTAATGGAAAGTACAATTACTCTACAGTACCTTCAAATATTATTATGGTCTCGAGTTTTCACCTCACAAATGGACCTTGAGTGGATGCTAGGGTTGTGGTTTCAGGGCTAGACGTTTTTTTTTGTGAAAGGCAAAAGTGGAAAATCTTTCTAGGGTGACTGATGTCGTCATGAAAAGTTTGGTCACTCTCGATCCATGAACGTGCTTTGTCAACTCTTTTAATCTTGTTGAGCTCCCTTGTCATTGGAAACACTGTACTGAAAAGAAAGTATTTTACAGGTACTGTAAAACAGCACTTTAACATACCGCACTTTAGTTGTACTGAGACATTACACTTCGAAGAACAACACAATTGCATTTTATTACAGTGAAACACTTTACCTGACAAGTTCATACTGTAGGTCCAGCCCAATTCGAGTCTCATCACCCTGATGCTGTTCTCAGATATTGTAAGGTTATGACTCTTCTCCAGAAACACCTGAACTGCTGCTGCAAACTGTTCATCATTTGCATCGCCAAACTCATCCACCAGACGATTTGCCTCCCTACAGTTAAAAAAAACATGTTTTTAAAAGATGGACTTGACACAATCATTTCATTTCACTTTTTTTAAAAGGGTCAACCATTTGTATTTTTATATTTATATTTTTTTTGTGTAGAGCTGCCAGTTTACACAACAAATGTACTATACGTATAATATTTGCAGGCAAATCTAGTATTTGGTTGAGATAAAGTGACTTGAACAAGGTCACAAAGAGCTGACACCAGGATTTGAACCAGGCTCATAAACACAAAAGATACTAGCCCTCAATCTTAAAAACAAGTGAAAAATTCATATCCAAAGTATTGGGTTCATGGGGTAATGTGATACTGATATATACACATAGTGACCAAAGAAGGGACAAAAAGATTCCCCACAATTCCACTCAGCCAAAAATATTAAAGTCTAGTGTATCAGACTAATAGTCTTCAAATGGTGTTGGTTTCATTGGTGTCAATACACCTGGGCTATAATCAGAGACATATCTGATGTGACCGAGAACCAAGATAGAATCATAGCAAAATGACTAAAAGCATAAAAAATAATATATGTTTTTTAAACAAAGAGAATCACTGTGTGAAACATATATACACACACATATTTAAACATAATGCAATAATTAAAATCCTCCAATGGTGGGATACAATGCCTACTGAAACAATGAAGTATTCAGATAAATGCAACGGGTCACTATGTGTACAGTATATGTTTGAACCAGGCTCCCCTGCTTCAAACTCAGGGTCATTATTTTCAGAGTCAGTGGCTTTGCCCACTACTATATATATATATATATATATATATATATATATATATATATATATATATATTTATATATATATATATATATATATATATATATAAAAACAGAAAAAGAGAGAGAGCGCACAGCCCATAGCATAACACTGTATGTTTTATTGTAAAAAGGGGGAAGGAGGATGGGGGGTGGGGGGGATTGGAATCGCACTCACAGGATTAAAATATATAAAAACCAGTTTGTGATTTCATATCACCACCATCCGGTTCTGCATGCGGTATAACGTCTCTAAGGACTCCTCCAGGACTGCCAGACGTGTTCACCATGAACCAGGTATCAGGGGGCTCCGTTCGCCGTCTTTGTGCTTTCCCGAAATCTGCTCTCCACTTCCAATGGCCGCTTGTTGTATCTCCACGCTTGGTTTGGCCTCGTGCGCGTGCGCAACGTCGTAGTGTCGTAATTGCGCTGTCAGTTTCCCTGACGCGTTTCGTCACCAACGGGCGACTTTCTCAAAGGGCTGATGATGTGTGGAATCTAGTCCTGCCCTCTTATAGCCAGTCCGTTGCTGGGGTAACCCGTAACAAGATGATTATATAAACTATCTCCTGCTGGGAAGCAGCCCACAGCCAGCACCACGTACAGCTCTCACCAGGGACCACTCACCGCACCTTGCTTCAAGCATAAGAGGGCAGGACTAAACTCACTACTGACCCCACACAAATGTACCTGAAAGAAGTTGGGAAACTTATAGATTTAGATAAGGAGTTGCGGGTTTTGTCCAAGCAGGAAGCGGATTTTCTTTTCAATCCTTTTCCCACTGTGCCTATTTTTCACCATCTCCCAAAGATTCATAAGTCACTTACAAGCCCTCCAGGCAGACCAATCATTTAGAGCATTGGATCTTTGGGAGATGGTGTATCCAGGTACGTGGATTTATTTTTACAACCATTGGTTCAAAAGTTACCCTCTTTTTTTAAGAGATTCCTTTGATTTACTTACAGACATTGGACAAATCACATGGTGTCACTCTTACATATGGGTCACACTAGATGTGACCTCACTCTACACGATCATTGAGCACTCTAAGGGTATAAAAGCAGTGAGTCACTTTCTCAACTTATCTAATCTTCACTTGGCACAAATCACTTTCATTATGGATTGCATTTTGTTTTTGTTGCAACATAATTACTTCACGTTTGATGATCAATATTTTTTACAGACACAGGGGACCGCTATGGGCACATCATTTGCACCTTCGTACGCCAACTTATTCATGGGCTTTTGGGAGACATCACATTTTCGGTGACAATAATCCTTACAGACAATATATTAAATTCTATCGTCGCTACATCGATGACTTACTTCTGATTTGGTGTGGGGATACACAGACACTTTTATCATTTCTAGATTATATTAATGCCAATGACTGTAATCTCAAATTTACACATACAATCCATGATCATCATATTGATTACTTTGATCTGCATCTATATGTGGATACTAATCTACTGATACAAACAGACATTTATAGAAAGGAGAACTCCCGCAACTCCTTGTTAAGAGCTAATAGTGCACACCCGAGACCACTGCTCAATGGTATCCCCAAAAGTCAGTTTTTACGACTTAGAAGGATTTGTTCTACAGAAGAATCCTTTGATGTTCAAGCTGAAAATCTTAGATTAAGATTTAAAGCTCGTGTATATTCAGACAGGGTTCTGGGGAGTGCACTTATGTGAATGTGAAAAAGCTTAAGAGGGCAGATCTCTTACAAAGATATAAAAAGACTAGGCCAGATGGACAAAGACAAGGGAATTATGATAGAGAGGCCCCTCTCTTTATTACCACCTATTCCAGACAAGCTGGGAATATTCGATCTATTCTCAACAAACACTGGGAGGTACTCAGATTGGATAAAGATCTAGAAAAATACACTAAATCCAATCCTAGAATAGTGTATAGGAAAGCAAAGACAGTAGGTACTCATATCTCACCGAGTATGTACAGAACAAAGAAACCTACTAAGAGCACCATCCCTAATGAGTTTTACAAATGTGGATCCTGCAACTTTTGTAAATATGCCCTACCTATCAAATTCATAAAATATATATATACAGGTCAAAAACAGAGGATTAATTCTTTTCTAACATGTAATACTAAGTTTGTGATATACATTCTGAGATGTGCATGTGGTTGCAGCTATATAGGTAGAACGATAAGACCTTTGAAAACAAGAATCAGTGAACATATCAGAACCATCAAGAATAGAGATGAGAAATTCCCAGTCGCAAGACACTTCAATCAATGCTCAATGGGCTCAGCAGATCAACTCACATTTAGCGCCATTGAACATATTGCAATACATCCAAGAGGTGGAGATAGAGAATCTCTTCTCAACTGCCGGGAGATGCATTGGATTTATACCCTTGGGACTTTGACACCCAAGGGTATGAATACCGACTGGGAACTCAAACATTTCCTTAAATAAATTCTTTAAATAGCCGATATGTTAATAAGTCTTTGTCCGTCTTGCCCCCCCTCCCCACCGTCCCCCCCCCTCCCTTTCCCCCTCTCTTCCTCGTTCCCTCTCCCCTTCCCCCCTTCCCCCCTTCCCCCCCCCTCCCCCCTCCCTCTCCTTCCCCCCCCCTCCCCGCCCCCCCTCCCCTCCCCCTCTCCCCCTCCCCCCTCCCCCTCCCTCCCCTTCCCCCCCCCCCTCTCCCCTTCCCCCTCCCCCCCCTCTCCCCTTCCCCCCTCCCCCCCCTCTCCCCTTCCCCCCTCCCCCCCCTCCCCCCTCTCCCCATGACGTACAACCTATTTTCTAGATATGCTTCACTCATTTTAGATATTTCTGTATTCATATACCTGTATATCACTGTGTGATCATCTTCACATATACAATGATTAAGGCTCAATTCTTAATAACCATATATATTTCTGACTGCTGTAGACAGTTAAATCAATGTTGGTCTATGCTATACCATGTTTATTACACCTTTGGCATTTCATAATTATTTCTTTAAGAATGTATCGTCCCTAGATATATGTATGCAACAAAGATAGTGAATTATAATTCATGTAGTTATACACTAGGAATCATTATGTACTCTATTCCACCATTTCAATGTACAAGATTGCTTTTAACATGTGTCTATGTTATTGTTTTTAATATTACTTTGCTCCATACTGTAAGTGTATGCTGAGGTTTCAACATACACAAGCTCTGCATCTGATCTATAGGATATTCCCCTCCCCTCCTCAGGACTAGTGACTCATTCACAGCCCAGTGATCTCATTGGTCCAGGGCTTGGGCCAATCAGATCGTACCTTGACGATTTCGCGCCAGTTGCAGGAGACGTCATTAACCAGCTGGAGGCAGGGGAACTCCTATATCAGCTGCGGTAGCCGCAGTCTGTAAAATATTCTCATTGACAAAGGGCGACGGCCCGAAACGCGTTCGAGATTTTTAACCTATCCCATGCCATGATGTCTACCATGGAATAAAGGACTTTTAATACCGGTATCTAGCCCCCTCTTTGCTGCAATTGCTGTGCTCCGTTTTCTTCCGTGAGGATATCCTGTTGTTTGCCTTTTTCAACGTGATGCACGCCGTGGGATTCACCGCACAAGACAACTCTCCACTGTGAGTACCCCCATTCGCTCACTACGCTTTGGGAGTCATATATTTTTGTGTCTGTTCTCCAGGGGAACGTTATATACTGTGTACTGGGAGGTCAGAGATTTGTTACTGACTCTCACCAATCAAGCACAGTTTCTCCACACCTTAGGAGATATGAATAGAGACACTGTTCACATATACATTTGCAGAGAGTGGTGTTTCCCTGTTCTCCTCATTTAGAGGTTGTATACTAGATGGACGTCTAGAGATTCCCTACAGCTGAGCACGGTGCACTAGGAACGCTGTCTCCTAGAATCCACAAATATTCTCACTATATCCGTTTGCTTGCTGTTGTGGAAGATCACTTATTCTATGAACTGTGTTCAAATCTTGCTTGGGGGCTAGAAATTACCGTGTCAATTTTATATACTGTATTGGGAACATCTGGCTATACTCTGAGATGGAGGAAGCAATAGAGGAAGAAACTACAGTGGAACATATTGAAACAAACACTACATTTGTACAAAACTGTGCAGACAATACAGGGCGCAAGAGAAGAGCTGCACATGTATTTGAGAACACCTTTTCTAACATCTGTGAGGATGAAACTGATCTAAATCTATATTTTTTGAAATTAGAAAAAGCATTGTCCCTAAATGTTCGTCTTTGGTGGGACATAACGACCTTGGATAACTACTTAGTAGTTAAAAGAATACCCAGAGGGTTACGCATTAAAAAAATGCCATCTTTTGGCTTTCCCTCCAAAGAATTTGAATGCGAATGGGTTAACATCTTGAATGAATGCTCAGAAAAACTTATAGAGCTCATTATCAAAACCAAAATCCAAGAAAGAAATATAGTAAAGAAAACAATTAAAGATCTACAATCTAATTTAAAAACATATAGAGATATGGACAATTTTGATACCCTAGACAAAAATCTCTCCAAATCTGTTAATAAGATCGAGGAAACTATAATGACAAAAAAACAGATAAAATTTGACCGAGACAGGATAGATTATGAAAAAAATCAAATATATGCGTGGCAAAACCACCTCCACTGAGGATGAGTTACCAACAAGACCATATACAGAAAAAAGATACATATAGGAGACAATCATATCCTAGGAAGTCAACCCCCCAAAAAATCTATTTTGAAGAAAACAACATCAGGAACCTCAAGCATGTCTGATGTTTCAGATTTGGAAAACCGCACCTCAGCGGTCTCTTTTACCACAGATGAAGAAACGGACAGATACAGTGATCGCACAGACTCAGAAGACAGACAAAGGAAAGATACTCCTCGTTATCAAGGAGCAGCGTCAACTTCATATGATCTACGGGATCTTAAGGAGTCAAAAAACTCCCTAAAAGGACGCGGCGCTCGCCCAAAAGAAGGGCCAATAAAAAAGAGGAAAATGGATTATTGATTATGGAGAACAATGTTGTGAATATCTCAGGGATGGACTTGACAGAGGGGGAATTGAATATTCTTAACAAAGGTCTCAATTTTGCTATCCAGGACAATTTTGATCTGTTCGATACGGTGATAGACCTACAGAAATATATTCGTAAATTATCTTTAAAAAAGTTTATTCACTCTAGGCAGCCTATTGTGGGTGGCGCTCCCCCGCTGGATGCCCCAGATGGCATAGATCTGGGTCCTCCGGCGGATGATCTCGTCAACAGCAGGCTGTCTTTCAGAGAGTATTCTGCAATACAGGATATGGAGGATCTATACACTGAGCAAGATAATACTGATATGCAGAATATAGGGGTGGAAGAACAATTTCTATTTCTGACAAATACAAAACATACATCCCTTAAGAACAAATCCATATTTTGTCTGGAATTCTCTAAGGGTCCACATTTGGAGACTTATGAGAGATTAGTGGAAAGAGATCTGCAGCTTTTAGCTAAAGGATATAATTTCTCAACTTCAGAACACAATAATTTGTCAAAAGAGGAACATCAGCATCTATCTAATTTAAAGAAAAGAAGTGATATTATAATAAAGAATGCCGACAAAGGGGGAGCAGTAGTGGTCTTGAGTTCTGAAATGTACCATACTGCAGCACTAAGACAGCTTAGTAACACCGAAGCTTATTGTAAACTCACTACTGACCCCACACAAATGTACCTGACTGAAGTTGGGAAACTTATAGATTTAGGTAAGGAGTTGCGGGTTTTGTCCAAGCAGGAAGCGGATTTTCTTTTCAATCCTTTTCCCACTGTGCCTGTTTTCACCATCTCTCAAAGATTCATAAGTCACTTACAAGCCCTCCAGGCAGACCAATCATTTAGAGCATTGGATCTTTGGGAGATGGTGTATCCAGGTACGTGGATTTATTTTTACAACCATTGGTTCAAAAGTTACCCTCTTTTTTAAGAGATTCCTTTGATTTACTTACAGACATTGGACAAATCACATGGTGTCACTCTTACATATGGGTCACACTAGATGTGACCTCACTCTACACGATCATTGAGCACTCTAAGGGTATAAAAGCAGTGAGTCACTTTCTCAACTTATCTAATCTTCACTTGGCACAAATCACTTTCATTATGGATTGCATTTTGTTTTTGTTGCAACATAATTACTTCACGTTTGATGATCAATATTTTTTACAGACACAGGGGACCGCTATGGGCACATCATTTGCACCTTCATACGCCAACTTATTCATGGGCTTTTGGGAGACTTATCACATTTTCGGTGACAATAATCCTTACAGACAATATATTAAATTCTATCGTCGCTACATCGATGACTTACTTCTGATTTGGTGTGGGGATACACAGACACTTTTATAATTTCTAGATTATATTAATGCCAATGACTGTAATCTCAAATTTACACATACAATCCATGATCATCATATTGATTACTTGGATCTGCATCTATATGTGGATACTAATCTACTGATACAAACAGACATTTATAGAAAGGAGAACTCCCGCAACTCCTTGTTAAGAGCTAATAGTGCACACCCGAGACCACTGCTCAATGGTATCCCCAAAAGTCAGTTTTTACGACTTAGAAGGATTTGTTCTACAGAAGAATCCTTTGATGTTCAAGCTGAAAATCTTAGATTAAGATTTAAAGCTCGTGGATACTCAGACGGGGTTCTGGGGAGTGCACTCAACAATGTGAAAAAGCTTAAGAGGGCAGATCTCTTACAAAGATATAAAAAGACTAGGCCAGATGGACAAAGACAATGGAATTATGATAGAGAGGCACCTCTCTTTATTACCACCTATTCCAGACAAGCTGGGAATATTCGATCTATTCTCAACAAACACTGGGAGGTACTCAGATTGGATAAAGATCTAGAAAAATACACTAAATCCAATCCTAGAGTAGTGTATAGGAAAGCAAAGACAGTAGGTACTCATATCTCACCGAGTATGTACAGAACAAAGAAACCTACTAAGAGCACCATCTCTAATGGGTTTTACAAATGTTTACGTCCCCTCCCCCTTCCCCCTCCCCCCTCCCCCTCCCCCTCCTCCCCCTCCCCTTCCCCCTCCCCCCCTCTCCGCTTCCCCCCTCCCCCCCCTCCCCCCTCTCCCCATGACGTACAACCTATTTTCTAGATATGCTTCACTCATTTTAGATGACGCGATCGCGTCTCTAGGGTCCCGGCGGCCGGTGAGGCAGGGCGCCACCATTGCGCTGCGGGTTGTGCATGCGCAGGGCCCCGATAGTGTAGGGAGAGCCCCAGAGACAGGGATAGCTCGCGCGAGAGTAGTGACAGCTCAGGGAAGATCGAGGCATCCCGGGAAAGCTTGCGCACGCGCAGGGCAGGGGAGAGAAAGCCCGCGAACCCCTAGCCTACCAGGGAAGGCTCTGAGCTGGGAGTACATATCCCATGAGCCTCTGTATGCCCCATGTGACACCAGGGAGCCAATAGGGCTTAGGGAGCCCAGGAGAAATAGATACATTTGGCGGGCTTACAGGAGACAGCAGTCAGAGAGAAATGGGAGTCAGAGGCAGAGCAGTGAGAGACCGGTTCAGCCCAAGGAAGGAGGTAGGGTACAGGAGTTCAGGACTCGCTGTACTAGGCCAGCACCCCCTGGGACTGAGGTAGCTTAGTACTCTGAGATAGCGAGAGTGTTGCCAGGGACTGCTCTAGAGAGAGGGACCCTGTCACTCAGGAGTTATAGTTGGAGCAGGGGATCTGTGAGGGAAGGCAAGACGCGGGGAGCGAGTACAGCTCCTGCGGCCCTATAGGTACCCGCACCCCAGATAGGCTCCAATTCCCCAAGGTAGTGGGATAATTGCTGAGGGAGGCCCAAGATAGGAACGCTGCCCTTAGCTTAGAGTGCTGCCTTGTCAGAGTCACAGCGGTCAGTGCTGTGAGGTCTGGCAGGCAGGCACCTAGTTGACAGCACGTTGGCATTAGTGAGGCTGTAGGGACATGGGTAGTTAGGGGAGTGGGACAGGTCCTTACCCCTTTAGGCCCATAGGAGTTTCCCAAGCCACCACAGGTTGCTGTACTATAGGGATGGCCTATAGTGTAGCACGTGCCCCTTAGGAAGATAGGGACACAGTGAAGAGTGCTGTTCCATGAAGCGGTTGGACCCACGTTGGGGTCCACAGAGACTGTTCCGGAGTGGGACCGCTCTAGCGGTCCACGTGCAGAAGTTCGGTTGGAGGGTTAAAGGAGTCATCGCCAACTGAACCTTTGTGAAGATTGCTGACCCGAGCACCGAAGTGCTCGGCAGGTATTATCTACATACATAAGTGCACCACCGGGCCCTTAGATTAAACTGTGACTGCGCAGTCACCCATTGACTCTCTGCAAGAGTGCGGGACATTGGGTGGGGTTTCCCTGGACACTGGGTGGGCTCACTTAGTGTTGGGGAAGCATCCTGCGTGACGCAGTAGGTGTCTCCTCTAGAGAGGGACACAGGTTATGTTATGCATGTGATAGGTTATTCTTACATGTGAGTAAAGTCACTAGTTATTATACCTTCATGTCTATGTGATCATTATTGTGTTATTGTGATTGTCCTGCAAGGAACCACTCCCCCTCTGGTGGGAGCCATCGCAGGTGGAGGCGCTGCATTGTTCGTAATTGTAAGTTTTATCCCTAGTGTAACTGCCCCAGGTTTCCCCGTGGCGGAGGCTCAGCCCTCCTGTGAGCCGACAGGTACGCACCACACCGAGTAACAATATATGTTTCCTGCACCCACACAGTAGAATCTGCGATTGGGGGGGGGATATACCCATTACATTTGGAGGCGCTGCTGAGAGACTTAGACCTGGGGTGCCCTGTGGTTTTTTTTCCAAATTGTTCAAGTCCTATTTTTGTCATCATGGTTGTGAAGTCCGGACACGAGGTCCACGACTGGGCCATGAAGTTGGGAGTGCCACCGCTCCACACGCTTGCGGTGTGCCGTGTCCCTATAGACGTTCGGTCCCCAGAGATACGAGTGGCCCAGGGACAAAACTCTCATCTCCGGGGGGCTGCCCCCATAGCAGTGGTAGATTTACACTTAGAGAACAGGAAGTATTGTTCCGTACTTGTGAGTTTCGGGCAAGATATAACTGAAGGCCTGGGTCTGTCCAGCTTGTGGTTGGTAGATTCGGTCGGTTCAGACTGTCCTGTAGTGTAGCCTAAACTGCCAAAACAGGAGAGCGCACGTGCCGCTGACTGCACGCCGGCACAGGAAAGTATTGCAACAACCTGTCCGGGACTGGCGGGAAACCCTAAGCCCCGCCCTTGCAATGCGAGTGAGTCAGTGCAGAGCCAGACCCACTCCCGTGTAGAAAGTGCCCCTCCTTCAGATTCCACCAGGGGGAGCAAGCACTGTGATTTTCCACCAAACATGAATGAGACAGACTGTAAGGGAATACACCCCTATGTGGCTTGGTATGTGCCAGGAGTGAAAGCCCTTACCCTAATGTGCACTTGCTTGCAAAAAAGTTTATGTCCAGGGAGTCGACCTGTTTCAGCTACCGCTGGAGTGCAAGACCGGCACCATGGACGGAGAACGGAGCATACAGTATTGTAGCCCTAACTGTGACTCTTCTAGGGAGGCATTGGCGTGGGCGCCTAAGTGTGACTGTTGCGGTGCCCGGTTCTTGAAGCCAATTGTGCCCCAGTTAACAGAACCAGAAGAGGACAAGGGACAATTGATGAAGCGTTACTACGGTCTTTGTCAGAAAGATGGAGAGGAGCTATCCGAGTTCCTCATGCGGATTATAATAGTCTTACAGGAGATGCGAAAAGGGGATTGTATTAAGGCCACCGATGTGGAGGTGTACTGTTGTGACCAATTCCTGAGAGGAGCAATACCTGACCATCCTGTTGCGGTCAGGATGCGGAGCTCTTGGATGCAGGGTGACCCCCTTTCCTGGAGGAGGCTATTGGAAGAGATAGAGAAGCATGAAGTTGTAGAAACGTGTCCGGTTCCTGAGCGGGACGAGGTTGAAGTCCCATCGGTGGCGATGCGCCTACCGGCGAACCACCCCGGCGATGATACAGAGGAATCACAGGGTAAGGTGTGTATACCCCCACCTTCTTCTAGTGAATCCAGCGATTCAGCACTTGTGGTGATGCGCCTGCCGGCGTACCACTCTAGTGAAACCCAAGAACACACTATCTCGGCGGATACAGAGCCTGCTGTGGGCCCGTGGGCCCTAGAGGAAGTGTATCCCGATGTTGCGGACCCTGCTGTGGGCCCGTGTGCCCTACAACGGCCAGTCCGGCCTACTACAGAGGTACCATCGGTCCTAGAAGATGGACCAGTACCTACCGACGACAAGGGTGAGTCGACTGCCCCAGGGGTGTCGGGGGTGAGCCTCCAGGTGACCGCGGAGCACGATGGCTCCTTAAGTCTGGTCGCCCGGGCGAAGGGCTCCCCTCTGCATCGCGTCCTGGCGGAGGTGTCCTCATTAGAAGGTAGCTGTCCAGTGGTGAGAGTGGATCAGTATCTACCGCCGATTATTCAAGATGAAGAGAAACCCATCGTAAGCCAGCAGAGTGGTAAGGAACCCCCTTGCTCCCCACAGGCTCCGATGGAGGTGGCCGTGAAGAAGGCCAGAGCTACGGCTCCTGAGCAGAGTGTGAGCCAACAGGTATGCACCACACTGAGTAACCATATATGTTCCTGCACCCACACAGTAGAATCTGCGATTGGGGGGGGGGATATACCCGTTACATATATATATATATATATATATATATATATATATCTCAAACACATAGGGTTGTGCCGCTATCTAATCATCTAATCACCCTTGCAAAGCCTGACTTATAGGGGCATTGAGCATGTCCCAATAAACTGGTGAGGTGGGGATAGAATGACCAAATTGGCCCAACGGGAGACCTTTTGGATCTTCACATTAAAAACTATGATACCCCAACTAAAGGTTTAGAGACCCACAGTGTCTCAAACCATTATAGAACCAAACACAATAAAAACCCGTCCTGTTTAAAATTTTATGGCATTGAAAAAGTGGACGCAGACTGGAGGGGAGGAGATTATATTAAAAAGATTAACAAAAGAGAATCCTTTTGGATTTTTACTCTCCAAACCCTAGCACCAAAGGGTCTAAATTTAGAAATGGAAGTATCTGCCTTCCTCTGAGCCCCCGTAATTATTCTAGCATTATACAATTTACAACTCAAGCTAGAAATCCTTGTTGTCCATATAAGAACTCATAAGCTACAAATACATAAGATAGCAACATAACATAAAGAAGTACTAGAGGTCCAACTAGCTTATGTCTCTAAGGTCGCCACAAATTACTCTTATAATGTTTGCTAAATTGTAATTATATATTTTTTAATCAGGTGTATGAAAATCTCCCTACCACTGTGAAAACTTGTGACATTCTCAAAAACGTGGGACCTCTGTAAGAGTTAAATGCCTGCCTGAAGTTTTAACACCACTAGTGACACACTGATAAATCCTACTAATTGATCCAATTTTAATTATATAAGATAAGGAATTATCACTCTCCATTTTTATTCACATATACACTATGATTCATTAATTTTTAAGTTAACCTGCTAGGCATTAAGATTTAATTCAATATAAACCATCCCTAGAATTAACAACTCAATTACACTATACAATTTTGTGTTTTCTCAAATTGATCCTTTTCATCTTTAGTGATAAATTAATCCCAAGCAGAAGGTCTGTAGGTTTTGAGTTTGCCATCTGTTTAAAGGAAGGCATTGAGATGAAACGAATTTTTAATATTTTATTGTATAATTTAAATTATGTCAAAGATGCTTTTGTGCTTCACAGTTGTGATTAGAAAAGGTCTGTAGTGCATTTGTGATAGTAATTAGGCTGCTTGTTAACAACTAGCGAATCTACAGCTAAGTGCCAATCACTGAAGTTATAAAGGACTGTTGCTACCCTGGATATGCCTACGTCACTGAGGAAGCTATAGTGAAATGCGTCTGACGTTTTTTGGTCATCACAGGCCACCGTAGTGAGGAGGTTGGATTTCCAGCTTTGGCCAGCATCTCGCCGGTAGCGCATGCGCATGCGCGAAGGACCGGGGGCTGTGTAAGGAGTGTGCAGGGAAGAAAGCAGACGGAGGTGGACCCAGCCCGTGCACAGGCGTTTGGAAACCCACCCTGCCGTTTGCCGCTTGCTGAACTGCACACACCACCTAAAAGACTCTTCCAACTGGAAACAGGCTACACACGACAAACTCATCCTTGAGAGGGACGCTCTGTGGAGTCTGGATCTATCTCCTCCCTATGCCAAACACTTTTGGCCGCTTGTGAGTTTTTAATCTCTATTTTTTTGTATGGTATTAAACTTTATTACACTATTTTCCCTTTTTCTTATCTTCTGAGGCGTCATCAGGGGGTTTCCCCTCACCCCCAACCACCCTCCACCCAGAGGAACAGTCACCTGACCAAGACCAGATACCCAGTGTGAGTGTGTCTCCTCCCCCATTTTAATTCCCCCAAATGCAAAGTCAAGATATACATGTATGTTGAATTTTCCCTCATTGTGGTCCCCCTCTCTCCTTTATTTTCTACGTCCACATACATCCTGGAGCCACAAGCAGAAGAACGCGCCTGAGGATTTCTCCCCTTTCCCTATGATACCCCAAGGGTTAAATGCAGACATAGATTTGGGAGCTTTTATTGAGTAACTTTAATGTTATTATATGAGTTGATTCACGCACAGTCTATCTATGGTTTTAACATTTCTTTTTATGTCATTTTTATCTTTAATCTCTTTTAGCCCATCGGATGTATAATTAGGGTTTTATCTTGCATTGTGCCTTATGATCACTTGGTGGTCCATATTAGCTAATTTCCCAAAGATCATATACAGATTCCATCCCTATATAATCTGTGAGGGTTATTAGGATATATATGTTTAATCAAATGTGTGAGTTCATGTATGTATAGCCGGCTATATATTAAAAGTGTGAGCCCTTGTACAAATAGCCGGCTACATATATATACTGCACCGCCACAGTTTATTCTAACTTTTGCCCGTTATGAACGGGGCTTTTTTCGGCTGGCGAGCCGCATCTACCCCTTCCCGCGCGTTTATTAAAAATGCTCCCCTCCCCTTCCCCGAACCCCTGGCTGCTCCCCTCTGCAGGCTTCGGGGATGCCGGGGAACCCTGGAACGTGAGACCGGGCGCCAGAGTAACGCGCGGCACGCACCAGGTAAATCCCCAAACTAGCCGCCGGCTAGTCGCGACTTTCCCCACACCGCGGTGGCAGCCGCATTAGAATAAAGCGTGCCGCCACTGTATATATATATATATATATATATATATATATATATATA
This sequence comes from Ascaphus truei, assembly GCF_040206685.1. Taxonomy (NCBI): domain Eukaryota; kingdom Metazoa; phylum Chordata; class Amphibia; order Anura; family Ascaphidae; genus Ascaphus; species Ascaphus truei. The sequence goes on from NC_134486.1 coordinate 333,772,835, forward strand.
TATATATATATATATAGTTTTATATTGTTATTGTTACATATCTGTGTTGGGAAGTTTTCTGCTGAATCAATGACCCCTAAACAAATTATTATGTGTCTATATTGTGTGAAGTTTTTTTAAAAAAACTGTATTAAATGTTCTCTGTATTTGTATAAATAATTTTAGTGTCATTTGTATGGAGAGTTTACTGTTAACATCTCTCAATGTAAGGAATTGAATTAGCATGTCCTTAGGATATTTTAGAGTACCCTATTATTATGAAGAATAGCAGTGTGAGGCATTCTCTAAAGCAATTACATACACCTCCCCTTCCCCCTGCTTTAATTGATAGCATGCAGGGTATATATAGTAGGGATGACGCAGACACCGGCAGGAACCTGAGGAAGCAAGAGTCACTCGCGAAACGCATAGTTCCCTGCCGGTGTACTTTGGACACTCTCAGCATCAATACCCCAGACGAGCCCCTTTTATGCGGTCCCGACGTCGGACGCGCCATCGGGTGTGTACCTCAGCTGGAAAACCCGTGACGGGTGTCGAGGCTGATCAGTGAATTTTTAATGTGTGAGTCTATATTATACCTTTATTACCAATAAATTGTTTATATCGTTAACTTGTGGACGCAACTTTTTCCCCACAATAATTACGGGAGGGATGCCCACCATCATATGTGATGTCATCCGGGTAGACTGAAGGAAGACACTACCTAATACCCATCTGCAGGATTTATCTGATGGGAACTTACTTACACATGGCCGTGTGAGTAATAGTATTTTATTCCCCATATCCCCCTGTTACTAGCACCTCTGAGCAACCCCACATTTAGAATATACTCTGTTTTATCTCTCATTCATCTGGATAACACGTTGAAGCACATGCGCTGACCATATCCACCACAAATCCCAATTAAGTCACATGGAGTCAGGTAAACATACCCTCTGGTGGTGCTAAGGATTAATATAATAAAACACACAAAAAGAACAAAGCAAGTCCTCTATAAAGCACTCAAATTGACAAGAAAAATGTAGATAAACAGATGGACTTCATTAATAATCACAGAAAAAAACAAAAACAAGTAAAAAAAATAAGTAAAAAGGAGTGCTACAGTTAAACTCCTAATAAGTTATGCAGAAAACCAAGTTTAAAAAGATAAAATAGCAACAAAGGAAACATTCAGTAAATTTAAATGCCCTAATGAAACAAAGCAAGTAAACTAATACACCAAAATAATAAACAGTACCTAAAGGACATACCTACTGTACTGTATGCTAATAAACAAGTCAAAATGTGACTGTGGTGAAAAGCTGAACTATACTATACTAGATTTGCCTAAACTGGGCAGAAATAATACAACTCCAGAATGCAAAATGAGCCAATCAGACAGAATAAATACTAGCCCAACTATTTGCATATGATGGGATTAAACAGCCACAGTGTAAAGGACATATTACAGTTCAAATGATGAGCTGAGAAAACATGAGCACAGTATCCCAATAAAATGACCCAGCAATCTGAGATTAAAAAGCACACGCTTTGATCTCAGGAGCAAGATAGAAAACATGTTTATTAGTATTGGCATAGAGTCCTGGTCAGATGACCAAAGAAAGAGTCCAGTGGCATATGATGAAAAAAATAAATAAATATATATATATATATATATATATATATATATATATATATATATATATATATGTATATAATGTAACATCCAATTTCAATGGTACAAAAAAATGATGAGATGTAATTTGGTATATTGAAATAATTAAACAGCAAAAGTAAAGTTATACTCCAGCTGAGAAATGTCCTCCAGTTGCTGTAGAGAGTCTGATATCTATGTACAGGTCTTGACTGCATAGTCAAACTGAGGCTAACTCGCCAACTGTAGCCGAGATGCTCCACTGCAGGTAAGTAAAATCTTGGATGGTACAGCGTTAAAGCAGAGCTGGAACAGAACAAGCAGGGACAAGCAATCCATGGTAAGTAAACACAGCGTCAGCATCTGCGATCCAAATCCCTTCACAGCATCCAGCACGTCTGCCGTTCAGAGGCACATCGCTAGAATTGGATAGAGCACAGTGGGTCATACTGTACGTACGATCTTCAATATGCAGGTGTAACATTGGTTAACACCACCCAGGACACTCCATGACATCTAGCGCGTCTACAAATCAGCTGTAGCAGTTCACTTCAGTGGAGCAACAACAATCAGCTGCCAAGAGCAATAAATATGCGGTGTCACAGGGAATCTGTGATCACTGTGATCACTGTGAGGAACAGCTGTGCAGAATTTAAAGGTGTGCCAAACTTGTGTCATAAATCACATGATATCTTACACCTACAGCCGCGGCCCCTTTTATTCTCCAACATCTCCGAATTTTTCCGGGATTTTTTTCCGAATGCCACACACTTTACCACACTTCACAACGTTTATGCCGTATTCTGACCGCATTCATACCGCATTCATGTTACATTCACACCCGCGGTTGATGCGTGGTTGATGTGTTTATTGATAATGGTTCAGATTTAATTGGTTGCAATTCTTCGCGTATCCGCCAGATGGCAGATATTCATGAATTGTAATGCGCATGCGCTTCAGTAACGTGTCGACTTGCAGGTCTTTAAAAAAATACCACTGTGGTCCATTGTAAATTGGCCTTGGGATTGAAGGAAGAATTTACAATTATGTATCAATTTAGGCTTTTCATATTAAAAAAAGACAAGCACAGTTTCTGGTCTGTTTATTGTCCTGAGAGTCCCGCCATGACTGCACAACTGCAGTCTGTATTCCAAAAACCCGACAGAACGTAAGCTTATTTAATATGGGCCGCGATTAATGCAACAGATGATAAAATGGCAACAGTTGCTCAAATGTATCAGTATTTTATCGAAAACTATGACTTTTACAAATTTTCGCCAGATGCTCATGTGTGGAAGCGTGCAATAAGGAAAAAGTTATGTAGCGATCCATGTTTTTTTTGTATTGATCCAGATTTTATTTGAGGGTATTGGTGTGTATCACCGGGTTTTTCCCGTATTTCTGATCATGGAGACTACAAAAGGCGAAAGGTTGTGTTAAAACCATATAAGAAACGTCAGTCGCTGGCAAGCAATGCAACAGCGACAGCGGCAGCTTCCAATAATGGTCCGACCGTCAGTGAAAACCTTGTGACCGGCAACCCTTGCTGTCTGTCCCCGCCCCGATAACTGCAGCCTGAGCCGCATTTCGCGTAAAGTTTCGAGCAAGATTGCATGTACCTAAGCGATTTCCAGCCTCATCAGCTGACTACAGGTGTAGTAGTCCCGCTGTCACCTGTCAACGACGTGTATGATCAAGAATATGGGACTGGCAGTGGCTCGGCGTCAGCTGATTGGGAAAGTCTATGGTGAGTAATTTTGTCGTATTTTATTCTGTTTTTTATTTTGAAAATATCGATATCAGTGCGATTCAAAAGTCAAGCGATTCTCCTGTAAGCAATATCATTGGCTGAGCGGCTTCTACAGTAGACACTGCACAATTGGTGAAAAGCTAGGCGCATGCAAATTGGAACCTTCTTGAAACGCATATGCGTGTCATCACATTGACGGTAGGCGCATGTGAACAGGAGACGCCCCCCGAGAAAATTATTGGTGGGACTGACTGTGGGAACTTCTTTAGGGGACTGACTGACCATTACAGTAAAACTTTAACTTTTTTTTTGTTCCTCAGAAAAGAAAACTTTGTCATCTCATGCGGAAAATGGCAAATGGAGGGATTTCGATGGATAATATTGCTTTGTGTTACAATGCCTGCACATTGCTGAATCTGATTAAAAAAAAACATGTACCGGAGTCTACAGTTTAGTGGCCATTGTTATTGATTAGGATAGAATACCTGAAACAGTATGCAGATGTTTTCAGACCGTATACAATACTTTTTTATATATACTGTACTGTATAATAAACCCAAAAAAATAAAAAGTATGCATTTATTCTACATGTATTCCAGTACATATGTGTATTCTATACCCGTACAGCATGTATTGTTTTAATACTCTTGTGATGTACAGTACTGAGCATGCCTACAGTATACAGTACAGTATGCCTGGACAGTACTGTACAGTATGTTCTTGAAACATTGTATTTTGTTACAGTATTAAAGGAGACATTGGAACAATTTAAAACAAACCAACATTTTCTTTTATTGGTGGAGTAAGTACAAAAACATTTATTTACAAATACAATGTCAAAACATTTTAAGTATACAGCAATTCAAAACATCAACAGGTGTATGGTTTACTGATAGTGAAAACATTTACAGTATGTACAGAAAGTCAAAACATTTACAGTCAGTCAGTATGAATTACAGTCACATTAACAGTATGGTGTTATTAAAAAAATTCTTTTATTCATAAAATTTAAAAAATGCAACATCTCCTTTATTAACGTACAGAAAGTCAAAACATGTACAGCACAACAGTATGGTGTTATTAAAAAAACTTTTTATTCATAAAATTTACAAAAACGCAACATCTCCTTTATTAAAGTACAGAAAGTCAAAATATTTACAGTAGGATGGTGTACAGAACAGTCTGTCAAGCCTGCACAATTCCAGTCCTCGAGGGCCGGATAAACCGGGCCTGTTTGCAGCCCCCGGGGACTGGAATTGTGCAGGTCTTGTGTACAGTGAGTAAAAACATTTCTTTATTAATACAAGTTAAAACACGCAGCATCTCCTTTATTAAAGTACAGAAAGTCGAACAGTCACGCAAATGCGATCCCCACCAGATTGTCCTTCCAGGGCCGATGCCTTGTTTGGCGCAAAATGCCATTAATGGAATCCCAAACGATTTTCATTAAAGGATCTGTAATTGAAAAATAGCGCCGCAATTCCTCCACAATAGTCCTTCTTAAATTGGTGCTTAAAAATTAACATGGCATACTTGTGGGGTAAACCAGCACTCATCACCCTATACTTCTCCCTGAGTGCTGGTTGCAGCTCGCGCAGGATGATGTTGGGCACCGTATCGATGCAAGCGTATGTAGGTTGGGTTCTGGAAGCGGGTGTTCTTCTGTGAGCAGGTGTGATTGTGGCGGCGGGCGAGGGTAGGTTGTCTGGGAAGAAGCTTTCCTCCTGTCTTGATCACCGTGTTGTCTCCTGGCTTGGTCTTGACGGGGTTGTCATGTTATCCGCCTCCTCAACAGCATACATGTACACAAATTCTTCTGGTGGAGGGGGTGCGCTTGGTGTTGGAAGGCGGTCGAAGGTCCCATTCATCACATCCATGCCACCCTCCTGCTCCAGCGTTGGGGATACAGGGGCATGAACACCGAGCAAATTATGTATCCCCGCTATGTCAGTCTCTATCTTCTCCATCCGTAGATCCATCTTCTCCATCCGTTGATCCATCTTCTGCATCCGTTGATCCATATTTAGCATGGTCTCCAAAAGCAGATCTATCTTTACCAGCACAGTAGAGTTCCTGGGGATATCCACACTTAACCCATTCAGCATGCGGTCTAACGAGCTGGTTCTTGTGCATGGCGTGCTGTGGACATCTGGATGGATGGGTGCTATGGAGGATAAGATGGGGTTTCCATGGAGAGAAGCGGCAGCGTAGTCGAAGAAGGATGGAGAAGGTGACCTGTGGATTTCCGGGAGAGAAGCGGCAGCGTCGTCGAAGAGGGATGTAAAAGTTACCTGTGGATTTCCGGGCGAGGAGCGGCAGAGTTGTCTAAGCACAATGGATAAAGTGACCCGTGGATTTCAGGGGCACCAGCAGCAGCAGCAGCATCATCGAAGAGCAGTGGCGAAGATGGCCTGTGGGTTTCCGGGAGGCCGGCGGCAGCGTCGTGGACGAGTAGTGGAGAAGGTGGGCTGTAAATTTCCGGGAGAGCGGCGGCAGCGTCGTGGATGAGTAGTGGAGAAGATGGGCTATAGATTTCTGTGAGAGCGGTGGCAGAGTCGTCGAAGCATAAACGAGTGGCCTACGGGTTTGATGGGTTGGCTGCCATTTGTTTTGCGTTGTGTGTACATCACCGAATTTGTTCATGACATAATAAGGCTTATGTGTATTAAAACCCTTAGCCTTTGGGGTCAGCAGAAGGTTTTCTTGTTTGGCCTTAGCCTGTCGCTTTGGCCTTGGCTTGGAAATGGCTGCCGCCTTTCGCTTTTTCTGCGTGACATCCACGGCAGAGGCGAGTGGCTTCTTGCGTCCGTAGAATCGGGGTTGATCCATGGAAGCAGATGGCACAATGCAGTATCTGGACAAGGGCAAGTTCAGATAAAGATCATCGAGTGGTGGGCTATGCAAAGTGTGTAACCTTTTATGCATGGCGACGAGGTACAGGTGTTAAAAGTGGGCGTACTCTAATGTGAGTCATTAACGTATAAGTACACCATCCATTTTGTGGATTAATTGCACATTGATTACACATCGACTAAACATCGAATACACATTCTTGTATTTGTATTTCTTTCTACTCGCAGCAATGCCTGTTAAAAAGATTTCAAAGGATCTCATGAGAATTAAGGAGATGTACACGAGCGGACAACGAATTGCAGATATCCAACGCTGGTTAGCTACTTCTGGCCTCTTTGTGCCATCAACCACCGTGTGCTATCATACACACGGAAAAAACAGACAACGCACGAGGACACCAACGGTAACTAACGCGTAAGTATATTTATATAACTATATAATACAGTATATTTAGTATTGGTTATATTGCTGCATATTAATAGAACTATATAATGTGTAGATCTATCTAATTTTATAGTTATTTTGGTATATTTATATAACTACAGTATATCTATTGTATATATTGCTGCATATTAATAGAACTATATATTGTGTAGATCTATCTCATTTTATTCTATTTTTACTGCAAATGATGTGCTGTGCTTGTGGCCTACTGCATTGTAACTTACCGGATTGTTATTTTTCTGTACATTGTAGGGAGACAACTCTTCTGGTCGACAAAATAAGTGAAGAGAATGATGAGAAGAGTGCATTAAGGGTCAAATACACTCTGCAGCAAAATCACAATCTCACTGTATCCGAGACCAGCATAAAGAAAATGAGACGCAGAATTGGATGGAAATATGGACGTGTGAGGATAGTAGTGGACAGTACAGGAGGTAAAAGTGTTGTTTAAGAAACTGTACTGTACCTATAAAATGATTTAATCCTTGTCATTACAGAGCGTACCCTATGATAAGGGATGTTAACAAAATCAAGAGAGTGGTCCAGGCCCAGGCATGGATCGACAGTGGAGAAACTTTCCAGGATTGCATCTTCACTGATGAGTCTACTGTTTCGCTGGAGAGATTTGCCACCTTTGCATTCCACAAAAAAGGTCGCATATCTATGAAGCCGCGTCCAAAACACCCAGTGAAGATGCATGTGTGGGGTACCATCTCTAAGCGTGGACCAGGATGCATCGTCATCTTTGAAGGTACAGTAAAATGTATGTCACACGCTTTTGCCTTACGCACTGTACTGTACTAGTGTGCCGTTTTTTAGCACTTTTCTTTTCTTGTTATAGGAATCATGAATAAAGCTTTCTTCCAAGAGAAAATTGTGCCTGAGATTGTGGAATACATCACACATGAGTTCCTGGATGGTCACCGTTTCTACCAGGACAACGATCCGAAGCACACCGCGTCAAAAGCGCATATCCTTGAGCGCGGTATCAACTGGGTGAAGACACCAGCGGAGTAAGTGCGGTAACCATGTCTCATTTTTTCCCACTGTTTTTACTGTGTACTGTATCTCTTTAACAAATTGTCCTTTTTTCCCCCTTCCAATGACAGATCGCCAGACTTCAATCCTATCGAAATGGTCTGGCATCAGCTGAAGGACCATATCCGAAAAGTGGTGAAACCCTCAAAACAGGGTGAATTGGCGCAAGGCATAATGAGTTTTTGGAACAATGTACTCACCGTGTAACGATGCAATAAATATATTGACCATATTGCGACTGTGTTGCCCATTGTGATCGCGCGTAATGGGCAAGCATCAGGAAGGTAGTATGGTATAGTACTGTACTGTAGTATTGTAAGTACAGTATGATACAGGTAAGTATGGCACAGATTTTTTCTTTCCTAGTAGTCAGAGTATACAGTAGTTCCAGTATAGACTAGTTTGACAGTACTAACTGCATACTGTAGTCCAATATGGAGTAGCTATACAGTACACAATGCCATAATACAGTATGTACCTAACTGCTCAATTTTGTTCTTTCCAGAGAGAGCAGCACCAGCCATCTGGTTACAAAGTATTTAACAGTAGTCACAGTATATAGTAGTTCCAGTATAGACTAGTTTGACATTACTATACAGCACACAATGCCATAATACAGTATGCACATAACTGCACTATTTTTTTGTTTTCTTGTCTTTTCAGAAAGAAAGGATGGACTGGGGGAGAGGGGGGTATCGTTTAAAGTTTGTGAACTGTTTGTACAGTTAAGTGTACAGTATCTAAACTGCAATCATGATGTACAGAAAACCTCTCCTCTCTCAATGAACTACTGTACTCAGAATGAGGAAGAAGATTAAGACGGAAAAAATTATATTATTATATATATATTATTATATATTATATATTATTAATTAATATTATTATCAATGTGCATTATTCATGATTATCCACCAGCCCTCAATTTTCATCTGACAGACGAACTGAATAAAGACTGCATTTTGTATTATTCATGATTATTTTTATATTTGTTTTTTTTGTTCCTGATAAAATAAAATAAATATTTCTTTACATTCATGATAATCATAATCATTGACAACCACCCCCTCCACACCTACACCAAAGAAAAAGTAGAATGACAAAAAGTGGTAATTTACTGCATCAACAACATGAATCAGACAATGGGTTTTTTAACTCTCAATTTCACAGTGCTGTGCAAATCAGATTTACATATCAAAATCGAGAAGGGATTATCAAAAGCGTTACCATAAACAAAGCCTCAAAGGGTTGGGGGGTGGATGGGTGAGTCATGCGCAGTAATCATTAGCTAGCTCCCTTCCCAAAGAGGATTACAGAGAGGTGACTCTAAGCCAACAATAGGAAAATTAGGCACGCAGGCGCAGAGAGGTGATGCACGGTTAGGGACGGATTAAAAACACAATGGCAAGCTTTAGAAATGGAAGGGCTCTGGAGAGGTGTCTGTCGATAAGAGGTTCAAATCATTGAGCGAGCCTTGTGTGTGCATGGGGGAGGGGGTTACAGGGTACAGCTGCTTGAAGGATTAGCTGTATTTTCAAAAGGCAGGTCATCATAATAATTTGATCCGTACACCCCCAAATACAGTACATAAAAGCACACAAATCAATCATGTGCAAGCAAAACGCACAGTGCTGTAGTCAAAAGCTACAGCACAGATTGAATATCGTAATATCAAGATGGTTTAGGCAGGCTTGTGGAGAAAATAAAAATAAAAAATGAGGAGAATTTTTTTTTTTTTTTGATCACTCACTCTTGAACTTCGCAAACAAGCAGTGGTGAATTTACAGACGCATGCGCAGTAATCATCAGCTATGTACTGTATCTCCCATCCCAAAGAGGATTACACGCAGGCGCAGAGAGGTGATGCTCGGCTAGGGACGGATTAAAAACACAATGGCAAGCTTTAGAAATGGAATGGCTCTGGAGAGGTGTCTGTCGATAAGAGGTTCAAATCATTGAGCGAGCCTTGTGTGTGTGCGTGGGGAGGGTGGTACAGGGTACAGCTGCATGAATGATTATCTGTACTGCAATTCAAAGAAATTGCATATTTTCAAAAGTCAGGCCATCATAATAATTTGATCCCTACACCCCGAAATACAGTACATAAAAAGCACACAAATCAACCATGTACAGTCAAATGCACAGTGCCGTAGTCAAAAGCTACAGCACAGATTGAATATCGTAATATCAAGATGGTTTAGGAAGGCTTGTGGAGAAAATAAAAATAAACAATAAGGAGAATTTTTTTTTTTTTTTTGGTCACTCACTCTTGAACTTCGCAAGCAAGCAGCGGTGAATTTACAGACGCATGCGCAGTAATCATCAGCTATCAAGCAGGAATTTGATTGAAACCAGAAAGACACACATTCAAAGGAATGGAGTGGGAGAGGTGAACTGGACTGTAGAGAAGATAAGAAGTTGAAATACTGCAGTGCAGTAAATTATCCTGTGTGTGTGCGGTGGCGAGCAAAGGGGAGAGCGCTGTATATGCCGAAATGTGATACTGTTACAGTACTGTACACGCCTAAGCGTTTCAACAATTTTCAAATGAGACATATATGACATTTCAAATGAGACTCAGTATATGTTAATAGGAGATGGCAGTATGCATGCTTTCCAGTAGACGAGGGGTTAACCCAGCTTGTTAAGCAGACCACAGGTGATTCAAATTAAGCTAGTTCACCTGCTTTAAAACAGGAAGAGGAAATGCCTCTGGGGCGGCAGTCTCTCTCTGAGGTGCAGAGAGAAGACAGAGGAGTGTTGACAGACAGACACAAGCTGCTCAGATTGACCCTGTCCCAAGGGGGGAGAATAAAGCTCCCAGGTAAGGAGCCAACTGCTATTGCTGCACCTTGTTGGGCTGGACTAGGTTAGCTAGCCAGCCAGGTATTTAGCCTGCACTTTTTGTTTAGTCAGTGCCCCGACCGGGGTTAGGCTTTTTGTTAACGTTTCAATTGTGTGCTGGGTGATAATGGTGAAAGACAGGGTTGCAGACCTGTCTAAGACATGCAAATGAATATACAGTAATATTTACAGTTGCTATATGCTTTACTGTGGAGGGTTTTTGTCACTTTTTTTACCCACCATAACCTTAATAACCTCTGGGTTCCTGCTGTTCCACCAATTTTTTCAATTCTACTGCCCCACGATTGGAGTGACGCACTTCCGCCGCGCAGGTTCCGGCAATTTGCTACGCCTCATGGGAGAACCCCCGAAAGGAGACGGGCACCTCTATGTGAGCAGCCTGAAGTTTTTCCCGGATGGTCTGAGGCTTCGGTATCACCATAGCTTCAGCACGCGGGATCCTACAAGGCTTTAAGTACACAGGTATTTACCTCAATATCTTTGGACATTAAGGGATGCAGAAGTTAGGACCGAGATATTTATGCTAATGAGTTACTGTACTAAGAGTTCGGTTCAAGGCTGGGTCTGACTTCTCTAGCTACTCTCTTATTGGGTCCATCTTTCCCTGTCAGTTCAGTCCTTCATTGTACACAATAGGCGATGTTATTTGCCCAAGAACTTATAACCTGATTTGCTGAGGATTTAGAACCATCTTTTGGACTTCATATATGTCATATACTTTCATTTTTGGGTCTCTCAGATCATTTCTCAGAGTCTCTGTATCGCTATTTTTGGAGCTGGGAGTAGTTACCTATACAAGACCTTAATAAGTGTGGTATATACAGTATATATATATATATATATATATATATATATATATATATATATATATATATATATATATATATATATATATATATATATATATATATATATCGCATACGAACCAATCCAAGGACCAGTAAAGAGACAGCAAACTGCACGGGGTTAATCCAAAAAAACTGAATTCAAAACATAGACACACGTAAGCCGACGTTTCGGTCCCACATGGAGACCTTCCTCAGGGCCGTGTCTATGCAGGGATTGGTTTGTATGCTGTGTATTTCTCTATTGGACTAGCATCTGCTTTTTTGCTTCATTACAGTGTGCTGACTGGCCTCTTGTGGATCATATATATATATATATATGAACAAAGGAAAGAAAATAGGAAGTGGCGCCAATTGAGGACAAAAACTAGGCAAGTATATACCCCCTGACGAAGTCTGCAAAGACAAAACGCGTAGGGTGATTTACATTTGGAGTATATATTTTATTACTGTTGAACCTTTCACTCTGAGAGAACGGAGATATACACTTGTATTATTGGGACTCATTGCTACACGGCGTCTTACTGCACTGTCAGTGATTAGGCTGACCCGGAAGCCTTCTGTGAATCTCATGCACTGAAAGCAGGGACGCTGATCCGGAAGTCCTCTACAGCAAGAGAGATATTGGAATCGCAAGGAGGTGCCTGATTGTCTCCGGTACACTGAAGAATCACTACCACGGCTTCCCCCCTACACAGCGACGCAAACGGCGGTCCATCCGGAGTATTCATCGAGTTCCTGCTCTATATGTTGGCGATTGAGTTTATATCTCATACATGCGATTTTATATTTTCCGTTTGTGAGTGAGCAGTTCATATTTTACCCAGTCCCATATATAAATTTGATTAACTTTACTACAATATGAGTGCGCCTGTTTTTTGTTTTGTTTTTTTCTCCTTATATATATATATATATATATATATATATATATATATATATAGAACACACAAATGAAAAGGACAAAGACAACCCCCTTGTTAGCACTCTAAATTACACCTAAAGAAAATCTACTAATAAAGATTATATTGCAAGAACCAGATGCACTGCAGAGTCAGAAAAATGAACAAGATTTTATTGGAATAACAGCAAGACACTCCGGGAAGAAGCCCACCGACTGGTGAAACGCGTTGAGTGTTTACTCTCTGACAGCCCCCATGTAATCTTTATTTGGATGGACTTGTGAAGGATCTGTTGCAGCATTTTTTGATTCTCTTTATTTCTGCTATGCACAAACATTGGAACAAACCTTCTACAATCTGATGGACACATGCCTCACGCAACCCTGCTACAGCTGAGTACACTGGCGACACACTTTATTCGAGCTCGGCTAGTCCCACGAATTCGGGTATACCCGGGTGTATTGAGGTTTGTGACTGTTTTCTGCCCGAGTGCATTGAGTTATTTTCCGGCAGGGATTGAAGCATTTTATTTCCGCTGGCTGCAATACTGCACAGTATATATATATATATACTGCATTACAATTCATGAATTTATGCCATCTGGTAGACACGCGAAGCATTGCAGCCTATTAAATTCTAATCATTATCATTTAACAGATCAGCCGCCCATCAGCCAGGCATGAACCCAGGCTGGGAAGGCAAATGCAACGGGGCTTGTCAGAGGTGAGGAGCGGCGCATTCCAGGTATCTGCCAGGTACATACTGGGTATTTGCTCGAATAAAGTGTGTCGCAGCAGTATTAACTCTCTTTGCTGTCTGGGCATTACTTGTCCTTGCAGTGCTATGCACTGCTGTATTTTCCATTTGTATGACTCTGTTTGTTAGCATGTCATTTATAGGTATATATTTTTTTTTTGCTGCATCAGTTCTCATTGTTTTCTTTTTTTTGGGAATTGCTAGGCAGGGTATGATTATTATTTTTATATCATTTTTTTCCCTGTTTGCCTTTCTCTCCCCCCTTTATTTTTGGTAATATATTATTTTTTCTGGCTGTATACTGTCATTGTTTATATACTTTTCCTCCATGCCACAATCCATCATATATCTCTCTATTAGGCATTCATGCCAGTAGAGATTTATAATATTTTGTATTACCTTCAAGGGTTATATTAAACTACGTTTGTGTTACAATTTATATTCACTTAGACACATTTTAGTTTTTTTGAGGTAAAATAGAATTCATTCACTAGATTAACAGTCCCCCTTTTATCCAATATATTTTTGATACATATATTTTGTTAGGCTGTCTTTAGTATATTCATGTTTTTAAGTTAGTGTGTCTTGCTGTTATTCCAATAAAATCTTGTTCATTTTTCTGACTCTGCAGTGCATCTGGTTCTTGCAATATAATCTTTATTAGTAGATTTTCTTTAGGTGTAATTTAGAGTGCTAACAAGGGGGTTGTCTTTGTCCTTTTCATTTGTGTGTTCTATATAGTTGTTATTATCCCCTAGCACCAACAAGCTCTATAACTTTTCTAACTGATTTAATTTGGGGTTTATATTTTATTTTACCCCTATAGTCAGTATTAATCTGGGGGCTTGATTTAACCTTTAATATTATATGTTGAGCAACTTTCCTTTTTTGTGTGTTTTATATATATATATATATATATATATATATATATATATATATATATATACAGGTAAACCCCGTTATAACGCGGTCCTCGGGGTCCACAACGAGAACTAGGCGTTAGTAACGGGGTCGCGGGAAAAAAAAATGGCTGCCGCATCGGCGCATCATCATCCTCTCCCTCCAGCAGCACCCTTCACCCCGCGGGACAGGAGATGGGAGCGGGGATGTCCCTCCGGTCCCCGCTTCCCCCTTTTAAATTTAATTTTTTTTTTTTTAAACGGGAGCCACGGGAAAACCGCGTTATAACCGAATCGCGGTATAACGAGGCGCGTTATAACGGGGTTTAACTGTATATATATATATATTTTTCCCCTTACTTTATTTTGCAGATTGGATCCCAATCAGGTTATTATCTCCGAGGGTAAGTATCATTTCAATGATATTATTTTTAGTAAACTTAAAAACATGTAAAAACATATTATACATTTTTGGGCAAAACCATTTCTGATGATTTTAAACTATATGTATATAAGATATAAGACTAGGATTTATATAGCCTATAAATCCCAGAATTCATCTATGAATGTGAAATGTGGTATTATTGACATCATATTTAATGTTGTAGATGAAATCTTAATTGTGGTATTTCCATATGCTAAACGGATGTAGGTCTCATTCTGGCAACTAGAATTGCAACTTTATTACAGAAAAGCAGTATATACATATTCCTCGTTCAGACCTTGTGGGGTCAGGGAGCCTCGAGTATACTGTATATCCATTGTGTTTCTGTTTTTAAATCACCTTGTCAAGGTCTCCCTCCCTTATTCCTTAGGAGATGTGACTTATTCCCTGAAATTTCAGGCATGATACATTACCTCTATGAACTGAGTTGACATGTCTGGCTATGGGAGTATCTTTGTTATTTCTTATTTTGCTGGTGTTCTAAAAAACTCTGTCTAAATTGGCGTGCAGTTTTACCGACATATTTAATCCCACAGCAGCATGTAGCAAGGTAAATTACTCACATAGTTTTACAGTTAGTAAATTTCATAATTTGGAAACTTTTGGTATTGTCCAATTATAGAAAATTTTGCAGGGATTAATATATTTACATGCCTTGCACATGCCACAACAATACATATCTACTGTCTTGGATTTTATCCACATATCATTTTTCTGAGATTGATAATGGCTATGTGCCAGCTGGTCAGCTACATTTTGTGGACGTCTGTAAGTTATAAATGGAAAGTTTTGGAGAGCATTTTTTAGGTGGACATACTCCAAAAGGTTGTGAGGGTGTGTCATTAATACTTTCCTTATCTTCTGCCATTCTTTATTATAAATACCGATAATTTGGATGGGATTTTTCTTGGTATTACAATTGGTCTTGCCATACAGTACAATGCTCAGTTTTTTTTATTTCTTGTATGCTTTGTCTATGCAGGTTCGACTATAGCCTCTGTTCGAGAACTTCTGTCGCACAATCACAGTTACTGACCCCTTCCCTATTACTCCCTCTCTTGCTTTTCCCTCTTTTGAGGCTCACACTGTCCAGATTTTCTCTCCTCTCCTTCACGTGGCTGTCGTCTATCGCCCACCTTCCACTATTCACACCCTTCTGTCTTTCTCACTTTGAATCCTGGCTCTCTTTTTTTCTCTCCTCAGACTCCCCTGTTCTTGTCATTGGGGACATCAACTGCCATATTGATGACCCCTCTCTCCCTTGGGGCTCCTGCTTTCTCTCTCTCACCTCTTCTATTGACCTTCAACAGTGGTCTTCAGCCAGCATCCACAAGGATGGCAACTACCTTGACCTGGTTTTCACTAAAAACTTTTCTCTCTCTGACTTCTCCATTTCCCCCCTTCCTCTCTCTGACCATCATCTCATCTCATTTTCTCTCCCGCTTCTCCACCTCCATCTACTCTTGTTTATGCAGAGACCTGCGCTCTATTAACTTACCAGCCTCTTTACACTCCTCCCTCTCCTCTCTCAGTTCTGCTCCATACCCTGACAACCTGGTCAGGAAATACAACTCTGCCTTATCCTTCTCTCTTGATCTACATGCCCCGCTTTCTCTCTGCTGTCCTCGCCCTACTAACTTCAGACCCTGGCTATATTCTCACACGCGCATGCTGCGTTCCTCCACTTGTTCCTCGTAACACCTCTTGAGGAAATCTCACACTCTCGCAGACTTCCTTCACTAAAAATTACCAATTATTATACAAACACCACCCTTGGCTCAGCCACCGATTATTCTAGAACAAACCCCACCCTTGACAAAGCCATCAATTATTATACAAACACCACCCTTGGCACATCCACCGATTATTCTAGAATAAACCCCACCTTTGGCACAGCCACAAATTATTATACAAACACCACCCTTGGCACAGCCACCGATTATTATACAAACACCACCCTTGGCATAGCCATCTGCCATAATGTCAGGGACAACAAGTTTGTGTCCTAGAAGGACAAATGTAGGAGGCAGAGTGACAACATGCTCACAAGAGACACCAAGAAAGAGGCCAATGACTTGATCTTAAGTGCTAAGCCAAAAATAAAATAAATAAATTATTTTCTTGAATTATGAACTTATTTGTTGTTGTTGTTCTTCATAAATGTCATACACATTCCTAATCTTTATTTTGGTTTAAAATGTAAGGGTACACTTGTCAATTCTATTATCAATGTATGTCCTTTCATACAGTACATATAGAAACAGGGATTAAATGTTCATTCTATTTGCAATGAACAAACAAGTCAACAAATGAGTGTGCAATGTTTACTTCAAAATTTGTAAGAACATATGGTGTAGAAAAAAGAAAATAACATAATATTGCACACAGGGCATGTAAGGGGCATAGAAATAACATTCATGTAGTGCAAAGTAGGTAATTTACTACCAACAAACATTGTGTTATGTGATTTATAGTTAATTTAAATAACACAATGATATGTGTTTCAACATTTTCCTATACTGGTTAAGGTGACATTTGGTAGTGTTTCATTGAATGACAAGATGTGTAAATATCTACTTTATAATGCACTGTATACAATTCATACAGTATGTACTTATTTGAAGTAAACCATTGATAATGGTGTATTGAATAAAAAATACATTTCTATCTTGAACTCAAATGTAAACACAGTGTGTGTGTGTGTGTGTGTGTGTGTGTGTGTGTGTGTGTGTGTGTGTGTGTGTGTGTGTGTGTGTGTGTGTGTGTGTGTGTGTGTGTGTGTGTGTGTGTGTGTGTGTGTGTGTGTGTGTATACATACATACATACATATATATATTTATATATATATATATATATATATATATATATATACTGTTGCGGCAGCACTTTTTCTAAAACTTACCCGGAATTGTTCGGGGCTGTTTGCTTTAACAGTCGAAATTGGCCGCGCGCCAGCCGCATCTCTTGGCCGCGCGGCAGCCGCATCTCCGTTCAGCGCTAATGGCGCTGAACAATTAAAGCGCCACAGGTGCCGAAAGTAAAAAAAAAGCCTGCGTCTGCCCGTGGTTTAAAAATTCCCGCGGTGGCGGCCGATTTAGACTCAGGGCTATATATATATATATATTTATATATATAAAAACACAAAAAAAACAGACGCACTCATAGCGTAAAAAAGTATAACAATAAAGTTTATGGAATGAAGGATTTAAAAATACACACTCACAAACATAGCTGAATATAAAGCATTTTTGAGTACAAACTCAGCCTGTCAGACGCAGGAACCCGGTATACAGGATTTCGTTGTACAATCCCTGGTAAGTCGAGCTGTAGTAGCTCCTCTGTGTCCTTGCAGGGACCGAAATGCATGAGGGATGCTGCCTCTCCCTTACTCCGGCGTCACACAATGAGTTCTCTGGTCCAAGTCTCGCGAGAACTCGGTGACGTCAGTGAGTTTCAACCGGAGTAAATTCTCAATGGGAAGCGGGCTGGACGGCTGGGCGGCTGAATGAAATGCTACCAGCACAGCAAAAATATGCTGAAGCACATGAGTGGGGTATAATAAACGTAAAAACCGGACAGTAAATGCCACTGCACTCTCTACGTCTCTCTACTGCACGTCTCTATAGTGTTCGACAAATCCATTCACCTATAGGCCCGTGGCGACTGGATTTGACCCCGTGGCGACCTCCTCATGGCCGCCCAAGCATGGCGGGATTGGGGGCGGGACTAGGTGGCGAGTAGATGTTTTGGTTCGGCGAGTAGATTTTTGGGTGATTTGACAATACTGTATATATATATATATATATATATATATATATATATATATATATATATATATATATATATATATGGGAAAAAAGAGAAAAAGCGCCCGATCCGTGTGTAAAATCCAAATACAAAATTTTAATAAAAAATTACAAGACAAGTGCACACTCACAATTTGTCAATGCAATATAAGCATTGTATGGGTAAACCCATGTGCCAACATGTAGCCTGCTCGCCGACCGCTTCCTCCGTTACGTCAGACCTCACTGCTGCCGGTGTGTCACGATGAATCATCCCTCCGGCAACTCAGATGAACAGCCTGTGGTTCCTGGCAGGTTGTATTGGGTATTGAGTGCGGCTCAGGGAATGTCTTCCCCTTTCTGGCAATAGAAGTATGAGCTAGCCCAACACCGTAGTTCCGTAAAACCACGTGCCCTACGCGTTTCTTCCGGTAACAGATTTCATCAGGGGATAACGTGTATTCTCATTGGGCTGCTATTGAAGAGTGTTTCTGTCCAATTGCAGCTTGAGAATGAAATACGCCCAATCATACCATGAATTAGGTCATCTGTGCTAACAGTAATTGATTGTAATTTCAACTAAATACTAGATATCTACTTATTAACTATACATAATATGATTATACAGAAAGAAGGATGAAACTATATCAGATAAATATAAAAATATGTTAGTTATAAACATTGATATACATACAACTGTAACTATATAGACAGTGCCCTATTTATTTTAGATAACTAGGTTTGTATTTAATTATCAACCTCTAATAAATGTGAATTAATAGCCACTTACAATTATATATATATATATATATATATATATATATAATCCAATGCACAGCCGGCACACCATATGCAGGTAAATAAGTTTTTGGTGCTTATCCCATAAAGCAATAACAGACCATACGAGACCGGTTGCAACACGACATCAAGGGACAGCACGCAGGTAAGTAAATCATGAATTTGGGACCTTTCTTAAGGTGGTGTAAAACACTGCGTGCTGTCTCTTGATGTCGTGTTGCAACCGGTATCGTATGGTCTATATATATATATATATATATATATATATATATATATAGCTCAGGGGCTTACAACAATTTTGGCCAAAAATGTCAAACTAAAAGACCATTTTACTTGATATTTATACATATATATTTAGGCACTGTACCGTGTATGAGTTTCACTGGATGTGCTAAAACTGAGCTCTGTCTGTGTTTTATGTTCTGTCTCTGATTTTAAATATATATATATATATATATATATATATATATATATATATATAACACACACAAGAAAAGACTAAGACAATCCCCTAATATAGCACCCTAAAATATACCACAAAAATAATCAAATTAAACTATTGCAAAAAAGAACCGGATGCTCTGTCAGAGTAGAAAATGAAAAAGATGTATTAATTGAACAGCAATGAACACTAATTAAAAACATAAACACACTAATGGCAGCTCCGCGACCAATCACAGACGCGTGGCTTAATGGATGACATCACATACACCGGTGTCTGCAGTAAAGTGATCGCTGCTGATACACCAGAAAGAGGGAAATCCAAGCCGGTGTGATTACTCCAAACGCCCACGCAAATGCGCATGAGCTGCTCGAGCTGACATCTTGCTGTTAGTGCCACAAGTGACGTCATCAGACCGCAATAAACTTATATAGGCAGCATACCAAATTCGCAATCTATGCATAGGAAGGCAGCAAAAGAGAGGCACAAATGTTAAACATAGAAATACTAGAACAGCATGCAGAGATTCCAACACATAAAGCATAAGGAGAGAGCAAAAAGAAAACTGCAAAATTTGTTATAATAAGCAAATATAAAGTAATAACCTAAAGATTAAAAAGATAAATAGTAAAACAGACTAGAGAAAACAAAAAGTCCAAAAAGAGACAGCAGAGAAAATGTATTAACTCTAAACCTATAAGTGGAGATAAGGAAAAGGAGAGATTATTAGATCCTATTTATCTGCAGGACATATTATATAGCAGTATTAAAAAATGCATATAAAGGGGACAGTAAGATATTATAAAAACATAGCAAAACCAAGGTAATCATTAATTCCCTTGGGTTGCATAGTGTTTAAAAGGACAATCCAACGGCATTCCTTTTTGAGAAGGGCTTTCTCCAAATCCTCACCTCTGATGCCCAAAGATACTTTGTCAAAGGCAAATGCAGAAATACAAGTACTATCTGAGGCATGGCACTGTAAAAAGTGTCTTGCCACAGAGGTAATCTTTTTAAAATTATCCAAATCCCGCTGGGCTGATCTAATGTTTCTAGAATGTTCTAAGATCCTGAACCGAAGTTCGCGGGTTGTCATTCATATGTATTTTAATTTACAGGGACATGTTAAACAGTAAATGACTCCCTTTGATTTCCAGTTAAGGGTATAGCCAATATCATAGGTTTTAGTTTGGTCACTGTTTGAAAAATTGTCGGTCGGTAGCATAAATTTACATGCCGAACAATTACTACATTTGGAGAAGCCCTTCGTCCTAACCGTGAGAAATGTCTCACTAGTATGAGGAATATAGTGACTGTGTACTAGACGGTCTTTTAAATTGGGTGACTGTCGACTCGTTAAATTCACCCTATCGCCTAATGCATCTCTGAGTTCTCCATCTGTGCATAAAACAGGCCAATGTTTTTGGAGAATAGATTTAAGATCTCCCCATCTATCATTGTAGGTCCCAATAAAACGAGTTTTGGTGTCATCAGTCTTCTTCTTCGGTTGTAATAATGTTGCACGTTTGTTTGTCACACTATGTTTATACCCCTGATGAATACATTTTTTGCTATAACCTCTAGATACAAATCTATCACACATCTCGGCCGCTCTAGTTTCAAAGCATTCCTCAGTAGAGCAGTTACGCGTTAACCTCAGAAATTCACTACGATGAATGCCCTGAATCTGGTGCTGTTGGTGGAAGCTTGAGGCATGTTAAATCGAGTTGGTAGAAGTAGACTTTGCTGCCTGCAGCCTTTGCTCTTAAGCAGAAATGCTTTTAAGTAGAAATCTTTAAAGTAGTATGGAAGTTTAAAAAAGGAAGTTGGGACCATTGACCTGCTTCTCATCTCATCTCTTGTCTTGTCTTTTCTCAGGTAAAAACATCTCAAATTGTCTGTCTGTCCTGCAATCATCCTACCCTGCTGTCTATTTAGTTCAATTTAGGTAAAAACATCTCAAATTGTCTGTCTGTCCTGCAATCATCCTACCCTGCTGTCTATTTAGTTAAATTTAGGTAAAAACATCTCAAATTGTCTGTCTGTCCTGCAATCATCCTACCCTGCTGTCTATTTAGTTCAATTTAGGTAAAAACATCTTAAATTGTCTGTCTGTCCTGCAATCATCCTACCCTGCTGTCTATTTAGTTCAATTTAGGTAAAAACATCTCAAATTGTCTGTCTGTCCTGCAATCATCCTACCCTGCTGTCTATTTAGTTCAATTTAGGTAAAAACATCTCAAATTGTCTGTCTGTCCTGCAATCATCCTACCCTGCTGTCTATTTAGTTCAATTTAGGTAAAAACATCTCAAATTGTCTGTCTGTCCTGCAATCATCCTACCCTGCTGTCTATTTAGTTCAATTTAGGTAAAAACATCTCAAATTGTCTGTCTGTCCTGCAATCATCCTACCCTGCTGTCTATTTAGTTCAATTTAGGTAAAAACATCTCAAATTGTCTGTCTGTCCTGCAATCATCCTACCATGCTGTCTATTTAGTTCAATTTAGGTAAAAACATCTCAAATGGTCTGTCTGTAAATCATCCCGCTATTGTCTTAATTTAATTAATCTTTCACACTTGTGCAAGACAACACCCACCTTAGAAAAACCATTTGCTTTAACTACCCTCACATGTGCTAATTAAGTTTGTTGTACCAACCAGATGACTTTCTAAATGTATATAAGTAAACTCACAACAGCCATTGCTGCCTGCAGCCTTTGCTCTTAAGCAGAAATGCTTTTAAATAGAAATCTTTAAAGTAGTATGGAAGTTTAAAAAAGGAAGTTCAAAAGAAGTGGAAAAAATGGACACAATCTACTGCTTCTGATTCCTGCATTTGATCTACGCTGGAAAGGAGGATATCATCCCAGACTGCACATCTCAACACATTACTATTGCAGTGATGCCGCCTTTACTTTTTATATTTGCTATAACCTCACTTATTTTCAAATTATGCACTTCCTTCCACCAGCCTCATCATGTCTCTAACTCTATTCATATTTTGCCATCTCTCCTTACTTCACCACTTCTCAGTTCACATGAACTCCTCTCTTACCTGTGCCCTCTGTCACCACACAGCTATACCTCCTGCACTAAAACACATCCCTACAAATCATCCTCACACATTCTCTTTCTGTCCATGCTTCTCCTCCTTGCTTCTGGGGATATCTCTCCCAATCCTGGTCCCTGCCTTATTTCTACTTGCTCTCGTCCTCGCCTTCCACATGCAACTTGTACTCCTTCTGGTGTTAACCCCTCCAACCTCATACCCATCCCCTGCCACCCTCCCTCCTCTCTCCCTTTCTCCTGTGCCCTTTGGAATGCTCGCTCCCTTTCTAAGAAGTTCCTCTCTGTGCATGACTTCTTTCTCTCTCACTCCCTGCTCCTATTTGCCATAACTGAAACCTGGCTCACTCAGACTGACTCTGCTCTGGAAGCTGCCCTCTCCTATGGTGGCCTTTCCTTCTCCCACACTCCACGCCCTGGTGGCAGGGGTGGAGGCGTGGGGCTCCTGCTCTCCTCTCTCTGCCGCTACCGAACAGCTTCTATTCCCCCCTCTCTTGCTTTTCCCTCCTTTGAGGTTCACACAGTCCAGATCTTCTCTCCTGTCCCGGTCCATGTGGCGGTCATCTATCGCCCACCTTCCTCTACTCATCCCCCTTCTGCCTTTCTCTCTCACTTTGAATCCTGGCTCTCTTTCTTTCTCTCCTCAGACTCCCCTGTTCTTCTCCTTGGGGACTTCAATTGCCACATTGATGACCCCTCTCTCCCTTAGGCTTCCCGCTTTCTTTCTCTAACCTCTTCTTTTGGCCTTCAACAGTGGACTGAAGCCAGCACCCAGAAGGATGGACACTACCTAGACCTGGTTTTCACTAAAAACTTCTCTCTCTCCGACTTCTCCATCTCCCCTTTTCCTCTCTCTGACCATCACCTCATCTCATTTTCTCTCTCTCGCTTCTCTCCATCTCCATCTCGCCCTCGTTTTTGCAGAAACCTGCGCTCTATTAACCTACAAGCTCTTGATTCCACTTTACGCTCCTCCCTCTCCTCTCTCAGTTCTGCTTCAGACCCTGATAACCTGGTCAGGAACTACAACTCTGCCTTATCTTCCTCTCTTGATTTTCATTCCCCGCTTTCTCTCTGCCATCCTCACCCTTCTAACCCCAGACCCTGGCTAAACTCCCACACACGCATGCTGCGTTCCTCCACTCGTTCCTCTGAACGCCTCTGGAGGAAATCTCAAACGCTCGCAGACTTCATTCACTACAAATTTATGCTATCCTGTTTCAACTCTGCCCTCTCTCAAGCTAAACAAACCTTCTTTTCATCACTAATCAACACACACAAGTCTAACCCACGCAGTCTCTTTTCTGTCTTTGACTCTCTACTCAGACCACCCTCAGCTGCCCCCTCTTCTTCCTCCATCTCACCTCAGGACTTTGCTGACTTTTTTAAGGAAACGGTGGAGTCCATACGGCAGAACATCCCATCTGTTGCCTCCTTCCATCCCACCATGCTTCCCAACTCTCCTCCTGCCTTTCTTGACTCTTTTTCCGCTATCTCGGAGGAGAATGTGTCACTGCTGATCTCCTTTTCTCCCTCTACCACTTGCCCTCTTGATCCCATTCCCTCCCATCTCCTAAAACCTCTTGCTCCTTCTATAATCCCTATGCTCACACAGATCTTTAACTCTTCCCTCTACTCTGGTACCTTTCCATCATCCTTCAAGCATGCAACAGTCATACCATTACTCAAAAACAGCAAGCTTGACCCTACCTGTCCTTCTAACTATCGACCTGTCTCCCTCCTGCCTTTTGCCTCCAAACTCCTTGAACGTCTTGTATTCTCTCGATTGCTACACTTTCTCAACACCTATTCTGTCCTAGACCCTCTACAATCTGGCTTCCGCACTGCTCACTCTACTGAAACAGCCCTCACTAAAATAACTGACGATCTCCACGCTGCCAAAGACAGAGGTCATTACACTCTGCTCATATTACTCGACCTCTCTGCAACATTCGACACCGTGGACCACCCTCTTCTCCTTCACATTCTCCATACTCTTGGTATTCGGAACAAAGCTTTATCCTGGATCTCCTCTTACCTCTCCCATCGTACCTTCAGTGTCTCTTTTGCTAACACCTCCTCCTCCTCTATTGATCTCTCTGTGGGGGTACCCCAGGGCTCTGTCCTGGGACCCCTTCTCTTTTCTCTCTACACACTCTCTCTAGGTGACCTAATCACATCTTTTGGGTTTAAATATCACCTCTATGCTGACGACACACAAATTTACCTTTCACCCCTGACCTTACACCTGCTATACAGACCAAAGTTTCTGAATGCCTCTCTGGAATATCATCCTGGATGGCCATCCGCCGACTGAAACTTAACATGGCAAAAACAGAGCTCCTTATACTTCCTCCCAAACCTGGCCCTACTACCTCCTTCCACATTGCTATTGGAAATACGATCATTCACCCAGTAGCCCATGCACGCTGCCTAGGGGTTACACTTGATTCCTCACTCTCATTCTCCTCTCATATTCAAAACGTTTCTAAAACTTGTCGCTTTTTCCTCCGCATTATCACAAAGATTCGCCCTTTCCTCTGTTACTCAACTGCTAAATCTCTGACTCAGGCCCTCATTCTCTCACGTC
Organism: Ascaphus truei; assembly: GCF_040206685.1. Taxonomy (NCBI): domain Eukaryota; kingdom Metazoa; phylum Chordata; class Amphibia; order Anura; family Ascaphidae; genus Ascaphus; species Ascaphus truei. Next base: position 333,797,941 of record NC_134486.1, read on the forward strand.
TCGATTACTGCAACCTCCTGCTGTCCGGCCTTCCTACCTCTCACCTGTCTCCCCTACAATCTATCCTAAACGCTGCTGCCAGAATCACTCAACTCTTTCCTAAATCTGTCTCCGCATCTCCCCTCCTGAAATCCCTCTCCTGGCTTCCGATTAAATCACGTATCTCACACTCAATTCTCCTGCTCACTTTTAATGCTTTACATTCTTCTGCCCCTCCTTACATCTCAGCCCTAATTTCTCGCTATGCACCATCCCGACTCTTGCGTTCTTCTCAAGGATGTCTTCTTTCTACACCCTTTGTATCTAAAGCTCTCTCCCGCCTTAAACCTTTCTCACTTTCTGCCCCACACCTCTGGAATGCCCTTCCCCTCAATACCCCACTAGCCCCCTCGCTATCCACCTTTAAGACTCACCTTAAGACACATCTGCTTAAAGAAGCATTTGAGTAGCACTGGATAATCATGGACACATGACATATAAAGCTTGGCCCCCTGCAGACGCACTTACTAGCATTCCCTCCTACTGTCTCTGTACGTTCTCCCTACCTACCAATTAGATTGTAAGCTCCTCGGAGCAGGGACTCCTTCCTTAATGTTACTTTTACAGTATGTCTGAAGCACTTATTCCCATGATCTGTTATTTATATTATTTGTTATTTATATGATATGTATTACTACTGTGAAGCGCTATGTACATTTATGGCGCTATATAAATAAAGACATACAATACAATACAAAGATGTCAGTCCCCACATTTCCATCAACATCAATAGAAATCTTGAGATCCAAGAAGTCAATTGATGTTGTGCTGGACTTACAGGTAAGTCTAATATTAAGTTTGTAGTGGTTGAGCACATCGACGAAACTCCTAAGCTCAGCGGCAGTACCCTGCCAGAGAATAAGAATATCGTCGATGTATCTCAACCACAGCAAAACATGCGAGGTCAAATGAAGATTCTCCTCGCAAAACACCACCTCACTCTCCCACCAGCCCAAAAATAAATTTGCATATGATGGGGCACATGTGGCCCCCATCGCTGTTCTTCTAATCTGTAAATAAAATCTGCTCTTAAAAACAAAAAAGTTATGATACAAAATTAAGGACAGGAGTTGCAAAAGAAGATCTATAAGGTTAGAGCTGAACTACGACATTCTTAGAAAAAATCCTGCAGCACATAAGCCATCCTTGTGGCCTATAGATGTATATAGCGCCTCCACATCACATGTGGCAAGGATTGTGTTTTCATCTACCGTGATACCATCCAGTCTGGACAATACATCCATGGTGTCACGGAGATTTTTAAAAAGATTACCTTTGTGGCAAGACACTTTTTACAGTGCCATGCCTCAGATAGTACTTATATTTCTGCATTTGCCTTTGACAAAGTATCTTTGGGCATCAGAGGTGGGGATTTGGAGAAAGCCCTTCTCAAAAAGGAATGCCGTTGGATTGTCCTTTTAAACACTATGCAACCCAAGGGAATGAATGATTCCCTTGGTTTTGCTATGTTTTTTTATAATATCTTACTGTCCCCTTTATATGCATTTTTTAATACTGCTATATAATATGTCCTGCAGATAAATAGGATCTAATAATCTCTCCTTTTCCTTATCTCCACTTATAGGTTTAGAGTTAATACATTTTCTCTGCTGTCTCTTTTTGGACTTTTTGTTTTCTCTAAGTCTGTTTTACTATTTATCTTTTTAATCTTTAGGTTATTACTTTATATTTGCTTATTATAACAAATTTTGCAGTTTTCTTTTTGCTCTCTCCTTATGCTTTATGTGTTGGAATCTCTGCATCCTGTACTAGTATCTCTATGTTTAACATTTGTGCCTCTCTTTTGCTGCCTTCCTATGCATAGATTGCGAATTTGGTATGCTGCCTATATAAGTTTATTGCGGTCTGATGACGTCACTTGTGGCACTAACAGCAAGATGTCAGCTCGAGCAGCTCATGCACATTTGCGTGGGCGTTTGGACTAATCACACCGGCTGGGATTTCCCTCCTTCTGGTGTATCAGCAGCGATCACTTTACTGCAGACACCGGTGTATGTGATGTCATCCATTAAGCCACGCGTCTGTGATTGGTCGTGATGATCGGAAGGCAGTGCAGACTATTACAGGATATCCTTGAAAGACTAGCTCACCTTGACTTGTTTGTATCACTCCGGGATGAAGCCCACCCACGGGCGAAACGCATAGAGTGTTTTTCTTTTGGCAGCTCTACATTATTATTTTCTGGCATGACTCTTACTGCATGATGCGGTTTCTATGGAGTTTTATTTCTCTCATTACAAGCACGCATTGGAGCCCTTACTACCAGGAACTGACCCCCTCTGCTACGACATGACAGCTGAGTATCTTTCGCTCTCCTGTTTGGAGTCAGGGTTCCTCGTGGGATCCACGCTCATATGTGTTTGATTTATTTAAGCACACAGGCACTCAGCATTTTTTCTTACTGCTGCACCTTATTTGCCTATGTGCTAAGACCATAGATACCATATGCATACATGCTGTCTATTTATTCATTATTTTTTGTATTTGCTGATCAGGGTATGAGTTTTGTAAATAGCCTTTTTTTCTCTCCTGTGTTTTTCCCTTGGTAAAAGTTATATTTTTGTCTTATATACATTTTTATGTATATAGGTTTATTAAATGTCATGTTTTTCTTTATGCCTGTAGTTGCAGTTCATATTTTGTAGCAAGGTCTTTTACCACAAGGGTTTTTCTTTATATCTATTAGCTTCTTTGTGTATATTTATTATTAGACACATCTTAGTTATTGGATCATCAGCTGGTATTTATTTCATTTTTTAGTGAGTCACAGCCTGTATTTTTTGAGCTGCCATTAGTGTGTTTATGTTTTTAATTAGTGTTCATTGCTGTTCAATTAATAAAATCTTTTTCATTTTCTACTCTGACAGAGCATCCGGTTCTTTTTTGCAATAGTTTAATTTAATTATTTTTGTGCTATATTAGGGGATTGTCTTAGTCTTTTCTTGTGTGTGTTATATTATTCTTTATCCCCCAGCACCAACAGTTTACCTACATTATTACTTTTCTGATTTTCTATTGGGTTAATTTTTAATACCCAATAAATCAATGATATTTAGGTTCTGGTTTAGCCACTTTAATATAGTGTGAGCAACATCCCCTTTTTGTGTGTTCGATATATATATATATATATCATATCAACATATTTTAGTTATATTATCTAGGTTTCATGCAACTGCAGAGACGTCAAAGAATGCTAATAAAATGTCAATGATCAATAAATGTTTTTTTGATTATAAATATATATATTTTTCTTTTGCATACAATTTTTATATACAGTGGTGGCCGCCCTTAGTCTGCAGCGGCCGCCTCCGCGGTTATTTTTCAAATGCCTTCAGACGCAGGCTTTTTTTTTTCTCCAGCGCCGCAGGCGCTTCCTTTGTTCAGCGCCATTAGTGCTGATTGGATAAACGGTGGGGAAACCAAAAAGCCGAGAAAAAATGCGGTCAAGCTTTAGATTAAGCTTGGCCGCAGCAGTATCAAATACATTTTGTGTATTTAATATAACCAATAAGGTAATTAAATGCTAAAATATCATTTATTGTACCATATATAATTTATTGTTATATATATATATATATATATATATATATATATATATATAAACAAAAACAGAAAGAAAGTATCCCATTAAAAGCACTCTGGGAAAAAGCACTCAGGGAAAAAGCCGGCCGGAACCCCAGGAAGTGGACGCAGCGGATGACATCACTTCCGGTTGATTGGAACGCACCGGTGGAACGCACGCCACGAGAGAGGGGAAGCGGAGATACCATCCACCCGGCCAGAGAGATCCATTGAGATCTAAATGCTTGCTTGTATCTGAAACCATGTGAGTGTAATTTGATCCACCTATAATCTATAAACTATATATACGGTCTGCACTACAGTATGTCCAGTTGTATCTTTTAAACATGGTCCCTGGGAGTCTATCTATTCGGGGAAATATTGATTTCTGCATCTCCTGGTGATTGAGTGACCACTAAGACCGTCCCTAACAGATACCTTTATGTGCCTGCAAAACCTCTCACGTTTGTGAGTATATAATAGAGAGCCGAGTCATTATTTTCTGAGCTTAATTTTTACAATATTGCACTATCACTATTTATTTTTCTTTACATATATTGCGCTTCCCGGAGACTTCATCGCTACATCACATAACATACAAACATAATAAAATCACTCTCACATGCCTCAAAAGTATGGAAAAACAACCACATGCTAACCTCTATAAATGGTGGGAACCAAAGCAAAAGCCAGAAAAATATACTAACAAATATTGTCTAATGACATGAAGTATCAGAATGGTGAGGCTCAAGTAGAGCCTTCCTTCTGTAGACCGGCCGGTCAGCATTGGAAAAATAACTCAGCTGAAAATGCTAAATCCCAGACCTAGCTAAGGCAAAAGCCCATACCATAAAAATCCTGCTACAGAGTGAAAATGCACAGATGAGGTGGTACTGACATAATCTAATGAGAAGTACTGCATGCGTCAAGAGCCAGGTGCCACACACCTTCACACACAGACGCACTACTCCCCTACCTGCCCTGACGGCCCCTGATGGAGCCCAGCACTCGCGCGCTCCCACACGCACTCCCGCTTCTTCCGCACATGCGCGCGGCTCCTCCTCGCACCGGACGGTGTCCTCGCCCGGGCGCATGCGAGCTGGGTTCAGAGCGGGAGTTCCCGCCTCCGGATCACGGTGCACACTCCCTGTGCGTGGCGTACGCGCGTGACGCGCGCGCCACGCACCCAAGCTCCGTGGCAACATGCACAGATTGCTTCAGCACTCTCTCCTGGCTTCCTTACCATAGCCTATCACAGGCTCCACACGAACACGCCCGGTTCCGCCTCTTGCTCCTATTGGGCTGTCTTACCTATTTAGGCTCAGCAGTGCCATTGGCACATTGGCTGAGCATAAGCTTCCTGTTCCTGTGCTTACCTCTCTTGTCTCCTAGATATCCAGCCTTGTCTTGTTTGATCTCCCGTGTACCGACCTTGGCTTGCCTTTGGACCACTGCCACTCTGGAACCCCGACCTTGGCTATCCTCGACCCTCCGCAACTCTCCAACATGAACTCGGCTCTCAGTCTTCGACTATTCTACCTTCTCCAGCACTGACCCCAGCGACAACATTCCGTACTTCTATTACCCTCAACTCGGCAAGTATTCACTACTCCTCTACCCTCCCTGCTCCTGACCCAGCGTGAGCAACTACGCACACTCCAGATCAGATTCCCGTGCCTGTCGGTGGTGTTTACTCTATTCCCACCTCAGTACCGAGGGTCTCGTCAAGTTTGTGGTGGGCACAGCGTGACAGCATCTGAGTCCTGCTATAGTGAAAGCAGAAAGCAAACAGACTAGCTAAATGTTATGTCAGTGCTTAGTGCAGAAGAACAAATGGACTAATGGAAGGTGGAATAGACTACAAGAGTTGATGAATGGATGTCCCGTCTGAACTCCACATAAATGTAAGGAATAGTCAATATGGACAGTACTTAGCTCCCACATGAAATCTGCTGAGAGAAGCGGTGTCGGGTAAATGGGAGCCTGAGTAGGAGCAGCCAGACAGCCTGTGCCGTTGTCATCGCCGTCTGATGATGCGAGTGACGTGGGGAGTGTGGAGGCGTGGATGAGGAGAGCAGGACGCACCCTTCCCAGCAAGACTCTCGAAAAAGGAGTGACGAAACGTACATCGAGGCTTGCGTTTCCTGTCCTCACTCTCTCCCGAACATCTCATCCCCTGCTTGCTCCTGTTACTGCTTAAGTTTTGGCTCTATTCTATTTGGTGACTCAGCGTCCTGCTCTACTCATCCACGCATTTCATTATATTTGTATGTTATGTGATGTGTCTTTAATAAATATTTTGTTATACTTTTGTATACCAGAGTGCTTTTTGTGGGATACTTTCTTTCTGTTTTTGTTTTCATACATGCTTGATACCCAGCATCGTCAGTATCCTTTTGTTATAATTTTCTATAGGCGATTCTACTGATTTTGGTTCATTTGTTACTTATTTAGTCTGTTGCAGGCTTGTTTTTGTGTTATATATATATATATATATATATATATATATATATATATATATATATATATATATATAAATATATATATATACAGTATATCAAAGAAAAGAAACACACAGCGCAATTCTATACAATGATTAATCTCATACTGTATATGTTCAATTGAACCACATATATATATCGGAAGGTAATAACCCTTATACTTTAGCTGTCCTTATTCCAACCTGCTGCCATTTAGGTCCACAGTTCCACAACAGCTGCAAATAGGTAGATACCACAAGAATGACCTAGGCGCAAAGAGAGAAAAGAAAAAAAATATAGGGTAGTATGTACTGACTGGTAACACCTTTAAATGGTAAGATATGCAGTCACAGTTAATAAAGTAATATCAAGCCTTTTATCCACCCTGGATCTGGAACGGAACACGATTTCCCATTCCTCATCAGATTCTTGGGATATTGTTTCAATCAAATGACATATGTCTGCAACAGGGTCCCAAGTACCTGTCCTCCGTCTCATAGGTTGACCATGTACATATAGGGAAGGTAAGAGACACAAATATAGTGTAACTCTGTTTTATTAGTAAAAAAACATTAATATACCATGATAGGTAAAAAAACTCACATTGTATGAGCCCTTTAAAAGCAGTTGAGATTATTAGCAGTATCTCACACTCGTCCTGTAAACCGTATTATAACTGAACTCACAGTGTCCTGCAGCTGGTGTCTCTGTGCTTCCGTATCGCGTGACTATAGCTGTTTTTGTAGGATATTTACGCTCCTTCTAGCACTCACTGTCCTGCAACCGAATTCTCGTACACCACTCGTACTTCCGTGTCACGTGGTTACGCGACTTGCGTCTGGGTATCGCGAGATTTTCGTGCTCCTCCTCTGCTGATGTCACAGATGCCGGTCACGGACATAGAGTAGATACACATCCTCTCACATCTGCATACACTGGCACAATGAACCAATACGCCCTACGCGTTTCTCCGTTAAGGCTTCATCAGGGATGTATCTCTGTTTTTGCATTAACCCAGCACTCTCTGATTTTAAAAGTTGTTTAAAAGCAGTTTTTAAGAATGTTTATTAACCATTTGTTCTCTTGTTCTTTCTTCCTTTCTCTTTCCCCTTATGAGATATTATTGGGACTCTAGATATCATTTAGATGGTGTAGGGTGTTAATCGGTTTCATCTAGATATTTTATTTGTTTATATGCTGATGTGTGTACTATTAGCTGTTTTAATTGTTTGGTACAGCTAAACCCCGTTATAACGCGGTGCTCGGGGTCCACCCCGAGTCCACCGCGTTAGTAACGGGGTCGCGCTAATTAAAAAAAAAAAATGGCCGCCACGCTCCTGATCGGGTGTGAGGAGGGAAGGAAGTTAAATAAATAAATAAATAATTTTTTTTTTTAAATGGCGGCGATTCATCCGTCCTCCCTCTCAGCCCCCTGGTTTTGCACGTGTCTGTGTCCTCCCAGCGTGTGTGTGTGTGCGTGCGTGTGTGTGTGAGAGAGAGAGAGACAGAGTGTGTGTGTGCGTGCGTGTGTGAGAGAGAGAGAGAGACAGAGTGTGTGTGTGTGTGTGTGTGTGTGTGTGTGTGTGTGTGTGTGTGTGTGTGTGTGTGTGTGTGTGTGTGTGTGTGTGTGTGTGTGTGTGTGTGTGTGTGTGTGTGTGTGTGTGTGTGTGTGTGTGTGATATGGTGAGAAGGGGTGGGCAGGGTGAGGAGACACTAATCTCTCTCAGGCTTTAATGCAGGGTCCCCTACCTGTTCGTCATCATCGCTACGCCCAGCATCAGAGCCGCTGTGCGGGGTCAGGGAGGGTGTGACAGATACCAGCACCTCGCACAGCCTGCGGGACTTGGGTTAGCTGCAGCTCCGGTCACTGAGTCCTGGTGAGCGGCGGGAAGGAGGGAGAGGGGTGGGGAGGAGAGGCTGGGAGAGGGTCCCGGAGCGCGAGGCTCCCCCTCCCCGGCCGGGTCCACCACGCCCGGCTCTGACTCACCTCCGCCCACCCTGCACTGCAAATCACCCGGGCAGGAGGAGTTGCCATAGAGACAAAGTGGGGTAAAGGATGCAAGCCACGCCCACTTACCTCCTCCTATATGGCACCAATGAGTGCAGAACAAGCATCCCACATCCGGGCACTCTTACTGCCTGGCCTCATTCAGTCGCCCCGCCCACAGCCCTCTTCTTGTCAATCAAGCCGTCCGCTCTCCGCCCCCTGCGGGTGATGTCATTATTCCAACCTCCACCGGGCTGGTGGGCTGCTGACATGTGAAAAACGGGCTGGTGGGCTGCTGACATGTGAAAAACGGGCTGGTGGGCTGCTGACATGTGAGAGGGGGGGTGGGGTGGGCTGCTGACATGTGAGAGGGGGGGTGGGGTGGGCTGCTGACATGTGAGAGGGGGGGGCTGCTGACATGTGAGAGGGGGGGGGTGGGCTGCTGACATGTGAGAGGGGGGGGGTGGGCTGCTGACATGTGAGAGGGGGGGGTGGGCTGCTGACATGTGAGTGTATTGTGAGAGCTGTGTGCAGTAAGTGTGAGCAATGAGCAGTGTCTGTGCAGTGTGTGTCAGTCTGAGCAGTGTGTGTGCAGTGTGCAGTGTGTGTCAGTGTGTGTCAGTGTGAGCAATGAGCAGTGTGTCAGTGTGTGCAGTGTGAGCAATGAGCAGTGTCTGTGCAGTGTGTGTCAGTGTGTGCAGTGTGAGCAATGAGCAGTGTCTGTGCAGTGTGTGTCAGTGTGAGCAGTGTGTGTGCAGTGTGTGTCAGTGTGAGCAGTGTGCAGTGTGTGTCAGTGTGAGCAATGAGCAGTGTATCAGTGTGTGCAGTGTCTGTGCAGTGTGTGTCAGTGTGAGCAGTATGTGTGCAGTGTGTGTCAGTGTGAGCAGTGTGCAGTGTGTGTCAGTGTGAGCAATGAGCAGTGTGTCAGTGTGTGCAGTGTGAGCAATGAGGAGTGTGTGTGCAGTGTACAGTGTGTGTGCCGTGTGTGCAGTGTGAGCAATGAGCAGTGTGTGTCAGTGTGAGCAGTGTGCAGTGTGTGTCAGTGTGAGCAATGAGCAGTGTGTCAGTGTGTGCAGTGTGAGCAATGAGGAGTGTGTGTGCAGTGTACAGTGTGTGTGCCGTGTGTGCAGTGTGAGAAATGAGCAGTGTGTGTGCAGTGTGTAGTGTGTGTGCAGTGTGTGTGCAGTGTCAGTGTGTGCAGTGTGAGCAATGAGCAGTGTGTGTGCAGTGTGAGCAATGAGCAGTGTGTGTGCAGTGTGTGTGCAGTGTGTCAGTGTGTGCAGTGTGAGCAATGAGCAGTGTGTGTGCAGTGTGTCAGTGTGTGCAGTGTGAGCAATGAGCAGTGTGTGTGCAGTGTGCAGTGTGTGTGCAGTGTGTCAGTGTGTGCAGTGTGAGCAATGAGCAGTGTGTGTGCAGTGTGCAGTGTGTGTGCAGTGTGTGTGCAGTGTGTGTGCAGTGTGTGTGCAGTGTGTGTGCAGTGTGTGTGCAGTGTGTGTGCAGTGTGTGTCAGTGTGGGCAGTGTGAGCAATGAGCAGTGTGTGTGCATTGTGCAGTGTGTGTGCAGTGTGGCAGTGTGAGCAATGAGCAGTGTGTGTGCAGTGTGTGCAGTGTGCAAAAAAAAAATGTAATAAAAAAAAAAAAAATTAAATTTTTTATTTTTTTTTTTTTTTTAAAACGGGAGCCACGGGAAAACCGCGTTATAACCGAATCGCGGTATAACGAGGCGCGTTATAACGGGGTTTAGCTGTATATTGTAAGTATCTTCATTTTGTATAACTATGTCTTATGTAGGGTATTTTAACCATTCATGTGTGCTTTTAAAAACATAATAAAAAGTGTGATAATCGTTATATGTATATGTAACACCTTGTAGGCAACACATGCCCATCTGCACCTAATTGTGCAATTAGGATTGTTCTTTAAGTAGACTGTGGGTGCAGGGAAGGTTAACTCCTGATGAAGCGGCGTAAGCTCAGAAACATGTTGAGAGACTAAACAGAGGTAGAGAGGACGTGCGATAGCAGAGCCAAAGGAACAGTCTTCACTTGCCATTATCCATTACCCGACAAACACCGGAGGTAGGAGCGCACTAGGTAGTGATGTCACACGCCCAGAAGTGCGGGGAGTTAATCAAGTGAAGCAGCGAAGTAGGGGATTTCCAGGCAGGACCCAGAGAGCTGGAGCTGACAGCCAAGCAGCATCTGAGTACCCCATACCGTCAAAGTGGACATTTACATCTACCAACTCCCTCTGTTTATTATTGCCTGTGTTATTTGCGCAAAGTATGAGTATTCTGTGTAAAAGCCCACTAAAATGTTGTGTCTTTTGGAATAAACTGTGTTTCCTTTCTTGTTTTTTGGATAACATCCACACTTGGGTATACAGCCATAGCTGATCACATACAGTCCTGGGATCCAAAAGGCACACCAGCAGCAAGAAGACACTTTACAACATTTGATTTGATAAGCTTTATTTGATTTAATATCTACTGTGTTGCCCACTGTTATTCTAACACAAACCAGTGGCAATCGCCAAAAAGACCCAGTTACACCCAGGTACATGCTGGATACATGCCTTAAACTTGCCTTAAACTAGACCCAGCATTTCTGCATTGATTAATGGCCCATCAGATTAACAGCGGGGGTTCCTGGCAGTCCCATTCAAACTGAATGGGACTGCCAGGGACCCCTGCTGTGTTAATCCTATGGGTCATTAGTCAATGCAGAAATGCCTTAAACTTGCCTTAAACTAGCCAGGTTACACCCAGCACATATCCAGAATGTAACTGGGCTAGTTTAAGGCAAGCTTTAGAATACTCGTGGTCTCGTCTGTAGTAAGTGGGCTGACATATGGGCCACGCTTAGCATCATATCTTCAGCATTTTTATACACAGTGTGCACTTTATTGTGTTTTTCTCTATTCTGGGTGATCCTGCTCCTTCTGGAATCTGGAGGTGTAACGTTGGAACCAGAGGACTTTTGGAAACAAGTCCTCATCAGAGGTTTTGAGCGGATCGTATACCCAGTTTCTTTCACCTACATCTAATTATCCACTTTAATATTATAATATCAGTGTGGGAGTGCCTGTTTATTCTTTGGGTGAGGGGCATCTTCAATGCAGAAACGTCCATTTGAATCATATCGATTTATGATATTTTAAGCGATCGAATTTCAGAAAGATAAGAGAGCTACAGTTCAAGACATGTATGCGCATAACATTCAGAAATACCCATACTACAAAGAAGCAACTCCCCAAAAAATTGGAAAAATTCTATCCACCACAACTTATCCATTCATGAATGTTTTATTAGAGTATTACCATGGCAAGGACAGAGGTACTCTTGCTGGAAGTACTCCAATATGCTTATGTTCAATCATGGCACATATCTGCTGAGAATTAGCTTATTCTTCAGGCATCCCTGTAATAATTGACCTTCACAGAGTTGTGTCTTGTATCACACGCAAACACAGTGCCTCACACAATATGAGTGGCAATCTGGAGCAAACTGATATGGAAACTTGAAAAACTTCACAGCACAATACCAGTGTGTATGGGGAAACATTAATCAAGATGCGTACCTGGATACTCCAACTATTACCTCTCCCCTCTCAGCCCTAATCTAGACCCTGTCAACCTGGTAAGGAATTACAACTTTGCCCTATCCTCCTCTTGTGACGGTGAAGGGGTAACCAGGCCCTAAATAAAGTTTAAGCCTGCTTGGGTTGCCCCTGATCCGAAAATAAGGGTTCAAGAGAGTTCTTTTTTGAGCCCAGTAATGCTGTATGAATCAACTGTATAGTGGTAAAGTGAACACAGGCGCAAACAAATAAAAAGTTGACACTAATAATACTGTAAGTGACGAATAAAAAACTTAAATAAGTGAAAAATGTGATAAAATTTAAGTAAATACAGTTTCACCCCCTGCTCTGGAACCCACTGGAAGGGGTAGTCTTCACTCTTCCCCCACAGTAACAGCAAAACACACAAAATCCACGGGGAGCATGGGGAGGAAACAAAAATAAATTTAAGTGCAGCAAAAATGACAATGTGAAAAAAGCCTTCAATTGACTTGGCTCTAATGAATTGACTACTTACAAGATGTAAGAGTCAAAAAGGCAGGGTTGACTCAAACGGTCAGAGGTAAGTGGATGATGCAGTTGTCATCAAAGTGGATCAGGTCCCCAGGATCACGTACCCCAATGTAGAGAGAAAAACTGGCATAGCGCAGATCAATCAAGATAAAAATAGCTTTATAACAATACAATATTATACTCACATTCTAACAATAAAAACGGGCATATCACACTGCATTAGTGTAGGAAGATTTTAGCCAGCTGGCTCACCGTCCCACAACGTTCCCCCACTCCTCCTATCTCAGCCTTCGGTCAGCTGTTTAGACTGCTCCGACTGGCGTGTGACGTCACTTCCGGTTTCGCCGCTCGGTGAGGGCTGGATCCTCCTGCAACTCCTCTGCTGTATGCTCCTCTCTGAATAAGACTCCCACTCTACGCGTTTTGAAAGCGACTGCTTTCTTCCTCAGGAGTGTGGAGTCTCATTACACATTGCATGCTTTTATATCTTGGTGATCTAATTAATCAACAGGTGTATGCTATTCCTTAAAGTGCTACTGGGGTGGATCGTACAAATACAATTGCTCATATGCACACATGGGGTTAAAATCTCAGTATACATGATGGTAAATGCATAGTTAGGGGGATGCTTGGTGTACAGGATAGGGATTGAATATTTGTGGGAATATAAATATAAATAGTGATACATTTGGAGTCTATTTGGACAGCCTATAATTTCAAAACATATTAACTCACTGAAATTATCACAGGGGATATACGATCTGGAATGGCAGACTCACCATAATTACAGACAGTTTATACAAATTAGTTATAAAATTATAACAACCTTGCAAATAAACTTTAACAAATTAATTATAAAATCCTAAAAAATCTTCTTAAACACCTACAGTTGGATGATGGTGAATTATATAATCATGGAGCTAATATAACACTTTTTAACATGCAAAGACATTTATTACCATACAAAAAACATTTACTACCATACAAAAAACATTAAATTCACAGAGTATAAAGGCTATTGGATAGATACCGAGGGAATTGGATGACAAAAACTCCTAAAGAAGGGGGAGACAAAAACCACATTAGAGACAAATAAATTTATTTCAAAAATGGCAAAATGTCTAGCTCCATATTTAATCCCCTTGGGGTGAGACTTCCTAAACGATGGATCCAAAAGGATTCTCTCCTCAGAAGTTCATTCTCTCTGTCTCCCCCTCTCCAGTGTTGTTTCACTTGTTCTATTACTGTATAAGTCAAACCTGTTGCATCTCCTTGATGTACTGTGGAGAAATGATCAGAAACACTATGGGTCTTTATTTGTCGTTTAATGCTGCTGAGGTGTTCTAGGATCCTAGTTCTAATGGGTCTTGCAGTCTTGCCCACGTATTGTAATTTACATGGGCACTCTAATAAATATACGACGTGGTCTGATCTGCAGGTAAGACTTGTTTTTATAGTAAAGCATTCATTTGTGATATTGGAGCAGAAGTTTGCGTTATTTGTAGATTTGAACTGGCAGGCCCTGCAAGTTTTGCACCCATAGAACCCCTTGTTTTTGCTCAACCAATTATTCTTACTTGGGTTTTTCTCTCTTAGTGCACTGGGCGCCAGCTTAGTCTTCAAATTGTCAGCTCTTCTAAACAAAACATTGGGTCTTTCTGGAACCACACTCCCCAGTATAGAGTCATTTTTCAGGATATCCCAGTGTTTATTCAGGATCTTCTGAATATTTTTAGATTCCTTATTATAGCCCGTAATGAATGCAAACTCTAAATGTTCTTTTCTCTTTTTGCTTTTAGGTCTCAGTAGCTCAATCCTATTGCGGCTGCCAGCTTCTACAATCGCTCTATCCAATAACCTCTCATCGTATTCTTTATCCAGAAATCTTTGTTTAATAAAATCAGCCTGTTTAACAAATTGTTCTTGATCTGTGCAATTTCTTTTAAGTCTATTGAACTGTCCCAGTGGCACATTGTCCATCCAACGTGGCAAATGTCCACTGGTTCTCAGAATATAATTATTTTTGTCAATTGGCTTAAAAAAGGTTTTGGTCTTGATATTATTGTCCTCTATATATATCTCCAAATCTAAAAAATGAATCATGTTAGAACTAAAAGTGCTGGTAAAATTCAAATTTTTTGTGTTTGTATTAATAAAATCAAAGAAAGCGTTTAGCGTTTCTTCTCCTCCCTTCCAAATTAAAAACACATCATCAATGAAACGGCACCAAAGCACCAGGTCTGCCCCCGGTACCTCTCCCATGGGCCAGATGGTCTCCTCCTCCCAGACCGCCATGAAGAGGTTTGCATAACTAGGGGCAAACCTGGTGCCCATCGCCGTTCCACAATTCCGCAAATAAAAATCACCACCATACCAAAAGTAGTTATGGGTTAATATAAATAATATACTATCTACAATGAAGTCTGCCTGATCTTTTGGTAATTCCAAATCCTGTCCTAATATGTGTTTAATGGCTGCGCAACCTTGTTCATGATTTATTGATGTATACAATGATGTTACGTCGCAGCTAGCCATAATGAAATGATCTTCCCATTTTAATTCAGTGAGTGTGTTTAAAATATCCATAGTGTCACTCAGATAAGATTTTTGTTTTGATACATATTTTTGTAAAAATTTGTCCATGTACATGGACAAATTTGCTGTGAGTGAGCCAATCCCCGAGACAATTGGTCTGCCTGGGGGATTGGCTATACTCTTGTGTATCTTTGGAAGATGATAGTAAACTGGCATTCTCGCCTTGTGTATATATAGGAAATCATATTCCTTATCATTGAGGATGCCAGTTTCCCCTCCCCTATCCAAGAGACATTTCAGGTCAGCTGTGTATTCATTTATTGGATCACTCTTTAGTTTGGTATAGGTAGTTTTGTCCTCTAGGAGGCTTTAGGGACTCCTTATTATAATTTACTTTGTCCATCAGTACAACACCTCCACCCTTGTCTGCCTGTTTGATGACCAAGTCCTCATTCTCCACCAGTTCACTTAAAGCTTCTTTTTCATCTTTTGTAAGATTATCTTTGATATTGGTTTTGTTCTTCATTAGATCTTCGAAATCGCTCGTGATCATTTTGAAGAAAACATCTACATTATTGCCTTTTGCGAACTGTGGATAGAATGTGGACTTTGGCCTCAAATCAGTATGGACAAAATTTCTCTCCTCTTGTACTACCACAGGAATCACTGTATCATTCCTTGGTTCAAGATTCCTTCCCAATAAATATCTTTTCAGGGTTAGTTTGCGCAGATATTTATTTGCGTCAATGTAGAGTTCAAAGCTGTTATGGCCTCTCACTGGTGCAAAAGAAAGACCTTTTGAAATGACCTCCCTCTGAGGTTCTGTGAGGACTATGGAGCTTAGATTAAAAATATTATCATTTATTTTGCGGTTTTTTTGCGCTCTCTTCCTTTTTCTTCCTCTGCTCCCTCTAGCGGTCTTCCTCTTTTTAGATTTTTGGACTCCTTTTCCACTGGTGGGAGATAGCGATTTCTGTTCTCCCACAGAGTGAATGGGCCCTCTGCGCCTAAAAAAACCTCTGTTCTTTCCTGTTGGTTATCCTCTGAGCCTCTATTTTCTCCCTTTCTTCCTTCCTTCTCCCTTTCTGGGATTTTTCTTTCTTTTTTTGATATCTCTCCTCTTCTCTTTTATCTTTCTTCTATTGGTTAATCGGAGTGAAATTTGCTGTACCCCTTTCTTTGGATTCATATGATTCTAATCTCTCCCTATGTGTGGAGTGATACTTTTCTACACACATCTCTCTATATTTGTAATTATCCTTTTTGTATCTATCCTGATTTCTCTTAAAATTTCTCCCCTTATTCCAGTTTCTCTGCTCTCCTTTTAGATAATCTTCTTCATCTCGTTTGAATTTTTTAAGTTTATTGGTTTCAGTTTCCTTAAAAAATAAAAAATAAACTTAAAAAAAAAAAATAAACTTAAAAAAATCAAACGAGATGAAGAAGATTATCTAAAAGGAGAGCAGAGAAACTGGAATAAGGGGAGAAATTTTAAGAGAAATCAGGATAGATACAAAAAGGATCATTACAAATATAGAGAGATGTGTGTAGATAAGGATCACTCCACACATAGGGAGAGATTAGAATCATATGAATCCAAAGAAAGGGGTACAGCAAATTTCACTCCGATTAACCAACAGAAGAAAGATAAAAGAGAAGTGGAGAGATATCAAAAAAAGATAGAAAAATCCCAGAAAGGGAGAAGGGAGGAAGAAAGGGAGAAAATAGAGGCTCAGAGGATAACCAACAGGAAAGAACAGAGGTTTTTTTAGGTGCAGAGGGCCCATTCACTCTGTGGGAGAACAGAAATCGCTATCTCCCACTAGTGGAAAAGGAGTCCAAAAATCTAAAAAGAGGAAGACCGCTAGAGGGAGCAGAGGAAGAAAAAGGAAGAGAGCGCAAAAAAAACGCAAAATAAATGATAATATTTTTAATCTAAGCTCCATAGTCCTCACAGAACCTCAGAGGGAGGTCATTTCAAAAGGTCTTTCTTTTGCACCAGTGAGAGGCCATAACAGCTTTGAACTCTACATTGACGCAAATAAATATCTGTGCAAACTAACCCTGAAAAGATATTTATTGGGAAGGAATCTTGAACCAAGGAATGATACAGTGATTCCTGTGGTAGTACAAGAGGAGAGAAATTTTGTCCATACTGATTTGAGGCCAAAGTCCACATTCTATCCACAGTTCGCAGAAGGCAATAATGTAGATGTTTTCTTCAAAATGATCACGAGCGATTTCGAAGATCTAATGAAGAACAAAACCAATATCAAAGATAATCTTACAAAAGATGAAAAAGAAGCTTTAAGGGAACTGGTGGAGAATGAGGACTTGGTCATCAAACAGGCAGACAAGGGTGGAGGTGTTGTACTGATGGACAAAGTAAATTATAATAAGGAGTCCCTAAAGCCTCTTAGAGGACAAAACTACCTATACCAAACTAAAGAGTGATCGAATAAATGAATACACAGCTGACCTGAAATGTCTCTTGGATAGGGGAGGGGAAACTGGCACCCTCAATGATAAGGAATATGATTTCCTATATATACACAAGGGGAGAATGCCAGTTTACTATCATCTTCCAAAGATACACAAGAGTATAGCCAATCCCCCAGGCAGACCAATTGTCTCGGGGATTGGCTCACTCACAGCAAATTTGTCCATGTACATGGACACATTTTTACAAAAATATGTATCAAAACAAAAATCTTATCTGAGTGACACTATGGATATTTTAAACACACTCACTGAATTAAAATGGGAAGATCATTTCATTATGGCTAGCTGCGACGTAACATCATTGTATACATCAATAAATCATGAACAAGGTTGCGCAGCCATTAAACACATATTAGGACAGGATTTGGAATTACCAAAAGATCAGGCAGACTTCATTGTAGATAGTATATTATTTATATTAACCCATAACTACTTTTGGTATGGTGGTGATTTTTATTTGCGGAATTGTGGAACGGCGATGGGCACCAGGTTTGCCCCTAGTTATGCAAACCTCTTCATGGCGGTCTGGGAGGAGGAGACCATCTGGCCCATGGGAGAGGTACCGGGGGCAGACCTGGTGCTTTGGTGCCGTTTCATTGATGATGTGTTTTTAATTTGGAAGGGAGGAGAAGAAACGCTAAACGCTTTCTTTGATTTTATTAATACAAACACAAAAAATTTGAATTTTACCAGCACTTTTAGTTCTAACATGATTCATTTTTTAGATTTGGAGATATATATAGAGGACAATAATATCAAGACCAAAACCTTTTTTAAGCCAATTGACAAAAATAATTATATTCTGAGAACCAGTGGACATTTGCCACGTTGGATGGACAATGTGCCACTGGGACAGTTCAATAGACTTAAAAGAAATTGCACAGATCAAGAACAATTTGTTAAACAGGCTGATTTTATTAAACAAAGATTTCTGGATAAAGAATACGATGAGAGGTTATTGGATAGAGCGATTGTAGAAGCTGGCAGCCGCAATAGGATTGAGCTACTGAGACCTAAAAGCAAAAAGAGAAAAGAACATTTAGAGTTTGCATTCATTACGGGCTATAATAAGGAATCTAAAAATATTCAGAAGATCCTGAATAAACACTGGGATATCCTGAAAAATGACTCTATACTGGGGAGTGTGGTTCCAGAAAGACCCAATGTTTTGTTTAGAAGAGCTGACAATTTGAAGACTAAGCTGGCGCCCAGTGCACTAAGAGAGAAAAACCCAAGTAAGAATAATTGGTTGAGCAAAAACAAGGGGTTCTATGGGTGCAAAACTTGCAGGGCCTGCCAGTTCAAATCTACAAATAACGCAAACTTCTGCTCCAATGTCACAAATGAATGCTTTACTATAAAAACAAGTCTTACCTGCAGATCAGACCACGTCGTATATTTATTAGAGTGCCCATGTAAATTACAATACGTGGGCAAGACTGCAAGACCCATTAGAACTAGGATCCTAGAACACCTCAGCAGCATTAAACGACAAATAAAGACCCATAGTGTTTCTGATCATTTCTCCACAGTACATCAAGGAGATGCAACAGGTTTGACTTATACAGTAATAGAACAAGTGAAACAACACTGGAGAGGGGGAGACAGAGAGAATGAACTTCTGAGGAGAGAATCCTTTTGGATCCATCGTTTAGGAAGTCTCACCCCAAGGGGATTAAATATGGAGCTAGACATTTTGCCATTTTTGAAATAAATTTATTTGTCTCTAATGTGGTTTTTGTCTCCCCCTTCTTTAGGAGTTTTTGTCATCCAATTCCCTCGGTATCTATCCAATAGCCTTTATACTCTGTGAATTTAATGTTTTTTGTATGGTAGTAAATGTTTTTTGTATGGTAATAAATGTCTTTGCATGTTAAAAAGTGTTATATTAGCTCCATGATTATATAATTCACCATCATCCAACTGTAGGTGTTTAAGAAGATTTTTTAGGATTTTATAATTAATTTGTTAAAGTTTATTTGCAAGGTTGTTATAATTTTATAACTAATTTGTATAAACTGTCTGTAATTATGGTGAGTCTGCCATTCCAGATCGTATATCCCCTGTGATAATTTCAGTGAGTTAATATGTTTTGAAATTATAGGCTGTCCAAATAGACTCCAAATGTATCACTATTTATATTTATATTCCCACAAATATTCAATCCCTATCCTGTACACCAAGCATCCCCCTAACTATGCATTTACCATCATGTATACTGAGATTTTAACCCCATGTGTGCATATGAGCAATTGTATTTGTACGATCCACCCCAGTAGCACTTTAAGGAATAGCATACACCTGTTGATTAATTAGATCACCAAGATATAAAAGCATGCAATGTGTAATGAGACTCCACACTCCTGAGGAAGAAAGCAGTCGCTTTCAAAACGCATAGAGTGGGAGTCTTATTCAGAGAGGAGCATACAGCAGAGGAGTTGCAGGAGGATCCAGCCCTCACCGAGCGGATCCGGGACGGTGAGCCAGCTGGCTAAAATCTTCCTACACTAATGCAGTGTGATATGCCCGTTTTTATTGTTAGAATGTGAGTATAATATTGTATTGTTATAAAGCTATTTTTATCTTGAGTGATCTGCGCTATGCCAGTTTTTCTCTCTACATTGGGGTACGTGATCCTGGGGACCTGATCCACTTTGATGACAACTGCATCATCCACTTACCTCTGACCGTTTGAGTCAACCCTGCCTTTTTGACTCTTACATCTTGTAAGTAGTCAATTCATTAGAGCCAAGTCAATTGAAGGCTTTTTTCACATTGTCATTTTTGCTGCACTTAAATTTATTTTTGTTTCCTCCCCATGCTTCCCGTGGATTTTGTGTGTTTTGTATGTATCAACTGTACTTAAATAATTTTTGTGTTTTTACCTTTCCAGGCATGCCAGTGAGCAGGGATTGTTGGGCATGAGTTTCAGGGTGGGGGGGGGGGGTATGCAAGAATTGTTTACAGAATACTGTACTGTATGTCTAGGTACTGTAGTCAGAATCTTGAGTTGTCAGTTCCCCTATAAATGTACCCAGGAATCATGCCTGATTCTCGGAAGAATTTAGGCACATTGCCCGGCAATATCTCCCCTTGAAAACATTTGTACGACTCACCACATGGGCTCCCTGCTTCAGCATAGCCCAGAAAGGTAAATGGAGCAAGGGCATGAAAAGTGTCCCTGTAACTAAAGGGGTCCCTAGTTTAAGGGGGATACCTCAGTTTATGCCCAGTTAGCCAAGAACCTATATTGGGTTCATGGGTGCTCCAACCATATTAAAGGTTGTGAGAAGACACTAAGAGTCCAGTCTAAGTCCCATAGATAGTGTGTGGGGAACAAGGGCTGATAGAAATAAAAGTGCATCTTTCTATTCAATCCCCCATACCCAGAGACTTAGGAAAGCATTAAAGTATATTTTTATTCATACTGTGATAGTGCTGTAATGTAATATAAATGAGATGGGACTTTCAGAACCGATGTTCAGACAAGCTGTCAGTGCTACCAATTTGGTGCCAGTAAGTGTACTGGACATCGGAGTTCAAAGAAGTCAGAGGTGTGAAAGCCATTTGGGTGGCAGGGATGGGCTCATGCACCCATGTCCTGGGCTGCCATTTGTTCTGCCAGATCTGAAAGAGTGGCATGAGATAGGGTCGGAGATGGCAAACTTGCGCATGTCCCTTGGCAATTTCAGATTTCCCGCTGACCCAGCTTTGTATACCAGCTTGGCTCTGATTGGCTACTGAGAAATTTCCCATGCACTGA
The DNA here is from genome assembly GCF_040206685.1 of Ascaphus truei. NCBI lineage: Eukaryota > Metazoa > Chordata > Amphibia > Anura > Ascaphidae > Ascaphus > Ascaphus truei. The sequence goes on from NC_134486.1 coordinate 333,818,920, forward strand.
CTGGCTGTAGTATTTTGTGAATGAATTTCCAAATACTATAAAAAACATCTGAATCAAACAGGTTTTAAAATCCATAGCGCCAGAAGTGCAGGCGGGCTTTTAAAAGTTGCTCTTGTATGAATAGCAGAGCAACCAGCTTCGATTTCAAGCCAAGAATGTCTGCCCGCCGGAAAATAAGAGCCTCATGCATTAAGTAATTGGCGATAAGGCCTATGTCGCCAGTTTTTTGGCAAATATGCCTACTGCGATTCAGTAAACCCCGTTAAGCTGGCGAGATAAGCAAATCTTGGGGGGGTGGTGGCTTTTTGGAGCAAAAAAAATCTGCCGCGCGCTTGACGATAAGCCCTATCTTGCGCTTTTGCCAGCTTTTCAAACTCTCTGCATTCTACTAGCCCCGATCAGCATCTCGCCGCTGATCGCCGCTCTAGAATGGAGAATTTTTCTCAAAAATGCCCTGCCACAAAAAATTGGCGAGAAGCTGGGGCTGAGCAGCGAGATGGGACTTAGAAAAAAAATCAGGCCCTTTTCCTGCATTGGATTGATGCAGGTATCTCCGGAGCTGATACCAATTAATACCAGCACCGGAGCCCCCCGGCATGCATTTACAGCCCACTTCATTACCTTAGCGGCTAACCACAATGAAGGGGATAACCACCCGTGCCAGGCTTATTGTGGGTGGCAAGTGTGGGTGAAGGGGGTATTTGGCCCTTTTGGGTGTTTAGGCCTTGCGGGGGGTTGCGAGTGGACTTAACCCCTTCATTACTTTAGTGGTTAATACCGCTACAGTAATCAAGGGGTTAACCCTCCCTATACCCACCCGCAAGGACTAAAAACCCATCCTTGGGGCTAATACCCCCTTCACCCACCCCTGCTACCCACAATACAAAAAAAACACACTACAGCCCCAATACCCAAATCCTAGGCCCCAATAAACATAACAATATTTAATGAACACCAATACACCACCCACCCCTGTGCCCCCCATAATGTAAAATCATGATGTATTTTTTAACATACAGGATTCATACCCCAGACCTACAGTAGTCCCCGGTGGGCCCGACGGGTGTCCGCAGGCCCCATAGTGCACCATAAGGGGTGCCGACAGGTTCTAGGGGTCTCCAGGTGGTCCCTGCTAGGCTCTGTGGGCCTCCAGTTGGTCACCGTGGGTCACGGGTGGGCCCGCTCGTGGCTGGTGTGTCCCCCGGTCAGCCCCACAGGTGTCTGATGGCCCTCGGGTTGTTCCCACAGGGGTCTGGGGCCCTCGGGTGGTTGCTGCGGGCATATAATAATATGGGCATGATAAGCCACTATAGCACTATTCACTAAATAAATACACTAGCCAGCTAATCCAATAATACAAGTAATAACCAGATCAAGAATGAATTAATTAAAACATTAAGCAATCAAACACTAAATTAATAAAACAACTCAGAATTATTTGAAACAGTAACCAATCAAACCAATTAATTACTAAAACAACGCTAAATTAATTGTAACATTAAACAATCAAAACATTTAATTAATACAACAGCAATTAATTCATAGAAACATTAACCTACCAAGAAATTAATTATTTAAAAATATCTGAAACACAACCATTAAATGCAGTAGTCAACACAAGACATTAATTAAAATAAAAAATTAATTGCAAACATTTTATTTATATAAAGCAGCAAAATACCAAAGAATGACATCCACATATTAAAGTGACATTGCAAAAACCACCATCAATACAAAGCCTGAAATGCCTCAATAATGTATTGATCTATACCCTAAAGTGGTACAGATTAATACATTATCAGTCAAAGTGCCCCCCCCCCCAAACAAAAACAGATCCAATGTTAAAGCTATAAAAAAATACATTTACAAACATGCAATATTTAAATTACCATTAGAAGAGCTGGCCCTCCGAATCACGGGGAAACAGGAAGCTCATGTACCTCAAAGGCCTCAAACAGCATCCGATGCCATCCGCCGTGAAGATCCGGCTCAGGTACCCAAATCTTCTTTCTTCTTTCTTTAATAAGCTTCTTCTATCTTCATCTCTCACTATTTCTTGATCTTCTTAATCTTCTGTCTTCTTCTGTCAATCCAAAAAGCCCCATGGTAGATCCTAACCGATGTTGTCTCGTCATCTTCTTAGGCTCAAATGAGGCGTCAAAGCCTTAAATAGTGCTTGTGACGTCACATTTGGGCTTGAACTGGTTTAACAGCATCTGATTGGATGTTAAAACTATGTGCCGACTTTAATTTGTTTTTATGACGTCACTTAAAGGGAATGATGCTGTTCTTCATTTCCCTTTAAGATGACGTCACTAAATCCAGGATGGCCGGCGTCCCTATTTCAGCCAATCAGGTCATGGGAACCAATTCCCCAATCTGATTGGTTGTTGTATACCATGTGACGGAGTCATTTTAGGTCAAGTATGTGACGTCATCCAAAGGAATGGATCCAGAGGGTTAACCAGGCCAATAATAAAGGTATTATGCCCGGCTGATTAACCCTAAACCGTGTTGGGACAGAAGGGGTTAAAATGTATTGCAACCATCAGCCTATGTTTTCCCCTACACTACCTTTATTGTCCCTATTTTGCAGCTAAGAAGCTAGCTGCAGTCACAATGAATGAATGAACTATGTGCTAAATGTATTTCCGACACAAGGGGGAGCCAAGCGCTGATTGAAGAAGTATGCCCGTGAATAAGTAGCTGCTTTCAAGATAGGTATCAGTTTTCAGAAAGATAGGTATCAATTTTCAGACCACAGACGCTGAAACCGCAAAGTCAATTGAATAAGTGGTCAGCGGTTTAGTGCCTTCTTGATACATAGTATCCTGCCGTCTTGTTATCCACTTGAATTGGTGTAGTGGCGCATGTCTGCGGTTAACGTTCAAAGCCAGGACGGATACATTGAATGCTGGCTTGAAACCCAGACCGAGTATAGGTCAAACCGCAGCCCACATCACAGAGCCCCTTCAATTAAGTGGATAACTTGCGTTAGGAAAGAGCTAGCACTGTAATTTTTGGAGTGCAGCTAGGTAAAAAGAAACCATAAACATATATATAAGGTTTATAATTGTTGCATAAGCAGAACATACATTTCCAAATAAACTATATTGTAATGGTGTTTTAAAATGTACAGGCAGGAACCCTTTCCTGCCAGACCAGCAATGAAATCATTAACATGCCCATATGTTATGGATGAATGAGCTGAGGGATTTTTCATACCTGGACTTCAAAGGGCACCCTGCTAAGATGGTGCCCCAGTGTCTATGAGAAGTCCAGGGTTGAAAAGCCTCAGAGACCCTAGGTGTTAGGGTGGCCAGGATATTGTTAAGTACGAGATACCAGTGTGAAGTATGGGCACTTCACACTTTGTAGCCAAACCCCAGACTTAGGCCTCGGTCCCGCTGCGCTCGTTGGCGCGGGCGGCCATGTCGCGAGTTCCCCACCAGCAGGGGAATCCTCACGAGCCGGTCCCGGTCCCCCCTGGCGGCACAGCTGACTACACGCTGTGGCGCGTCAGCCGCTAGGAGACACAAGAGAATGGTGTTTCCTAGCATTGACGCGTCACGTGGTGTGGCTGTGAGCCAATGGGGAGGGGAGGCTTCGGGAGGAGGAGAGGCTTCGGGGAGCGGGGAGGAGTGTGGAGTGAAAGCAGGTGAGTGCCTGTCTGTGTGTGTCTGAGTGCGTGCGTGCCTGTCTGTGTGTGTATGTGTGTGCCTGAGTGCGTGAGTGCCTGCCTCTGTCTGTGTGTGTGTGTGTGTGTGTGTGTGTGTGTATGTATGAGTGCCTGCATGTGTGTGTTTAAACTTACCCTCAGCAGTTCCAGCTCCAGCCCGAGTCCGTGGAGGGAGGGGGGGAGAGTAGCGGGTCCCTCCACTCAAGCCACGCCCCCCATCCCTGTCAAGCCTCCCACTCCCGCCCACCTCCTGCTCCGGCTCCCGCTCCCTACAGACCGCATATCGCGGTCTGTGTATGTCAGCGCACTGCCTGTCTGCAGTGCGGGTGCGCTGACTCTGGGAGCGGGGCCTTAGACTCACTGTTGCCAGGTAAGAGGTTGGGCCCGCTATGCTAAGTAGCTCAGGTGTGAGGTTAGCACACGCTCTGTGCAAACCGTGTAGCAATTTCTGCCCTCTTGTACGGTACTGGCAAGTCGGTGATAGGTGGGGAAAATTATTCCAATGAGAAGATTGGGTGTATATGTTAGGTATAGGACCCTTGACCCTATAAAATTGCCTGCAGCCCAGTCCCAGTCAGATTCATCTAAGGTTTTCCAAGAAACGTCCAAATTACAGTGTCAGCGGTTCCGGAGTGTGAGGAGTTAACCTACATCGTAACGAAGATTTGCACCCTCTTCCAGAATTTGTTTGAGCTAAGGATTCCCGAACAAATCCTGTAAGAACCTTACGAAAGAATTCCTTTTGGCGGAGATAGAGGGCTGCCAAGTTGCGCCCCTAGTCAAGGACTGTCACACAGCTTACAGTACATCGCGCACCCACTTGCATGTGCGCAGGGGTGCCCAGAGACTTTGTTTTATTCCGTGGACATTTTATTTTGTTTCCCAATTCCAGTAAGTGTATAATGACTGTTAATGTGAAGTATTCTGTGTTTGTCTTAAAAGAAAATACATTTCAATTTATTTTACTCATCTTGTATGCTCAGTCCAGAATCCCGGTATTAATTTGTTGGTAAGCCCTGGTCTACCATGACACCCGTGGACCCCCAGACACCCGTGGATCCACCCGTGGACCTCATTTGGGATCCACGGTGACCAGCGGGGACCACCTGGAGGCCCACGGTGCCTAGCTTGGACCACCCAGAGACCCCAGACACTGTGGGCACCCCCTCTGGTGCACTAGGGGGCCTGCAGACACCCATCTGGCCCACCAAGGACTACCGTAGGCCTGGGGTATGAATCCTGTATGTTAAAAAATACATCATGGTTTTACATTATGGGGGGCACGAGGGGTGGGGGGTGTATTTGGTGCTTAATAAATATTTTTACATTTAAATGTTATTAAAACTGTAGATGTGCAGGGGGTCTCCAGAGCAGAACCGCGTTGGTTTTAGGTCCGGGGACCCCCTGTTTCCTGAGATACAGGCCCTGTTATAGGGTGACGGTATACCTCTGCTTTGCATATAGGGCACAGAGCAAGTAGCTATTTGGGGTTTAAGTATAACAAACCTTTCCCCCCCAAGACATATCCACTCTGGTCCCTTCCTCATCCTGTGATCTGTCAGGGTTGTTGAGGGTTAACAGCCTATCTGAGCTTCCTGCTCTTCTCTATTTGATGGTCAGCTCCTCTCTGCGGCTGGCCCTATCTCCTCTGATAATCCCATGGGGAGATAGGAGAAAGGAAGAGGCACACAAATTGTAGTGGAATCAAATTATTTCAAATGTATTAAAGCATCAGAGCTAAAAATGGTAACGTTTCAGGACAAGCAGTCCCTTCCTCAGACCAAACACCTTTTGAGGTGTTTGGTCTGAGGAAGGGACTGCTTGTCCTGAAACGTTACCATTGTTAGCTCTGATGCATTAATACATTTGAAATCATTTGATTCCACTACAATTTGTGTGCCTCTTCCTTTCTCCTATCTTGCTATTACTTTGGATCCAGCTTTGGGACGCCAGGATCAACGGAAGGTGAGCACCAAATGTTAACTCCTTGAGAAATTACTTCTTTAAAACAGTGGTGTGCCACCTATAATCTCTTTTATAATCCCATGGGGGAAATGTCTGAGAGCACTTCAATAGGAAATAAATGCTGAGCCTGAAATGGAAACAATTTTAATCTTGTATCGTCATTGGTCTTGTGTTTATAGGGCCTTATCATGCATTGGTTCCTTCTGAACTGCAGACATGGGGGGGGGGGGTTGAACTTCGATTATACCCTCACAAACTCACTCATCTCTTGTTGTTGTAAAAGCTATGATGAATATGTGCAAGATATATCAAGCAGATCACATTTCAGAACTGCAACTTTCATTCCTGCTACAGATGCAGCAGCCGTTATTTGAAGGTATCACAGCGCCGTTTTCATGTGTGCTGCTGTACTCCACGCGGTTGATTTGTTTGAATTTCATTGATTATGATTTCTTTGGGTGCAATTCTTCATGTATCCGTGGCAGAAATGAATGAATTGTAATGAGTACAGTACTGTGCTACTGTGTCAATTTCTGGTGTTTAAAAGCCAAAACATTAAAATCCCATTTTATGCACTCGCCTGCACTCGCGTCTTAAGGCGGTACGGTTGGAAGTAATCCCGCGCCATCACATGGTATTCCGAGGTACTGTATAAACCGCGTGATTTCGTAAAATTATGGCCGCTGCATCTGTATTATTTGTTTGATCATTTCTTGCTTTACATGCTTTTCAATTCCTAATGAAAGCAAACAGAACAGTGCATTTCCATTTAAATCATAGGTAAATAAACAATTGTGAGCTTTTTACAAAGTTAAACCACAGTCGCAACATTTATCATCAATTTTATTATTAAACATATTGGGGAATATGTATCAACACCAAAGTGTATTAAAGCTGCAGTTCAGTCAATATCCTGCATGTGTGTTTTTTTTAATAAATCAGTTCTGTAGTAAGAAAAAATACTTTTAGCATTATCTGTTTTTAAAAAAACAACTTTGAAAGATCAATTTTCTTGTATTCTATTTTAACAGCCATTTGCTAAGGCACTGCCCCTTCATGTCCTGTCACAAGCTCTGGCACACCCCTTTGTCAGCCCTGCCCTCCCTCTAGCACATGTCAGTGCAGGAGTGCTCATGAATATTCATGAGCTTCCACTGAGACACAGACGCAGAAGAAAAACAGATCCCTTCACTAATTATGTCACCAAATTTCGCCTATCAATACATGGAGAACTAATTGACTGGCAGCTATACAGTTCTTTAGGTAATTAGAGATTGCCCACATGAAACTATTGAAGTAAAAAAAAAAAAAAAAAACTGCAGCTTTAACTTTACTTTCTGGGGTTTTGCTTGTCCTTTTATGAAAAGATGCTCCTTTGCAAAAGATGGGTCAAACAGATTAAAGCAAAAATTATCCCCAAAATCTAAATTGAAGTAATAACATAAACTTTTAATTTAGCTGATATATTCTTGAATTTCCCTTATCCAAAAACTTTAAATTTTGCGTGAATTTTCAGACATTTATTGTTTCACTGGCATCAGTAATTACCATTGCAATCGCTGGTAAATTTGGATGGCACGTGCCATTTTAATTTCCCTTGCAGACAACTTTCTGCAAATATCTCCTAAATGCAAATCAACAGTTTTACAAGAGTGGAATTGCTAAATATTGCAATAAAGGTCTTTATAATAGGGAAAAGAAACTTAATTATTTTTATAGTGAATCAAATGGATTGCTAATTGACAAAAAAGTGCTATATTTAAAGTATATAATTTGGACATCTGATGATGCACTGCAATGACACATTATCACATCTACACGTACTTTATTTGAGCAAATGCATGCACTCCCTTTTTATGTATACTGTGTAAATATGAGTATATACAATAGTTTTTAGTTTACTATATTGCAAATCACCCATTAATAATCAGAGATGCTTTGGTGTTTTTATGCTTTGCCTTTCATTACTTTTTTAAGCAGTTCTTAATCCTCTTTATTTTTCATTAGTACATGCAACATTATAAAATGTTCACCCTTTTTCGCCAAAGAGTATCATTATGATGTGAATTACCTTTTTGGCATACACATTAGTATATTTTTTATAGAATTAACTGTAGGTTATCTATATTATATTACAATTCCCTCTACCATATTGAAAGTGCAAAATTATTGGACATCATGTTATGTTGATGAACACTCCATCTAGTGTCTTAATTGGGTACTAGTCGTAGAGTTTAACTTTGCTGGTTATAGTAAAAAAAATCAACATCTGAAAATGTAAATGTTGCATGAAATAACCTATTGTCATCTGAAACATTAGCAAGGCCAAGCATTTGCAGAGTCGAAAGGAACATTTAAAAAAATCACACCCTCAGCATTAACTTTCTTTATTAGATGTTTAATGGTTACCATGGTATTATATCACAGTTTTCTGTCAACTTCAAAAACTAAAATATATTTTGAACCTACCTAGGATACTGGATTATCAATACAGCTTAATGTAGAATTTATATTACAAAGTGAATATACAGTATAATCAAAAATAATAAACAGCACTCACAATAATAGATAGGTATATATAAAGCGGGGTGCCATGGACAAGAGAGGGCCCATCCCTATCGCCACAACTCACAAAAACAGGTACTGACCCTAGATAAAAACAATAGAAGACCCTCCACAAGTTAATCATTATATTGTTCAGAACTGTGGCACATGAATATAGCAAACGACAGGGGGTGCCCAGTGCTACATCCAAATGACAAAACATACATGGTAATAATTACAAGAAATATATATAAATAGAGCAAATTGCGCATCATAAAACAAATGTCATTAGTTTGTTATATAACAGTGTAAGGGAGGGTGCTCACCCAATAAAATGCTAGATCTGTCACTAAAAATGTTGCCACAAGGTCCTCAACCCCACCGGTGCTGAGAAAATGAATACAGGAAAAGAATGACCTAGGCGCAAATTTGGAGACAATAGGAGGTGGGGGATTTTTTGTATATATTTTGGGGAATTGTATATATTTGGGGAGTTAGGGGAGTCATATATATTTGGGGGATGGGGATTTTTTGTATGTATTTGGGGGTAGGAAGTTTTTTGTATTGGGTTGTGCTTTTTTTGGTATATATTTTGTGGGGGGAATGTGTGAGGGAAGGAATGCATGTGAGGAGGGGGATTGAGTGAGAGTGGATTAATTGACACAGGGGAAAGGGAGAGGAGAGAGGGTGAGTGAGAAAAATAGGGAGTAAGAGTGAGATGCAGGAGAACTCAACAATCAGATTTTGAGATATACCACAAGGTACACCTGAAATCTGGTTAGTTGAAGTACCATGTGATAGCAGCCATTTAAAAAAAAAGATGTGACTTCATTGCTTTAAGATGTCACATGGTACTTTAACCAATTGGATTGGGGGTCTACAATGGGATGCTTCACATGGTGTATCTCCCAATATGATTGGTTATAGTATCATGTTATGGCAGCCATTTGTTATGGATGTGGCATACCTCCCTTTAAGATGATGTGATAGCCTTTAAAAACCAATGAACCCTGTCACATGGTACACCAGCAAATCGGATTGCTTGTCTACCATTTGACACTCAAATGTGACGTCACAGGCCTTATATAATGCCTGACCCATCTAATTTATGCTTAAGAAGCCGGCGGGACAACATCCGCCCCATTGGATTACAAGGCAGAGCAAGAAGACAGACAAAAAGAAAAGAAAGAAGATAAGAATGAAGAACTCACCGGGGAGATGTATCCCCAATCAAGATTTGATCATGGACTTTTTATGTTGGCTTTATACTGTAGTGTTTGCTTTTTTTTATTGGCATATGTGCTATTATCCTGATCTGGATAATAGTAATTTTTCCCATTACTGTACTGTATTTGTTGGGGGTGGGTAGTTGTTTGGAGTAGAGGGGTGCCAATTCATTGCTATTGGGGTTATCTTTGCTCCCATTGAGGGCATAGTTGACCACACTGGCATCAATGGGTGTATTGGCTAGTATTGGGTTTTAATGTTTATTGGGTTTAGCTGGGTGGGTAAAGGTTGTATTTGGCCCATGGTGTGTGTTTATGCCTACCAGGTGGGTAGTTGGAGGGGTTAACCCCCTTCATTACCTAGCAGTAGTAACTGCTAAGGTAATTAAGGGGTTAACTCCTCCCACTAATCTCCTGGCAGGCAGAAACACCAACAATGGGCCAAATATCACTTTCACCCACCCCCGCTACTCCCACTAAACCGGGCACTGGTGTTTAACCCCTTCATTACCTTAGCAGTTATAACCCCTTCATCCATTCCTCTGTCCCCAATAAACAGACTATTGCAGTTGAACCCCTTCATTGAGACATAAAGAGAGAAAAGTCCCAGCGCAGAAAATCACAAAATATAACAAAAAATACCAGTCCTTCCTTAAAATTGTAGGGAGCGAAATAATGAAATCCAATAAAATCCTGATCATACTGCCACTTATTTTCTCTATGGAATTTTCTTTTTTCTAATTCCTCATGGTTACAGGGTTCTGCAAAAAATTAAATACAGAAAAACATTGTGCAGCATCTACTGAGTGATTGAAACTCTCTCTCCTAGCCACTAGCTACTTAAAGCAAAATTGCAGAAAGCAGGTATTGATTGGTATCTTTAGCCCTGAAGTCAGGTCACTGCAGCTGACAATGGATCACTGCACACCATGCGTTGTCCTCAGACGTCTACTTCAACGCTCAGTATCAAAATACCCAGAGGATAAGGAGAATAGATATGGTGCAAATACCAAAAGGACAATTTATTTAAAAAAAAACACAGAACAGAACACCACAAGGTGTTACACTCACATTTGCAGAGTGGTGACTATATGATCTACAACATGCCGTCGTCTGCCCGTGTATTGTAAGCTGCATGCACTAGCAGCTGGGTTTGGATCCCTTCCTCCCTCCTTCTCACGGCCGATTCTCAACCTGGATCCTCCCCCTGATGACAAACTGCTATGCCGCTACCTTCTTTCCACACGCACGGAGTACCATTTACCAATAAGCTCCACCCTACGCGTTTCTTAACTATCGCTTTACTATTTAAAGCCTAGAGCATTAATCAATTCGGCGCCTGATAGGAGAATAGCTGGGTACTCGCATAACAGTAATACTGCTGTAATATGCGGCGGCATCACACATGCACTCCCCCATGTAAATCATGTCCCATAGGCTCTCAAACCTTCCCACAGATAATTTCAGCAGGCAGCTGCAACACCACAAGCTCTCCGTGACTCACAGCTGCCGGCACCATGATCCATCCGCCCAAACCCCCTCTGCTACTCAAGGCTCCAAACCCCATGAGCCCTTTGCCCCCCCTCTGCTACTCACAGCTGTGGCTGCCATCCCCATGAGCCCTCTGCCCCCTCTCTGCTACTCACAGCTGTGGCTGCCAGCCCCACGAGCCCTCCACCACCTCTCTGCTACTCACAGCTGCGCCTACCAGCCCCACGAGCCCTCCACCCCCTTTCTGCTACTCATAGTTGTGATTGCCATCCCCATGAGCCCTCTGCTACTCATGCCTGTGGCTGCTGACCCCACAAGTCCTCTGCCCCCCTCTGATACTCATGGCTGCAGCTGCCAGCCCCACGAGTTTACCGCCCTCCCCATTCACAGCTGCGGCTGCTGGCACCATGAGCCCTCTGCCCCCGCCCCCTTTTGTGTGTGGGTGTTTCTATATGTGCCTCTGTATGTGTCTGTGTGTGTGTCTGCGTGTGTCTCTGTGTGTGTGTGTGTGTCTGTGTGTGTGTGTGCCTCTGTGTGTGTGCCTCTGTGTGTGTTTGTGTGTGTGTGTGCCTCTGTGTGTGTGTTTTTGTGTGTGTTTCTCTGTGTGTGTGTGTATCTGTGTGTGTGTCTGTGTGTGTGTGTCTGTGTGTCTGTGTGTGTGTGTCTCTCGCCTTGTGTGTCTCTGTGTGTATGTGTGTATGTGTGTCTCTGTGTGTTTGTGTCTCGCTGTGTTTGTGTATCTCTGTGTATGTCTGTGTGTGTGTGTGTTTATTTCTCTGTGTGTCTGTCTGTGTGTGTCTCTGTGTGTGTGTGTGTTTGTGTCTCTGTGTTTGTGTCTCGCTGTGTGTGTGTGTGTGTGTGTGTGTGTGTGTGTGTGTGTGTGTGTGTGTGTGTGTGTGTCTGTGTGTCCTTCCATTATCTCCCTCCCCCTTCCCTCCATTCTTGCCCTCCCCCTCCATTCTCTCCCTCCATTCCCTCCCTCCATTCCCTCCCTCCATTCCCTCCCTCCATTCTCTCCCTCCAAGGGTGCATCTTAGAATCGAGGAAATGGGGTAACTGTGTTAATGCAAATATATGAATCCAAAAAAGGAATTTTTGTTACCATCAGGGAAGGTGATAAAAACAGAGGCCTTTATTAATTGTAAGTCAAAGTATATAGCTTACAAAATGTATTGTGCCTGTGGCCTTGATTATAAAGGAAAAACCAAGAGAGAACTCCATGTTAGAATTAAAGGGCATGTTAATAACATAAAAATACAAAAAGACACCTGCATCAAAATAAAAAACTACATAGTCTTCCCAAACATTTTTTATTAAACAATTGTAGCCATGTGTAAAAATGGTGTACATATCTTTCTCATGCTAGCAGTAATCCTGGTAAGTAGGCAGGGTTGCCAGTAACAATCATGGAGGTTTGCCCTCAAACCCTGGTGAAGTGTCATATGTAACAAAGGAAGTGACAACATGCTTTGTGTCCACTGTTAGTGACACAAAGGTGGGTCTGTTTCTGGAGTCTATATAAGACCCAAAATTGCCTAAAGTTAGAGTGTGTTAATGTTCATCCTAAGTGTCTGCAGCAGTTCAAGTCTGTCTGTCAGAGTCACGTGCAAGCTGATTACACACTGTGTCCAGGGACCTGGCACAGGTGGTGGTCTCCCTACAGGGAGAGGTGGAGAACAACTCAATTAAGAGAGGAGGAACCTTCTGCATGGAGTACCTCAACGAAATGAGTGGCTAAGTGTCGGCCGCAATGAGGGGCAGTCTGCCAGAGGAGATGACATTAAAGATGCCTTGGTTCAAAAGATCCCTTCTGTGTGAGTGTGGAGTTATTCAGCAGAAGGATGCCCCAAGAAGGAGTTCCTCATCAGATACTTCCCCCTGCTGCCATAGGGATCCTGATGGGGTGGAGGCGCTGTACCGAATGTGAGTAGGACTCAGAACACTACCTCAGACGCATGTCATGGTGATATTCCCCATACCAACGCAGCGGGAGACTCAGGAGTTCTGTTACCAGCAGGTGCACCACATCACACAGACATGTTATGGAGGCCGATTAGACCACAGAGGCCAATCTGAGATTGGGTGGGGGCTCTAGAACCGTTACACAATGATAGTGATTTAACGGGTTTTTAAATTCATTGGTCTTGAGCAAGTTCCCCCTAATATTAGAGGAGACTGCAATAAGAAGTTAAAGCAAAAAGAACAGAAATGGATTTATAATTTATATAAAAGAGTTCCCAATGGTCTGAATGAACATTTAGATATTGTCCCATTGCTTAAGTGTTAATGATTGATTTTTAGGTAATTTTAATTTTATATTTCAAAGTTTAATAAATGTTATTATTGTTAGAATATCAACTAGTTGACCTTAAATATTTTATATATGCTCAAGTACAGATGTTTATATGTATTAAATTAGTATGTTTGTCATAACTTGCACTTTATATTCAATGTACTATAATATGAGCTAATTAGCTAATTATGTACAGCAATACTGGGGGTATAAAAGTATGAGCAGGAATTACAGCCACTATCCCCTGATTAAGCTTTAGGAGAAAATTAAACTAGTTGGGTCACTAGGTGGCAATATACTATTGCAAAAAGAGTCTTGCAGAGACTGTGAGTTTCTAATCTTGGCACACGGCCAGAATGTTTGTGACGTCAGACACAGGAAGTCAGTTGTGGGAGCAAGCACCGGGAAGATTCTAGAGGATCCCAGCATGGGGAGAAATGTGATTGCGGCCGATTGCAGCACTTTCCAGACACGGATCCTACCTGCCACCCCTGACAGACGACCACATGGAGGAATAACAGTACATCACGACAGGTTCCAAACAAGAACGGTATTTATATACTATGTTCTGTGGACAGTCATATTGATGGGGCTTTATTCTATATTGTGGTGAAACTCAACCCTGCATCTTTCTGCTGCTGCACTACACATTATTTACCTATAGTTAAGGATAGGGCCTTGTAGCCTAATTCATATATATATATATTACTCATCTAAGAGGACTGTGTTTGTCTTCTTTGTTTTTTACTTCACTTCTTCCATAATTATTCTCATTAAATTTGCAGGAAGACCCATCTTGTGTTTATTGCCTTCATAATTTACATTTTTTGTTCCACTTGTACATTTCAAAACTGAGCTGGTGTTTAAAAATGAACTGGGCATATTTCTGAGGTAGACCACCACATCTGATCTTATATTTCTCACGGATGCAGGTCTCTCAGCATGATGTCTGGGACCAGTACAATACACGTTGCTGGAGTGGGTGTGCTTCTGGCAGCAGGTGGGGTAGATGGTCCGGAAGGATGCTTTCTTCCCATTTTGGCCTTACTGGGTTGTCATCGCCTCCAACCGAAGGGTATGTGTGTATCCTGGAAATATGAGGGTCAAATTGAGGGATTGAGAGGGTGCACGGGTGGGTATGCGGTTACTACATGGGAGAATAAGGCACCACCAGGTCACCCTCCTGCTCTTGCTTCGGACATACAGGAGCAGGGACTCCAAGCAAAAATAATAGAGCCCCACAATGTTCCTCTCAATCTTATCCAGACAAACACCCATTCACCTATCTATATTCTTCATGCGCTCCAAAGGACGATCCATCTTGTCCTTCATTCAGCCCTTATATTGCTCTATGGAGTGGTCAGTCATTTTGATACCACTAAAAACATCCATCATGCGGGCGACACAAGTGAATTTTGTGCAAGGTGTGTTGGTTTCATCCAGATGGACATTGGCGTGACTGGGTGCTGGAGGAGGTGAGAAAGGGACTTCAGGATGAACATTGGTGTGGCTGGGTACTGGCGGAAGTGAGCAGGGAACTTCGGGACAAACATCAGTGTAGCTGGGTACTGGCGGAGGTGAGCAGGGGACTTCGGGATGAACATCGGCAAGGCTGGGTGCTGGCAGAAGTGAACAGGGGACTTCGGGATGAACATCCGCGTGGCTGGTTGATGGCAGTGAAAAGTCCGGAACATCGAATTCGCTTCGGTGGGTGCTGGAGGAGGAGAGCAGGGGACTTCAGGACAAACATCGGCATGGCTGGGTGATGGTGGAGGTGAGCAGGGGACTTTGGGATGAACATACTGTTGCGGCAGCTTTTATTCTTACAAATCACCGGTTTGTCCCTTGCTGGTTCCTGGAATGCGCCGCTGTTCACCTGGCGCATGCCGTGTTCACCTAGCATTCCCAGCAGCGGGTCATGCCCGGCTGATGCGTTTATTGATAATGGTTCGGATTTTAATAGGCTGCAATGCTTCGCGTGTCCGCCAGATGGCAGAAATTCATGCATTGTAATGCGCCGAATCAGTAATGTGTCGGCTTGCAGGTGTTTCGTTTAAAAAAGTTACTGTACCACAGTGTGCTATTGTAACTTGGCCTTGGCCTTGAGACTGAAGGAAGAGGTTGCAAAAATGTATCAATTTAGGCTTTTCATATTAAAGAAAGACAAAGACCAGTTTCAGTTTGTGTTGCACTATTCTGCAGAGACCCACCATGAGTGTTCAAGTGAAGCCCGCTTTCCAAAAACCTGACAGAAGTTACGCGTATTTGATATGGGCCGCGATTAATGCAACAGGTGATAAGATGGCAACAGTTGCTCAAATTTATCAGTATTTTATCGAAAACTATGATTTTTACAAATTTTCGCCAACTCCTCATACGTGGAAGCGTGCAGTAAGGAAAAGGTTATGTAGCGACCCCTGTTTTCACCGTATTGAGCCCCAATTTGTTGGAGGGTATTGGTGTGTGTCACCGGATTTTTCCTGTATCTATGATCATGGAGGCGGCAAAAGGCGAAGGGTCATGTTAAAACCAGCTAAGAAGCGACAGTCGCTGCCAAGCAATGCACCAGCACCAGCACCGGCTTCCAATGACGGTTCCACTGTCAGTGACAACCCTGAGCCTGAGCCTGAGTCGGATTTGGCGTGCAGTTTTGATGAAGCTTGCATGTTTCTAAGCGATTTCCAGCCTCACCAGCTGACTACAGGTGGACTAGTCCCGCTGCAAACTGTCGATGTGGATGATGAAGAAAGCTGGACTGGCAGTGGACTGGCGCCGGCGCCAGCTGAATGGGAAATTCTATGGTGAGTTGCCGTATTATTTTGGTGGGGCTGACTGGGTACTTCTTTAGGGGGCTGACCATTACTGTACATTAAAACTTTTCTTTTTGTTTTTCATCAGAAAAGAAAACGGCTAATGGGGGGATTTCGATGGATAATATTGTACTGTATGCTGATGTTTTCCGGCCGTACAGTATACTGTGTAATAAACCCGAATAAATAAAACTATGCATTTATTCTAAATGTTCAGTATCGTGTCATTATGTGTCTTCTACAGTATACTGTACAGTGGCATACAGTGCCTAACATCTATGGGCAAAAAGAATTTTATTTCTAGGTGCCCTAGAACAGAAGTTCCCACGCCAATTGCCCGTGAACTTGACCGAGGCCCCAGGTAGTTCCCACGCCGATTGCGCGAATATAATGTAAAATAAGTGATAGATAGGAGATGAAACTCCCGAGTACCGTGCTCAGCTATATGAGATTCCTTGTAGAGGTAGATGTAAACAATATATCATATATCATTTGTATTATAACATCCAGGAAAAAAACGTCTTCTATAGCATGTGTACCATGTGATCCATATAAGTAACACCTTCCTTTGCGGGCAGGACCTGTATCTATGGGTAAGGTCAGTGACAAATATCTGACCACCTATGAACAGTGTATAGTCCCCCTAGGAAGCATGTGGGTACATGGAAAAATAAGCCCCAGACGGTAGGTGAGCGGGCTGGGGTACTCACGGTTAAGAAGTATTGGCTGTTCCTTTGGCATGCATCACGCTAATAGTTAACGTATGTAGGAATCCTCAAAGAGGTTTGAGCGGAGCACAGCAAAGTAGATGCAGGGGCTAGACACCAATGTGAGTAAAAGTCCTTTATTCCACGATCGACATCATGGTGGTGGGTAAGTAAAACTCTCTTACGCGTTTCAGGCTTCTGCCCTTTGATAAAGGGCAGAAGCCTGAAACGCGTAAGAGAGTTTTACTTACCCACCACCATGATGTCGATCGTGGAATAAAGGACTTTTACTCACATTGGTGTCTAGCCCCTGCATCTACTTTGCTGTGCTCCGCTCAAACCTCTTTGAGGATTCCTACATAATGTAAAATAACCCGTTCTGTGGGTCTGAGCGGGTTGAAATTTGCCTGGTCCTCATGCGGGAGGACCCTTGCCATAGTGGCAAAATATCAGCCTTGCACGACCCCCGGAACCGGTGGTACCAAAAGACAGTTTAAAAGCACATTACCAAAGTGGCTTTTTTTCTGCCATGCAAGTCAATGGCAGAAACCTAAACTTTAACATCACCCTGACTCCGTTCTGTTGCCACGAGAGGGTCGCAATTTGCCATGCAATCCTGTCGTAATTAGGACTACATGGTGACCGAATCTGAGCCCTATAGGTTGAACAGAACCGGAGTTGTGGGTTCCAGGTTTCTGCTCATTCTGACTTAGCCGTTTCAAAGCTTTCTCCGCCTTTACGCTAAATGGTAGGACCCTCCTCACCGGCGTGACCCTTTCTCATCGCCATTATTGCTCGGACCCTATTGGGGTCAAGTGAGGGGGTTCCTAACATCTAGGGGCAAAATGCAGCAAGTGCAAGGGGCAGTGCAGCAAGCCTCTACATTTGTTAAATACAAAAAAGACACAGTGCACAACGCTCATAGTGCATTAAAGATAATTTTTACATAAACAATACATAGGTGAGTAATGTGCGTACATCAAATGCAGTAATAACAAGCAGTTTCGGGATATGTTACCCAACGCCTCCGGAGACCGGATTAGGTGTCCTCACTGGGGTGGAAACGCTGGTCCCACTGGTGCAGGGTCCTATTGGGGTAGGTGCACAACCTCTGCTGGTTCTTGCTCCCTCGAGCACGAGTAGAATGGGAACTGCTAATCCTTGCAGTGCTTCAGCAAAGCGAATCTGGGCATCAGCTGGGCGCTGGCACTCTCCTCCGTGTGGAGCACTTCCTGGTTGATGACATCACCACGGGGATTCGGCGCCGTTCAGACTCGAACAACTCGCGCAGTAGGGTGCTAATAGAAGGATAGAGCACTTGTCCAGAATGTCCTACGCGTTTCGAAACCGAAGTTTCTTCATCAGGGACATTTGATAAAGGGCAGAAGCCTGAAACGCGTAAGAGAGTTTTACTTACCCACCACCATGATGTCGATCGTGGAATAAAGGACTTTTACTACATTGGTATCTAGCCCCTGCATCTACTTTTCTGTGCTCCGCTCAAACCTCTTTGAGGATTCCTACATAATGTAAAATAACCCGTTCTGTGGGTCTGAGCGGGTTGAAATTTGCCTGGTCCTCATGCGGGAGGACCCTTGCCATAGTGGCAAAATATCAGCCTTGCACGACCCCCGGAACCGGTGGTACCAAAAGACAGTTTAAAAGCACATTACCAAAGTGGCTTTTTTTCTGCCATGCAAGTCAATGGCAGAAACCTAAACTTTAACATCACCCTGACTCCGTTCTGTTGCCACGAGAGGGTCGCAATTTGCCATGCAATCCTGCCGCAATTAGGACTACATGGTGACCGAATCTGATCCCTCTAGGTCGAACAGAACCGGAGTTGTGGGTTCCAGGTTTCTGCTCATTCTGACTTAGCCGTTTCAAAGCTTTCTCCGCCTTTACGCTCAATGGTAGGACCCTCGTCACCGGCGTGACCCTTTCTCGCCGCCATTATTGCTCGGACCCTATTGGGGTCAAGTGAGGGGGTTCCTAACATCTAGGGGCAAAATGCAGCAAGTGCAAGGGGCAGTGCAGCAAGCCTCTACATTTGTTACACTGTCAAAGGAGCAAATGGAAACAATGTGAGGCAATTCAACATGTTCTTTTATTGGTGGGGTCAGTACAAAAACATTAATTTACAAATACAGTACAATGTTGAAGCATTTAAAGTGCACAGCAATTCTAACCATCAACACACTATAATACATTCTGCAGCCTTTATTAAATTCTTCTGCCACAAAACATTTTTGGTGCATGGGGCACTGGGAGTTAAAGTGACTTGCACCAGTTCAGTCCTAGAGGGCAGCAAACAGGGCAGGTTTTCAGGGCAACATTGAAAACCGTGCCTGTTTGCGGCCCTCAGGGACTGGAGTTGTGCAAGTCCTGTGAAAAAAAACACACAACAACATCTCCTTTGTTTAAGTACAGCAGGTACTGTAGGGCAAAACATGTACAGTACAATACAGTTCAGCACAACAGTATGGTCTCACTGAAATTCCTCCACATTGTCCATCCATGGCCGATTCCTTGCATGGCGCAAAACGCCATTAATGCAGTCTCGAACACCTTTCATTACAGGATCTTTAACTGCATAAAAGCGCCGCATTTCTTCCACAATGTTTTTCCTTTAATTGACAGGAAGGGCCTTTTTAACGCGATTTCCTTCGTAGTTCACTTTGAACACCCACTCGAAGTACAACGTGTAGGGAAAATGGTGCTTTAAAATGATCAAGGCATACTTGTGGGGTACACCAGCACTCATCACCCTATACTTCTCCCTGAGCCCCGGTGGCAGATCGCACAGGGTGATGTCGGGCACTGTTTCGATGCGAGCGGGTGTAGGTCTTTTGGGAGCGGGTGTGCTTGTGGCGACGGGCGATGGTAGGTTGTCTGGGAGGAAGCTTTCCTCCGGTCGTGGTCGCCGTGTTGTCTCCTGGCGTGGTCTTGACGGGGTTGTCATGTCATCCTCAACGGCATACATGTACACTACATCTTCTGGTGGAGGGGGGGCGCTTGGTGAGGGAAGGGGGTCGAAGGTCCCATTCATCACATCCATGTCACCCCCCTGCTCTGGCGTCGGGGAAACAGGGACATTAGCACTGAGCAAATAATGTATGCCCGCAATGTCAGCCTCTATCTTCTCCATCCGTCGATCCATCCGTTGCTCCATTTGTAGCATCCGTTGCTCCACATTTAACATGGTCTCCAGAAGCAGATCTATCTTTGCTAGCACAATAGAATTCCCGGGGAGATCCACACTTATCCCATTCAGCATCCGGTCCAACGAGCTGCTTCTTGTGCATGGCGTCTGGACATCTGGGGGGATGGGTGCAATGGAGGATGAGATGGGGGTTCCATGGACAGAAGCGGCATCGATGGAGAGTGGAGGAGGTGACCTGTGGATACCCAGTAGAGGAGAAGCGGCAGCGTCGTCGAAGAGGGATGGAGAAGGTGACCTTTGGATTTCCGGGCGAGAAGCAGAGTCGTCTAAGAGCAAAGGAGAAAGTGACCCGTGGATTTCAGAGGCGGCAGTGTCGTCAGATGGAACCGGAGAAGATGGGGGTGGAGAAGACGGGATGAAGATTTCCGGGACAGCTACAGCAGAGTCGTCGAAGCATATGGGAGGAAGTGGTCTGCGGATTCGATGGGTTGGCTGCCATTCGTTTTGTGTCGCGAGTACATCACCGTATATCTTCTTCACATAATGAGGCTTACGTCTAAGAAAACCCTTAACCTTTGCGGTCAGCAGAAGGTTTTCTTTATTGGTTTTAGCCTGTCGCTTTGCCCTTGGCGTGGAAACGGCAACCGCCTTTCGCTTTTTCAGCATGACAGGCACAGCAGAGGTGAGTGGGTTCTTGCGTCCATAGAAACGGGGATGCTTCATGGAAGTAGGTGGCACAATGCAGTACAGTATCTGGACAAGGGCTAGTTCAGATAAAGATCATGGAGTGGTGGGCTATGCAAAGTGTGTGACCTTTTATGCATGGCGACCAGGTACAGGTGTTGAAAGTGGGCGTACTCTAATGTGAGTCATTACCGTATAAATACACCATCCATTTTGTGTATTGACTGCACATAGAATACACATCGACTAAACATCGAATATACATTCTTGTGTTTGTATTTCTTTCTACTCGCAGCAATGCCTGTTAAAAAGGATCTCAGCATGCGAATTAAGGAGATGTACACGAGCGGACACCGAATTGCTGCTATCCAATGCTGGTTAGCTACTTCTGAATCGTTGTGCCATTAACCACCGTGAGCTATCATGCATACGGAAAAAACAGAGACCGGAAAAAGGCACCAAGGGTAACTAACGCATAAGTATATTTACAGTATAAAACTTAACAAAAAAAAATATAGAAAACTGTTCTGTGCATCTACAGTACAGTTCTGTATCTACTGTAATACTGTTGTTATTTCTGTTGATTTATATTACAACATACTGTACAGTAGTTTGTCTATTTATATTTATAGTACAGCAGTATACATTTTTTGTATATTTCAATTAATCTTACAACGGTATATACTGTATAGGATGTACTGTATATTTATATTTATATTACAACAGTATATTTATTTTGTATATTTATATTTATAGTACAACAGTATATATATTTTGTCTATTTATATTTATAGTACAGCAGTATACATTTTTTGTATATTTCAATTAATCTTACAACGGTATATACTGTATAGGATGTACTGTATATTTATATTTATATTACAACAGTATATTTATTTTGTATATTTATATTTATAGTACAACAGTACAGTATATATATTTTGTCTAGTTATATTTAATGTATATTACAACATTACATTTATATACATTTTATATTGCTGCATATTAATAAAACAATATAATTTCTTTACATTGTAGGGAGACAACTGTTCTGGTGGACAAAATAAGTGAGGAGAATGATGAGAGTAGTGCATTAAGGGTTAAAAACACTCTGCAGGAAAAGCACAATCTGACTGTATCCGAGACCAGCATAAAGAAGATGAGACGCAGCATTGGATGGAAATATGGACGTGTGAGGTTAGTACTGGACAGTACAGGAGGTAAAAGTGTTGTTTCGCAAACTGTACTGCACTGTGCCGCAAATTTTTTTTATTCCTTGTCATTACAGAGTGTACCCCATGATATGGGATGCAAACAAAATCAAAAGAGTGCTCCAGGCCCAGGCATGGATCGACAGCGGGGAGACTTAACAGGATTGCATCTTCACTGATGAGAAAAGGAAACTTATCAAACGGTGGCGCTCTAAGTAAATCAAAGTGCTAAGGATAGTAATATAGTAGTGATTAAATAATCAAAAAGTGATACTTATACAAACACATAAACAGGTGCTGCTATAACCCGGTAAGGATTGCTCTGTTAGTCCTCGTGGTAGGTAATAGGGATGATTCTCCGGGAAGCGCAGGAATATGTGGAAGCAAAAGATATATTGATAGTGCAATATTGTATGTGATAAATTCGGAGTAAATTGGCTGATCTATTATAGATGTACTCACAAGCGTGAGAGGGTTAAAGGCACGTAAAGGTATCTTTGAATAGACTGATTTCCTGACCGGTGTGTGACATCCATATTATTCAAAGATACCTTTACGTGCCTTTAACCCTCTCACGCTAGTGAGTACATCTATAATAGATCAGCCAATTTACTCCGAATTTATGACATACAATATTGCACTATCAATATATCTTTTGCTTCCACATATTCCTGCGCTTCCCGGAGAATCATCCCTACTATCTTCACTGATGAGTCTACTGTGTTGCTTGAGAGATTTGCAAGATTTGCGTTCCACAAAAAAGGCCGCATATCTTTGAAGCCGCGGCTAAAACACCCTGTGAAGCTGCATGTGTGGGGCTCCATCTCTAGGCATGGACTGGGATGCATTGTCATCTTTGAAGGTAAAATGTATAAAATATAATGTCGCCTAATGCACTGTACTTGACTAGTGTTGCCTTACCATATGCACTGTACTGTAATATTGTGCAGTTTTTTGAGCACTTTTCTTTTCTTGCTATAGGAATCATGAATAAAGCTTTCTTCCAAGACAACATTGTGCCTGAGATAGTGCAATACATCACACGTGACTTCCCCAATGGTCACCGCTTCTACTAGGACAACGATCCCAAGCACACAGCGTCAACGGCGCATATCCTTGAGCGCGGCATCAACTGTGTGAAGACGCCAGCGGAGTAAGTGCAGTAGACCGTGTCCCATTTTTGTTCCCCACTGTTTTTAGCTCTTAAACCAATTGTCCTTTCTTTCCAATGACAGGTCGCCAGACTTCAATCCGATCGAAATGGTCTGGCAGCAGCTGAAGGACCATATCCGGAAAGTGGCGAAACCCTCCAAAAAGGACGAGTTGTTGAAAGGCATAATGAGTTTTTGGAACGATGTACTCACCATGGAACGCTGCAATAAATATATAGACCATATTGCAACTGTGTTGCCCATTGTCATCGCGCGTAATGGGCAAGCATCAGGAAAGTAGTACTGTGCTGTAGTATTGTAAGTACAGTATGTTACAGGTAAGTATGGCACAGATTTTTTCTTTCCAGATAGTAAGAGTATACAGTAGTTAGTTTTTTCTTTACAGAGAGAGCAGCACCAGCCATCAGGTTACAGTACATAGAATTTAAAAGTTGTCAGAGTATACAGTAGTTCCAGTACAGTATACAGTAGACTAGTTTGACAGTACAACAGTAACTGCCTAATAACTGCTCCATTTTTTCTTTCCAGAGAAAGCTGCACCAGCCACCTACAGTAGTTCTGCCATAATACAGTACAGTAAGCACATACAGTACAGTACTGTACAGTAACTGCACTAATTTTTGTTTTCTTGTCGTTCCAGGAAAAAGGGTGGCCTAGGTGGGAGATGGGGGCGTTGTGTCCAGTCAAATCTGCTTGTACAGTGAAATGTACACTATATAAACAGCAGGAATGATGTACACAAAACCTCTCCTCTCTTAATGAACTACTGTACTGCAGACAGAATGAGGAAAAGATAAAGACTAAAGAAACTATAATTTTACTATACAGTATATAGTATATACAGTATATTATACAGTACATTACAGTACTGTACTGTGTATAGTATTAAATAATATTCTTATAAATGTGCATTACTCATGTTTCCCCATGTTTTACAAAGGTTTTCCAAATGGTTATCCAATTTCAAGCTGCCAAAATAACTTAATAAAGACTGCATTATGTATTATTCCTGATTATTTTTATATTTGTATTTTTTGGTTCCTGATAAAATAAAATAAATATTTATTCACTTTCATGCGAATCATAATCATTGACAGCCACCCCTACAGACCCACAGAACGGATTATGTTACATTATACTTATATACAGTATTTATATATTTTTATTTTAAAGATATTAAAGAATGTACTGTATTGTATTTAAAATATGTGACTGTAAACCATAGTGACTGACAAATATTTTCACTCCCTGATGGAAAACAGTATCAGTGTACTCTCAATTCTCACAGTGCTGTGCACATCAGATTTACATTTCAAATTCGAGAGGGGATTTTCCAAAGCATTACCGTTCAAACAACAGGCCTCTAAGGGTTGGGGGAGGGGGATGGTGTGATTAGACGCAGGCATACTGAGTGTTTGTAGCTCGGCTATGGGCGGATTAAGAACACAATGGCAATATGAAGAAGGTTAACGACCCAGTGGAGAGAGGGGGTTGGTAGGATAGGGTGACTCAGCCGATTGACGCTTGGCTAGGGAGGGATTAAAAACTCTGGAGGTGTGTGGCTGAAATAGTTAACAGCACTGTAATTTCAAAAGGCAGTTCATCATAATAATTTGATGAATAAACCCCCAAAGACAACCTCCAAATACAGTACATAAAAAGCAAGTCACTTTAACTCCCTGTGCCCCATGCACCAAAAATGTTTTGTGGCAGAAGAATTTAATAAAGGCTGCAGAATGTATTATTGTGTGTTGATGGTTAGAATTGCTGTGCACTTTAAATGTTACAACATTGTACAGTATTTGTAAATAAAGGTTTTTGTACTGACCCCACCAATAAAAGAACATGTTGAATTGCCTCACATTGTTTCCATTTGCTCCTTTGACAGTGTAACAAATGTAGAGGCTTGTTGCACTGTTTTTTTACTGCCTGGTCGCGCAATTGGCGTAGGAACTACGGCAATTGGCGTGGGAACTAGGTCAATTGGCGTGGGAACTTCTGTTTTAGGGCACCTAGAAATAAAATTCATTTTGCCCCTAGATGCCGTTTATCACGTGAGTGCATTTATGAGTATTTCAGGCTTGTTGTAGCCACATTTTTAATAAATTCTGTGCAGTCCTTGCTATTGTCCACTTTTACTCTCTCTGGGGCTCAACGTGATTTGGGAGATCCTAAAGCACCGGAGCGTAAGAGAGTGAGGAAGTACACGGGGGATTCATGTCACTAGTGGAGAGGAAAGGGACCAAGCACAGATTGTCTCAACTGCACCAAGCAAGAGAATTTCTTGTAAGTAGGCATTCCATATTGTCTATAAGGGAACTTTCCAGTCTAGAATTACTGCGCAATGGTGTGCCCTTTTTATCATTTTTAGGTGGATCATCAGTTGAAGCAATGAGAAAGTCTCCTTATATCATCTATAAAAGAATTGGACTCTCTGGGGGAATCTCTGAACTGTTTTGCATCCTATGGACATAGTGACATTTTGACCGCCAGGTATCCCTTTTGTCCGTCATCATAGTCCTGTATGCAAGTTGAGGAGGTAACTTGCATTGAGGGAAGCCTTTGGCAGCTCCTTCCTTTTGTCATCACAATTGGTTTTTCATTTCAGCATTTGTTGTTCACGTTTTTTGCACATTTTTATCGTATATGTTGCACATGTAATTCACATTATAAGGTTAAGCGCTGTTTAGTTAGGGTTTTTTAGTTGGCCTTTTATAGTGACATTTCTGCAGAGACTTATGGCCCATCGGATTAACACATCAGGGGTACCTGGCAGTCCCATTCAGTTTGAATGGGAAGCCAGGGACCCCCGATGTTAATCCGATGGGCCATTAGTCTGTCTGCAGAAATGTCACTGGAATGTTGCAGCATGTACCCAGCATGTACCCAGCATTTATCTGGGTCTTGTTGGTGATTGCCCCATGTTTATTTTAGAATACTAGTCGGCACTATAGTATTTTTACCATTTTCTTCTTCGTGTACAAAGAGCCAGGCTTCTTTGCCTTGGGAGCCTTCGGAACCTTTTCTTTAGGCACTTTTGACTTTGGCTTGGAAACAGCTTCCGACTTTCACTTTCTCGTGGTTCGCACAGCAGAAGATAGCAGGTTCATGCATCTGTAGAATCGGGGTTGATCCACGGATGCAGATGGAAAAATGCACAACACTATCTGTCCAAGACCTTGTTCAGATAGAGATTGTGTGAGGTTATGAAATTTGTGTCACCTTTATGCACTGTTCCCCTATTTGAATTTTTGGCAGGCATAGACACGAGCTGCAGGTGTTAAAAGTGGGCGTACTGTATACTAAACCTGTCGAGCAAGGTCCATTACATTATAAATACTCTATCACTTCTTTTGATTCAATGCACAAAGAATATACATGTGCTTGAAATATTTTCTAAAGCAGTTATGCTGCTGAAAAGGATTTCAAAGGAACTCAGCATGAGAATACAGGATATGTACAGTACAAGAAAGAACACAGAATTTTACAGATCCACAGCTGAGCATATAGAAGAGAGTGAGACCAATGAGAGAGGGGGC
The DNA here is from genome assembly GCF_040206685.1 of Ascaphus truei. Classification (NCBI taxonomy): domain Eukaryota; kingdom Metazoa; phylum Chordata; class Amphibia; order Anura; family Ascaphidae; genus Ascaphus; species Ascaphus truei. The sequence goes on from NC_134486.1 coordinate 333,845,404, forward strand.
GGAGCAGAGGCACTGATAGGAGGAAAGACACAGGAGACAGGTGGGCATAATAACGACAGTTGACACGAAGCTTGGGAGCGGTGCACACGCATCACGTGTGCACGCCATGTGACGTTGATGCGCATTGCAAGCGGGGGGAAGAGCCAGACTCCGCAATGTCAGAAACGCTCCTGCGGGAGCACGCGCCGTAAAGACAGTGGGATTGCGTGAGACATCAGGTAACGAGGGAGTGCACCTCTGGGAACCCGCTCCCTGATTCCTTACAAAAATACAGTACATTAAATTTACCTTCATTATAAACTATGCCAATGTCATAGGTGTACTGTATTGTGCGTAGAAGCTGGGGTCACCCATGTTGTCTGCATTATAGTTGACAGGTGACTTCTGGTAGTCAGACGGGGCCAGGTAGCAATGATTGTAATCAGACGAGGCCAGGTAGCAATGACTGTAATCAGGCCGGGTCATGTAGCAATGATTGTAATGAAGCAGGTTCACTAGGTTTTCAGTGACGGTCGGACAGACATTGCAATCATATTAGCAATGTGGGGTATATTGTGTGTAGATGCTGGTGTCACTCATGTCGTCTGCATTATAGTTGTAGTTAACTTCTGAATCTTGTAGTCAGACGCGGCCAGGTAGCTATCATGGTTGACAGGTGGGATCAGGTAGCATGTATTTTAATCAGGCGGGTTCACTATGTTTTCAGTGACGTCAGTGGCGATCAGCCCGTTATTGTAAGCGTATAGACAAGTTTTGGTTGGTACATTGCAGGGACGGGAAATACGTATCTTAAATGGATTAAACCTGATCTTTCTCTTTTTGAAGTTGCCATCAGCAAACATACCGGCAAAACCTGGGAGCACAGACCAATAACCCCTGCTATATCCCTCAGGAGGGGCAGTGCGAAAAAAAGCAATCCTCATTAGATAAAGTTTGGCTTATCGAATCCTTCCAACCATGATGGTTAGGTGAAAATTTGAAATAGTCGTAGTTCACAATGATATGATGATATATCTCTGCAAAAGTCGCCTTCTTATCTATTTCAGCATTAATTGCAGAAAATATTAGATATGCGTAACTGACGTTCGGTTTTGAATAAAGACTTGGCATGATGTTGAGTGTACAGGTTTGGTCTATTCAGCAATTGTGCAAGCATAGCAATTGAGAATACTGTACCCAACATTGTGTTTAGAAACTCAAATAATGAAACGCCTAAATTTGATAAAATTTTTAGCGTCTTCAGTCACCAAGGTCATTTTACAATGGATCACTGGTGGACTCTCTTTTTATCTGTAAAGAATCGGGTAACACGTCCTTTGCAACATGTTCCCTCCTTACCTGCTTCTGCGACCACTGTTCCTGACCATGTGCTCACCCCCACTCTCATTACAGAGTGAGCGCACCCGCAGCCCTTCTAGCTGCCCCACGTAAGATGGCCTCGCCTCCCACATGCGTCACGCATCTCTCCCGTGCGGTGTGCACACGCGATGCCGTGCAATGATCCCCAGCTGCGTGGCAAGTACTCTTATGCCTGCATTGTCTCCTGCAGCCTATCCCAGCTTCCGCTGTGGTCGCGCCTACACTCCTTCCCCTGTCCTCACTGGCTTGTCCTCCATTTAAGTATTTCCTGGATACTCTCATGCTTTGCTCAGCATAATCCTATGTAGCCTCGTGATGCTCACTTCAGCTGTGCTTTGCTCTAAATTTTTTCTTGCATTTAACCTCTTGTGTCCCGACTCGGCTTGTTAGTGGACCCTTCTGGATTTTGGACTTTGGCTTACCCTCGTCTACGGCGATCTCTCCTACCCTTGACCACGGCATACGGACTCGGACTACTATTCTGCTCTGTCAAATCCAAGCACCTGGCAAGTATACCGCATCTTCTACACTCTCCAACCCAGACCAGGCAACGCTAGACTATCCGCCTGCCAGGCATGCCTCCACTGCTGCGGGTGTTCGGTGTTATACCTTCCCACCTCAGTGCCAGGGTCTTGTCTTGTATGTGGGCAGCTGGAGTGTTACATTATCTGTTTTTAAGCCCCTGCAAATGGACACAAACAGTACAATAACTGTGCTATGCACTGGATAGGTCAATGTGATTCATTTGCCACCTGGCAGATATGCAAAGTACTGCACCCAAACAAATTAGAATCCAGGAAATTCAAAGAAATCAACAACGCTAAACACAGGTGTGATTGGTGTGACTGGCTGCGTTAACGCTAGTGTTCGCCGAGAATAATGAGTGAATCACGCTTGGAATACAGCAGACTTTATGAAAATGGCTCAGAGAAATGTTCGAATTACGGCTGCTGCATCTGTACAGTGATCAATGGAATTGTGGACAAATGCTTGCTTTGATGTATTTTAAATGTATTTTGGTACTTTGTTTTTTATTTTTTATGCTATTTATTTTGTGTTTTGATTTTGTATGCTGGCATTTTTGGTGGTGTTTTCAATGGATTATTTCGGGGGGAGGTTGGTGTTTGCTTTATAATAGTGGCTTATTTGTTGTATTTTGAATTTGAGTGATGGTGGTTTATTTGGAACTGTCTTTTATTTATTGATGTGTTTGTTTTGGTGTTTTAATTGTTAATTCTGGTGTTTAATTGGTATTTGCTTAATTAAATGGTGGTAATGTTGTTGTGTTTACTTGCTTATTGTTGTTTATTTGGTGATTGTTTTGAATGCATTGGATATTGTTTCTGATTGTTTACTTTTAGGTTATGTGGGCATGATGTACCCACTGTGCCAATCAATTGTTTTCTTGGCATTTGTTACAGCTGCGCCAGCCTTTATTCTAAAGCCTCGCACGCCGTACTGCTCTGAATACCGGGTCATGACGCGCTATGTTTTCTAACCGTATAGCAATTGACTCGGTTTTCTATCGGTTTTCTATCGGGAGCAGAATCCATCTATCGGGCGCTGAAAATTTCATTTTAGCGTTGTCTGCAATACCGTCTAGAAACTCAAGTGGGCGATCGCGAGCTGTTGTCTTAAAAGTCTAATAGCAATTCAACCTACACATTACAGCTGTACAGTTCAGCATGTCTGTGTGGGAGTGTACTGTAATTTGAAGATTTTTATTTGAAGCAGAGATTAACGTTATTAGTTCATACTGTATACAGTAGTCTGAGGCTCCTTAGCCATACACATAAAAAATATGAGGACACATACTGTTCTGTATACAGGATACTAAAGGTAAAATAAGTACAGTATTACAAAAATATAACGTCGCCTCTTCTTCCGAATATAAAATATTTTTTCCGCTCATACGGATTGGAACCTTGTTTAAACGCATCCTGTAAGCGTGTCATCACATTTCTATATGTATTATTTATTAATCAATACTTTTGCTAGGCTTGCTCTTCTTTTCCTACTGTTTTTATTTTATGCGCATCCGTGTATGTCTCATTGGAACCTTGTTGAAACGCATATGCGTGTTATCACATTTATGCGCATGCATGTGTGTCTCATTGGAACCTTGTTGAAAAGCATATGCGTGTTATCACATTTATGCGCATGCGTGTATGACTTCTCATTCGACGTGAATTTTAAGTCAGATAATAAACAACTTTTTTTTCGTTTCTGTCGGAATGGGCTTTATAACAATTTTGGCTATTCTGAGAATCAATCACTACTGTAGCTTTTTAATTCTAGACTAGTCATGTACATACTGTATGAGGTGGGTGACATACTGTGACTCATAAGAAAACCCCAAAATAAAAAGTTATAATCTTTTATTTTACACAATATGTATTTATTCTACAGTTTTTGATGTCCTGTTGAAAATATTTCTTTCAACTAAAAATCCAGCATACAGCCCTCTCCCCCTCCACACCCACCCCCCACCCCCCCACACACACAGAATAGAAAGAAATGGATCAAAATAACAGCTGCTCCAGAAAAAAGGTAGGACACTCACCAGTAATGGAGAATTAAAAACACGTTTATTAGACTACATAAGTGTATACGTGTCAAAATGGAGAGCTCAATAGCACTCCATTTTGACACACACACAAACACACACACAAACACACAAACATAGACTGCGCTCCTCAGGTGTAAACTCAAACTGATTACCAATTGATTGTATTAAGTGGATATAGCAAAGGTGAATGGCAAAGGTGAATGCAACAATGATATGGATGATTGACTCACACTGATAAAAATACATGCAATATGTTATAATGAAATGCTGAGTGCCAATGTTTAAAAAGCTGCTGTAAACACAAATATATGCCAGTGAACAATACAAATATAATAAAATGGCATGTGTTGGTAGTTATGACTACTGCACTAATGAATCCCTCCTGGATGATACTAAATAAATGATGACTGGAAAAATACAGAAAGAATGACACTAAGGGCCTCATGCAGTAAGCGTCGATTATGTGAAATCGGCAAGCTTACCGATTAGTCATGTTATTGGCGATTTTTCCTCTCCGTATGCAGTAAGTGCCGAATACATTCAAAATCAAGCCGAAAACAAATCCGCCCACTCTCACGATGATTAGCCGATCACACACAGGTGTATCGGCGTGCGTGGCGGGGTGCTGTTAGGTTGCCCAATCACAAATCTTGCTGAATCAGGCGAAACAAGCATGTATTGGATAGCGCGCCATATTTAAAGGCAACGTGTACTGCTAATCATTCTCTGTGTTGTTGGGAGTGAGAGAGAGAGAGACGCACAGAGCTTGGTGATTGAAGATTTGCATATTGACTGAGAGACTTGTTGTGTATTGGGTGAGCTTTGTCCATTGTTGTTTTGTTTTGTCTTGTTTTATATGTGGAAGTGTTTCGTGTGATTGGCTGTACATTTCTTGTCTGTTTTTTGTGAGTGCTGGAAGTATGCCCGCAAAGCGTGGGAAGAGTGATGCTGGTGGGAGTGGGAGTGCTACTCGTGCGAGTACGCGTCGGAGTGAACGTACTGTTCAGGGGAGTGATGTTGCTGGGAGTGCGAGTGGTGTTGCTGGGAGTGGGAGTGCTGGTGCTGCGAGTGGTGTTGCTGGGAGTGGGAGTGCTGTTGCTGGGAGTGGGAGTGCTGTTGCTGGGAGTGGGAGTGCTGTTGCTGGGAGTGGGAGTGCTGGTGCTGGGAGTGGGAGTGCTGGTGCTGGGAGTGGGAGTGCTGGTGCTGGGAGTGCTGGTGCTAGGAGTGGGAGTGCTGGTGCTAGGAGTGGGAGTGCTGGTGCTAGGAGTGGGAGTGCTGGTGCTGGGAGTGCTGCTGGTGGCGCAGTTGCTGATGGGGTGTCTGGTGGTGGCATGCTTGCTGGTGGCCAGCTTTTGGAGGCTCTTCCATTGGAAGAAGGAGAGTCCAGTCAGCACCAGCCAAGCTCTGACCCTAAACCTGCTCGGAAGAAACGTGTGGAGAAGCCACGTAATCCTCGCTTCAATGACCAGGAAAATACAGCTCTTGTCACTGGCATTCTGGAGCACTATGACAGTATATATGGACATTTACTAGGTAAGTGTACCTTTACATTTATTATTCAAATACATGTGATCCTAGGTCATCTGTGTTTTGTTCATATGCAAATATGGGTTCACAATATCTTTCTATGTTAATTAGTCTGGAAACACAGCTTTTTATCATGCCTTACAAGGACAACTAAACACAGGCGGTCAATTTGCCATAACTGCATACAATATGAATGCAACCTTGTTTACATGTATAGGTTTAGTAGTGAATGCTCATGTGCTTCACATATTATACATAAAACAGCATGTTTGCTATCTCTTGGAACAGCTAGCAGTGTAGGAAACTGGTGCTTCTATTATTATTAAGTTACCTCATATATTTTATATGTTTTTCAAGGGCGGACAAGTTCATCAAGCAGAAAAGAAATGTGGGACACAATAGTCATTGGTGTCAATGCGTGTGGGAATCATGTGAGGGACAAGCGGAATTGTCACAAGAGATTTGATGATATTAGGTCCAAATTGAAAAAGAAAATACAACAGCAACGCGTGCATGCTTCTGGCACTGGAGGTGGGCCGACACCACAACGTCTGATATTAACTCCATTGGAGGAGCTGCTTCGGGCAAAATTACTTCCCGTCGTCGTGGAAGGCTTACCTGGTGACCGTGATATTGGAATTTATCCCTCACAATTTCCACCAGGTGAGAAATATTACTGTACTAGGCGTGTCATTGCTTACAGTTATTTTGCATATTTACACTGCTTTTTATACTGTCTTCACAATATAAGCATACCTGCATCTATATATGTATATGTCTGATTCTGTATATATATATATCTCTCAAAATATACATATATGTTGTAGTCCTACTAAAAGCAGTAACTAATATAGCACGTGCCATTGCGTGCTCATTTACATGTGAATTCCCAAAATGCATTGCTGCAGTGGAAGCAATTGATAGTGGGCGAAGATGGGGAACAACAGGGTAGTACACATGTGTAACACATGCTAATGAGAAATTATTACTAGCTACAGGTACAGAACATAAATATGTATAATATTATTGTGTATTTTATTTATTTTACTCCGACAAACATGACATTACTGCCTATTTTAATCATGCATCAAATATATTGCATGCAACTGCCTACAAACATCACTTGCACTAACACATCTATAGTTGTTTATGAAAAGGTCCATTTTTGCTTTAACTCAAATACAGACAGCATAATTAGGCACACGTATCATATGTTATGTCATTGTTTTCATAACTTTAAAACTGCACACGACTATTTAGCTCATCTACTGTACCATTGTGTTAAAGCAGCTGCAATTAATATCTCATCACAGCATACACTTCAACAGAGGGGGTGGGGTTCAGCACACACACAAATTACAGGCTCATTTTAGGGTCAACTTAGTTCACACCATTTTCACCTGTTTCAAGTAATTGAAAGGTGTGGCTGATTAGGCTTTTTGGGGAAGGGAATAACGTTATTACAACCTGACTAGCACAACTGAAGTTAATCACACTCATTTGAAAGCTTCACTTTAGCTACTAAATGCCCCAACAACTCATTACTTATCAAAGCGTACGTCACACATTAGTTCACTCATATCTATAGTTGAACTACTATCAACAACACATTATCACACACTGCATGTGTTGTCTTGTTGAGTGACAGCCACATTCAGGTGTGCCACATCTTCTATTAATGTACCACACATATCCTCTACCAAAAACAACACTTTTTGCAATATGACCACCTTCATGATAACCATTGTGAATGGTCATCTCATGATAGTTATGTACATTATGATACTGATATTACTACACAACATATGATTTTTATGTACAAATTTAATCTATTTATCCTCACGCATTACTGCAGAAACATAGTATGTTTTATGTTAGGGAACTCAAAAGTTCTAAGTACACAGGCATGTACATTGTTATTACAACTATTTATGTTCACTTTCACACACACATTTTGGGTTAAGGAAATGATGCTGTTAGGTACTCATAAATACAGAACATACAATAACTGTTTGTTCAATATTTACACATGTAAATGTAAAACTTATGTTATTGTTATATATAGTTGCCCCTGGAGGACATGTGTCACCTGAGACGGAACAAGTGTCTTCACCTGGGTCAGCCAGCTCAACACACCTAGAAGGTGAGTGTATCAGTTGGTGGCCATATAATATGTGCTCTTCTTTTTTTTTTTTTTTTTGTAACTTAATTTTATTGGTTTATAATAGTATACAGTACAATACATTACACGATACATTATGTCATGGTGATTCTCCTTGTATCCGGAAATATAACTCTACTAATATCAGTGGAATAGAACTTCAACTTGTGGTCAGACTGGTGAGCCTAAAGTGGTATCAAGACATGGCTTGCAGTCAGAGTCCATATTACGGTGTCATACCCCCCTTCTAATCGGGGGGGATCAGGTGTACATTCTCTGTCCCCTAGTCAATAACTTCCCAATCGGCTAACCGTCTGACACCCTACTCATCCAGACGACGTATACATAGACAGATAGACAACTACATGGGTAGACAAACAAACGTGGAGACCGACAAACAATCAACCATACGGACGGACAAACCGGTAGACAAACATTGAACCAAGAGGAAGAAAAAAAAAAAAAAAAGGGGGGGGGGGGAAGAGGGGGTTGGAAGTATGGGGGTAGGGGTGGGTGTTAGTGATCGTGAGTGTGTCTTAGAGTTGTTACGCGGCCTCTCTAGGTGTGTTGCCTGGCTGGAATGTGGTCATCCGATGCAGAGCATGGGTGTAGTACACCTCTCCCAAGGAGAACGGACCTGAAAACTATCATAGCCAGATTGATGTCCTTTCTATCCCCGGGATATCTGTCTGTGCCAACCAAGGCGTCCAGACTTTTAGATAATTGTCGCCAGTGTCGTTAACCAGACTCGTTAACTTTTCCATCTGGCAGATAAACCAAATACGATTCCGAATTTTTGGGATGGTTGGTATGTCTGAGCTTTTCCATAGTGCTGCGATCTCACACCGCGTTGCAATTGCAAAGTGAGCAATAAGTTTATTGTGAGCTTTAGAGAGACCCGCTAGTGGTCTGTTCAAGAGAAACAGCCACGGGTCTGGGGGAATAGTGAGATCAAACAGTCTCTGTATCCAAAGTCTAATTGTCTCCCAAAATGAGGAGATCCGCGGGCAAGACCACAGCATATGTAGCAGGTCTGCTGATCCTCCACATTGGCGTGGGCACAGCGGGGAGGATCCCGGCACGAACCTTGATAATTTTAGTGGGGTAAGGTACCATCGCATCAGGACCTTATATGCGTTCTCCTTGAGAGTGGTACATATGGAACACTTTGCTGTGGCTAGAAAAATAGCACTCCAGTCCTCGTCTTCCAGACATTTCCCGATGTCTGCTTCCCATCGTGATCTAAATGAGGGTATCTCATGGGCTTGTTCACTAGAACTGATCACCTCGCTGTATAGCCGCGAGGTAAGTCCCTTTGTGTCGGTCTCTGCCAGACAGAGCTTTTCGAAGGATGTCAATGGTGGGTACGGGGCAAATTTGTTGTAGAATGCCCTTATCTGGAGGTATCTAAAGAATTCTGAGTGGGGGATCTCTTTTTCTAATCTGACATGATCAAACGTCTTAATTTTTCTGTCATGGCCTTGTATTGTATTGTATTGTATGTCTTTATTTATATAGCGCCATTAGTGTACATAGCGCTTCACAGTAGTAATACATGTGGTAATCAAATAAATAACAGATAATATAAATAACAGATCATGGGAATAAGTGCTTTAGACATAAAAGTAACATTTCGGAAGAGGAGTCCCTGCCCCGAGGAGCTTACAGTCTAATTGGTAGGTAGGGAGAACGTACAGAGACAGTAGGAGGGAGTTCTGGTAAGTGCGTCTGCAGGGGGCCAAGCATTATGTATCGTGTTTAGAATATCCACAGTGCTATTCATATGCTTCTTTAAGCAAGTGTGTCTTAAGGTGGGTCTTAAAGGTGGATAGAGAGGGTGCTAGTCGGGTACTGAGGGGAAGGGCATTCCAGAGGTGTGGGGCAGTCAGTGAAAAAGGTTTAAGGCGGGAGAGGGCTTTAGATACAAAGGGGGTAGAAAGAAGACATCCTTGAGAAGAACGCAAGAGTCTGGATGGTGCATACCGAGAAATTAGGGATGAGATATAAGGAGGGGCAGAAGAATGTAAAGCTTTAAAAGTGAGGAGAAGAATGGAGTGTGAGATGCGGGATTTGATCGGAAGCCAGGAGAGGGATTTCATGAGGGGAGATGCTGAGACAGATCTAGGAAAGAGTAGAGTGATTCTGGCAGCAGCATTTAGGATATATTGTAGGGGAGACAGGTGAGAGGCAGGAAGGCCGGACAGCAGGAGGTTACAGTAATCAAGACGGGAGAGAATGAGGGCCTGAGTCAGAGTTTTAGCAGTCGAACAACAGAGGAAAGGGCGTATCTTAGTTATATTGCGGAGGAAAAAGCGACAAGTTTTAGAAATGTTTTGAATGTGAGGGGCGAATGAGAGACAGGAGTTGAACGTGACCCCTAGGCAGCGTGCTTGGGCTACTGGGTGAATGATTGTAGTTCCAACAGTAATGTGGAAGGAGGTAGTAGGGCCAGGTTTGGGAGGAAGTATGAGGAGCTCTGTTTTAGCCATGTTGAGTTTAAGGCGTCGGAGGGCCATCCAGGATGATATAGCAGAGAGAAATTCAGAAACTTTGGTTTGTACAGCAGGTGTAAGGTCAGGTGTTGAAAAGTATATTTGTGTGTCGTCGGCATAGAGGTGATAATTAAACCCAAAAGATGTTATTAGGTCACCTAGAGAGAGTGTGTACAGAGAAAAGAGAAGAGGTCCCAGGACAGAGCCCTGGGGTACCCCCACAGAGAGATCAATAGAGGAGGAGGAGGTGTTAGCAGAAGAGACACTAAAAGTACGATGGGAGAGGTAGGATGAGATCCAGGATAGAGCTTTGTTCCGAATACCTAGAGTATGGAGAATGTGGAGGAGAAGAGGGTGGTCCACGGTGTCAAATGCTGCAGAGAGGTCGAGCAATATGAGCAGAGTGTAATGACCTCTGTCTTTGGCAGCATGGAGGTCGTCAGTTATTTTGGTGAGGGCTGTTTCGGTGGAGTGAGCAGTGCGGAAGCCAGATTGTAGAGGGTCTAGGAGAGAATAGGTGTTGAGAAAATGGAGCAAGCGAGAGAATACAAGACGTTCAAGTAGTTTAGAGGCAAAAGGCAGGAGGGAGACAGGTCTATAGTTAAAAAGACAGGTAGGGTCAAGCTTGCTGTTTTTGAGTAATGGTATGACTGTTGCATGTTTGAAGGAGGATGGAAAGGTTCCAGAGCAGAGGGAGGAGTTAAAAATGTGTGTAAGCGTAGGGATTATAGTAGGAGCTAGAGGTTTTAGGAGATGGGAGGGAATGGGGTCAAGAGGGCAAGTGGTAGAGGGAGAAGAGGAGATCAACAGCGACACATCCTCCTCTGAGACAGTGGAAAAAGACTCAAGGAAGGCAGGAGGAGAGTTAGGAAGAGGTGTAGGATGGGGGGAAGAAACAGAGGGGATGTTCTGCCGTATGGATTCCACCTTTTCTTTAAAATAGTCAGCAAAGTCCTGAGCGGAGATGGAGGAAGGAGAGGCAGCTGAGGGTGGTTTGAGTAGAGTATCAAAGACAGAGAACAGTCGGCGTGGGTTAGACTTGTGCATGTTGATTAGTGCAGAAAAGTAGGCTTGTTTAGCTTGCGAGAGGGCAGAGTTGAAACAGGATAGCATAAATTTGTAGTGAAGGAAGTCTGCGAGAGTGTGAGACTTCCTCCAGAGGCGTTCAGAGGAACGAGTGGAGGAACGCAGCATGCGCGTGTGGGAATTTAGCCAGGGTCTGGGGTTAGAAGGGCGAGGGCGGCAGAGAGAAAGCGGGGCATGTAGATCAAGAGACGAGGACAAGACAGAGTTGTACTTTCTGACCAGGTTGTCAGGGTCTGTAGCAGAGCTGAGAGAGGAGAGGGAGGAGTGTAAAGTGGACTCAAAGTCAGGTAAGTGAATAGAGCGCAGGTTTCTGCAGAACCGGGGTGTAGATGGAGGTGGAGAAGGGGAGAAGCGAGATAAAGAGAATGAGATGAGATGATGGTCAGAGAGAGGAAAAGGGGAAATGGAGAAATCAGAGAGAGAGAAGTTTTTAGTGAAAACCAGGTCTAAGTAGTGGCCATCCTTGTGGGTGCTGGCTGCAGTCCACTGTTGAAGGCCAAAAGAAGAGGTAAGAGAAAGAAAGCGGGAAGTCCAAGAGAGAGAGGGGTCATCAATGTGGCAATTGAAGTCCCCAAGGAGAAGAACAGGGGAGTCTGAGGAGAGAAAGAAAGAGAGCCAGGATTCAAAGTGAGAGAGAAAGGCAGAAGGGGGATGAGTAGAGGTAGGTGGGCGATAGATGACCGCCACATGGACAGGGAGAGGAGAGAAGATCTGGACAGTGTGAGCCTCAAAGGAGGGAAAAGCAAGAGAGGGGGGAATAGGAAGGGTTCGGTAACGGCAGACAGAGGAGAGCAGGAGCCCCACGCCTCCACCCCTGCCATCAGGGCGCGGAGTGTGGGAGAAGGAAAGGCCACCATAGGAGAGGGCAGCTTCCAGAGCAGAGTCAGACTGAGTGAGCCAGGTCTCAGTTATAGCAAAGAGAAGCAGGGAGTGAGAGAGAAAGAAGTCATGTACAGAGAGGAACTTGTTAGAGAGGGAGCGAGCATTCCAAAGGGCACAGGAGAAAGGGAGAGAGGAGGGAGGGTGGCAGGGGATGGGTATGAGGTTGGAGGGGTTGACACCAGAAGGAGTAGAAGTTGCATGTGGGAGGCGAGGACGAGAGCAAGTTGAAATAAGACAGGGACCAGGATTGGGAGAGATATCCCCAGAAGCAAGGAGGAGAAGCATGGATAGAAAGAGGATGTGTGAGGAGGATTTGTAGGGGTGTTTTTTAGTGCAGGGGAAATAGCTGTGTGGTGTCAGAGGACGCAGGTAAGAAAGGAGTTCATGTGAACTGAGAAGTGGTGAAGAAAGGAGAGATGGAGATATATGAATAGAGTTTGAGACATACTGAGGCTGGTAAAAAGAAGTGCATAATTTGAGAAGAAGTGAAGTCACAGCAAATATAAATGGTAAAGGCAGCATCACAGCAGTAATGATGCAGTCTGGTATTGATGATATCCTCCTTTCCAGCGTAGTTCAAATGCAGGAATCAGGGCCAGATAGGGTGTCCACTTCTTCCTCACTTCTTTTGAACTTCCTTTTAAACTTCAGTTGTTCAATAGTCATGCCACTTATAATGGGCTACTTGGATATGGGCTGCAAGCAGACTAGCTGTTCTGACTGGGTTTATATAGGCCTAAAAAGTCACCTGACAATGTTGTTCTGTCTGTTTAATTAGCACATCTGAGGCACATTCAAACAAATGGTTTTCTACACAGGGTGTTCCCTGCCTAGGTGGCAACACTTAATTTGATTAGGGGTAGACAGAAAACAGCATTCAGATATGGATTTTACCTAGCATTGGATCACTTGCATATACTATATAATACACACAGCAGAGGATTTAGAGATGGATTTTACCTAGCATTGGATCACTTGCATATACTATATAATACACACAGCAGAGGATTTAGAGATGGATTTTACCTAGCATTGGATCACTTGCATATACTATATAATACACACAGCAGAGGATTTAGAGATGGATTTTACCTAGCATTGGATCACTTGCATATACTATATAATACACACAGCAGAGGATTTAGAGATGGATTTTACCTAGCATTGGATCACTTGCATATACTATATAATACACACTGCAGAGGATTTAGAGATGGATTTTACCTAGCATTGGATCACTTGCATATACTATATAATACACACAGCAGAGGATTTAGAGATGGATTTTACCTAGCATTGGATCACTTGCATATACTATATAATACACACAGCAGAGGATTTAGAGATGGATTTTACCTAGCATTGGATCACTTGCATATACTATATAATACACACAGCAGAGGATTTAGAGATGGATTTTACCTAGCATTGGATCACTTGCATATACTATATAATACACACAGCAGAGGATTTAGAGATGGATTTTACCTAGCATTGGATCACTTGCATATACTATATAATACACACAGCAGAGGATTTAGAGATGGATTTTACCTAGCATTGGATCACTTGCATATACTATATAATACACACAGCAGAGGATTTAGAGATGGATTTTACCTAGCATTGGATCACTTGCATATACTATATAATACACACAGCAGAGGATTTAGAGATGGATTTTACCTAGCATTGGATCACTTGCATATACTATATAATACACACAGCAGAGGATTTAGAGATGGATTTTACCTAGCATTGGATCACTTGCATATACTATATAATACACACAGCAGAGGATTTAGAGATGGATTTTACCTAGCATTGGATCACTTGCATATACTATATAATACACACAGCAGAGGATTTAGAGATGGATTTTACCTAGCATTGGATCACTTGCATATACTATATAATACACACAGCAGAGGATTTAGAGATGGATTTTACCTAGCATTGGATCACTTGCATATACTATATAATACACACAGCAGAGGATTTAGAGATGGATTTTACCTAGCATTGGATCACTTGCATATACTATATAATACACACAGCAGAGGATTTAGAGATGGATTTTACCTAGCATTGGATCACTTGCATATACTATATAATACACACAGCAGAGGATTTAGAGATGGATTTTACCTAGCATTGGATCACTTGCATATACTATATAATACACACAGCAGAGGATTTAGAGATGGATTTTACCTAGCATTGGATCACTTGCATATACTATATAATACACACAGCAGAGGATTTAGAGATGGATTTTACCTAGCATTGGATCACTTGCATATACTATATAATACACACAGCAGAGGATTTAGAGATGGATTTTACCTAGCATTGGATCACTTGCATATACTATATAATACACACAGCAGAGGATTTAGAGATGGATTTTACCTAGCATTGGATCACTTGCATATACTATATAATACACACAGCAGAGGATTTAGAGATGGATTTTACCTAGCATTGGATCACTTGCATATACTATATAATACACACAGCAGAGGATTTAGAGATGGATTTTACCTAGCATTGGATCACTTGCATATACTATATAATACACACAGCAGAGGATTTAGAGATGGATTTTACCTAGCATTGGATCACTTGCATATACTATATAATACACACAGCAGAGGATTTAGAGATGGATTTTACCTAGCATTGGATCACTTGCATATACTATATAATACACACAGCAGAGGATTTAGAGATGGATTTTACCTTCCAGATCTTTAATCCGATTATAACCTTTCTTTTTCCAAATTGATATATTGCCTACCGATAGGCCTGGCACGAACTCGGAATTGTTCCACAGGGGTGACATCATAGAGCGTGTCGTTGTGAGGGAATGTTTAAATTTTGCGGCCTCCCAGATTGACAATGAGTTGGTCATTGAGGATAGCGGCGTATTAGCGCCTTTTCGCACTGTTTTGGGGAGCCAGATTAGATTACTTAATTCTATAGGTTCACATGCTGCGCTCTCTAATTCGACCCATCTCTTGGATCTCGGGTCCGACTGCCATTGTATAATTTGGCTCAACTGTGCCGCTTTGTAATATGATAACAGGCAGGGTACCGCTAGGCCCCCAGCCAAGACCGGCCTTTTCATATTGATTTTGTTGACTCTTGGTTTTTTACCTCCCCATATAAACTTGGAGATGTCGGATTGAAGTGAGTGCAGGTCCTTCAATCTGAGTGGCACTGAGAGAGTTTGGAAGAGATATAAGATACGGGGGAGTAAGTTCATTTTAACACTATGGATTCTTCCTATCCAGGAGATCCTTTTAGATGTCCACTTTTGTAGGTCTGATTTTAGGGTCCGGATTAGGTTGGGGTAATTTGCGTCGTATATTTCTTTGACGTTTCTGGTGATGTGGACACCCAGATATTTTATAGATTTGTGTTGCCAGTGAAATTTAAAGTTTAGTTTTAATAATTTTTCTATGTGTCTGGGGAGATTGACATTGAGAGCCTCAGATTTGGACTGATTGATTTTGAAGCCGGAAATTTTAGAAAACCGGTTCAGCAGGTCAAATAGGTTCGGTAGTGAGGTGAGGGGTTTAGTGATCATCAAGAGGATGTCATCTGCGTACAGGGCCGCTTTATGGGTTTGGGAGTATGCGTTTAACCCTGAGATGTCAGGGTTTCCTCTGATTTGCGCCGCCAGTGGTTCGATACAGAGGGCGAATAGGAGGGGTGATAATGGGCAACCCTGTCTCGTACCACTCTTAATTTGGAAGGGCCGAGAGGGGTAGCCTTGATGCACAACCCTGGCGGTGGGGTTAGAGTACAGCGATAAAATCGCGTCACTCACCCGATCTCCAAAGCTAAATGCCGCAAGCGTCTCCTTCAGGTAGGGCCAGTCTATCCTATCGAAAGCCTTTTCGGCGTCCAGACTTAACAACATACTTTGAGCAGTGTCATTAGTGGCCAAATCTATCAGATCTATAAATCGACGGGTATTATCTGCGGCTTGTCTGCACTTGATAAATCCGACCTGATCTGGATGTATAAGTCTGGGTAGGATAAGACATATTCTATTGGCCAGCAACTTAGCATACAGCTTGATATCCGTATTGATTAGTGATATGGGCCTATAACTTTTGCAATCTAGTGGGTCTTTCCCTGGCTTAGGAATGATTGATATAGACGCCTGTAACATCTCTTTGGGGATGGGGGCTCCCGCTAAAATAGCGTTGAATACTTGGAGCAATCGTGGGGCAAGCAACTTGATAAATTTCTTGTAGTATAACCCTGAGAAGCCATCTGGCCCCGGTGCCTTTGAAGGTTTAAGTTCCATAATGGCCTGTGTCAACTCCTCATGTGTGAAGTCGGCATTTAGGCTGGCTTTGTCTGATTCTGTCAATCTCACCAGATTGGAGCTAGCCAGGAAATCTCTTAGCTTACTGCTCGTGTTAGGATTGTGTGCCACTTTCTCACCATTATAGAGCGTCTCATAGAAGGAGCCAAATTCATCTACTATCTTTTGGGGGTTGGAAGTAGGGGTACCATATTTTAAGCGTAAAGCTTGGATGTTGTATTTAGATTGCCTGTCTTTCAGCATGCGGGCCAGCATCGTATCCGGCCTGTTTGCTTTTTCGTAAAATTTCCTCTTTGACCAACTCAATGAATTATCAGCCCTGGAGGTCAATATCATGTTTAATTCAATTTTAGTGTCTTTTACCTCTTGTAAGGTTTGCGGATCTAGTTTCTTTTTATGCTTGGTGGAGAGAGCTTGTAATTTAGTTTGGAGCGTGACAATTTTTGCCTCTCTCTCTTTTTTTCGTCTAGCTGTGATATTTATGAGGGTACCTCGGAGAGTCGCTTTATGCGCCTCCCAGAGGACCAGATGTGAGGAGACAGAGCCGGCATTTACTTTGAAAAACTGGTCTATCTCATTACCCACAGTATCACAGATCTCTGGAATTTTTAGAATGGATTCATTTAGCTTCCAGTTCGTTCCTGGTCTACCTGTTTGAATATTGTTGCACCGGAGCTCTATGGGTGCGTGGTCAGACCATGAAATATCATGGATCTCTGCTTGGGTGACCTTGGGGACCAGGTGGCAGGACACAGCGAAGTAATCGATCCTACTGTATGAGCTATGTGGGTGCGAGAAGAATGTGTAATTTCTATCTGCTGGATGTAGCTCTCTCCATATGTCTATTAGTTGGTTACATTTGAGACCTCTGCGTAGGGATATACCTGCTCCTTTATTGTGTAGGGTAACTCCACCTGATCTGTCCATGTGAGGTTGTAGGACCATATTAAAGTCTCCTGCTAAGACCACGCTTCCCTGCGCAACCAAGTTTAGGGTTCTAAAGAATTTTTCGAAGAAGATTGCACTTTTTTCGCAGGGGGCATATATACAAGCGATTGTGATCTTCTGTCCCCTAATAGTTCCAACTATTATAATATACCTGCCATCTTTATCCCGTTTGGTTATAAGGCCTTCGAAAGGAATGCTATTACGGATTAGGATGGCAACTCCACGCTTTTTGACTTCAGCAGAGGCCGAAAAAACCTGGGAGAAGTCTTTATCAAGATATTTGGGGGTATTGGTTTTGCTGAAATGTGTCTCCTGTAGGAGCAACACATCTGCATGTTTTCTTTTATAATCTGTGAAGGCTAGCTTGCGTTTAGTGGGGTTGTTAAAGCCCTGCACATTGTGAGATATAAAAGTCAACGCCATTTATTGCTGTGTGTGGCTACGCGCATCACTATGTTGCTTGACTTACCCGTGAAATACATGTGTTGGGCCGGACGTTCACTTTCTTCAGGACGCATATTCGAAGGTACGTATTTGAGGGTAGGGTAAGGAGGGAGTGGGAGGCAGCGGGGAGGGAGGGGGAGGGGAGGGGGGGACTGGGAGGAGCACATGAGGGTCAACACAAAGGGGGTTGGGTTCACGACACAAAACAACAAATACTCTAATGTACAAAAAACAAATAGGAACATGAAGACAAGGGCCCACTCCGGGAGCCCCCGGGGGTGGCCCTTGCGCCCAAGGGATGGATCCTTTGGCCCAGACTGACGACGGGATCTCCCCTGCCTGCTGGGTCCTGGCTTCCCTGGGACTTGTTTGCGACCCCTATTCTGTAGGGATCGTAGCGGGGGACACATACACGCCGATCAGGGGACTGTCCTGCCGGCGCATCTCCTTTAAACAGACAACAGTTAAATAACAGTATAACTTATAACCATATAATATGTGCTCTTCTATATGTTATGTTGTCATGTTCATTATTTGTTTTGCACATCTTCTTTAAATAGGATTACTTAGTGTCAGTGAAAATGAAGTGTAAGGCAACATGTATTGTGTTAGTGATGTTAACTATCATGTAGGAGTTGTGAGTTTACAGCAAGTTTTCATTCACTCATATTTCATACTGAGTCCAAACATTATTCTTAAGTCAAGGTAGTTTTTAATGTGAGGTTATAAAACGTATGGAAACATGTTAGTTGTTACTTATGACACAGTAGAATTACATAGTAACACAGCAGAGATTAACATGCCATTTAATAATGTGTACATTTATTTGTAGAACATGATGATGAGGATTATGATGATGATGATGATGATGATGCCGCCATAGACACACAAATACAAGCAAGTGACCATGAAGAGGTTCCAATTGAAACTGTTTTACCGCCAAATCGTCCAGCAACTACCACATACGATGCAATTGTAGCTTCTGAGGGAAAAATTGTGGAAGCAGAAAATCGTCGCCATTCTGACCTGATGACAGTGCTGGAAAGGATGATTGCACTGCAGGAAAAAACAGTTTCACAATTGGCACATCTCCACAGAGTCTTCATTGAAGTGCCTAAACAGTTGCAAAAAATCAACACCTCATTCGAAGCATTAGTTGTTCAGCAAACACAAGCTAATTACTTGAGAATGACTAATGTACCACAATTCAACTTGAACACCTCACAGGCAGGATCTGTTCATGCTGGTCAGTTTTCACCACATGCTTCTGATCTTCATTCACCAGGTCCGAATGTTACCGGTCAAGTAGCAGACATTGCTGTGCAGGTTCCTGACGACATCCTACCGCTGCCATCTGTACAAAATCAGCAGCTGACACCTACAAAGGAGGCGACAAAAACAAAACACAAGCAGTTACTACTGACCAGTTTTTGGTCAAAAACAAAAAAAGACACACATGAAACAGACCAACCATCACTTGTGCAGTGTCTACCAACTTGCTCACATGTGTCAGTGGGCACAAGCCCTGTCGGTGAGTCACTGGCCACAAGCCCTGTCCGTGAACAGTCACTACCCACAAGCCCTGTAAGTGAGTCACTGCCCAAAAGCCCTGTCGGTGAACAGTAACTGCCCAAAAGCCCTGTAGGTGAACAGTCACTGCCCAAAAGCCCTGTAGGTGAACAGTCACTGCCCAAAAGCCCTGTAGGTGAACAGTCACTGCCCAAAAGCCCTGTAGGTGAACAGTCACTGCCCAAAAGCCCTGTAGGTGAGTCACTGGCCACAAGCCCTGCCCGTGAAGTGCCAGAGGCCAGTCAAAGTGGCTCTGTTGTGGCTAAAGTTGTTGCCAAACGAAAAAGGAAAATACAAGAGACAACAAGCAGGCCTGTTACTCGATCTCAAAAGGAACAAAATAAATAAATGTTATAATTCACTAAATATGTCTTTGGCCTTGTTTTGTTGACTTCAGATTATCTAATTAATATTGTATGTATGCAGAAGACTGTGTTATTTCCAAACTTTCAAGTATGTTCTTGTACACGTGAAGTTTTGGAAATGTTAACAGTCCTAATTAAAGAATAGTGTTATAAATATTGATGTATTAATAGTCAGTTCAGTAATGGTCCACCAGGAGCCAGTTGCTAAGTTTAGAGAAGCTGCCATTGACTTTGCAGCAAAACATTGCATTTGGGTGTGTTACTTGATGTAATCATTGCATGTGCATATTATTCACATGCAATTAAAAAAAAACCTATTTAACTGCAAACATCTTTCTTGTACGTGTACAGCAGGATTATGTGTAAAATATTACTTACCTTTGCCTTGCTTGGGCATTGTAATGTTGTCCTTTAATCATTTATGTGTTCTTGTTTCAAGAACATCTCTGAATTTATACTAATATATATGTAGTATGTATGCATATATGAACACACACACACACACACACACTGTGTGTGTGTGTGTGTGTGTGTGTGTATGTATATATAGTACTATCTAAACTGGTATAGATGTATTTACAAAAAACATACACTTCATGCTTCCTTGTGAAAACACAGTATTTTAATAATACAGGCCTAATGTTTGAAAACTATACTAAGTGTGAGCCTCTAACAGTATTGGGCGCAAACAAATGTTTATTACTTAATTCACTCATGTTTATCACCATTTAAATAGGTTTCATACAAGGCCTACTTACTGGCATCAATATGTTGTGTGTACTCCTGCAATATAAAAAAAAAAAAAAAGATACATTATATATATATATATATATATATATATATATATATATATATATATATATATATATATATATATATATATATATATATATATATATACATATACATATATACACACACACACACACACACACACACATATATATATATATACACACACACACTATATATATATATATATATATATATATATATATATATAAATATATATACACAATATATATATATTCCATCTCCGCTCAGGACTTTGCTGACTATTTTAAGGAAAAGGTGGAATCCATACGGCAGAACATCCCCTCTGTTTCTTCCCCCCATCCTACACCTCTTCCTAACTCTCCTCCTGCCTTCCTTGAGTCTTTTTCCACTGTCTCAGAGGAGGATGTGTCGCTGTTGATCTCCTCTTCTCCCTCTACCACTTGCCCTCTTGACCCCATTCCCTCCCATCTCCTAAAACCTCTAGCTCCTACTATAATCCCTACGCTTACACACATTTTTAACTCCTCCCTCTGCTCTGGAACCTTTCCATCCTCCTTCAAACATGCAACAGTCATACCATTACTCAAAAACAGCAAGCTTGACCCTACCTGTCTTTCTAACTATCGACCTGTCTCCCTCCTGCCTTTTGCCTCTAAACTACTTGAACGTCTTGTATTCTCTCGCTTGCTCCATTTTCTCAACACCTATTCTCTCCTAGACCCTCTACAATCTGGCTTCCGCACTGCTCACTCCACCGAAACAGCCCTCACCAAAATAACTGACGACCTCCATGCTGCCAAAGACAGAGGTCATTACACTCTGCTCATATTTCTCGACCTCTCTGCAGCATTTGACACCGTGGACCACCCTCTTCTCCTCCACATTCTCCATACTCTAGGTATTCGGAACAAAGCTCTATCCTGGATCTCATCCTACCTCTCCCATCGTACTTTTAGTGTCTCTTCTGCTAACACCTCCTTCTCCTCTATTGATCTCTCTGTGGGGGTACCCCAGGGCTCTGTCCTGGGACCTCTTCTCTTTTCTCTGTACACACTCTCTCTAGGTGACCTAATAACATCTTTTGGGTTTAATTATCACCTCTATGCCGACGACACACAAATATACTTTTCAACACCTGACCTTACACCTGCTGTACAAACCAAAGTTTCTGAATGTCTCTCTGCTATATCATCCTGTATGGCCCTCCGACGCCTTAAACTCAACATGGCTAAAACAGAGCTCCTCATACTTCCTCCCAAACCTGGCCCTACTACCTCCTTCCACATTACTGTTGGAACTACAATCATTCACCCAGTAGCCCAAGCACGCTGCCTAGGGGTCACGTTCGACTCCTCTCTCACATTCGCCCCTCACATTCAAAATATTTCTAAAACTTGTTGCTTTTTCCTCCGCAATATAACTAAGATACGCCCTTTCCTCTGTTGTTCGACTGCTAAAACTCTGACTCAGGCCCTCATTCTCTCCCGTCTTGATTACTGTAACCTCCTGCTGTCCGGCCTTCCTGCCTCTCACCTGTCTCCCCTACAATCTATCCTAAATGCTGCTGCCAGAATCACTCTACTCTTTCCTAGATCTGTCTCAGCATCTCCCCTCATGAAATCCCTCTCCTGGCTTCCGATCAAATCCCGCATCTCACACTCCATTCTTCTCCTCACTTTTAAAGCTTTACATTCTTCTGCCCCTCCTTACATCTCATCCCTAATTTCTCGGTATGCACCATCCAGACTCTTGCGTTCTTCTCAAGGATGTCTTCTTTCTACCCCCTTTGTATCTAAAGCCCTCTCCCGCCTTAAACCTTTTTCACTGACTGCCCCACACCTCTGGAATGCCCTTCCCCTCAGTACCCGACTAGCACCCTCTCTATCCACCTTTAAGAACCACCTTAAGACACACTTGCTTAAAGAAGCATATGAATAGCACTGTGGATATTCTGAACACGATACATAATGCTTGGCCCCCTGCAGACGCACTTACCAGAACTCCCTCCTCCTGTCTCTGTACGTTCTCCCTACCTACCAATTAGACTGTAAGCTCCTCGGGGCAGGGACTCCTCTTCCGAAATGTTACTTTTATGTCTAAAGCACTTATTCCCATGATCTGTTATTTATATTATCTGTTATTTATTTGATTACCACGTGTATTACTACTGTGAAGCGCTATGTACACTAATGGCGCTATATAAATAAAGACATACATATATATATATATATATATATATATATATATATATATATATATATATATATACACAATATACATATAGTACAATATACACTTTATATATATATATATATATTTATCAGAGAGATATATGTATATATATATATAGATACACACGTATTTAAACTCATGCAGACAGGGAGTTAACCAGACTTTCAAATACACACAGAAATGTATGCGGGAAAGAAACATTTCATTTTGCAGGTGTGTGTATTTACTGATATGGCTGTCTAAGCACTATTTTCACACAGTGCTCTTTGTTATTTTGCAAGAAAACTCAATGTTACTTAATTACAAGTGTAGGAATGTTTTCAGAAACGAGATAAAAAAAAGGATACATGTTTGTCCCACAAGCGGCTATCAAAAACCACAAATGTTCAACCAATTAAAACTACAAATCCAATTGGCGTTTGAAATGAGGAGTAAAAGTTTATACTTTTGTTGACCTTGAAAAGGAAACACAGAAATTTGTTAGCCATTGAGCAGTTTCATTTTTATGAGCAAAGGACAAATACCTGCACACATCTTTTGTGCTAATCTGCAATGGCTGAAGAATTCGTTAAAAATCAAAATCCGCAGTTAGGGTATAAATACATGGTATCAGAAGCAATTTTATCAACTTGCGGACACAAAGCAAGCACACGCCAAATCTATGATTTGATTCGAGCAAAATATCCTTATTACCAAGACCGTGGGCATGCGCGCAATTTTAATTCCTCAGTAAGATTCACTTTATCAACTAATGACTGTTTTGAACTTGTGCAGGATAAGCTAGAAGACAAGTATGGTTTCTGGAAGATTGCGAAGGAAAAACATTTCACCGTCAAAGAGGGCACACATATTGTGCTTAAAGGCATATTTATTCCTAATGCCAATAGCAATGGATCCGCTACTACTGTTCCGTGTGAATCGATACCTGCAGCAATATCTGCACCCTCCATTCCTGAAACCCACATTGTACAAGAACAAAACTACTATGATTATGTAGCAAGCCTTTCAGCAGAAAATGCATTGGAATGGGTACCCGAAGAAATGAACCTACCTCCGGACCAATTGTTTGAAGAAAGCAGTGGCGATTCCTATGAGCGCTTCATGGAGGAGATGTGTGACATACTGGATTCAGCGTTTGGGTCAAGCGTGGATGAAAATGCCTTGCATTTCTGGAGCGACCAGTTGCAGGCAGACGAAGAGTTAATTCTAGAAGAATGGTAAATATAACAATCGTTATGCGTTGACTCTGCGTTTAAATTTTTTATTTTTTTTAACCACCATTTTCACTTTCAATGCGTGGATACAGCGTAACATTGCACACTGCATAACATGTAGCGATCACAAAGAAATTGTTTCCTAATACAATATAGTAGAACGTGAAAGAGTAGTACACATTGCTGACGGAATAAATATACGTACTTTCCTATCCCTTAAAACATATTAGCAACATTTTACCATAACTCTAACACATACCTGTTTTGTTATCATGCAACATCTACAACATTTAAAACCGGGTCCACCACGTATGACGTGGGACCCTTGTCATGGGCCAAGGCGTCCTTAAAAAGGATTACGGATGTAAGTCCCGCCCCCAAGCGACGTGCGCGCCTCAAACCTATTGGCTGTCATGTTTTGTTATAGTAACGGTAACTGCAGTGTGTCATGTGTGCGGCTCAGTGTTTGTAGGCGTCAACTGGGCGTTAGCCGAATGTTAATTGAGTGGGAGGAGTGTTAGCGTGCATTTCACGCTGGTTTAACATGACGTCACACGTATTGCATTTGCGCATTGTGTTATCGGCCGTCCTTTCTGTCCAAACACGTCTGTTTAAAAAGAATACAGATGTACTCGTTTAGAACGAATGTAGTTTCGTCTTCATTGTATTTGAAATAAAGATTTTATGTTTACTGGTATTTTCAACATGTATTGAACGCACAACGTACGCTTTGTTTTGCGCATGCGCTAACAGTTAGTGGAGCCAAGCGTGAAGTGCGTGCGCACACTAAGATGTGCGCGCACATTTTTCAGTATACAGGCAACGTTCACTTCATATACATAGTTATGCCTGCTACAAATTTAAAGAAACATTACATACTGATGTACACTTGTACTTCTAACATATAAGTGAGTGACGTGTGTATGTACACAATCATATAGAGCTGTGTAACGCGTTGTCACGGATACATATATAGTAAGGTGCCATATTTGACCATCATGTGTTTGCTGTATTTCAGAGATGTCGGGGAAGATACAATCGGATCAATGTATGATTTCAGAAGAGTCTACCTTTATATGAGATGATTGTGAGGAGGAGCCACCGACTACTATACTACATATGGAACTAATTTTATATTGCTTGCAGCGCTTATTAACAAACAATTAAAAATGTGATACCCTTATGCCTATATTGCATAAGCACTTAACATAATGATGTTGCAAAATAGTGCCTCATGAATTTTTATTGAGTGTTCTTTAATGACTACTATCATTTTATGGCATGGTGTGTTTTATATATAACAACCATTCCCACTCTGCTAACACATTTGTGTATTCTATTGTGTAATGGAACGTATGACTGTCGAAACTATGTAATAATAATAATAATAATAATAATAATAATTATAATATGAGCATGTTCATGTATAGCGCTGCTAGTTGTACACAGCGCTTTACAGACACATTTTTCAGGCTGAGGTCCCTGGCCCGTGGAACTTACAATTTATTTATTGCCGCCTGAGGCACAGGGAGATAAAGTGACTTGCCCAAGGTCACAAGGAGCCGACACCGGGAATTGAACCAGACTCCCCTGCTTCAAACTCTCAGTGCCAGTGTGTGTCTTTACTCACTGAGCCACTCCTTCTCCCAATGTAAAGGACACTTACAACCAACTAGCCATTTATTGTTAAAAATCTCTTGTTACATGGGTATGTTGATAAAATGGTTTGGGACTGTAGCAAATAATGTTATTGGCCAGATGTTGTGGTCCCCTACAATGCATGATGTTCTGAATATGACATCAACATCATGTAATGAAGTACGTTTCTGTGTATATTTCATTAACCTAACTAACTATAGTTTACTGTGTTTATTAAACGTTCTAAAAATACATAGTATAGTCAATATGATGATATAAGCTACCATAATAAAGCTGGTGTTATCATTTGTCGGTGTTATACATGGATCCTACACAAATTGATACAGACACAAACAGTTGTCTTAAAAAGTGTGTATATGCTAATGTGCACGTGATTGACGTTACAATTGTGAGAATACTTGATAATTATCATCATGATAATGATGAAGTGACGTGATTTATATTCCAAAAATATTACCAACATTGTCATATTGGTAAATTAGAAATGCTAAATGACAGTAACATTTGCGACAAAATTGTCTTTTCTGTTAATAGTTTTACACTTTGTACATGTAGGACACATCCACACACGTGTGACTTATACATACACATGTCACAAATTTAAATTAATGTTGACTATTAATTCCTAGCATTAAAAAACACCTACATTGCTAAATATAAGATGTAGTACGCATTGTTGTGATTACAGGCATTCATGCATGGAGTGTTATGATCAGTCAATTTCATCCGTGATGAATGAGCTCCCGTAAGTAAACAAATAAGTACAGTTATCCCCTTGTCTCCAAACACCTCTATATTACATTAATGGAATTTATAAGGAAACATACATAAAATGTGATGAAATGGGAGTAATCATTTTCTAATACAATGCACATGAAAGCTCAAGAGTAGCTAAATGCATATACATGATACAGAAAGTACATATATGTTACATTTGTGTTTAAACAAATATGTTGGGTTTTGACTTCAAATAATTATAGGAAGATTGATGTAGGCACATCTTATGAGAGATGTCAGCAAATATACATACCATGATCAGTCATACTGGAGATATACCTATAATGCAAAGGAACAATATATAAATTGCAAACATTGACATGCCATCTTCAGTACCGTAAACAACACAGCAAAGTGTGTATTTGGTGTTGAATGTGCAACACCATGTATATTTAATCACATTCAAAATGTAAATCAGCCTGGTGTACACATCATATGGATGTACATGTTACACTGAACCAATAACATTGTATGTAAGCATACTAGAAGCATGAATGAGTATGGGCATAATATGTGTATTGTGTTAGCATAAGGAACAACACAATGCTAAAATATTAGTGCTTTGTTACCCCAGTTGTATTCACATACACATAACTAAAGTACAATTGAAGAGGGATTATATAACCTGTGCAACAATAACATACCGGTGCCACATCCCTTTGTGCACACAGCAGAGAAAAGAAAGGTGTGCAACCCATATTCATCTGTGTCCTACCAGAAGGGTATATAAAAAAACATTATTGTTAAGATAACATAATGTAACTATAAAAGTAGAACTTGGAACATATATGTTTTTACTTACAAGAAAAAAATGAATTGATGAGATTCTGGCGTGTCTGGCCACCACTGGCTGTTTGTTCATTTTCAGCAGCTACATGGGTGGGATGCTCGTCTACCAAAGGCTCAGCTAGGTCTGATTGTACATTGTGCCTGAGTGCAACATTGTGCAAAATGCAACAGGCAAGGATAATATCAGACACTTTTTGAGGCTTGTATAGAAGAGCCCCACCAGTTCTGTCCAGACACCTAAATCTGGTCTTGAGTAGGCCAAATGTCCTCTCTATAACAGATCTTGTAGATATATGGGCTGCATTGAACCTCTCCTCTGCTTCAGTTTGAGGGTTTAGCACCGGAGTCAACAGCCACGGCCTAATTCCGAATCCTGAGTCACCTATAATGAATGGAGCACACATAAGCTGACATTAGTGATCAAATTGTACAATGCCAAAATTCCTAAATAAAAATGTGTTTTGTGTTAGAACATGTAAATGTGTACTCACCCAGCAGCCAACCATGTTCAAAATGTCCCTCTTCGAACGCATGGAAGACTGAAGAGTTCCTCAGGATAGAGGAATCGTGACTGGAACCAGGGAATTTGGGTACCACATGCATTATCCTCATCGTCGCATCACATACCACCTGTACATTGAGTGAATGGTAGTGCTTACGATTGCGGTACACATGCTCACTCTGACTAGGTGCAATCAAAGCAACATGTGTGCAATCGATTGCACCCAGCACACATGGTATCCCTGCTATATTATAAAAGCCAGTCCTGACTTCCAGCCACTCTGTCGCCTCTGTAGGAAAATGAATATAATTCCTAGCGCGTCTATTGAGTGCATAGAGAAACTGGGTCAAGGCCCGCGAGAATGTAGATTGCGAGACCCCGCCCACTATGCCCACAGTTGTCTGGTATGACGCGGAAGCAAGATAATGTAATGAGCACAGCATTTTAACAAGCCCAGGGACTGCACGACCTCTGGCTGTGAAAAAATCTAAATCTCCCCTTATCTCCTCATAAAGAGATAAGATTGCTGCTGAACTCAAACGATAGCGACTTACAATCTCCTCCTCAATCATCCAATCTAACAGGGTTCTCTCCCTGTACACACGCGGACGAGGCACAACTTGTCTCCTCTGTCTTCTCCTCTGATCTCCTGTCCCTATACCTGTCCCTCGGCCTGTCCCTCTCCCTGTCCCTGTCGTATCCGCTTGACTGTCCCTGTCACTGTCCCTCGGTGTGTCCCTCCCTTGCCCTATATGATTCTCTTGATCATCAAGCATGTCATAGAAAAGAATGTTCCTCCGTCTCCTAAACAATCTCAACATTTTGAAATGAGTAGCTGTGAATGAGCAGGTAATGGGCGTCCTTTAAATAGGTATGTGATGATGTCAGGTGACATAGTAAAATGCAAGGTGTTACATTAACATAATAAAGTACTTCTGTGGCAAGCTGTGTGCAGTTGTTCTTAGAAGTATTTGTTGTGTGTATTCTGCAGGGAATGATGATATTTGCCAATGATGTGACGTGAAGCTTTGTACAAAGATTGCTTGAAAATAAATAGTGTAATGTGCAATGCATGTAACACTTGTGAACGCAACAGTCAGTCATGTAATTAGACAAAAAGGCTGAGATTGACGTGGGAAAAGTTTGGTGTAACATGTGTAATTAGGCATGTTATTGTCACATGTTGACAACAATGAATAGTCGTGTGCATATGCATGCATTTCTGTAATGAGGATAGTTGGTATAGAATGAGTTTACAAGGTGTCCCAATGATGAATTACTGTACATGTGTGTATAAGTTAGGTTGAAGTGCTTGTAATGCTACGGTTACAATGTAAACATGCAATGTGATTGAGCGTCCAATAAGTGACGTCATGAAAATAGGGAGGACCCAAAAGTATATGTAAACATGAGAATACAGATGTACATGAACGTTTAAAGATGCGTGACACATTACAAGCATTGTGTAATGTAAAGGAAGATGAATATACGGTGTATGTGTGACATGTGTGACATGTGTAACATCATGTAAATAATTGTCGCTCAGTTCAGTAAAATGTGTGATATGATGTGAGGTTCTCCTTTAAGAGTTGAGTATAGTATTTTCCCTTGACACATCATCACATGATGAGTAATGTGACCCGCAAATGCTGACAACATGTAAAAGTAGAATGTTATGCAAATAATACACGTCAGCTGTGACACAATGCAGGGAATGCCCCCCACACTGTAATGCAAATGACGTTTGTATTGTGAGCAATGAAACGTAAACAGTACTATACTGTTATACGTCCCCGCTCCATTGACTCCATTGATGTACAGAAGATTTTTTTTTTTCTAAGTGCCGTTCCGGCAGCCTTAGCGATCGTTCTCCCCTCCAAACTGCCAACTTTAGTTGGCGGGAGAAATTGGCCATAACATCTCAATTTCGTAGTGCCGATCAGCCCCGATAAGCTGATTTTTTTTGTTGAATCCAGCCGATTTAAAAAAGTGGCGATCAGTGGAGAAAACAGGCTTATCGGCAGCCGACTGGCCATAAAAAAATAATCGGCTCCGAAACCTGGCGAAATCAAGCACTTATCGGCGCTTACTGAATCTCAAACCCAATTTTGGCTATAAAATGGCGATAATTCCCTTATCAACGCTTACTGCATGAGGCCCTAAGTGTGTCAAAAATACAATTAAAAATAAAAATGAAAAAATATGAAAAATATAAAAATATATCAACCAAACCAAGGGTCCATGCTAGGATCTGGCTGCTCTCATCAAGGACCAACAAACTCCCAGAAATCTGTGAACAACAAGAAAAGAAAGCGCCCGATCCTAGTGCAGCATGAAAAAAATACAATTTAATAAAAATGAATAAAACCAACAAATGCGAACTCACAAACACAGGATAAATAAAAGCATATAATGAGTATACTCATTCGCCAACCGCCCACGATGTGCCTTGGATGGCGCGCCCTCTCTCTGTCTGGGTTTTCTCAGCTCTTCCGAACCGACATCCAGCAGGGGATACAGGAAACAGCTCACCACAATGTGACCCGGAAGTCCTCCACAATGTTGGTGTATTCCGGATGTGAGGTCTGCAGTCCGTGACTCCGCGATGCAGGGGCTGATCAGAGAAGTCTCTCTGCACTCCCAAAGGCAGTCCGTAATGAGGTGGGCAGTGAGGATGGAGTAGAATTGTATATCACAGTGTGACAGCAGCTGAAAAACGCTCTTCCCTACGCGTTTCTTCACATAAAGTGATTTCATCAGGGGATATCTGACCAGTCTACGTCAGAACATATTTATAGTGATGAGTCAATCAACCACTTGGTAGCTAATTAGTATAAACACATGTGTGATGACAATTAAAGGAACAAACATTAATTGAAGACAATGAGTGTCCTGTTCATAGTGCACAACACCTTGCAATATCAATTAGTTATATAATTAAAAATTGGCAGATCAATAATGTTATCAAATGCCTAAAACAAGTGTAAATATGTAGTATATATAAACAATATTGCATGAATATACTATTATGATAAAATTCATTCAGGACTGCATTCAATATATTTATGGGTGTGTGAGTACTAAGAAATAATCACCAATTTATATATACACCCAATAATGATTGCTGAGAACTCAATTGGATATCCCTATTAGTGGGAATACTTGCAGCCCTGAATGTTCTCATCTATGTCAGATTGATGAATGCACAAATAAAACAATGATGTGTTCTTATTTAGAATCCTAATTGTCTGGGTTCCCTAACCAACCTGTGTCGGTATATATGGGACCTCAGACATGGGCTAATAGGATCTATAGCATGATAATTAATGAATATTCATTTAGAAGAAATGAATAACCTGGAGGAAATAATTTGGGATGTGGATGTAAATCAATTATTGGATAGTTAAATGATTATATAAATGTATATATGAGTGAACTGAGGCGATAAACTTTGACCTCTGTATGTGTGTCTAATATATTGTTATATTGGAGAACTCAAGGATAAGTTAGTGATATAGGATTGGCAAAGAACCAGGAGAACTGCAGACTGGAACCTTGTATCCCACAGTCACCTGTATATCAAAATGGGAAGCAAATGCATCACAGCACCTGTGTCTCCACTGGCCAAGGAAAATAAAGAAGTGAATAAATAATAAAGGGTTATGTGAATATTGAATAAAATGAGTGTGTTATAGGTGATGCTTAAACGTGATTATAATCTTCATTGTGCTTGTTTGTGACTACTTAAATGGAATAAACATATACGAGTACATGAATGTATTTCTAATGTGCGTGCTTAATAGTCAATGTCTAGTGTATATATTAAAAATCTAATTAATCTAACTATTTATGATAGGAATCATTAACCAATATGATTGTGAATGAATAATACTTAATGTGTCTATAATGTTTAAATCATGAAGAACTGAATGACCAAAAGGACACTCCCTGAGACAGATATGGAGGGAACATGACAAGCATGTTCAGACCCAGACCTCCACTTCAAGATCTTATAGGAATGAACCCTCAGATGACTGTACTTATATCAATGCAGTCATTTAACCCAGATGGACTAAGTGTATTTAAAACATAAATCCAATATGTTTCACGAAGGTTTAGGCTTTTGTGTCTGTCACCACTTAATAAAGTGGATTTTATATGTTCTATCCCCAGTATTCTAAGTGTTGCTGGGTCTTTGTTGTGTTTTAATGAGTAGTGACTTGACAGACTATGAGTTTGTAGCCCATGGATTATGTTTCTACGATGTTCTAAGAACCTAGTACTCAGGGCTCTTGCTGTACGGCCAATGTATTGTAGCCCACATGGGCATATGATGGCATAAACCACAAAACTGGTTAGACAATTGATATGACCCAGAATCGAATGGGTGGATCCATTGGAAGCAGAAATGATGGAATTGGATGTTTTTAGATGTTTGCATGTAATACACCTACTTCGTTTGCACTGAAAATTACCATTCTTTTGATTTTTACTTTCACAGATGACTGATGTACTTTTTAGTCTAGTAGGTGCTAGAATGGATTTTATGTTCCTAGCTTTTTTAAAAACCACTGGTGGCCTATTAGGTAATTTGTTTCCAATTATTGGATCGTTCTGCAATATGTTCCAATGGGAATTTAATATAGATTTTATTTTGGAAAATTAGTTGTTATATTGGGTTATAAATGAAGGTATCTCAAATGTTCCTAATTTACTATCCACTATTTGACCCCTATCAAATTTGGATTTGCTCTTTTGTAATAAATCCAATCTATTTAGTGTCCCTACCTGTTGAAATGTGTCAATGATTACACTCTTGTCATATCCTTTGTTGATAAATTTATTGGCTAGAATATCCGCCAATAGCCAATAAATTTATCAACATATGGATAGGCATTTGGAAAAGATGGAGAAGAAGATACATGGAGAGTAAAATTCTTTGCTTGGAGCTCCTGCCCCTTTATGTCGGACGCAGGAGCAGGAGAGTGGCATGGATGTGACCTTCACGATTCCATCACCAAGCGCACCCCCTCCTTCTGCAGAATACGTGTGCCTGTATGCCATTGATGAGGATGACATGACAACCCTGGTAAGACCACGACAGGTGATTACAACCCCGATAAGGCCACGACTACAGGAAGAAAGCATCCTCCCAGACCACCTACCCTCGCCCGCTGCCAGAAGCACACCTGCTTCCAGAAGCCTGGCGGGGGGTGTGTTGATAAGCGGTTGCATTACTGTTGTCTTGTTAGTAAGACGGGTGGGGGTGGAGAACTGCTACTGTAGAAGTGTGTGCAGGATTAGTTAGTAAAAAAAACGAATTAATGTGTTTGGGGGAGGATTCGTTCCACAGTTAGGGCTTATCAGCCTACAAGAATTTTAATGAATGGCTCAGAGGGGGATGTGTGGTGTCCCTTGTTCACATACACGCATGTGCCTAAATGTGATGACACGCATACAGTCTGCGTTTCAACAAGGTTCCAAAGAGATATACACGCATGCACATACTGCTGCGGCCAAGTTTATTCGAGCATTTGCCCGTTCTTGGCCGCAGCAGTATCCTGGCGCGCGCCGCAGGGTGACAGGCGCGCGCCAAAGCAGCGGAAGAGCGCCCTCCGATCGGGGCGCTCTCCCTACCGCTGCCGGGTCCGCCGGGTCCCCCGGAACCCCCTGCCGCCGTCCCGCGATCGCGGGACACCAGGGCACCCTCGGGGAGCCCTGGACGCGCGTGCAGGGGGCGCTGGCACCTGATGATGCGTGACCGCGCATCGGTGATGCGCGGCACGCTGAGGGAGTGCGGCTCGCAAGCCGGGACATTTCCTGGCTTGCGGAATGAGCCGCACTCGGATAAACTGTGTCGGCAGTGTATATGTGATAACACGCTCGGGTAGATTAAACTAAGCCACAAAGCCACCCATTACAAATGAATGGTTTGGCCTTGTGTGTGTGGGGGGTGGGGAAAGGGGGAGAGCGCTGTATGCGGGATTATTAGTTCAAAGAAATATTTTCAACAGGTCATCGTAATGTTTTGAGCTGCACACCCCCAAATAAAAATCACAGTATGCCACCCACCTCATAAAGTACGTACATGACTAGTGTAGAATTAAAAAGCTACAGTAGTGATTGATTCTCAGAATATCAAAAACTGGTATGCAAGCCCATGTCGAGAAACGAAAAAAGGGATTTTTTTTCAGACTTGAACTTCTAATTGAATGAGGTCAAACATGCATGCGCATTAAATCAAAACAGTATTAAAACAATACATATATAATTCTGTACATATACTGTAGAATAAATACATACTGTATAGAATAAAAGATTATAAATTTTTATTTTGGGGGTTTCTTATGCAGTAAGAGTTAATTAAACATGCAGGTGTACTGTAATACAGTATGTAAAAAAATATTGAATATGAAAACAGCAGCATACTGTTTAAGGGTTTCTATAATGCTCAAAATTATTCTACCCTAATCAAAAAAAATTGCACTGTCACTAAATTGTTGCCTCCAGTACTTGGATTTTTAAATCAGATTCATCAATGCGCAAGCAACGTTTCAAAAAAGCAATATTACAGTGGCGGCCGAGCTGAGTCTACAGTGGCCGCCACCGCAATGTGTGGGAAATGTGCGGGCAGACGGTGGCTTGTTGTGGTTTTTCCCTGGCGCGTGCCGCGCGTCACTCTGGCGCTGGTCACATGTGCCAGGGTTCACCGGCATCCCCGAAGACTGAAGAGGAAGCAGGGGTAAGGGCTTTGCTGCGCAAAGCTGCGCGAAGCAGAGGAGCAGCCAGGGGGAGCAGCCAGGGGGTCGGAAGGGGAGGGGAACAGCATTTGAATTTTGCACGCGGGGAGGGGAATATGCGGCTGGCGCACGGCCAAGTTTGGCGCCAGCTGGGCACCAGCCGAAAAAAGCCCCGGTCAATTACGGGCAAATGTTAGATTCAGATGTGCCGTAGCAGTTATATTGTGCAGTAAATCCATCGAAATCCCTCCATTTGCATTCTCCGCTTGATGACAACGTTTCATTTCTGAGGAAAAATAAAATATTATATCTTTCCGTTATTGCTGCTGATTGATTGTTCTGTTCAAAATGTATAAAATAATGTTTTACTCAAATTTTTTTTTTAAAAAGTTGAATTTTTAAAAATGTTTCATTGTGTCACATTTTATAAAACATACAGTACAGTAAGTACCATATAACATTTCATATAATGGTTCCTTCAAGAAGGCTACAAGAATTTTCATGAATGGCTCGGAGGGGGGAGGGGGTGTTGATAAGCGGTTGCATTACTGTTGTCTTGTTACTGTAGTAAGACTTTGCGTGCGAGGTGGGTGGGGGGTGGGGATGTGATGATATGCATATGCGTTTCAACAACGTACCATGAGACATACACACATACACCTAGCTGTCCACCAATTGTTCAGTATCTACTGTAGAAACTGCTCAGCCAATCATAGTTCTAGACTACATTTTCTAGAATTGTGAACAAAATAATAGAACTAAATAACCATGAGCAAAGCGATTGATTACAGGAGAACGGACAGCTCTGAAGTAACTAATCACTATTCTGTGTGCATACTGTATTGATATTTAAAAAAAAGAATAAAATACGGCAGCTTAAACTGCAGGTAGTATAAGTAATACATGTAGTGTAATTGTGACAGGGTGAAGTCAACCCCTATCAGTTATGCCTGGGAAACATATGTCTGAGTGCTTCATCCAGCACTCATAAGGGTTAACTCAGGTGGAAGCTAGCTAATTAGGATGTAAGCTTACACCTGAGAGCCAGCAAGGTAGATAAGGATCTTGTTACCAGCAGTAGCTGTCTGTCTGAGATGAGAGCACATGGATGATGTGCTGCTAGCCAAAAGGATACAGCACACTACTTACTGCAGCCAAAGTAAGATTTCTTTCAATTGTTTGCATGACTGCTTAAAAAGACTCTTACGGTTTGGGTATGGTTTAGCCAGCCAGCCTGCTAGCTAGGACTGCTGTGTTAGTCAGTTTTCTCCCAACGTGGAGCAGGATTTATTTGCTTAAATGGACAGTGTACCCGCATGTTATGTTGCTGTGGAGAAATAAAGCCACTGAACGTTTTCATTTATCCTGAAACTACACGTGTGGACTGTTCCCTGACCTCGGCTACAGGCCGTCCTGCCACAGTAATACAGGTAGATTAATACAGGTAGTTACTGTAGTAAATTATACTGTATTAACCTTCATTATAGACTTTGCCAAACGGGTGGTGATGAGCCACTGTCACTCCTGTAGTCTTCATTATACACGTAGTTGACAGGTGACAGCGGGCCTGCTACACCTGTAGTTGAAAGCTGATGAAGCTGGAAATCTTTTTGGTACATGCAAGCTTGCAGGTATCTGTACGTTACATCAGGCTCAGGCTGGAAGTTTTGCAGGTCTCCTGGCAGGGACAGATAGCAGGGGTTGCCGGTCACCATGTTTTCACTGACGGTCGGACCGTTATTGTAAGCCGGTGCTGGCGCTTGGCGCCGGCTCTGTTACATTGCTGGCCTGGGATTGACAAATTTTATTTGGATTTAACATGACTTCCTTTTGAATTCTCCATGATCAAAGATACTGGAAAAATCTGGCACCACACACCAATACCCTCCTCTAACTCCGTGTGCAGGGGCAATACGAAAAAAAATATTGACAGATTTCACCAACTGCGGCCATTTTATCATCTTAAAACCAAAGACAGAACATGAAACACAGAAGAATCCCAGTGCTACATCCAAAGACACAAATACACAGTACAGTGCCTAAATATATATATATATAGATATCTTTTGAATAAAATGGTCTTTTAGTTTAACTCTTTGTTCAAAGTGTTGTAAGCCCTTGAGCCCCTCCAAGGCAGACCACGTCTCAAGGGTCTTAACACTAATATAAATTCTTAATAACCTGTATGTCATGATAATATCATGAGCTACTAGGTCGTTTAATTCCCTTTGGTGCTTGAGGGGTTAATGAGCTACACTTGTTTAACAAAATACCAAATGCTTGGTTTGAAACTGGTCAGGACTGTTTTCTGTCTGCTCTGAATTTCAAAGGAACTTACTTGGGGCAGGGGTCCATCCTGGATAGCCCACTCAAGGTGTCAATTGTTTTAATCAAAGAAGAGCAGCTTCAAAGTATTCTGTAGAAAGGGGTGGGGGATGACGGTGCCTTAAAGTATTGTATCTAAGTCTGGGGGAGTTTGTAACAAGTTAGATCTGTCCAGGGGCATGCTTGAAAGCAGACCTCATCTTCTGAACCAGTGCCTCTCTGGGAAAAATCCATAGCATGTGGTAATGTACTGTATAGGATTTTCTGTTTTACCCGTTTATTTTAAGAAGCTGTTCTGCCTTATATTGTAATTGTATGTTTATTTTGTAATACCTTTTCTGTAGTTCAAGCACTGTATTTTTATATATATTAAACCATTTAATAAGTAATGCTTTGGGCTCTGAATGAACTTTGTGCACGCTGGAGAGAATAACTTGCTAAATTCAGGCACATGTTACTACAACTGATTGTGTGTTAGAGTGCATAGTTTTTCCTATAATAAACAGGGACCGGAGGCCCTGGCGGATATTTTAGTCTAAGATCTTTTATCATATCCGCATAACCTCAGGTGGTGGCAGTGGATGGTTATGATGTGCAATTGAGTAGGGGGTTAATGCTACTGTAGCGACATCCTTTAATCTTACACTTCCCGCACGGCAGGATGCGTGCGGGAAGCGTAGTGACGCGGCTTGTTGCGGCGCACTGTGACATCACTGTCATGTGACGCGCCCGATTTCCCCGGCTTCCCCGACACCCCTGGAGTGAAAATTGAGGTAAGCGGGGGTGCGGGGAAGCAGAGGGGCAGAGTAGGAGCCGGGTTCGGGGTCGGGAAGGGGGGCCAAAATGTGCCCAAAGTGGAGGGGGGGTGCGTGTGGAACCGCGGCGGCGCGCGGTCTTGACTGGCGGCAGCAGGAGTAGATCCTGGCATGCCGTCGGCATTAGTAAAAATAAAGTATGCCGCTACTGTAACTCGCTGGTTCCTTGCAGAGGAGAAAGGGGGGTTGCTAGAGAAGCCTTTGTGTATTAACCCTGGTTGCATATCTAAAGTCACGTGCTCACTTGTGTGCTGTTCGTGGCGGTGGTATATTGGGACGGTTTGAAGGGAGATACAACCCATTTGAGGGACCCCTGAGTGGGTGAAGAGTGGGTACGCTTGTGAGCGTCGGTATTAACCCTTGTCCCGTATGCAGGTCACGTGCTAGCAGGGGGTCTTACGTGACAAATGGTGGCAGCGGTGGGATAACAATTTGTAATTTTGTTAATATCAGAGCTTTTTAGTGGTTTGCGTTTACGCCTGTGGGATAAACGAAACATTATAAAATTTACTGACCTGTGTGAGTCTTGCGAGAGATCACAGCTCAGTACCCCAAAGCTATTACTCAGTGCTATTTTTATAAAACATACAAGCAGACAGTTTCGTTCCCCCCCCTCTTGTTTTTCTCTTGCTATCTTTTTATTTTGAGTAAAGTGTAGTGAATATGGCTGCTTTATACCGACGCCAGACAAAAGAGGCACTGATGGCTCTGTGTGAGGAGCGTGATCTCCAAGGTCTGGGAAAAATAAAGAAGAGCTCATACAAATCTTGCTGGAGAAAGATACTGATCAAGATGCTACACTGGGCCAGGACGACCACAGCAGCGGAACGGAGGGTGGCTTAGACCTGGAAATTGCCCACGGGTCAAGGAACCCAGGACTATCATATTCTGAGGACTCCAGCAGTTCTCAGCCTGCCAGTGTCTTGGAGGTGTACTTGCAAACTACTCTCAAATACCTAGGACCAGCAGATGACGCAACGTGATTGCAGCTCATCATCCAGTTCCAAGAGCATGAAGCAGAAAGAGAAAGACAGGCTGCAGAAAGAGAAAGGCAAGCTGCAGAACGTGACGCAGCGAGATATGCTGCAGAACGGGAGGATGCGAGATACGCGGCGGACCTAAGACACCAGCTGGAACTTGCCAAGCTCCAGAGGGAATCGCAAGCACCCAGCAGTGGAGATTCCAGCCCGTCCAGGCCACGGATGGAGCATTTCCCAAGCCTGGCGAAAGATGGGGACCTGGACACTTTCCTGCGGGGGTTTGAAAAAACCTGCAGGCAGCATCAGTTGCCGCGTGCCCGGTGGGCTGCATATCTTACACCCACCCTGAATGAAAGAGCCATGAATGTCATCGCAGATTTGCCGGAGCACCTGGACCAAGATTACGAGGCCATCAAAGCTGCATTGCTGCACCGTTTCAACGTCACCCCTTAAACCCACCGGCAAAAGTTCAGGGCCCTTCAGCACGAGGGTCCCGGCGGCTTTTCTGAGCTGGTGGGGCATCTGACATCTCTGTGCAAGCAATGGGTTGGAGGGCTGGAAGTTGAAAGCTTTGAGGGGTTATTGGATCTCGTGGTTCATGAGCAATTTTTAACCCTTTGCCACCTGAAGTGAGAAAGATGGTTAAGGACCGAGATCCTAAGTCAGCCACAGAGGCTGGCAAGCTTGCAGATTCATATGTGGCTAACCGGAATCCAGCGGTTAACAAGGGGGTCCCGGGATGGAAGGGGGGTAAATCCCCCAAAACCCTTCCACAGCTGCCTTTTAAGTCTGCTGGGGCTTCATCTGGGGGGGGGGGGGGTTCGCCCACCCGGACAGTGATATACCCGCCATTGTTTCACCTGTCAAAATCCGGGGCACATCAGCATTGACTGCCCGGACAGGAAGAAGCCTGCTACGGCCTCCGAAGGGGATCGCCCCTCAACAGGGCACCCAGGTGCCTATGTGGTGTCTGCGATACAGGAGAACAGAGATGCCCACCTGCAAATAGTGACGGTGGGTCAGAGACTCACCCAAGGACTGAGGGACTCAGGTGCCACCGTTACCCTGGTGCGGCCAGGGGTGGTGGGACCCGAGGAAATCATTCCTGGACGGATTCTGCATTTGGGGGTGGCGGGTGGGGGCCACCATGATTTGCCGGTAGCAAAAGTTTACCTGGATTGGGGTGCGGGTAAAGGTATGCGGGAGGTGGGGATAATTGATGATATTCCTGCCAATGTGTTACTAGGAAATGATTTGGGGAAAATGATTTCCCAGTATGAGACTGCTGTGACCCAACCACAGGCTGCCCAGGTGCAGGAGCCCACCACACACGTCCAGGCACTGAAATATACCAGGGACCCGGGGGAGATGACGGACAAGGGTTGTACAGAAAGGGGGGCACCGGGGACCTCCTATTGCAGTCCCTGACCACAGATCAGACTGTTCAGGGAAGAAGTGACGATCAAGGCCAAACCCAGACTGCTGAGGAAGTAGGGCGAAGCAAGGCCTTTCAGAAGGCCCAGCAGACAGACCCCACCTTAGAAGGAATGAGAGGCCTTGCAGGAAAATCCCCCTCTAAGTCTGACAAGGAGCGGGTGTACTGGGATACAGGGAAGCTGTACCGGGAAACGGTTCCTAATAGCAAACAGGAACCCTGGGCAGCTGACAGGCAGTTGGTAGTGCCTTGGGAATTTTGGGGACAGTTACTAAGGATAGCGCATGAGATACCATTAGCAGGACACTTAGGGGTGACCAAGACCAAGACACGGTTAGCTCATACCTTTTACTGGCCGAACCTGGGTACAGATGTGGCGGATTACTGTCGCACCTGCCATACGTGTCAAAAGGTGGGGAAAAGTGGGGATACCGGTCGTGCCCCCCTAGTACCCCTTCCCATCATAGGGGAACCCTTTGAGCGCATAGCAGTAGACCTTGTGGGTCCTCTAGCTATCCCCAGTAGCTCCGGAAAGAAGTATATCCTTACTGTGGTGGATTATGCCACGAGATACCCTGAAGCCATAGCCCTCACCTCCATACGGGCAGACAAGGTTGCCGATGCCTTACTAGGCATTTTTTCTAGGGTAGGATTCCCTAAGGAAATGCTCACAGACCAGGGCACGCAATTCATGTCCAAACTAATGCAAAGCCTTTGCGAGAAAATACAGGTAGAGCAGCTCAAATCCAGCCCTTACCACCCTCAAACCAATGGCCTGTGTGAGAGATTTAATGGGACCCTTAAACAAATGCTTAAAACCTTTGTGGAGTCTCAGGGGAGAGACTGGGAGCGATTCCTGCCCCACCTCCTGTTTGCGTACAGGGAGGTGCCGCAGGCATCCACTGGCTTCTCTCCCTTTGAGCTACTCTACGGACGTAGGGTCCGGGGGGGCCTTAACCTGATCCGGGAAGAGTGGGAGGGAAGATTAAACACCCCTGAAACGTCTGTAGTGGATTACGTCCTCAAGTTATGAGATAAAATGCAGAAATTAGTGGGGTTAGTCAAGGAGAACCTGGAGGATGCCCAAAGCAGTCAGAAATACTGGTACGATCGCACTGCCAGGGAGAGAGTATATGACATCGGGCAGAAGGTGCTGGCACTCATTCCCCTGCAGCAGAATAAACTTCAGGCTGCCTGGGAGGGGCCATTCACGGTGCTACAGTGCCTGAATGATGTAAATTACGTAGTGGCCCGGGGGGATGGTAGGAAACGACAGAAGGTGTATCATATAAACATGATTAAAGCCTATCATGAACGAGGGGCCTCAGTACTAGCTGTATGTGGCCTGCCAGAGGGCGACCCAGATGCTGACCCCTTACTTGAGTTGTTAGCTTCAACCAAACAGGGTGGGTCAGTGTGACGATAGTAAGGGTTTGGCCCGGGATTAACGGGGTTACCCCCCCATTTTGCCACCCTCTAACCTCGCCAGGGAGACAAGGGGTTAACTGGGCTGAGGCCCAGAAATGTGATTTAACCCTTGTTTTCACATGAAAATGCTTATTCCGCTGTTCCCCCATGTTTTATTGTTGCTGGTTTAATCAGTGTCTGCATAACACACCCACTGGGACTTAAGGGGTTAATATTATATCAGTGCTGAATAAACGGTTCCCTGAAAACTGGTAATTTGGGAATGGAGTGCGCCAGCTCCCTCAATCTGGGGGTGCAGCCTCCCGGGAACCCCCCAAGTACACACATATTAAAAATATAACTTTGTCATAAGGGGGACATATATTTTTGATAAAGTGCTTCTGGGGCAGTTTTTGAAATGTACAGGCAGAATGCTAATGGTGTGCTAATGCTAATGTACAGGCAGAATGCCTGCCCTTTTGTAATGCATGAGGAACCAAACGGTCTTGACACCTTAAAGCTGGGTTACCTCTGTAGGCTAGATAGGACATCTTGCTAGGTGTGATACATAGTGATCAAGAGAGGAATTACCTAATTGTTTATGCGAGGAGCTAAAAGCCTGCTTCAAAGGGTTCATTGATGGGGGTAGGGGTGGAGCTACCCAAGAAGGGAATCAAAATGAGTAACCTTATTAAATATAAGAATATTATGAGATGTCCTTGACTAAAAATGATAAGAATTACATATTTGTATCCGTGGGATTTAGCATATCTTTGGGAGTCTAAACACTGTATATGTAACCGCTAAGAAATGCCAGATATTAATATCTCTATTAATTTTCATATTACACTGTAATGTTTTGTCTCTCCGCGAGCGTCAGGTGTGACGGCATGTATTAATATACTCACCTGCCTGTATGTATTACTGAACTCAAGTTATGAGTGATTTGCAGTAAATATGACATTTTGGTTGAGTTCTGAAAGACTGCAACCCCCCCCCCTGTTATGATAATGAGCAAGGACGAGGATGTTTTTGTAAACGTGGTAACTCACACTTACACACCAAGGTTTCCTGCAGGAGTGAACATGACAAATGTCCTCCCTGCTTCAAAGGGTTTATTGATGGGGGGGGCTACCCCAAGCAGGAAGGCAAAGGAACTAACCAGTTTAAGTGTGACATTTCACACTGTACCCTTGAAGTCCAAAAAATCAGCTTCAAAAGCTTCAAAGGGACTTTTGCTAGCCGTCGCGGCACCTAGGGTTAAAGAGATGAGTTTGACATAGTATATAAGTCAAAGCCACCCTTTACCCATTGTTCTTCATGTTCTTCATGCAAATGTTCTTCATGATCTTCATGTCTGCATGTCATCAGGCCTGTGTCTTTATGCAAGGTCTTGGGATGATGCAGGTATTGCTGTATGACCTGCCTGTCTTGCTGTGATGTCAACTGAAATATTTGTGAGAAGTGGCCCAGTCTGTATCCTGATGGCCTTCTGTCCTAATCTTTAAATAAGTGTCTATATTTTGCCTGTTATTTGTACATATCTGTTGTGTTCACCTTTATCAAGGAATAAATTACATTTTATC
Source organism: Ascaphus truei (assembly GCF_040206685.1). Classification (NCBI taxonomy): domain Eukaryota; kingdom Metazoa; phylum Chordata; class Amphibia; order Anura; family Ascaphidae; genus Ascaphus; species Ascaphus truei. Next base: position 333,888,386 of record NC_134486.1, read on the forward strand.
ATATCTAAGTCTCGTCCCAGTTCAAACCCAGGTATATATATATTTATATATAGTTTTCGTGTAAATTACAGCCTGTCACAAGCTACCGTGACAAGCTTGTAATTAACTGGTGGCAGCTGGCGGGACTGAACTGGACCTGGATTACAGTATTCTGTGGGGTACTGTGATCCAGTGGGAACTTGATGGTAATTGCAAGTTCCTGGGACTAAAGATATTGAACACACAGTGTACAACATATAACACAAGATATGGCACCTCCTCACTGTTCCCCTACATGTGAGAAGCATTGCCTCCAGAACCAAAGTGCCGGCCATCTGTCTGACCGGAGCCGGGCACTGAGACCGGAGGAGTGCATCAAGTCGGCACGGGGACCAGCAGCCAGCAAGGCTGAGAGAGAGACAGCAATGGGTGAGCATGAAACCTGGCAGGCTGAGCAAAGATCCACAGCTGCAGCTGCTGTAACCATCACACCGCCCGGAGAGCAGGGAAGGGACCCAGCTCCGGGACGGCAGAGACTTGTGGAGGGAGCGGGTGGTCTCGGAGACCATGGAAGTCTTGCACCAGGAGAGGTATTGGCCTTTGCGGCGGCCAGTCCATTTTACCCAGAATTGCTGGCCCTGATGTTTGCGCAGGGAGAGATGTCCCCGGCAGAGCGGCTCGAGCAGCTGAAGCTGGCGATGATCCGACCCGCTTATCCCCTCCCAGAGCCCGGCGCTCCAGCAACTCTGCTCTGGACTCCGTTGCCCCTTGCTGGGGTTAGTCCACCGGCGGCGGAGAAGCTCTGGAATGAGCCCGGCGCTCAGGCAACTCCGCTCTGGACTCCGTTGCCCCTTGCTTGGGTTAGTCTACCAGTGGCGGAGAAGCACCGGCAGTTGCTGCGGCACTGCCAACAAATGGGCCACAATAATGCCCAGTGCCTGACCGTGCACGGTCAGGCAAAGAAGCCCCTCAGGGCCAATGCTCACGAGCTGCGGAAAAGATGACCCAGTTAGCGGCATCCTCTGATGGCTCCCGCCCAGCCGGGGCGACAACCCTCCTCGGGACGTCTCCTGGAGAACCTGGACGGGCTGCATCAGCAACAGCGGCGGAGAGCAGCGGCCATCCACCTGATACCGGTGGAGAACCAGCGGCGGCGGCAGAGCAGAAGCCGCCACTCCGGCCTCCTGCTGGCGGCAGTTTTATTTGGGGGGAGGGGCAGGGTTTGCGGGAGGGGGTTATTTTACCAAGTTTGCATGGAGCTGTGTTCCTCCACAAAGACCTGGGACCCTTGTCCTGCACCGTTTTACCTGTACCCGACCCGGGCGCTGTTGCGGCAGCGGCCCGGTGCTGCCCAGCCCAGATGGGGCCAGCGGCGGCCGCTCCAGTCCCCCTGCAATTGGGACCAACGAAGGCGGCGGTCTCTGCGGGGACCATTAAGGTAAGCCAGACCAAGTCGCAGACTCTGACTTATGTTTCCCTATGACTGTACCCTGTTGTTTCACTATAGGGGTGACCGGGGGGTGGCAGGAGATAGGAGTACCAGGGGAGGGGAAGGAAGGGCAGCTTGTAGGGCAGCTGGACTTCCCCATTACCCTGGCGGAGCAGCAAGGGGACTCTCAGTTAAGAGCCCCACTGTTGCAGCCTTGCTCTGGGCTGGAGGTATCAGGGGTTGTGGCAAAGTTAGACCACCCCCAGATTACCTGCCAGCCAGGAGCTAAGGTGGGTGCATCTGCACCAGCAACCCTGAGCTCATCCCCGGTAATGGGGAGACAGTGTCAGGGAGATGGCCTCACTCAGGTGTCCCTAGGATCCAGGTTAGGATTAGCTAGGGAGAAGCGGAGTGAGGGGAGGCTGCAGGTAGGTAGCCAACATCAGTTACCAGGGGAGGGGAAGGAAGGGCAGCTTGTAGGGCAGATAGACTCCCCCATTACCCTGGCGGAGCAGCAAGGGGACTCTCAGTTAAGAGCCCCACTGTTGCAGCCTTGCTATCGGCTGGAGGTACCAGGGGTTGTGGCACAGTTAGACCACCCCCAGATTACCTGCCAGCCAGGAGCTAAGGTGGGTGCATCTGCACCAGCAACCCTGAGCTCATCCCCGGTAATGGGGAGACAGTGTCAGGGAGATGGTCTCACTCAGGTGTCCCTAGGATCCAGGTTAGGATTAGCTAGGGAGAAGTGGAGTGAGGGGAGGCTGCAGGTAGTTAGCCAGCTTCAGATCTCAGTGAGAGAAGGAGGGCTAGTGGTAGCCAGGGAGGGAAAGCAGCAGGTATTGCAGCTAGAGTTTCTCGTTACCCTGGCAGAGCCTCAGGTGGTGTCTCAGATCAGCAGCCACCTGTTGCAGCCTGGCGATGGGCTGGGGGTATCCGGGGCAGTGGCAGGTTTGTGCCACCCCAGGGATACCTGCCAGCCAAGAGCTAAGGCGGTTGCATCTGGAGAGGTGCCCCTGAGCTCATCCCTGGTAAGGGGGAGACAGTGTCAGGGAGATGGCCCCACTCAGGTGTCCATAGGATCCAGGTCAGGATTAGCTAGGGAGAAGCGGAGTGAGGGGAGGCTGCAGGTAGGTAGCCAGCAGCAGTTCTCAGTGGGAGAAGAAGGGCTAGTGGTAGCCAGGGAGGGAAAGCAGCAGGTATTACAGCTAGAGTTTCCCGTTACCCTGGAAGAGCCTCAGGGGGTGTCTAAGATCGGCAGCCCCCTGTTGCAGCCTGGCTATGGGCTGGGGGTATCCGGGGCAGTGGCAGGCTTGTGCCACCCCAGGGATACCTGCCAGCCAAGCGCTAAGGCGGTTGCATCTGAGAGGTGCCCCTGAGCTCATCCCTGGTAAGGGGGAGACAAGGTCAGGGAGGTAGGTGCACTCAGGTAGTTCCAGGGTCTGGGTTAGGATTGCCCAGGGAGGAGAGGAGTGCAGGTGGGCTGCAGGGAGGTAAGCAGCAGGAGTCATCAGCAGGGGCTGAGGTGCTGGGCCTAGGGGAGGCTAGGCAGAGAGACCCTGGGAAGCAGGGGAAGATAGGAATTCAGTGGGGTGTCAGGCAGCTGGCAGAAGCGAGGAATGGGCTAGGTAGGCAGAAAGTCCCTTTCTCTGACGGGCCAGGAGTGACCCCCCTGACAGATTCCCCAGGGTTCCCAAATGGAGGGCTGTGGGTAGATAGGCAGCAAGGGAGGAGAGTCAGGAGTATAGCGGAGCAGCTACAGGGTGGCACAGAGCCAGGGCAGGTAGGGTCCCTACAGAATAGTGACATAACCCTTTCCCAGACTTGGTTGACAGAAACGCAACGGTCTGTGCTGGATAGCTGGTCTCCTGTTGGTGCAGAGACATGCCAGTCTCTGGGCAATGTGCAGCATGGTCTGCACAGGGGCCCCTTCACTATGTATTTGGTTCGCCAGACACTGGGTGGGGGGCATAGGGAGGCAAAGGAGAAGGCCCGGAGGCCACGGTGGAGCCCTGCGCCGCAGGACCTGGACTTTACAATCCACTGTGTACCGGTCAATGCCGGCAGACAATTTTGCCAGGCCAATCACTCAGGATGTATTGAGTGCGTCAAGAGCGCCAGTGGTATCCCAGGGCCAGGGGGAGGCCGCTGCGGTACCCAGGCCCCTTGAGCGGGGGAGGTGTGACGATAGTGAGGGTTTGGCCCGGGATTAATGAGGTTACCCCCCCCATTTGGCCACCCTCTAACCTTGCCAGGGAGACAAGGGGTTAACTGGGCAGAGGCCCAGAATGTGATTTAACCCTTGTTATAACATGAAAATGCTTATTCCCCTGTTCCCCCATGTTTTATTGTTGCTGGTTTAATCAGTGTCTACATAACACACCCACTGGGACTTAAGGGGTTAATATTATATCAGTGCTGAATAAACGGTTCCCTGAAAACTGGTAATTTGGGAACGGAGTGCGCCAGCTCCCTGAATCATGGGGTGCAGCCTCCGGGGAACCCCCCAAGTACACACATATTAAAAATATAACTTTGTCATAAGGGGGACATATATTTTTGATAACGTGCTTCTGGGGCAGTTTTTGAAATGTACAGGCAGAATGCTAATGGTGTGCTAATGCTAATGTACAGGCAGAATGCCTGCCCTTTTGTAATGCATGAGGAACCAAATGGTCTTGACACCTTAAAGCTGGGTTACCTCTGTAGGCTAGATAGGACATCTTGCTAGGTGTGATACATAGTGATCAAGAGAGGAATTACCTAATTGTTTATGCGGGGAGCTAAAAGCCTGCTTCAAAGGGTTCATTGATGGGGGTAAGGGTGGAGCTACCCAAGAAGGGAATTAAAATGAGTAACCTTATTAAATATAAGAATATTATGAGATGTCCTTGACTAAAAATGATAAGAATTACATATTTGTATCCGTGGGATTTAGCATATCTTTGGGAGTCTAAACACTGTATATGTAACCGCTAAGAAATGCCAGATATTAATATCTCTATTAATTTTCATATTACACTGTAATGTTTTGTCTCTCCGCGAGCGTCAGGTGTGACGGCATGTATTAATAAACTCACCTGCCTGTATGTATTACTGAACTCAAGTTATGAGTGATTTGCAGTAAATATGACATTTTGGTTGAGTTCTGAAAGACTGCAACCCCCCCCCCCCTGTTATGATAATGAGCAAGGACGAGGATGTTTTTGTAAACGTGGTAACTCACACTTACACACCAAGGTTTCCTGCAGGAGTGAACATGACAAATGTCCTCCCTGCTTCAAAGGGTTTATTGATGGGGGGGGCTACCCCAAGCAGGAAGGCAAAGGAACTAACCAGTTTAAGTGTGACATTTCACACTGTACCCTTGAAGTCCAAAAAATCAGCTTCAAAAGCTTCAAAGGGACTTTTGCTAGCCGTCGCGGCACCTAGGGTTAAAGAGATGAGTTTGACATAGTATATAAGTCAAAGCCACCCTTTACCCATTGTTCTTCATGTTCTTCATGCATATGTTCTTCATGATCTTCATGTCTGCATGTCATCAGGCCTGTGTCTTTATGCAAGGTCTTGGGATGATGCAGGTATTGCTGTATGACCTGCCTGTCTTGCTGTGATGTCAACTGAAATATTTGTGAGAAGTGGCCCAGTCTGTATCCTGATGGCCTTCTGTCCTAATCTTTAAATAAGTGTCTATATTTTGCCTGTTATTTGTACATATCTGTTGTGTTCACCTTTATCAAGGAATAAATTACATTTTATCATATCTAAGTCTCGTCCCAGTTCAAACTCAGGTATATATATATATTTATATAAAGTTTTGGTGTAAATTACAGCCTGTCACAAGCTACCGTGACAGTCAGTACAAGAGGCTGCTGTCAGTGAGCAGCTCACTGAGTCTCAGAGGGATCAGCTGTACCGAATGCTGACCCCCTTTGAGCCCATATTTACAGGGAGACCAGGGAGAACTCACTTGGCTACCCATGCTGTAGATACTGGGACTCAACCCCCCCTCAGACAGAGTGCCTACAGAGTCTCCCTGGAGGTTCAGCAGGACATAAAAAGGGAGATAGAAGACATGCTAGAGCTGGGGGTAATTAAAAAGTCCCATAGCCCATGGGCTGCCCCAGTAGTCCTAGTACCCAAAAAAGATGGGAGCACCAGATTCTGTGTTGACTACAGGAGGTTAAACCTAGCGACTGTGTTTGATGTGTACCCCATGCCCAGGATAGATGAACTGTTAGACCAGCTGGCGGGTGCCCGCTACTTGACGATTATGGACTTGAGCAGAGGGTACTGGCAAATCCCCATGAGCCCAGAGGCTCAAGAACGATCGGCGTTTATCACCCCCTTTGGTTTATATGAGTTTCAGGTCATGCCCTTTGGAATGAAAAATGCCCCTGCCACCTTCCAGCAACTCGTGAATCACCTATTGGAGGGCTTAGAAGGGAGTGCTGTAGCTTATCTGGATGATATTGCAGTATTTAGCCACTCTTGGGCTGAGCATCTCACCCACTTGGCAGAGGTACTCAATCGCATAGAAGCAGCAGGGCTAATCATCAAACCAGCGAAATGCCAGATGGGTATGACTGAGGTACAGTACCTAGGGCACCAGGTAGGGGGTGGGACCCTGCGTCCGGAGCCTAGCAAGGTAGACGCCATTACTGCTTGGGCTCTGAATGAACTTTGTGCACGCTGGAGAGAATAACTTGCTAAATTCAGGCACATGTTACTACAACTGATTGTGTGTTAGAGTGCATAGTTTTTCCTATAATAAACAGGGGCCGGAGGCCCTGGCGGATATTTTAGTCTAAGATCTTTTATCATATCCGCATAACCTCAGGTGGTGGCAGTGGATGGTTATGATGTGCAATTGAGTAGGGGGTTAATGCTAACTCGCTGGTTCCTTGCAGAGGAGAAAGGGGGGTTGCTAGAGAAGCCTTTGTGTATTAACCCTGGTTGCATATCTAAAGTCACGTGCTCACTTGTGTGCTGTTCGTGGTGGTGGTATATTGGGACGGTTTGAGGAGAGATGCAACCCATTTGAGGGACTCCTGAGTGGGTGAAGAGTGGGTACGCTTGCGAGCGTCGGTATTAACCCTTGTCCCGTATGCAGGTCACGTGCTAGTAGGGGGTCTTACGTGACACTGTACATTACCAGGAAGAATGATTTATAATAAATCTGTCAAAATTAGTTGCATAGTTCTGGTTGAAGCTCTTATTAACCTGCATAATACCAGGAAAAGAACTCTGTAGATATGTCGCAATCAAACTGCACGCAAGTTTCCATGAGTGTGGAAGGTGGAATGGAGTAAGCTTTAACCATTTAAAAGTGGGATGGGGTGAGTTTCAAACTAGGAAAGGAGGAGCCACCCTTCAAATCAGCCAGAACCAACTGAACAAGAATTACAAAACATACAGGACCCCTATAAGCTCATATTGAACCCCCAAAATAACCACAACATATATATATATGCGCATAAGTGTTGAAGAGGAGTGCTACTGAGCATGGCAATATATATTTAAATATGAGCTTATATGAGTTAACCCTGGGGAGGGTGGTTAGTCCTGGGTGGGTATTGGGAGAGGGGGAGTTAACCCCTCAATTACTATAGTGGTTACTATAGGGGACATTAGATTGTAATTTTGATTGCATTGTTTATGGCAACGAAGGACATGGACGGTGATAAGGATGAGGACGTCCTTCATCGTGGCAGTGTCATGGTAGTGCTGCCCGCAGACCAGACCCGTCCCTAAACTGAGGTGGAATGTATAATACCATGCACCCGTAGCAGAGGAGCGTGTCCGGAGTGTGGTAGATACGTTGCCAGGCCAGGAGACTTTAGTTAGGTAATAAAAGGTACTTGCCAGATCCGAAGATGGAAGAATCATGGTGATTGCTGTAGGCAGGGTCGAGGATGCCAGAGGTTTGGGAGGTCTAGGTGCGAGCCGTGATCGGGAGCGAAGATAGACTGCGTAGTGAGGAGAGCAAAAATAGGGAAGTAGAGCACTGCTAAGAAACAAAAGGGCGGAAGCAAAAAAATGAACTATATTGGGCATATGTGCCAAAATGACAGACACACAAATGAAAAACTATGACGTGTTTCCTGCTGTGGAGGCGCTTTATCAAAGAGAGGATTTCCTCTACAGCAGCTGCGTGACCTTTGACTGACCAGTGTGGTGACGGAGTTCCACCCATCTACATCGACGCCGAGGGATGAGCACGACGGGTGAGAAGTATCATCTAGGAGGTTGGGGCCGTTGATTCGGCCCCCCACGAGCTGTCACCCCTGTACGGAGTGTGACTGGGACATCGTGGGAGGTCATACAGGCACCTGGTGAGAAGGCAGGAGTGTCTGCAGACGCGGGACTCCGTCATCACCATCAGGCCGAATATCCCAGGTTACCACCACCCCCGCAGGGGTAGAAGGAAGACCAGACCTCCTGGCTCTCCAGGTACAGGGGGTTATGGGCGGCCCTCCACAGACTGTGATCTCCCCGGTAGATTCAGGTGAGGTGGCTGTTGCATCAGCTCTTTCACACTTGGTTAGAATACATGGTCTTACAGCCGTTATTATTTATATATCGGCACTCAATTCACGAACTTATTGCACATTATTGATTTATGTCATTTAAGACACTGTAGTGTTTAGGCAGCATCAACGTTGGGGATATCCCCTCCTCTTTCTCTGCGTAGTGAGAAGGAAGCCGGGGTCCAGAGCCAGAGAGGGAGAGTCGAAAGCCAAGCCGGGTCAAAACCTGAAGTACACAAGAGAACAAGCGAAATCCAAACGAGTCTAGCAGAAGCTATGCAGAGCAATGATTTCCAGAGAGACCAGGGGTTTTAAATGTAGGTGAACCAATCACAGAGGGAGGCAGAGCAGGGGTGTGCCGTGGAGCACTATGTAATAGGTGTAGGCTGTAATTATTGCCTGTGATCAGCTGTGGAGCATAGAGGCAGGAGCGGGACTGCAGATGCTGATGGGGGCATGGCCAGAAGCCCAGAGGGGTGAATAAATTACAGCCAGGGACACGCGTTGTGTAAGTTCCTCCTGCAAGTGTCCCGACAAGATGGCGGCTGCGTGAGCCAGTGCCGGCCGGGATAGCAGGACACCGTGACGGGGATACATCTGCAGGGACCGAGGGGCAGCAGCAACAACCTCTGAGCCAGGTAAGGAGGTGTTGCATGAGCCCTGCTTCCTGACAGTACCCCCCCTCGAGGATCGGACTCCTGACGATCCTTCCAAGGCTTCAATGGGTATTTCTTATGAAAACGGTTCAAGAGTGTAGGGGCGTGGATGTGACATCGGGGAAGCCAGGTGTGTTCCTCAGGTCCGTACCCCTTACAATGTACGAGAAACTGGACTCTCCCCCTGGAGAGCCGTGAATCCACTATGGACTGTATCCCGTACTCCTCATGTACTTGAACTGTCACAGGGTCGGGTCTACGGGTAGAGTCCGGAAAGAGAGTACTTTGCACAAAAGGCTTCAATAAAGAAGTGTGAAAAACATTAGGTATCCTCATAGCTGGTGGGAGTTGGAGACGGAATGTCACAGGGTTAATCTGTTCCAGTATGGAAAAGGGTCCCAGGAATTTAGGTGCCAATTTTGGGGTAGGAGTTTCAGTCGAATATTTTTTGCCGAGAGCCAGACCTTATTCCCTGGCTTGTATCTGGGAGAGGCTTGGCGACGTCGATCAGCCTGGAGTTTTAACTTTTCTGCAGCCTCCTGGAGAGACGACTGAATCTTAGTCCAGGAATCCTTAAGTAACGAGATCCGTTCATTGGCAGCCGGCACTCCCGAGGGAATGTTGAGATTGGGAGACGAGCAGGATGCAATCAGTAATTTATAAAAAATGGGGATTCGTGGGTAGATTCATTCTTCATAGAATTAATAGAAAATTCTGCCCAGGGCAGCAATTCTGACAGTTATCCTGGGTCTCGGACACAAAACAGAGCAGGTATTGCTCTAAAGTCTGATTGACTCTCTCAGTTTGGCCATTTGTCTGAGGATGATATCCCGAGGAAAACGACAGTGAAATTCCGAGTCTTTTGGTGAAGGCTCGCCAGAACCTGGACACGAACTGGGAGCCCCTGTCCGATACTATGGAAGTGGGAATCCCATGAATCCGAAAAATCTCCTTGGAAAACATGTCCGCGAGGGCGGGTGAGGTGGGCAGACCTTTGAGGGGAATAAAGTGTACCTGCTTAGAAAAGCGATCTATCACTACTAAAATGGTGTTCATCCCCTTCGATCTGGGCAATTCAACGATAAAGTCCATGGAGATATGGGACATGGGGCGTTCCGGAATAGGTAAAGGGATCAGTAAGCCAGATGGTTTCTGTCGAAAGACTTTGCTTTGAGCACAGGTGGGACAGGCGCTGGTGAATTCCTAGATGGTTTTAGCCATGTTAGGCCACCAGAAAGTGCGTTGGATGAGATCAAGATTTCTCCTGAAGCCAGGAGGTCCTATAGAGCAGGCGGTATTGCCCCATTCCAAGATCTTGGGGAGAAATTCACGGGCAGCATAAAGCCTCCCTTCTGGTACCTCTAGACCACCCGGAATGTTTCTTTGAGCCTTAAGGATCTTGTCCAGTATGTTAAACGAGGCAGCAGAAATTATGAGTCCCTTGGGTAGAATGGTCTCGGGAACCTCTTCGGATCTCTCCTCTGGGGAGAACCATCTGGATAAGGCGTCGGCCTTCACATTCTTGGTGCCTGGGATTTACGATAAAGTATACTTAAACCTGGAGAAGAAGAGTTCACAGCGAGCTTGGCTCGAGCCCAAACGACGTGCAGTTTCGATATACAAAAGTTTTTGTGGTCAGTAAGGATAGAAATTGACTCCCTGGACCCCTCCAGAAGGTGCCTCCACTCCTAAAGAGCCATATTGATAGCCAGTAGTTCTCTATTGCCCACATCGTAGTTCTTCTCGGCTGAAGAACATTTTTTTGAGAAAATCCCACATCCGCAATTTGTCTTGTGGGGAAGACCTTTGTGAGAGTACGGCACCTGCTCCGCAATCTGATGCATCAAATTCTAGGATAAAGGGCAGGCTCATGTCCGGATGTCGGAGAATAGGAGCAGAGATGAATGTCCGTTTTAAAGTTTCAAAAGCTGAGACTGCCTCAGGAGACCAGGCTGAGGGGTCGACCCCTTTCTTAGTGAGAGCGATGATAGGGGCTATCATAGTGAAAAAATTCCGAATAAACCTTCGATAATAATAATTTGAAAAGTCTAGAAAGCGTTGAATAGCTTTGAGGGAATTGGGTTGCGGCCAATCGTGTATGACTTAAAATTTCTCAGGATCCATGGAGAAGCCTTTATCCGAGATGATATATCCTAAGAAGGAGGTGGAGATCTGATGAAAAAGAAATTTTTCCATCTTGGCGTATAAGTGGTTGGAACGGAGACGGGAAAGGACGATGTTGAACATGATCCTGAAGATTATTAGCAAAAATTAGGATATCGTCCAGATACACGATAACAAATGAGTTGAGTACGTCTCGAAAAATGTTGTTTATGAAATTCTGAAAAACTGCCGTAGCGTTACAGAGCCCAAAAGGCATCACTAGGTATTCGTAATGACCGCTACGAGTATTGAAGGCGATCTTTCATTCATCGCCCTCCCGAATACGAATAAGGTTGTACGCCCCACGGAGGTCCAGTTTCGTGAACAACTTGGCTCCCTGGAGTCTATCAAAAAGTTTGGAGATAAGGGGAAGGGGGTACTGATTATTGATCGTGATCCGGTTGAGGCCCCGGTAGTCGACGCATGATCTAAGCAAATTGTCCTTTTTAACGAAGAAAAAAAATGGCCCCGGTGGGTGAGGAAGAATGGCGTATAAATCCCTTCTCGAGGTTTTTATGAATGTATTCGTCCATGGCTTTGGTCCGGGTTCAAGGGTCGACCGTCGATCCCTTCTAATCCGATGGGAACTCTTTTCATGGTGATTGGAATTTTGTTACACTTTGTGAATTCCTGATCCACAAAGTTCCCTCCTGCCCAAGAATCCATAAAGGCGGCCGCAGAGGCGGTTAATGTAGGACCCGAAAGAGTGACCAGAATCAAGAGCTTTTTGGGGAGCTCGTCTTTGGAAAGGGGGCAAGGAGAAATAGCACCCAGGGAGAGCTCCTTCTTACTCACTGGGTGGGGTCGTTTCCCGGACGCAGGGGACAATTCCAAATAAGGTGCTGAGGATCCACAGTAGAAGAACAGTCCGCGGTCCCTGCGAAGTTGCTGTATCGGCGGACGGATCTGTTGAGCCCCCAGTTGCATGTGTTCAGGGGGTTCCAGGGCTGGTAACGGGATGACATGGGTCTTGGAACCAGAAGAAACCTAGGAGTACACAAGTGAACAAGAGAACAAGCGAAATTCAAACGAGTAGAGCAGAAACTATAAAGATCAATGATTCCCAGAGAAACAAGGGGTTATAAATGTAGGTGAGACAATCACAGAGGGAGGCAGAGCAGGGGTGTGCCGTGGAGCGCTTTGTAATAGGTGCAGGCTGTAATCATTGCCTGTGATCAGCTGTGGAGCGTAGAGGCAGGAGCGGGACTGCAGATGCTGACGGCAGATAGCGGCTGCGTGAGCCAGCGCTGGCCGGGATAGCAGGACACCGCGATGGGGACCGAGAGGTGGCAGCAACAACCTCCGAGCCAGGAAAGGAGGTGTTGCATGAGCCCTGCTTCCTGACAGGCAGCCTGGAAGGAGTGAGTGCAAGTTTTATTTACTTTATTTCTGCTGCTTAATGTTGTATTTTAAATGGACAAATGCACTATTATCCATATCTGGATAATATTTATTTTGCACATTACTGTACTGTACTGCTGCGGCCGAGTTTATTCGAGCATTTGCCCGTTCTCGGCCGCAGCAGTAGCCTGGCGCGCGCCGGAGGGTGACGGGCGCGCGCCGAAGCAGCGGAAGAGCGCCCTCCGATCGGGGCGCTCTCCCTCCCGCTGCCGGGTCCGCCGGGTCCCCCGGAACCCCCTGCTGCCGTCCCCCACATCGCGGGACACCAGGGCTCCCTCGGGGAGCCCTGGACGCGCGTGCAGGGGGCGCACGCTCCCGATGACGCGTGACCGCGCGTCGGTGACAGGCGGCACGCCGAGGGGCGGCCACTAGCAAGCCGGGAAATCTCCCGGCTTGCGGATCTGGCCGCAGTGCAATAAACTGTGTCGCCAGTGTATCTGTTAGGGGCAGGGGGGAGGGGTGTATTTATTTAAAAGAATTGTATTTTGTGTTTTTTGGGCACAGGATAGGTATTGCAGGCCAGCATTGACCCCTGGACACTAGTGGGGACCACCTCAGGGCCCCCGGACACCCGTGGTGACAACCCGAGTGCCTCTGGACACCCAAAGGGCCCACCTGAGGGCCCCTGGACACCTGTGGGGTGCACCCGAGGGCCCCTGGACACCCATGGGAACCACCCAAGGACCCCTGGACACCTAGGAGAACCACCCGGGGACACCTGTCGGCCTCTTGTATTAATCCTGTGCAGAACAAAATGTAAACAATGCTTTTATTCGTAGCTCCATCTCTTTTGCGCCATCTAAAGCTAGTGAAAAGAAATGCTGAGTTGTTACAGTGCGATTCACTTATGGGAACAGTCTTCGCACACGCAATTCGCTCTGCACATGCGCGTGCATAAGCAATATGGTGGTGCCCTGCAACGGGAGCCGCTGCGGACCTGCGAAGACCCGTTTGCCATGCTACCTGCCCGCATTGCTTCAGCAGATTCCCCCACACACCACTGACCCCTGCCTCAACTTCCGCTGCCAGCAGCAGCCACACCGGGAGGTAAGGGGACAGAAAGGCTACCAAGGGGGACCCAGACTATATACTGTACATTTGAAGCAAAGTTCTGTTTATTACACTTTGGATTCTGTACACAATAGAAGTAAGAAGAAAAGTTAAATAACCAACAAATGTTGAAAGTGTGATCTGTGACAATGTAATAGGTATGTGATTAGATGACTCCCATAAGAATAAGCTTGCATACATGTCATGGGAACAGTAATGTGGCAGTTATAATAGACCTGGAGTCCTGATGTACAGTATTCCCTTGATCTTTTCAGTTCTTTTGTTAATAAACTGAAAATGCAACATTATTGTTAATTAGAATCTGCTGTGAAAATTAAGACATGAAATAGTGAGTTTCCTTTTGATGTTTAATTGAAAGGATTCAGGTGAGCAATCTACACACAACACGCTTTAAATCAACAATTCTCTTTGTTTTGGCATCTTTTTTTCCTTTGCTAATTCATTTTGATAAAAGTTGTTAGCAATTTCTTGACATTTATGCTTGAAAATAAAATATATTTACATCCATAGCCAAATTATAAATAGATTCATTTTTGATGTTACAAACAAGAGCAACAAAATAATGATCATCACTTTATTCATAATTATTTAGTATGTCTTCTCTATAAAGAAGACATTTTCCTTAGTTTCATTGAATTAAAAAAAGGAAATGTATTGTAAGCAATTTAAATTCAAGCAACAGCACCTGTTTGGCTTGTTTAATATAAGGGGATTGTGTACTAATCGTCACAAATGGCTTTTTTATTTTTTACAGTGGCAAATTTGTGAAAAGAATTCTCAATTTAAAATGCGCTTGTATGTATTAACGTGACATGTTCTCCTCTGCCCCATCAAAATCAGATGTTTTTTTAACTTTTTTTGCACACAGAAATTCACTGTGGTAGGCATAATGTTGGTGATGGTATATACTAAAATGAATTAAAAATGTATGGTATTTGATGCAGCACAGATGTTTCATTAAAAATATAAATAAAATGTATTATTTTCACAGTATGATTATTTTAAATAATATTACCATAAATAATGTATATAGTATTACTAAGTTTAGTCTCTTTGGAGTCTCAGATTGCTGATCTGAAGCTGTAACTAGAGGGACATTGACAATCTTGAATAGAGCATATTACTGGCTGGGACTATTGGTGCAGAGGGTGGAGCTGTGACTGAGGATCAAGAAGAGGTATGTACTGTAGCTGAGTAACATAACTAGAAGCAGACTGAAGAGGAAGAGGCATGCCTGTTCTGAGATGTCCCATCCCAAAAGATTGGCCAGATTGATTGAAGATATTTGAGGTGTCAGGGCAGTAATTGCAATGCTGGTAGAGACAGATTCATCTAGCTGCCAAGGGAATAGTTCCTTCAGCACAGAAGGGTCTCAGGATACTCAGAGAGATTAAGACAAGTTTTGGTGGTAGAATTCTCCCTCATTAGCATATGCTACCTGACTGGCTGGCTTCCCTACATTTAAGATGATATCATTAAAGAAAATGGAAGCCATCACATGTGACGTCACATTTGTCATTCAAATGTGATGTCACAGGCCTTATATAAGGTCTGTCACGTCTCATTTGACCCCAAGAAGCCAGTGGATCAACCTCACCTGCAACTATTGGAGAAGAAAAAAGAACAGGATGAAGATAAGAAGAAAAGAAAGGAAAAAAGAACTACTCACCTCTGTGTAACGAGTGCTTGCCAGAAACAGGACGAGATCTTGAGGACGAAGTGGGGATTAGTAAGAAGCCGAGAGGCCATGTCCGGTATGCAGGTACACTGTCGTGTAGCCGGGTCAGTATAGGAGAATTCGGGTAGAAGGTATACTCGCTGTGGTTGAAGGTAGGAAACTGGAGGGTAATAGAGGTCACGAAGCCGAGGTCGAGGGTAGTAGAATGTAAGGTAGTAGATATCCAAGCCGAGGTCGAGGCTAGGAGACTGGAGGGTAGATGGTAAATGTCCATTGTCAAGGTTCAGGTGAAACTGCAAGGCAAATCAAGGCACATCAAAGCAGGACAAGGTACAACAGAGTGCTTGCGACCAGTAATAAACTGTTATGCTCAGCCAATTTGCAGAGGCAAACGCTGAGCTTATAAAGGATGAAGAGCCAATAGATACTACAATCAGAGATAGACAAACAAGAACATGTAACCTAGTATGGGCACTCTTACTGTACATCACCTGGATGATTTGATGGATGATTTAAAATCTATATAATTTATTAATATCCAATTAAAATAAAGTTGGTTAAAATGAAGATTAAACACAGTGGTGATCCTGTATTATACACACTAAGGGCCTCATGCAGTAAAGTCTGATAGAAAAAATCACCAGGGTTTTTAAATTGCCATTTTTGACAGCGTTGCTATCACTTTATGCAGAAAGCCCAGATTAACAGTGATAGCAACATTTCAACAAATGGCGAGTAGCCGACGCCGAGATGATCTGCCCTTCCGAAAAGGACCCGGCGAGTTGATTCTGCTGCAGAGAGAGTCGCTTCTTTTTATTACTAGTGTAGATGAGCAGGGGGTCTCTGGAGCAGAACTGCATTGATTTGAGGTCCGGGGAACCAATGCATTGAAATGTCCCGGTCACGTGATGTGGGACATTTACATGCATAGGAGATACCGGCACCCTATAATAGGGCCTGTATCTCGGGAAGCAGGGGTCCCCAGGCTTCAAATTCATGCGGTTCTGCTCCGGAGACCCTCTGCTTATCTACACTAATAAGAAAATGGAATTAAAATATGTATTAAAAACCAATACACAACCCACCCCCTGTGCCCCCACATGAATCAATTTTTTTTTTTTTTTACATACAGGATTAATACCACAGGCAGGCGAGGGTTCCCGGGTGGTCCCCACGAGTATCTGCAGGCCCAACAGGTCACCATGGGGGTTCCCACGGGTGCTTGGGGGCCCTCGTTTGGTCCCCGCTAGGCTTCATGGGACTTCAGGTGGTCCTCGCAGGTGTCCATGGCCCCAACAGGATCCACGAGTGGTTACAGTGGATGTCTGAGGGTCCTGGGGTCATCCACTTGGGTGATTGGGGGGCCCTTGGTTGGTTCCCACAGGTGTCTGTGGGCCCTTGGGTGATCCTTGAAGGTGCCCTGGGAACCCACAGGGGTCCCCGGGTGGTCTTCACAGGTGTCTGGGGGTCTTCAGGTTGTCCCCATGGGTCCCCGCTGGCCCACGGTACCAGTCCTGTATTTAAAAAAAAAAAAACATGGCCTACATTTCAATAAATACACCACCCCCCCATCAAAAATGTACAGTACAGTAATGTGCAAAAAAGCCCATGTACTCCGATGTCAGCAACAATACATAAAAAAATACAATCTAATGGCCCCAACCCCTTAATCACCTAAGAGGGTAATAACCGTTATAGTCAATTAGGGGTTAACCCACCCTCCCCCACTACCCACCCGAGAGGCCTAACCACCCACCTAAACACCCAATCAATTACATAAATCATACCACTAGCCAAAAAATAAATGTAATACCTAAAAACAGTAACCAACACAACAATTAATTCATACAACCAGTAGGCAACACATTAATTAAATCCAGTAGCCACCAAAATGCATCATTAAATAAAATCGCTAATCAATCTGTAAAAAGATTCAAGCCAAGCCAAGACAATTCAAATAAATTTAATCTAAACAATAAAAAGACATAAAAAATAAAACAGTCAATAGAAGAAATGCATTTCCAAAAACTACATTGGCTCCCACTGTATTCATCTGTACCATAAACAGGCACAGATTAATACATTAGCAGTCAATGGGCAATGAAAAACATAAAAAAAGAAAAAAACAATAAAAAAACCTGTAAAAAATAAAAGTACTGTATATACATTCAATATTTATCTTACCTTTAGAAGCGTTGGCCCTCCGAATCCTGGAGAATCAGCAAGCTCTCGTACCGTGACGGCACAAAACACAATCGAATGCCATCCACCGTGAAGATCAAGGACAGGTAACAAAATTCTTCTTTCTTTAATCTTCTATCATCTGTGATTATTTCTTGTGAAAATATAAGTGCAATATAGCGCTCGTGCAAACAAATTAATACAATATACAATATAAAAAACCTGTGATACAAAGTCCAAAAGGTAGTCCTGGAGCTGCCCAAAAGGTTGTTCTGGTATCTCCCAACCAGATATAGAAATGTGGAAGGAGAACCTCCTGTGGCGCTGAGGCAAGGATAAGGATATGGCTGTGGATAAAGTTCTTCTCTTGGGCTAATACCTCAAAAAGGAAGACAAGACGTACAGAAAACACTGCAATAGTGCATTACCCAGGGACAAAGTTATAAAGAGAGCAATTTAATATAAAACAATTAATTATAAAACAATTGAACCAAACATTGTATAATGCAATATAAAAAACTTTCATGTGCTTGTGCACTTGGAAGATGAAACTTGCTCCGCCTTGATAAAAATTGAAATCTTACTCACCAAAGGTGACTAGGACATGCACATTTGTTTTAGGGTCTTTTCGCCAGGTATACCGCTCGCCGTGGGGTGAAATAAGCCAGTCACTGGGGGAGGATCGCCTTCTATACCCAGAGTCTGCTTGCTGCCAGAGTCTGGTCGATCAGCTCCTCTGCTGACGTCACCACCTGGATCTCATTGCTACGGTGTCCCTGTGATGCCAAAAAACCTCCAACGCGTTTCGAAACTCCTAATAGTGGGTTTCTTCATCAGGGATAGATGCTGCATGGGTCTGTGCTTCTATATATACCCCAGTTCGTTCAATTATGGTAAAAAATTAAAGTACTTTATATACATTCAATATTTATCTTACATTAGAAGCGTTGGCCCTCCGAATCCTGGAGAATCAGCAAGCTCTCGTACCGTGACGGCACAAAACACAATCCAATGCCATCCACCGTGAAGATCAAGGACAGGTACCAAAATTCTTCTTTCTTTAATCTTCTATCATCTGTGATTATTTCTTGCTTTTCTTTATCTTTTGTCTTTATCTTCTTCTGTTAATCCAATAACCCCATTTTAAATCCACAATGTTGACCCAATGGCTTCTTGAACTCAAATGAGACATCACAGCCTTAAAAATTGCGTGTGATGTCACATTTGGGCGGCAAAAGGTTCACATGCCATCTGTTTGGCTGTGAAAACCATGTGCCCCCCCCTTTTTTTATGTGACATCATTAAAGGGACTGAAGCCAACCAATGAGAATGGCTGTGCTCCCTTTCCCTTTAACATGATGTAACCAAATACAACATGGCACGTCACATGGTATTTTCGCCAATCAGATTGTGAGAACTATATCCCCAATCTGATTGGTTGTAGTAGACCATATGACAGAGTAATTCTTGGGAAGGGATTTGACGTCATCCAAAGTGAGTCACATCGTCTACTACGACCAATCAGTGTGGGGATATAGTTCTCACAATCTGATTGGCTAAAATACCACCGCTGCCATCAGTAAATAAGCCTGTCACGAGAGACCAGTGCTTATCCCACAAAATACCTGGATCCTTTGATTGAACAAAACGTGAGATAAAATAAATTGTAATTTATTCACACAAGAAGCACACACAGCTTGATTTACAAGATAACATGAAATAACACTTACGGGAATGAGGTAAAATGAAATAAATGGTTTCCAGAACGAACGTCCACGAAATACAGTCTCTAGGTATCAATTCCCAGGAGCGGGGTTGATACGCAAACAAGAGACGCAAAACCATCTTTGACTAGGGGCGCTGCTTGCAGCCCCTGTTTCTCCGCCGAAAGAAGTGTCTTCGTTCTGCCCTTGCAGAATTAGTTTACAAGTCCTTAGTTCTAATGAACTTTCGTAGCGGGGTAAAATCCTTGGTTACAATGGAATCATCTCTGTACCGCAAGCTATATCTTCCGATGGATCACAGAAGAACACCATTGAACACCCACCCGATAGCCTGCACGGTCTTATAAAACCCTCCCAATCTTATTGGGGTAATACACAGCCAATCTTGGCATGGGAAGCAAATTCCCACCCAATGGCAGTTCTTGCAACCGGCAAAGGGCTTCACGGTATGCTAAGGGTCATGCGCTAACCTCACACTTAACCCGCTTAGTATACCTGACCAAGCCTCCTTGCACGGCAGCAGAAAGTCTACCTTTCTCCAGGATGTCCAGACATCTGCAAGGTAAACTGTTTATGCACATTTCCTGACATTTAACACTTTCACCAGGTCGGTACTTTTGAAGCCCCAGACTTCTGCAGACACTCTGGAGTCATCTCCACAGGGATTCTCAGAAGTCGGGACTTACTCTATGCATGACTCATCCCTGTGGATGGATGACCATAAATAACAATAGTGAATGCTTAATGTATCCACTGTCCTGCCTGACTGAAATATAAATGTCTCAGTTTCAATAACTTAAAAATACTAAACTCAGGGCTACTTCTCATTTATTCATAACTTTCCCTGGTTACATGTCTAGCCCCTAGCACTCTGCATACCAAAAAGTAGAAAGCTAGGACCTTCCTCTCAAAAGTTAGACAGTTAATTATGTGTGACTATGATGTGGTTTGTGGTTTAACTTTTTCCCTGGTCTGCGGTTTGGGGTTGGGATGCAATGTTGCAATGCCCTGCCTCTTTCGATAACCGCAGGCGCACTTTACCAATTGACCTTCATTGAATGATGAGACCACATAATACATTGTTGCAATCCAGCATCCTTTCGTGACCACAGACCACTTAACCAATTTAGCTTGCGGTTATGACTTCCCTTGCTTGTTTGCGGTTACACAGTGATACAGTGTTGTAATGCCGGCCCCGACCACATAACCACAGGCATGCTTATCCAATTAACCCTTTAAACAGGGCTAAAGGCCTATTATTCCTTGCGGGCGCATTTTAGACATATTATTACACCTTAATATAACTGCAGCCAGCCAATGTAGCTCATTTTAGTGCGTGTGGTCCGATTATCTCTAGCCGGACGCACACAGACAATTCTAATGCATGTACAGGCTCTTAACTCATAGTTGGCTGCAGAGCTAACACTTCACATTTATAATATGACTCAGGGGACCCTGCTACATGGCTTATATAGTCATTACATGGTATTAATCTCGCCCCTTTATTCCTGGGGGATAGACACAGGCATTTCAAATACATTTGCAGTATTATTACCCTGGTTGGGTTGCAGAGCTGACACTCTACCATTCCCACCCTGGTTCAGGGGCACCCAGCTGGGCCAAATACCTTTATTAATGGCCTGGGGACCCCTTCACCATCACAGGCGCTATGTTGGATTTGGTGACGTCATGTTAAAGGGAAAGGAAGCACAGACATTCTCATTGGCTGGCTTCAGTCCATTTCCTGACATCACATTAAAAAAAAATTGTAAGTACACATGGTTTTCACAGCCAATCAAATGGCGTGTGAACCATTTGCCACCCAGGACATATTTGAAAACGAGAGGTAACTCTCAATGTATTACTTCCTGGTAAAACATTTTAAAAATATATAAAATAAATACATTTAAAAAAAATTGTGATGTCACAGGTCATATTTAAGGCCGTGACGTCTCTTTTGAGCTCAAGAAGCCATCGCGTCATCATCGTGGATTAACAGATGAAGACAGAAAATAAAGACAGAAGATAAAGAAAAGCAAGAAATATTCACAGATGAAGAAAGAAAAAGATGATGGAAGATTAAAGAGAGAAGATTTTTGTTACCTGTCTTTGAACTTCAAGGTGGATGGCGTCTGATTGTGTTTCATGACATCCAACGCTTCTAAAGGTGTGAGTATTCACCATCTTGGCGGTCGCAGACTGTCTCGTCACCTCAACAACCCTTCCGTGACGGAAACTCAGCATGCGCAGTCTCATGTCCCATTACGGCGCGCACGGATCTTACACGGTCTGATTCCCTGTCCGCGGATTCTGTCTCCGCCCCCTGCTCTGACGCACGATGGGTGCGTTCGTCCAGCCTCCCCGCTGATGCGTGTTCCAAGCCCCGCTCCCGCTCTGGTGATGGACAGAACAGACGTGGGAGTGATGTGCGCCTCGGGCTTCGCCCCCTGACCTCTGTGACATGCACGGATTGGCACAGGATCCGTTCCGCCCCGTCCCTGATTAGGCTGCATCCTTGGGCATGTCTCCGTGCACCAGCAGCCTACTGAGATCTTCTTTCTGGTTCCGCCCTGGCTTGCTATTGGAGGCTCATCCTTTATATACCTTCCTTTTGCATTCAGTCTTTGCTGAGCAAAGTATAGTGTGACGCCGTGCCTTGCTGCATTTGAGTTCCTGTGACCCTGCCTTGCCTTGCTTGTTAACCCCTTGTTGCCTGACTATGCTTGTCTCTTGGATTCCGCACCTCTCCTCTCCTGATCCGGCTACGAACGACTATTCTCCTGTCTCCAGTTCTGACCTTGACTAACTATTCCAATGATCTGATACTCTCCTATCCTGAACCTGGTTACGTACCCCGACGATCCGCAACTCTCCACTCCAGACCTGGCAAGTACTTATACTAGAACAAAAAAGCTGTATGGTGCTCCAACACAGACCCAAAAAGCTGCCAGGCTTCTTATGATATAATTGCCATAATTGTATATCCTTGAAGTGTCCCACACTATAAATAGACCATCTATGAAATGATATCACCACATCCAATAACATCAATAAACCGGAAGAGTAACACCTCTTGATTGGTGAATACTCACACTTGCTTGTGTCCAGCCTTACTCATTGACTAGGATTTCTGTGGTGTGTAAAGGAGCAAATAACTCACTATTATGTAGAATGGTCTTCAGTGGGTCTTTTCCTTCACAGGCGTGTGCTGCCGGTTCTCCAGATGTTTCAACAGGTTCGGCGAGGGAGAGATGGAGCACTACTAAAAATACAATTGCTAGAGAGTGGGTCCCCAATAAAAAGGTTTAATGGATCAGAGCATGGTACAAAAAATGAGCCCTAAGGCCCCCGCCAACGCGTTTCGAGCTTCCGCTCTTTCTCAAGGTGCATACTGATCTGACTAACCCCCTTACCTGATATACGTTCATTTTCTCGCCATTCGCCATAACTAACCCGTCGCTTAGTCGCGTCACAGGTGGCGCGCCATGTTGCCAGGACGCGTCACGAGTAGTGTGCACTGCGCAGGGTAAAGCGGTGACATCAGCGCGTCTATGAACAAAAACAACTTTATTAATACCTACAGAGGCGGCACACTTTATCCTTACCTGGCTAGTGCCGCAAGCCGGGAGGTGTCCCGGCTTGCTCGTTTATTTCCCTCGGCGTGCCGTGCATCATTGAAGCGCGGTCACGCTTCATCGGGAGCGTGCGCGCATGGCGCGCGTGCCCAGTGCTCCCGAGGGAGCCTGGTGTCCCGCGATGTGGGGGATTGCGGTGGGGGGCTCCGGGGGACCGGGCGGACCCGGAGAGGGGAGGGGGAAGCCCTGATCGGAGGACCGATCCTCCGAGGCTCCAGCGCGCGCCCGGGACACCTCGGTGCGCGCCCGGTTTCTGTTGCGGCCGAGACCGGGCAAAGGTAAGAATAAACTCGGCCGCAACAGTATATGGCTGACAACAATAAAAAAACTTAAAACAACTTTAATGATACTTAAACTGTAGACAATAGACATGATCTCCATTGATTACGGAGTATCACTGAATGACATACATTTAAAACAACAATTAAGGAAAAAAATTTTTGAAGAAGTTATCCTTGTTAGTTAAAAAGATCTATAAAATAGATATATATGACTCCCTGTTTTATAAAACCGAAACCTACATGCATATATACAATTAGCATTGAAACGTTTATAGAAATTATCAATCTAAAAAGACAATAACAACTGTCCCATTCTATATGCATGTATGTTCAATTTACAATAGTTGACCTGGGGTCATATGTTCAAATTGTTCTGAAACCAATATATATATAGAACCTAAGATGTATAGACCGATAAACCTTTGTTTATTATTATTTTAATCCAATATTTTTATCTTATTATTTTATATGTTCTTATATTCATGATGTATTTGTAGGTACAAATATTGGATATGTGATGTTAATTACACAGTGTTTTCATCAAACAAAGTCTTACATTATCATTATTATAGGACATGCAGTTATCATGGATATATGAGTTATGTTTATTGTTAAGTCTCATTATCTTATTTAAGAAATGGACTTAGATCCCAATCTGAATTTAAACCGAATGGAATCCTGGTATTCAGTGTGAAAATTCAGAAGAGTTCCCTTTTGTCCAGCAAATCTAGCCTGTTGCCACCCCTGTAAGGTTTCCCAATATGTTCAATTCCTCTGTACTTTAATTTGGTAATATCCCCTAGCTTACAGTTGGTAAAATGTTGAGATACTGGATGTGTAAGGTCCCCTAGTTTGATCAGTCTAATATGCTCCCTCATTCTAACCTTCAAAGCTCGTGTGGTACGCCCAACATACTGTTTGCCACATCCACAGTCCAATAAATAGACTATGAATGTGGCATTACAGTTTATGAAGGACTTAATGGGATATGATTGTCCTGTACTAAAGGATACAAAGTTGGGAGATGGCATCATGTACACATAGGAAATACACTTTAGACATTTGAAACATCCCTTCGGGAGATTATCTTTTTGGGTTTGACCTGAGGATGAGAAAAGGCTTTTCGAAACATAATTAGCTATTGTTTTCGCTTTTTTAAAAACAAACCGTGGGCCTTCCAAATACACTTTTTTCAATAAAGGATCTGCAGACAAAACGTTCCAATGTTTTTTTAACAATATCCTTGATGTTATTAACTTGAATGTTATGTTGTGTAATAAAGATTGGATTATTTGCATCCCATGTTTTTAGTTTTTTCCGATTTCTTTGTTTATTCAGGAGATCATCTCTATTCATATGCCCTACTTCATCTAATGACCTCTTGAGACTGGACTTTGAATAACCCCTCTCTTCGAATCTTTTTAGGAGTTCATAGGATTGAATTATAAAGTCTTCATTTTTTGAGCATATTCGTTTCAAACGTATTAGTTGTCCCTTCGGAATTGAATTTAGGAGGGATTTAGGATGGCAGCTGTCAAATCTTAAATATGTGTTGCGGGAATTTATTTTTCTATATACATTTGAATTAATCTTCATATCCATTTCAATGAACAAAAATAAATCCAAATAATGTATGTGATGATAATCATAAGTGTAGGTGAATTTTAAATTTAGCTCATTGTGGTTAAGGTGATTAATAAATAATAAAAGTGACTCTTCCCCTCCTTCCCAGATAAATATCAAATCATCTATGAACCTTCTATAAAAAGTGATAAACTGTCGATAAGTGTTGTTGTCTCCAAACACGTGGACCGACTCCCACCAACCTAAAAATAGGTTGGCATATGACAGAGCAAAGCTGGTACCCATAGCGGTTCCACGTGTTTGGAGATAAAAAGTGTCATCAAACAGAAAATAGTTATGTGTTAATAAAAAATCTATACAATCTAAGATAAAAGTGCTCTGTGTTAGTGAGAAAGTAGAGTAATCAAAGTAAGCCTTGACAGCTGCCATACCATGTTGGTATGATATGATGGTGTATAAGGAGGTTACATCTAGTGACACCCAGATGTAACTTTCTCTCCAATCTATACATGTGAGTTTGTCCAAAAGGTCACCACTGTCTCTAATATGTGACGGCAAGGCACATACAAAATTCTGCAAATAATTATCCACATATCTAGAGACCCCATCTCCCAAAGATCCAATGCTAGAAACTATTGGTCTCCCTGGAGGGGAGTCCAAAGTTTTGTGGATCTTTGGGAGATGGTGGAAGATGGGAATGATAGGATGTGTCTCAAAGAGGAAATCACACTCTCTTTGATCTAGAACTCCCAGAAGGGAGCCCTCATCTAAGAGAGATCTGAGCTGTTTAAAGAACATTGGAGTTGGGTCGCCACGTAGTACAGTGTAGGATGATACATCAGATAGTTGTCGAATAGCTTCTTGTCTATATTGTGTCCTACTCTGTACCACAATGTCTGCACCTTTTACAACTATGGCTTTATTGGTTTTTAGTTTATGTAAAGCATCTTTCTCTATCTTGCTGAGATTATTGATCCTACTCTGTAGGGGAGACAACTCAAAGGTATATCCCCTAGAGAGAAGGGTCAAATCCCTCTCAACAAGTTTCTCAAACGTCATGAGGCAGTGGCCCTTCATGTGCTTAGGATAAAAAAAGAGACTTTTTCTTTAGGCCTGACTGTTGTCTACCCAGAACATTAGAGAGATCAATTGTATCAGTCATTTCATTATCATATATTAAGGCATTCATATCCTGTAAGCAACACTGTTCTTTGAATGTCAGGGTGGGAGGTAACAGATCTGGATCTAGAGGTGATTCTGAGAGTCCATCCAAGCACAAGGGTAAGTTACCCCCCGCCTCGGTAAGATCAACCGAATCAACCCATTCACCATCCCCGCCCATCCCATCCCTTCCCCCAAAGAATCATTTAAGGGTCAACTTGCGGACATACTTGTTCAGGTCAACAACAACATCAAATAACTTAAATTTCGATGTGGGCGCAAATTTCAATCCTTTATCAAGGACTGAAAGTTCTGCTTGTGAGAGAGGACTATTGGTTAAATTAATAACTCCAGTATTTTCTATTAAGAGTTCTTTTTCCTCTTTGAGGGATTTTTCTTGTTTTCTTTTCTTTCCTCGTCGCGTGTGTTTGTGCGTTCCCTGTTTTTTGAAGACCCAAAAAAGGTTTTTGATTGAAACTCTTTGTTTCCACTATTGCTGTCCTGTACAGTATGTCCTGAACTTGTAGGGTCCCCTCTGGTTTCCCTCTGGGGTCTAGGGTTTTGCTGATCTCTATATGGAGTTTCTGTATGAGAGAGTGCATCACTGTCTGAGAAGTCAGATTCCCCACTAGTTGTATGTGAAAAAGAAATATTCTTTTTGAGGATTGATTTTTGTTTATCCATATAATTCTTTTTAGGTGTAGAAGAATTAAATCTTTTAGTGGGTGCAGTTCTTTGCCAGACAGACTTGATTCCGAATATAGTCCTGCTTGTCTCTTTCAAATTTTGTTTGCTTTTTCAGCATGATTTCTTTCTCCATAATTTCAATATTCTTTGATAACGACTCTTCTAGATCATTAAAACCCTCCATATCAATGAATTAACGCAAATCCTTTTGTAATTTTTGTATGTCTTTATCCAATTGTGATTTTTCTTTTGTTTTTAATTGTATAATTAAGTCCATCAGTGTAAAAGAGCAGCAATTAAGGGCGTCTTTCCAGCTATTTTCAAAATCCACATTAATGAACCCAAAAGTGGGAGTTTTCTTAATACGTAATCCTCTTGGGATCCTTTTCGTTCTCATATAGTTTTGTAAAGTAATAATGTCCCACCATGTGCGTATCTTTAATGATAGTAATTTTTCTAATTTTGTAAACTGTATTTATAAATCAGACAAATCCTCACAATTGGATTCCACTGTATTCTCAAATACTTGTTCTGCCCTTTTTGCTCTTTTAGAGTTGTCTGAGCAACAAAAGGCATACTGGGTAAAAGTCTCATTTTCCGGTTCATTATTATCTTCAAATTCTATATTGTCTTGATCCATATTGTAATTCACAAGATGTAATATACAAAAAAAATATATATAAATGTTTTGTATTACAATGGGTAATCCACACTCTCTTAAGACAATTTTGCTGAAAGTTAAATCTGGTCTGGTGTGAGCAACCTCACAGGTTACCAGTACAAGAACAAAAAAGCTGTATGGTGCTCTAACACAGACTCAAAAAGCTGCCAGGCTTCTTATGATATAATTGCCATAATTTTATATCCTTGAAGTGTCCCACACTATAAATAGACCATCTATGAAATGATATCACCACATCCAATAACATCAATAAACCGGAAGAGTAACACCTCTTGATTGGTGAATACTCACACTTGCTTGTGTCCAGCCTTACTCATTGACTAGGATTTCTGTGGTGTGTAAAGGAGCAAATAACTCACTATTATGTAGAATGGTCTTCAGTGGGTCTTTTCCTTCACAGGCGTGTGCTGCCGGTTCTCCAGAGGTTTCAACAGGTTCGGCGAGGGAGAGATGGAGCACTACTAAAAAATACAATTGCTAGAGATTGGGTCCCCAATAAAAAGGTTTAATGGATCAGAGCATGGTACAAAAAATGAGTCCTAAGGCCCCCACCAACGCGTTTCGAGCTTCCGCTCTTTCTCAAGGTGCATACTGATCTGACTAACCCCCTTACCTGATATACGTTCATTTTCCTGCCATTCGCCATCACTAACCTGTCGCTTAGTCGTGTCACAGGTGGCGCGCCATGTTGCCAGGACGCGTCACAAGTAGTGCGCACCGCGCAGGGTAAAGTGGTGACGTCAGCGCGTCTATGAACAAAAACAACTTTATTAATACCTATATGGCTGACAACAATAATAAAACTTAAAACAACTTTATTGATACTTAAACTGTAGACAATAGACATGATCTCCATTGATTACGGAGTATCACTGAATGACATACATTTAAAACAACAATTAAGGGAAAAATAATTTGAAGAAGTTATCCTTGTTAGTTAAAAAGATCTATAAAATAGATATATATGACTCCCTGTTTTATAAAACCGAAATCTACATGCATATATACAATTAGCATTGAAACGTTTATAGAAATTATCAATCTAAAAAGACAATAACAACTGTCCCATTCTAAGTACTTATACTATTCCCCAATCTATAACCCTGACCTGGCTTGAATGACTACTCTACATCCTAGGCACGCCCATGTGGCTATGGGTTGGCGTTAACCAATTCCCAACCTCAGCACCGCGGTCATGCTTTGTTTGTGGTAAGCTACACGTTACAGTATGCTCAGCCACACAAACTGCAACCCAGCTAAGTTGTAATGCTAACCTAACATACATGAGCTATTGAATATTAATTACACAACCTGAAAAAATTAACATTAGTGTGTATATTTTATATTTATGACTAACTATAGTTTAGTTTTTTTTATTAAACGTTCAACACAGACAGAGCAAAGTGAGTCTGATGATACAATCAACATTATTATGTGAATTGTTATAATTTGATGTTGGAAAACATGCATGACACAAAAAGTGCGACACACACACAGTGCTGCTCAAATGTGTGCGTATGCAAATGTCAACGTAATTGACGTTCTAATGTTGACATTTGTTGTCAAGTATCATGATAATAATGAATACCTTACATGAATGAAATTAAAATTATATTACCCTATTTCCTCGATTCTAAGACGCCATCGATTCTAAGACGCACCCTTGATTTAATAAAAAAAAGTGAGGAAAAAAACCCCACTATATTAAATGTGCAGATTTTTTTTTTTTCGAGAGAGAGGGAGAGAGGGGGGGGTAAGAGAGAGAGAGGGAGAGTTGGGGGAAGAGAAAGAGAGGGAACAGAGAGGGAAGAGAGAAAGAGAGGGGGGAGAGAGAGAAAGAGGGGGGGAAGAGAGAGGGGGAAGAGAGAGAGAGAGGGGGGGAGGAGAGAGAGGGGGGGGGGAGGAGAGAGAGGGGGGGAGAGAGAGGGAAGAGAGAGAGAGTGGGGGGGGAGAGAGAGATAGGGGGGGAAGAGAGAGATGGGGGGGAAGAGAGAGAGAGAGGGAGAATTGGGGGGAAGAGAGAGGGAAGAGAGAGAAGAGAGAGGGGGGGGGAAGAGAGAGAGGGGAGGGGGGAGAGAGAGGGGGGAAGAGAGAGAGCGGGAAGAGAGAGAGAGGGAGAGTTGGAGGGAAGAGAGAGGAAAGAGAGAGAGGGGGAAGAGAGAGAGAGAGGGGTGGGAGGGAGAGTTGGGGGGAAGAGAGAGAGAGTTGGAAGAGAGAGAGAGGGGGGAAGAGAGAGAGGGGGAAGAGAGAGAGGGGGGAAGAGAGAGAGGGGGGAAGAGAGAGAGGGGGGGAGAGAGGGGGGTGAAGAGAGAGAGGGGGGAGAGAGAGGGACAGAGTGGGAAGAGAGAAAGAGAGACAGAGGGGGGAAGAGAGCGAGCGAGGGGGGAAGAGAGAGAGAGAGAGAGGGGGTGGGAGGGAGCGTTGGGGGGAAGAGAGAGAGTGGGAAGAGAGAGAGGGGGGGAAGAGAGAGAGGGGGAAGAGAGAGAGGGGGGAGGAGAGAGAGGGGGGGAAGAGAGAGAGAGGGGGGAAGAGAGGGAGAGGGGGGAAGAGAGAGAGAGGGGGAAGAGAGAGAGGGGGGAAGAGAGAGAGGGGGGGAGAGAGAGGGGGAAGCGAGAGAGAGGGGGGGTGAAGAGAGAGAGGGGGGGAGAGAGAGGGACAGAGTGGGAAGAGAGAAAGAGAGACAGAGGGGGGAAGAGAGCGAGCGAGGGGGGAAGAGAGAGAGAGAGAGAGGGGGGTGGGCGGGAGAGTTGGGGGGAAGAGAGAGAGAGTGGGAAGAGAGAGAGGGGGGGGAGAGAGAGAGGGGGGGAAGCGAGAGAGAGGGGGGGTGAAGAGAGAGAGGGGGGTGAAGAGAGAGGGACAGGGGGGGAAGAGAGACAGAAGGGGGAAGAGAGAGAGAGAGGGGGGGAAGAGAGAGAGGGGGGAAGAGAGAGAGAGGGGGGGGTGAGAGAGAGAGGGGGGAAGAGAGAGGGGGGAGAGAAGGGAGAGAGAGGGGGAGAGGAGAGAGAGAGGGGGGAGAGGAGAGAGAGAGAGAGGGGAGAGGAGAGAGGGGGGAGATGAGAGAGAGAGGGGGGAGAGGAGAGAGAGAGGGGGGGAGAGGAGAGAGAGGGGGGGAGAGGAGAGAGGGGGGAGATGAGAGAGAGAGGGGGGAGAGGAGAGAGAGGGGGAGAGGAGAGAGAGGGGGGAGAGGAGAGAGGGGGGAGAGGAGAGAGTGGGGAGAGGAGAGAGGGGGGGAGAGGAGAGAGGGGGGGAGAGAATAGAGAGGGGGGAGATGAGAGAGAGATGAGGGAGAGAGGAGAGAGAGGGGGGAGAGAGGAGAGAGAGGGGGATAGAGGAGAGAGAGGGGGGGCAGAAAGGAGAGAGAGAGAGGGGAAAGAGGAGAGAGAGGAGAGAGAGGGGGGAAAAGAGGAGAGGGGAGAGAGGAGAGAGAGAAGGGGGAGGGAGAGAGGGGAGTGGGGGAATGGGGGAGAGAAGGGGGAGGGGAGAGAAAGGAGAGAAGTGGGAGAGAGATTGGAGGGAAGGGGAGAGAATGAAAGGTCACACACACACACACACACACACACACAAAACACAGAGAGAGACAGATACATACACACACAGAGAGACACATACACACACAGAGAGACACACACATACACTTAAAGAGAAAAACACAGAGAGACAGAGACACACACGGGGTGGGGGTGGCTTGTGGTGCCGGCAGCACAGCTGTGAGTAGCAGAGGCAGACAGAGGGAACGTGGGGCATGCAGCAGCCACACACTGCTGAATGAATCTCTCCTGTGTGGGACGGCACTTCCAACGAGAAGAGCGGGGGAGGAAGGGGGCTTGTGGTGCATGCAGCCGAACATACATTGCTCCTTTGGGGACCAGCACTTGGAGCAGGGGGGGGGGCTTGTGAGTAGCAGAGGCAGACAGAGGGCTTTTGGGGCATGCAGCCACACACTGCTGAATCAATCTCTCCTGTGTGGGGGCGGTAATTCCAGCAAGGGGGGGAGCGCGGGGCATGCAGCCGAACATACACTGCTCCTTTGGGGACCGGCACTTGGAGCAAGCTAGGGGGGAGCGCTGGACATGCAGCCGATCATACACTGCTCCTTTGGGGACCGGCACTTGGAGGGAGAGGGGGGGTTTGGTGGCAGAGTCGAGGGGCATGCAACGGGACACACTACTCCTCTGTGTGGGGGGGCGGGGGTGGCAGAAACGCAGGGCAAACGCTGAAAGCTGCTGTGGCTTCTGCAGCGCCCCCTGGCTGTTTTTTGTGTGTGTTTTTTTTGAGTACATCGATTCTAGGACGCAGTCCCTATTTCAGACACATGAAAAAGGGAAAAAAAGTGCGTCTTAGAATCGAGGAAATACGGTAACAACATTGTCATTGTGTCGAATGAAGTTAGAAAAGTAGCAAATACAAATAATTAACATTTTACTTGGTATTCACTTATTCACACATGTGACATGTATGTCAAATCAACACACATGTGTGAGTTACACATACACATGTGACAATGTTATAATGAACATGAAGATGCATTGATAGAAGAACTAATCACATACATTGGTATGTAAAAAATGTATAATACATTGGTGTGTTTACAGGCAAACATGCATTGAGTGTTAAGATCACTCATGTGCATCTGTGGATGTTATCCTCCATAATAAATATTTGAGCAGGGTTTATACCCTTCTCTCCACCTCCCCATATATTACAGGAATGGAATGAGTAAAGTTTGCTACATTAATTGTAATGTAATGTCCCTAATGCTTTTCAACAAAAAATCACATTAACCACCAAGTGTAGAAAAACGCACTTACACTATACTGAAACGACATATTTCTATAGTCACATTTATTTATGTCCGTTGTGTTTACACATTCTGTAACTATACCTTTATAGAGGTTGGCACATCTTATGACAGATGTGAGTTGAAATACATACCATGAGCAGTCACTGACGTGATCTACCTTGAAAAAGAAAACATGAATGAATATAAAACATTGCCATGACATGTTCATGAAGGTAAGCAACACACTAAAGTGTCTATTTAGTGTTAGATAAGAAACACCATGTAGATGTAGTTAAATATAATAGGAAAAACAAATAGTGATGCATATATCACACAGCAAAAATAACATTGTATGTAACCATACTGCACTAAGTAATGAGTATGGACATAGTAGGTGTATTGTGTATGCATACGCAAAAAGAGCATGTACATAAAATATTAATTTTGTAAACATCATTTTTGCACATACTCACAAAGACTTTCAATTATAAGAAGGATAAGAGAACGTGTGCATGAATGACATACCGGTGCCACATGCATTTGTCCAGACAGCAGAGAAGATAAATAAGTGCGACCCATATTCATCTGTTTCCAAAGTGAATGGTATTTGGACAAATGTATTTATCATAACAAAGAATGAATATATGTATGTAGTACTATGAACATGTATGTATTTGCTTACATGAAAAAAATGTGTTTATGACATTGAGACGTGTCTTAACACCACTGGCTGTTTGCTCAGTGTCAGCTGGTAAATTGACAGGATGCTCCTCCTCCAAACCCTGACATGTCTGTTAGCACATTATTTCTGAGTGCCACATTGTGCAAAATGCAACATGCAATGATAATATCAGACACTTTAGCAGGCTTATATTGAACTGCCCCACCTGTTCTATCGAGACACCTAAATCTTGTCTTGAGAAGCCCAAATGTCCTCTCTATAACGGATCGCATCGATATATGTGCAACCTTGTACCTCTCCTCTGCTTCACTTTGCAGGTTTGGCACCGGGGTCAACAGCCACGGCCTAATTCCGTATCCTGAGTCACCTATAATCCATGGTGCACACATATGAAACAATTAGTGCTAACATTACAACATACAACAATTCCTATAAAAGCAAGAGTTTTGTGTTACCACATCATAATATGTACTCACCCACCAGCCAACCAGTTCCAAAATAGCCTTCTTCGAAAGCATGGAAGACTGATGAGTTTCTCAGGATAGAGGAATCGTGACTGGAACCAGGGAATTTGGCTACCAAATGCATAATCTTCATCGTGGCATCGCATACCACCTGTACATTCAGAGAATGGTAGTGCTTACGGTTGCGATAAGCATGCTCACTCTGACTAGGCGGGATCAAAGCAACATGGGTGCAATCGATTGCACCATAACACACATGGTATCCCGGCTATGGCATAAAAGCTATTCCTGACTTCCAGCCACTCTGTGTGCTCTGTAGAAAAATTAATATAATTCCTAGCGCGTCTATTGAGTGCACATAGAAACTGGGTAAAGGCCCGCAAGAATGTAGATTGCGAGACCCCGCCCACTATGCCCACTGTTGTCTGGAATGACGCGGAAGCAAGATAATGTAATGAGCACAGCATTTAACAAGCCCAGGGACTGCACGACCTCTGGCTGTCACAAAATATAAATCTCCCCATATCTCTTCATAAAGAGCTAAGATTGCTGCTGAACTCAAACGATAGCAACTTACAATCTCCTCCTCACTCATGCCATCTAACAGGGTTCTCTCCCTGTACAAACGAGGACGAGCCACAACTTCTCTCCTCTCTCTTCTCCTCTCATCTCCTTGCCCTCTCCCTGTCCCTCTCCCTGTCCCTCTCCCTGTCCCTCTCCCTGTTCCTCTCCCTCTCCCTCTCCTGCCCGCGTGCCTGTCCCTGTCACTGTCCCTGCCACTGTCCCTGGCTCTGTCCCTGTCCCTTGGTTGGCCTATGACATCCTCTCCATCAGCAAGCCTCTCGTGCAATAGAATGTTCCTTTGTTTCCTAAACAATCGCATCATTTTGAGGTCTGTAGCTGTGAATGAGCAGGTAATTGCCCTCCTTTAAATACCTATGTGATGATGTCAGGTGACATGCTAAAGTGCAAGGTGTTACATTAACATATCCAAGTAGTTGAGTCCCAACCTGTATCCATTTGATCTAACAAGTATTATTAATGTTTATTCAGCAGCCAATCATGATATTTCACAATGATGTAACGTTAAGCTTTGTTGAAGCATTTATTGGAAAGTATTTGTGGAATGTGGAATGCATGTACCACTTCTGAACGCAACACTCAGTCATCTAATTAGGATACAAGCATGACATTGACGTATAAAAAGTTCATTGCAACATGTGTAATTTGCAATGTTATTGTCACATGTTCACATCAATTGATTATACTGTGCATATTCATAAATTTCTGGCATCAGGATAGTTGCTGTTGATTTAGTTTGAAACGTGTACGAATGAGTAACTATTGTAGATGTGTGTATAAGTTAGCATGAAGTGCTTGTAATGCATGGTGTCCAATGTAAACATGCAATGTGATTGAGTGTCCAATTGCGGACGTCATCTAAAAATTTAAACAAATGACATGTAAACATGAAAAGAAACAGCTACATTAACGTTTGATCATGCGTTACACATTGAAAGCATTGTGTCTTGTATAGCAACATTACTATACGCTGCATGTGTTAGATGTGTGAAATGTGTAATATCATATAATAAATTGAAGCACACTTAAGTAACATGTTGGATATGATGTGACCTGTTCCTTTAAGAGTTGAGTATAGGATTTTCCCTTGACACATCATAAAATAAAGACTAATGTGACACGCAAATCATGATAACATATAAAAGTACAATGTTATGCAAATAATAAACGTAAGGGGTGACACGATGAAATGAATGCCCTCCACACTGTAATGGTAAGCACATTTGTATTCTGAGCAATAAAACGTAAACACTAGTATAATGTTATACGTCCCCGCTCCATTGACTCCATTGATGTAGAGCTGAGTTTTTTTTTCTACACTGGCGACACACTTTATTCGAGCTTGGCTAGTCCCACGAATTCGGGTATACCCGGGTGTATTGAGGTTTGTGACTGTTTTCTGCCCGAGTGCATTGAGTTATTTTCCAAGAAGGGATTGAAGCATTTTATTCCCGCTGGCTGCAATACTGCACAGTATATATATATATACTGCATTACAATTCATGAATTTATGCCATCTGGTAGACACGCGAAGCATTGCAGCCTATTAAATCCTAATCATTATCATTTAACAGATCAGCCGCCCATCAGCCAGGCATGAACCCAGGCTGGGAAGGCAAATGCAACGGGGCTTGTCAGAGGTGAGGAGTGGCGCATTCCAGGTATCTGCCAGGTACATACCGGGTATTTGCTCGAATAAAGTGTGTCGGTGCAGTAAGTGCCGTTCCGGAAACCTTGCCGATCGTTCTCTCCTCCAACTTGCCAACTTTAGTTGGCGGGACGAATTCCCGATGAAATCTCCATTTTTGAGTGCCGATCAGCAACGATAAGCTGATTTGGGCAACTTGAATACAGCCGATTAAAAAAAGTGCCAATACATGCCGAAAAGAGGCTTATCGGCAGCCGAATGCCGATAAAAAAATTTCGCCAAGAAAAAATGAAGATTTTGAGCACTTATCGGTGCTTACTGAATCTGAAACCCAATTTTGGCGGATAAATGGCGATAAAAGCCTTATCGCCGCTTACTGCATGAGGCCCTTAGTCCTTACTTCAGATTCAGACTCAAATATTATTACAACTATGCATTTTAAGTCTGTGTCTGTGAATAGCTACGTTCATGCATCCAGTAACCACCACAAACAATGGCTCAACAACATTCCTCTGGGCCAGTTTCACAGATTACGTAGAAACTGTACCCGGGATGTTGATTTTCGAAGCCAGTCCGATATACTTGGAGAGAAATTCTTGTCCAAGGGTTATGATCCGGATCTGGTTTCCGACTCCCTCAGCAAAGCTAGCTCTCTAGACAGGTCGGTTCTATTGAACAAATCTAAATTTAAATCTGATAAAGGTGTACGCTTGAGTTATGATGCTCCAAGAGAAACCACCAAGACTGATTCATCAACTGTGAGGTTCATAACAACATATAACCAGTCTTTTAGATCTATCAATAGGATTCTCAACAACCATTGGAGCATCCTCAAGTGTGATCCCCATCTGGGGTCCATCCTGCCAGAGAGAGCATCCATAGTTTATAGGAAGGCCAGAAACATCAAGAGCATTCTGGCTCCTACTAAACTCAGGTCAGTCAAATCATCCTACCCCCCGGAACGTGGGGGTCTTTTGGGCAATCATCAATGTGGACGTAGTCGGTGTATAAATGTAGACACCTCCTCATCAAATCCCAATTTTGTTCCCCCAGCAGAGGGACTACACATTTAATCATCAGCTTTATTAATTGCCAAAGCACATATATCATTTACCTCATACAGTGTGGATGCGGTCAGCAATATGTTGGCCGCACCACCAGGTCCCTCAGCACTCGCTTCCTGGAGCACAGAAGAAATGTTATAAAAGGTTTAAATTCCCACAGTGTCTCTCGGCATTTTAAATCCAGACACAAGCAGGATCCCAAGTCCATGACTATCATGGGACTTGAGAGCATTTCTCCTTGTGCTTTGGGAGGTGATCGCTTCAAAGTCCTCTGCAGGCGGGAAACGTTCTGGATCCACCAGTTGGGTACCTTGACCCGTGGTGGATTGAACGAATGCCTGGATGTCAGTACGCTGGTCTAGGTGATTCCTGTGGACACGTCTCCTTGGTTCTCTGGTCTCCTCTGCTTAACTCAGACATCTATTTGTCCGAATCCTTCCTTGATCTTTCTCAGAATTTGGAAGTTGATATCTGCCACTCTTATTTTTAATCAAGTATATGGTTTTCATGTTATTTTTCACTATTATTTTTTACATTTATATTTTAGATGCGCTGGATGATAAATTATATATCCTTCACTTGGGCCCACATCTCAACATCACCTGATGTAATGTATCAGTAATTTAATATCATAGTACATAATGCTTTGGGTCCAGTTTGATTATCAGGTGATAGATATTTGATTTATCATTCAGCATATTTTATAATTCATATTTTAGTTGTGTGCTATATAGATATATTTTGTAATATAGGTTAATGTATTGTATTCATATATACTTTTTCACTTTATTAATTCTTTTTTTTATTTCATTTTATTTTTTAAACTTTTTCACTTTTTTAGTACTATTTTTATCATTTATCATTCCTCATGATATCAAGTGCTTTCCTTCTCACTTTGGAATCAATTGATTCTATTGGTTCTATTCATAATTTATAGATTATAGGGAATTCCCCATACTTCATTTAATGTTTTGTATTTCTAGTTTAGGTCGATTAGACCATATACCATATTAAGGTATTCCATCATCTTTGTTATCTGTTCAATACCTGTCTGTGATATCATGCATAGACTAATGATCAGACGTTGGAATTACTCATCCATCAGGTGTGATTCTTTTAATTATATGGTAAACTATCATATGTATACCCCATAGTTTACATATTCAACAATTTTTAATATGGCAGATTTATATATTGTTTGTGATGTAGTCGATTGTATGTGGTTTCATTATTCAGCATTTAGCTTCACTTGTGTTCCTCTGTTTTCTTCCCCTATTTCTGGTTACTCGCAGTCCTATTTAACATTTATGTGGTATTAGATCACTCTAATAGCTCCAATCACTTCAGTAATTCACTCCAGCTGGATCGAGGGGTTGTTACGTTCACCATTAGGGTATATATACTTAGCCGTACACCCCCTCCCCATTGCCCTTTGCAAAAGTCACCCGTGTGACGAAACGCATCAGGGAGCGTCATCACGCAATACGCAGAGACACAACGTCATCACGGATGCGCAAGAACAGGCCGGTTCGGGTGCCAAAACATCACAGAGCCCTTCCAGCATAAAGACATTTTCTGGGATCTCTGGAACTGTTTGCGGATTTATCTATACACCCTGGACATCTTGATAGATCGTGGTTCCTTCATCCTTGAGATCGAGGGATTCTGACTAAAGCACAGATACCGGATGGTGATGATATAATCACGAAATGCTTTTAATTCTTGCACCCTTGTGAGTGCATTTTCTCCCCCTCCCTCCCCTTTCCCATCAATAAATATACGGTTTTATACTATGGGGCATGCTCTCTCTCCTCTCTCTCTTCTATATATATATATATATATATATATATATATATATATATATATATAAAAACACAGAAAAAACAGGCGCACTCATAGCGTAAAAAGGTATAACAATAAATTTATGGAGTCGAGGATTTAAAAATGCACCCTCACAAACATAGCTTAATAAAAACCAAGACAGAAAAAGAGTGTATCTAGAGAGGTACACAGAATAGAATCCCTTTGTAGGCGCACCGCAGACCGTTATGGAATAAATGTGGTCAGGGGAAAAAAAGTGTTTAACAAAATAATAAATATTTTAATCAAAATTGTGATTTGTGCAGTAAAAATAGCAAATATTGAAAAACTAGTATTTACTATATTAAAAGACACTAGTTATGTCACAACGGTAGGTCCAGAGGGACTATTCTGGGCCCATCAGCAGGTGTAGCTTATGTCAATTCACTGTGGTGCCTTAGATGTTCAGCATATCTCAAATGTATATCAGGGTATATCAAGGTATATCCTGAAGTGGATGTTAGCTACTCAGATGTGACATCTGGTGGCGCAGAGATGTATTACACCCTATGCCTTAAGCTTAATTCTTCTATGCCTCTGTACTTTACTGTTACCACTAGCAGTGTGTGGTCCCGCGACCGTTAGATGCACCGTTAGGATCAGCCATGCATATATATACAGTAGATGGAGAGTCCCTAGCTGTTCAGTGTGGCTGGCTGGATGAGTATTACTCTGGTGTGGGTGTAGGTATACCCTGATGGTGTGTTGCTACCTCGTTCTGATCACATGTATAGTATTTCAGCAGTGATGGGGTTAATACCCACTATACATATGGAGATGTTTGCTCTGCGTGTTTTAGCTGGGCGCGCAGGAACGCTGTAATTTTGGAGCTATAGACAGACTTGTTAGTAAGTTTGAAAGTGTCTGTGTTCACTTCGGTGAAAACTTGCCGTGTCGCCCCTTGCGCCCCTTAGTTTTTGCCCCGTAGACCCCGTGCATATATATTTGAATGTCGGGGAGTACACAGATAGCGTTATTGTATCCTGCACTCTTATGAATGTGCCTACAGTGTATGTATCTAATTTCACAGAGTATTGCTATGTTTACTTAGCAGACCTGGAAGTTTATTATCAGTGTTGTCATTCTTGTGTTGTTATGACAAAACTCTGAGTCTCCGCATTTGTATGCTCTGTAGTGTTTCATTCAGATCAGTGATTCCTGCAGAGACCCATAGTAGCGGGAGGCAGTCCCACAGTGTGATATTTTACCAGGTCATATTGTTACACATTGTGGGATCCGAGGTACATTGAGGCTAAAATTGGGCAAATATTCAGTTAGTGGTTCAAGTGAGTGTATATAGGTTAGTAGCACAGCCCTGCTAAACACAGAGCTAAACACCTCTTTAACTGGGTGTATCAATACAAAGGTCCATATAGTGAATTAAAGGCTGGTAGTACAGCGTTGTAGTGAGACAGTGAAGACATAGAGCTATGCTCTTAACTGCTGTAGAAATATTTTAATCAATAAATATCGGCAGAGACCCGACATGCTGCATGTTTCGTCGCTTACTTGCGACTTCTTCCGGGGTGGGAGTATCTGCGTCTCCTGTTCCTGTTTTATACCCGGTGGTTGTCATAGTGACCATGGGACGCGTGTGTTGCCGAGTTAGAGCTGGTGGTGCATAGGTACTGCACCCAAATGCTATACTTAGAAAAAATAGTATAAAAACTCTGACCAGAATTCTGATGTGCATTGTACTTGTATTCCACAAGAAAAAATGATATGTGTTAACAGTCTCTATTTATTCATAGGAAAGAAGTGAAAGCAAAACCTTCGTTAATACCAGATGGACACTGTGTGTTTAGTAAGTATATCCATCTGGATTCACGTTGCAGAAGTTTCTTGTCCCAATCACCTCTGCGGATACTTGGGAGTATATGGTCTATCCCTTGAAATGTCAAAGTGTTGGCATTATGTTTGTTGGTATAAAGTCATGACTAGATCCAAAACAAACAAGGACAAATCAACTAAACAGGTAGAAGGTCACGCACACCATTTTTTAGAACAGGCCCAGGAAGAAATAGACCATGGCCCAGGAAGACACGAAGAGGAGGGGTACTGGAGAGGAAGAGGAAGAGGACGGTGGTCCAACTACAGGAGGCAGAGGGGACGGAGACGATAGATACACAGAACACTTGTAAGAACAAATGTGAGATAATCAACCTCTCCGGTATCCCCTTAACAAATGCACAAATGCACAACTCAGCCTCTTAGAGAAAGGCCTCTCCTATGTTCCCTCCAATACTTTTGATTTGTTTGAGGCAATAAAAGACATTAACCTCTTCGCCAGGAAAATGCTGTTGCATAAGTTCTTTAAAAGACGTGAACGCAACGTGACACCGCAAGAATATGAAGAACTTATCCAAACACAAGATCAAGAACATCTGCTACATCTTATCGATCTTCTCGAAGAAAAAAACCCGGGAGATGGACCCCATACGACCCTTAAACCAAAAAGCCGCTTCACGCCGCATCCGGACAGCTGTGCAAATGTTTCAACATTCTTGAACCTAGTCACAAAAGACCTAGAGGCACTTAAAGTAATCCAAAACAATAACCAAAGTAACCTAACTAAACAGGAACAAGAAGCACTCAAAGAACTGAAAAACATGCAGGAAATTACAATAAAACCTGCGGACAAAGGAGGCAACCTTGTAATACTCAAAACAGAAGACTACAAAGCGGAAAACCTTAGACTCCTAAGAGACAAACAATGCTACAGGATCCTCCCCAATGATCCAACCACAACATTCCAAAAAGCACTGGGATCAATATTAAACAATGGCCTGGAAAGGAAAGTCATAACAAAAAGCGAATGTGACTTCATGACATCAAAACAACCACTGTAGCAACTTTCTACAGTATCCCCAAAGTACATAAGAACATCTGTAAACCACCAGGAAGACCTATAGTATCGGGAATCGGATCTCTTACGGAAAACCCAAGTGTCTATATTGACAAAGTACTTAGGAATTTTGTGACCTCTTTGCCGTCCTTTGTAAAAGACACGAAGGATGTCCTAAACAGACTAGAAGGGATACAGGTGAATAAGGACACGCTTTTGGTCAGTTTTGACATGGAATCGCTGTATACTAGCATAAAACATGAATTTGGACTCCTAGCAGTCAAACATTTCCTCTCCTCCCGTAGCTGCCTCTTCATTGATCATAACACCTTTATCATTGAGTTGTTGGAATTTGTATTAGAACATAATTATTTCCTGTTCAACTCAAAATACTATCTGCAAATACAGGGAACAGCAATGGGGACTACATGTGCCCCTACCTACGCCAACCTATACTTAGGTTGGTGGGAGGAGATCAGCGTTTTCTCGGAGGCTATGTCTCTATATACGGATCATATAGATCTATGGATCCGGTATATAGATGACATCCTCCTACTTTGGAATGGGTCCAAACAGGATCTAGAGACGTTCTTAAATTTGCTAAATAGCAACGACCACAACCTTAAGCTCACTTCAGAAATAAGTGCCACTACCATTACTTTCCTAGACATACGCATCAGTATCAACAATGATGGCTACCTCACTACTAATAATCACAAAAAGAAAACTGCAAGTAACAGCTACCTGAGGGCCGACAGCTTTCACCCTCAACCCCTCATTAAGGGTATCCCCACAGGCCAGTATCTGCGCATAAGGAGAAATTGTTCGGATACTGAGACCTTCAAGGAACAAAGCATCGAAATGAAAAATAATTTCATTGCAAGGGGATACTCCAAACGCCAAATAAAAACGGCGTATCATAGAGCACTGAATACTCCACGATTTGAACTTTTAAAACCAAAAATACAAGATGAGAAACTGAAAACCAATGAAATACGCTGTATTACCACGTTTCACAACCAGTGGAGAGATTTGAATAAAATACTAAACAAACATTGGCACATTTTAACTAATGATGACGACCTCAAATTGGTTTTAAAAAATCATCCATCTGTGGTGTGGAGAAGGGCTTCTAATATCAAGGATCATCTTGTACACAGCCACTTCAATGTTGCAAACAAGAAAAGCAAGACATGGCTAACTGTTAAAGGCTCATACAAATGCCACCACTGCAAGGCGTGCAGTTACATGAAGGAGAGCAAAAATTTCACGAACATGGGAGATACTAAATCCTACAAAATAAAACAATTCATAAATTGCAAAAGTACAGGAATAATCTATCTCGCCACATGCATATGTGGTAAAAAATATGTTGGAAAAACAAAAAGGGAACTAAGAAAACGAGTGTTGGAGCATATTGGCTCCATACGAAACTCTCTAGACACCCCTATCTCCCGCCATGTGAGAGAACACCACGCAGGGAATACCAACACTTTGACATTTCAAGGGATAGACCATATACTCCCAAGTATCCGCAGAGGTGATTGGGACAAGAAACTTCTGCAACGTGAATCCAGATGGATATACTTACTAAACACACAGTGTCCATCTGGTATTAACGAAGGTTTTGCTTTCACTTCTTTCCTATGAATAAATAGAGACTGTTAACACATATCATTTTTTCTTGTGGAATACAAGTACAATGCACATCAGAATTCTGGTCAGAGTTTTTATACTATTTTTTCTAAGTATAGCATTTGGGTGCAGTACCTATGCACCACCAGCTCTATCTCAGCAACACACGCGTCCCATGGTCACTATGACAACCACCGGGTATAAAACAGGAACAGAAGACGCAGATACTCCCACCCCGGAAGAAGTCGCAAGTAAGCGACGAAACATGCAGCATGTCGGGTCTCTGCCGATATTTATTGATTAAAATATTTCTACAGCAGTTAAGAGCATAGCTCTATGTCTTCACTGTCTCACTACAACGCTGTACTACCAGCCTTTAATTCACTATATGGACCTTTGTATTGATACACCCAGTTAAAGAGGTGTTTAGCTCTGTGTTTAGCAGGGCTGTGCTACTAACCTATATACACTCACTTGAACCACTAACTGAATATTTGCCCAATTTTAGCCTCAATGTACCTCGGATCCCACAATGTGTAACAATATGACCTGGTAAAATATCACACTGTGGGACTGCCTCCCGCTACTATGGGTCTCTGCAGGAATCACTGATCTGAATGAAACACTACAGAGCATACAAATGCGGAGACTCAGAGTTTTGTCATAACAACACAAGAATGACAACACTGATAATAAACTTCCAGGTCTGCTAAGTAAACATAGCAATACTCTGTGAAATTAGATACATACACTGTAGGCACATTCATAAGAGTGCAGGATACAATAACGCTATCTGTGTACTCCCCGACATTCAAATATATATGCACGGGGTCTACGGGGCAAAAACTAAGGGGCGCAAGGGGCGACACGGCAAGTTTTCACCGAAGTGAACACAGACACTTTCAAACTTACTAACAAGTCTGTCTATAGCTCCAAAATTACAGCGTTCCTGCGCGCCCAGCTAAAACACGCAGAGCAAACATCTCCATATGTATAGTGGGTATTAACCCCATCACTGCTGAAATACTATACATGTGATCAGAACGAG
This sequence comes from Ascaphus truei, assembly GCF_040206685.1. Classification (NCBI taxonomy): domain Eukaryota; kingdom Metazoa; phylum Chordata; class Amphibia; order Anura; family Ascaphidae; genus Ascaphus; species Ascaphus truei. Next base: position 333,931,833 of record NC_134486.1, read on the forward strand.
GTAGCAACACACCATCAGGGTATACCTACACCCACACCAGAGTAATACTCATCCAGCCAGCCACACTGAACAGCTAGGGACTCTCCATCTACTGTATATATATGCATGGCTGATCCTAACGGTGCATCTACTCGCGGGACCACACACTGCTAGTGGTAACAGTAAAGTACAGAGGCATAGAAGAATTAAGCTTAAGGCATAGGGTGTAATACATCTCTGCGCCACCAGATGTCACATCTGAGTAGCTAACATCCACTTCAGGATATACCTTGATATACCCTGATATACATTTGAGATATGCTGAACATCTAAGGCACCACAGTGAATTGACATAAGCTACACCTGCTGATGGGCCCAGAGTAGTCCCTCTGGACCTACCGTTGTGACATAACTAGTGTCTTTTAATATAGTAAATACTAGTTTTTCAATATTTGCTATTTTTACTGCACAAATCACAATTTTGATTAAAATATTTATTATTTTGTTAAACACTTTTTTTCCCCTGACCACATTTATTCCATAACGGTCTGCGGTGCGCCTACAAAGGGATTCTATTCTGTGTACCTCTCTAGATACACTCTTTTTCTGTCCATATATCTACTCCCTAGGCAGCACGCACTAACCAACAAGGGGTTTTCGAGCGAGGTTTCTATTTATAGCTACCCATACCTTAATAAAAACCAATTTTGAGTATAACTCAGCCAGCCAGACGCAGGAACCCGGTAACGGATAACTTCAGTGTAGTGTCCGGTGTAGATACACTGCATCAGCCTCTGTGGACGCCTCCGGAGCACGGGGAACACGAGGGACGCCGCCTTCCTCTCAATCCGGCGTCACACAGTGAGTTCTCAGCTCCAGGTACCGCGAGAACTCAGTGACGTCAGAGGATTCGACCGGAAAAAGTTCCCATGAATACAACGGGTGGACGGCTGAGATAAATACTTCCAAAATAAAATGCTGTAACAAGCCAGTGAGTGAAATAGAGTAAAACTGGACAGTACACCTCCACATAACACTCTCTATGCGTTTTGTCTCAAAGAGACATCATCAGTCTAATGAAGTCTCTTTGAGATGAAACGCGAAGAGAGTGTTATGTGGAGGTGTACTGTCCAGTTTTACTCTATTTCACTCACTGGCTTGTTACAGCATTGTATTGCTTCTTTGGAAGTATTTATCTCAGCTGTCCACCCGTTGTATTCATGGGAACATTTTCCGGTCGAATCCTCTGACGTCACTGAGTTCTCGCGGTACCTGGAACTGAAAACTCACTGTGTGACGCCGGATTGAGAGGAAGGCAGCATCCCTCGTGTTCCCCAGGCTCCGGAGGCGTCCACAGAGGCTGCTGCAGTGTATCTACACCGGACACTACACTGAAGTTATCCGTTACCGGGTTCCTGCGTCTGGCTGGCTGAGTTATACTCAAAATTTCTTTTTATTAAGCTATGTTTGTGAGTGTGCATTTTTTAAATCCTTGACTCCATAGATTTATTGTTATACCTTTTTACGCTATGAATGCGCCTGTTTTTTCTGTGTTTCTATTGATATCTTCAAGGAAGTGGTGTTCCCTTCATTCGGGCTGCAGAGACTCTTTTGGATAGCAATTGGAGCATTTTTTAGGATTTGTATTTTTTATATATTATCTTTTTCTGGACTTTTCATCTGTTATTTTTTTTTTTTTTTTGTGCATTGTTTATTATTATTATTATTCCCCATTTTATATAGTATAGGTTTTTTTCATCATTTTTATGTGTTTATTCATATAATGGTTTAGGTTGGCGCCATTTTTTCTTTCTGTTTGTGATATATATATATATATATATATATATATATATATATATATATATAGTGCAGAATAAATGAGTTCTTCAGTATTAGGTGATACCTTTTTTATTGGACTAACAATTTATGTCATAGGACAAGCTTTCGAGAGTTCTCCTCTCTTCTTCAGGTCAGCAATACTGATTTACATAGGAATCAATGCTAAAACAGTGTAGAGAAAAAAAAAAAAAAAAAAACAGATATTTACTGTAGATAAGGTCGGGTGTTAAGTGTTTGAAGCCAAGGGATAGTGTCAAAGAAAGGTGGGGAAGGGATGCTGGGGGGGGGGGGGAGAGAAAGTGTGGATAAGAATAGAGGCAAGCAGGATAATTACAGACAATTTTGGTAGGGTGTGAGAAAACCCATGTCCACATTAAGTCCCTTGGTTTTGGTGTCAAAGAGTCTTATCATTCTGAGCTCAAATGTTTTCCGTTCTTGGGTGCTTTTAAACATTCCATTGAGGATTTTGATTTTTAAATCATTTATGGAATGATCTGGTTGTGAGAAGTGATGTCCCACAGGTGAGCAGTATCTTCCTTCTTCGTGATGGAGTACGTCTCAGTGAGAAACTGAGAAACAAACTGATCCATCAACTATATGGAAAAAAACAGAAATTAGAACGGCAAAAATGCACAATACTCCAAACCCTACAATTGCAAAGCAGTGCAAATACCATCAAACTGGAAAAAGATATGCAAACTCTGCACAAGAGACTGCAGCGGAACTTAATCAAGAAGAAACAGAAGAAACTACAACGCCTCTCTCACTATGACGGCAGACCATGGACACAACATAAGGGATTTCAAACCAACAAAAAGCAGGACAACTACGTAGAACTAGAAACCAGAACTGACTCTTCAAGACAGATACACAACCTCAACCCAGAAGAGCCCACAGCCTGCCATGGAGTTATAAACCTGTCTGATTATAAACTCTCAAAACCTGAGACCTCAGTTCTCTCCAAGGGACTAACATTCTGTCCCACCACCAAACTGGATCAAATCCAATTATTCTCAGACCTAGAAGAATTCTTCAGGAGACTACGACTGAAAGAATACTTCCACAAAAAAGAGAGCACCCCCATAATGACAGAGAACAACAACAAGAAGAAGAACACGTACTTCACACCACCAACAGGACGCAACATCATACTTGACAGCTACATACAGAGCTTAAGATCACAAGTTTCCTTACTAGCATCAACACAGCAGAAAAAAACTATGTAAAACCTATCCCCCATGGAGAGATCTGCAATCAAGGAACTGCGAAACAACCACAACGTCACCATGAAACCAGCAGATAAAGGAGGCGCAGTGGTGCTTATGAACTCAAATAAATACATAGAAGAAGGCAATAGACAACTCACAGACAACACCTACTACAAGAAACTCACGCATGATCCAACCCAGGAATATACAAAGCAACTCATGAATCTCATTCAAACATTCCCTAACCACCTGCAACCACAATTGAAGCAACTAATACCTGACAACCCAGGAGTTGGGATCTTCTACATGCTTCCCAAAATCCACAAACCAGGAAACCCCGGCAGACCTATTATAACAGGTATGGATACACTCACGGAACAAATATCAGGCTTAGTGGAGAATATCCTCAAACCTTTAGTCAGAAGCACCAACAGCTTCATACAAGATACCACAGATTTTCTCAATAATCTTAACAACATCAACCAACTACCATCCAACACACTACTAGTTACCATGGATGTAGAATCCCTTTACAGCAACATCCCCCACAAGGATGGTATTGAGGCATGCCTGCATTTCCTTACAACATCTCCCCTGGATCAGAAATACAGCGCGGATGTAATTACCAAACTGATAGAATACATCCTCACACACAACTATTTCAGCTTCAACAAGGAAATGTACCTACAACTAATGGGGACTGCAATGGGTACCAAAATGGCACCGCAATATGCCAATCTTTTCATGGCAAATCTTGAACAAAGATTCCTAACTACATGCCTCCACAAACCCTACAAATACTACAGATACATTGATGACCTGTTTATAATATGGACAGAGGGTGAAGAAAACCTAAAACAATTCCATGAGTCACTAAACTCATTCCATCCATCAATAAAACTCAAAATGGATTATTCTGCAAACCTAATAAACTTTCTAGACACGACAGTAACACTGAAAGATGGGAAACTACACACATCTGTATACAAGAAACCAACTGACAGATGCAGTTACCTCCACAACTCCAGCTTCCATCCCACTCACACCAAACAAGGTATCATACACAGCCAGGCTATAAGATACCACCGCATATGCTCTGACACTGAAGACAGAAACAGGCATCTCACAACCCTGACCAAATCGTTCAGACAGAAGGGATACAAACCAAAGACTATTGCCAAAACTATTACATCTGCACTAAAAGCCCCACGAGAACACCTGCTACAATACAGACAGAAAGAACCTACCACACGCATACCACTAGTGACCACATACAACCCTACCCTAGAGGGAATACGAAAAATAATCAAAGATCTGCAACCCATGCTGACAGAGGATGCGACATTAAAAGAAATCTTTCCCAAACCTCCCATTCTTGCATTCCGGCAACCACCAAACCTCAAACAGAAATTAGTCAGCAGAAAACTTCACAACGATTTTAAAGACATGAATAACGGCACAAAACCGTGCAGCAACACACGCTGCAAACTCTGCAAACATATTTGCCAGGATCCCACAGCCAGTCACAACCATAGAACATTCAATGTTAAAGGATCATACAGCTGCACATCCACGAATATAGTGTATATGATTCAATGCAACAAATGTGACCAAGGTTGCTACATTGGGGAAACCAGCCAAAAATTACAAGGAAGAATGAATATGCACAGACACTCTATACTCCATCACGAAGAAGGAAGATACTGCTCACCTGTGGGACATCACTTCTCACAACCAGATCATTCCATAAATGATTTAAAAATCAAAATCCTCAATGGAATGTTTAAAAGCACCCAAGAACGGAAAACATTTGAGCTCAGAATGATAAGACTCTTTGACACCAAAACCAAGGGACTTAATGTGGACATGGGTTATCTCACACCCTACCAAAATTGTCTGTAATTATCCTGCTTGCCTCTATTCTTATCCACACTTTCTCTCCCCCCCCCCCAGCATCCCTTCCCCACCTTTCTTTGACACTATCCCTTGGCTTCAAACACTTAACACCCGACCTTATCTACAGTAAATATCTGTTTTTTTTGGGGTTTTTTTTCTCTACACTGTTTTAGCATTGATTCCTATGTAAATCAGTATTGCTGACCTGAAGAAGAGAGGAGAACTCTCGAAAGCTTGTCCTATGACATAAATTGTTAGTCCAATAAAAAAGGTATCACCTAATACTGAAGAACTCATTTATTCTGCACTATCGCAACTGGACTAACACGGCTACTTTCTGCTTTATATATATATATATATATATATATATATATATATATATATATATATATATATATAGCAACTGTAAATATTCCTGTATGTTCTTTTGCATGTCTTAGACATGTCTGCAAGACATGCAAACGAACATACAGGAATATTTACAGTTGCTTTATGCTTTACTGTGGAGGATTTTTGTCACTTTTTTTTTACCCACCATAACCTTAATAATTGTGGTATATATACGCACGGCATACTGGACACCTAACAAGCTCCTATTGAACCCCCAAAATGACCACAACATATATATAAGCATATGAGTGTCACAGAGGAGTGCTACTGAGCATGGCAATATATATATTTTAAAACCAGAGACAGAACATAAAACACATACAAAGCTCAGTTTTTAGCACATCCAGTGAGACTCATACACGGTACAGTGCCTAAATATATATGTATAAATATCTAATAAGTAAAATGGTCTTTTAGTTTGACATTTTTGGCCAAAATATTTTGGCTAATATTGACAGATTTACTATAAATCATTCTTCCTGTTATTACACAGGTTATTAAGAATTTATATTAGCGTTAGGGACCCCTGATATGTGGTCTGCCTTGGCGTTGGCTCAGGGGCTTACAACAATTTTGGCCAAAAATGTCAAACTAAAAGACCATTTTACTTATTAGATATTTATACATATATATTTAGGCACTGTACCGTGTATGAGTCTCACTGGATGTGCTAAAAACTGAGCTTTGTATGTGTTTTATGTTCTGTCTCTGGTTTTAAAATATATATTGCCATGCTCAGTAGCACTCCTCTGTGACACTCATATGCTTATATATATGTTGTGGTCATTTTGGGGGTTCAATAGGAGCTTGTTAGGTGTCCAGTATGTTTTACAATTCTTGTCCAGCTAGTCATGGCTGATTGGAGGGTGGCAACCTCCTTCCTAATTTAAGCTCACCCCCTCCCACATTTAAATGGTTATGGGCTCACTCCATAGCATCTTCCACTCAGGGGAACTTGCCTGCTTGCAGTTTGGCTGTGACATCTCTAATACAGAGTGCTTTTCCTGGTAATGTACAGGTTAATAAAAGCTTCAGTCAGACTCAGAACTTTGCAACTAATATTGACAGATTTACTATAAATCATTCTTCCTGTTATTACACAGGTTATTAAGAATTTATATTAGCGTTAGGGACCCCTGATATGTGGTCTGCCTTGGCGTTGGCTCAGGGGCTTACAACAATTTTGGCCAAAAATGTCAAACTAAAAGACCATTTTACTTATTAGATATTTATACATATATATTTAGGCACTGTACCGTGTATGAGTCTCACTGGATGTGCTAAAAACTGAGCTTTGTATGTGTTTTATGTTCTGTCTCTGGTTTTAAAATATATATTGCCATGCTCAGTAGCACTCCTCTGTGACACTCATATGCTTATATATATGTTGTGGTCATTTTGGGGGTTCAATAGGAGCTTGTTAGGTGTCCAGTATGTTTTACAATTCTTGTCCAGCTAGTCATGGCTGATTGGAGGGTGGCAACCTCCTTCCTAATTTAAGCTCACCCCCTCCCACATTTAAATGGTTATGGGCTCACTCCATAGCATCTTCCACTCAGGGGAACTTGCCTGCTTGCAGTTTGGCTGTGACATCTCTAATACAGAGTGCTTTTCCTGGTAATGTACAGGTTAATAAAAGCTTCAATCAGACTCAGAACTTTGCAACTAATATTGACAGATTTACTATAAATCATTCTTCCTGTTATTACACAGGTTATTAAGAATTTATATTAGCGTTAGGGACCCCTGATATGTGGTCTGCCTTGGCGTTGGCTCAGGGGCTTACAACAATTTTGGCCAAAAATGTCAAACTAAAAGACCATTTTACTTATTAGATATTTAAACATATATATTTAGGCACTGTACCGTGTATGAGTCTCACTGGATGTGCTAAAAACTGAGCTTTGTATGTGTTTTATGTGCTGTCTCTGGTTTTAAAATATATATTGCCATGCTCAGTAGCACTCCTCTGTGACACTCATATGCTTATATATATGTTGTGGTCATTTTGGGGGTTCAATAGGAGCTTGTTAGGTGTCCAGTATGTTTTACAATTTTTGTCCAGCTAGTCATGGCTGATTGGAGGGTGGCAACCTCCTTCCTAATTTAAGCTCACCCCCTCCCACATTTAAATGGTTATGGGCTCACTCCATAGCATCTTCCACTCAGGGGAACTTGCCTGCTTGCAGTTTGGCTGTGACATCTCTAATACAGAGTGCTTTTCCTGGTAATGTACAGGTTAATAAAAGCTTCAGTCAGACTCAGAACTTTGCAACTAATATTGACAGATTTACTATAAATCATTCTTCCTGTTATTACACAGGTTATTAAGAATTTATATTAGCGTTAGGGACCCCTGATATGTGGTCTGCCTTGGCGTTGGCTCCGGGGCTTACAACAATTTTGGCCAAAAATGTCAAACTAAAAGACCATTTTACTTATTAGATATTTATACATATATCTTTAGGCACTGTACCGTGTATGAGTCTCACTGGATGTGCTAAAAACTGAGCTTTGTATGTGTTTTATGTTCTGTCTCTGGTTTTAAAATATATACGCACGGCCCTGAGGAAGGTCACGTTCTGATGACCGAAACGTTGGATGCAGTGCCATGTACTTCTTATGAATACAGTGTCTTTGTACCTCCTTGGCTGTGTGCTGTCTCTGTTTTCCGGACCTACATCTGGTAAAATTTTCTGTTCATGTGTGCATATGGGATAAGCATCAGTGGATCATCAGTTTACAGTGTGCCAATTGCCCTTTTTATATATATATATATATATATATATATATATATATATATATATATATATATACATATTGGCATATATAGATGTTGTTGATAGCTGTGATTGCTCCAGTGGGTATTAACAGGAACGTTTTGTGTTTAGGGATTGTTGGTAGGTAGCAAAAATACTTAACACATTCAGTAACATTGCACAATTACATCCAAAGCTTATGATGGAGTTATATGCAGCCGTAATACAACAATCAAAACCAGCACTTCAAGATCCCCTTCACCCACCACTGCTCCCCACAATAGGGCTCATACAGCAGTTTAACCCCTTCGTTTCCATTGCGTTTAGTCTCAAAGGTAATGAGGTGGCCTGTAAATGGCTTTTACATGCCTCTGGTACATGCCGGGGTGCTCCTGTGCTGATATTTATGTGTATCAGCTCCAGAAACACGAAGCATCACTCCCACGTTGGATAAAGGAACACTATTCTTTGAAGTGCTGTTTTGCCGGATCTGCTCTACACAAGCTTCTTGACATATTTTTGTGGCGCGGCGATTTGTTGCTAAACTCAGAATTCTACAGTCCCCTTCATCTGCGAGATGATGATCGGGGCTCCGAGAATAGCACGAGTTATAAAAACTGGCGATGTGGTGCGAAAAAATCGTTCTCACCAAGCAATCGGCGGAATTTTTGATCCGCCAAAATTAAACGGCGCTTTTGCAAAATCTCGCCAGGTTCTTGCTGCTTCCTGAATACCTATAGGCACTTTTGGTGAAAACTTGGCGAGACATAACTTTTCGGAGCTCTCTGCATACTGTAGGCCCCATAGTGTAAAAACTTTTTGCACTCACTGTTACGTTGGTCTAATGGTATTCTGCACTAAAAGCCTGGGCAGCTTAACAGTGTACAAAGATTTATATGGCATTCCATACCAGAGTACAGTTTGTGCTAGCTGTTAAATATGTCTGGCAGCTATTTATATTTTCTACATAAAACATTATCACAAACAGTTTATCATTAAATTAGTAAATGTATTCTGTTATGTGTATTATTAACATTATATAAGCAATATTTGATTTAATAGCTTTAGAATTTATTAAGCATTTATTGTTTTCAACACTAGTGGTTGCAAAAGTCAGCATATTTTATTACAACATTACTCAATATGTATTGATAAAATGCCATATTTCTTTATGCATGCATCAGTCTGTTTATTTTGACAAAAAAGAATGGACATACTGTATTTCATGAATGTATAATAAATAATGTTGCATTTAGTTAAAATTATTACTTATTACAGCTCAACCCCCTTATAACGCTGTGCTTGGGGTCCAAAGAATCACATTGCGTTATAAGCGGATCGCGTTAGAAATAATGTACATTTGTATGCATTGTAAAATAAAGTATTTAAGATACCAATAATCGTGTAAAGTATTCATAAATACAAAAATTGGGAGCCACGCATGCATCGCGTTATAAGCGGATTTGCGTTGTAACGGATCGCGTTATAATGGGGTTGAGTTGTATTTCTTTATCTTATTGTTATATTATATATTTTCTTAAATAAACTAATTAAAAAATTGTAATGCAGACGAAGATGTGGAAGAAGATTTGATAACTACACATGCAGCGGCCGGTTTTCGAACATTTACCTGGTTACATCTTGTGTTACGCCGCGTGGTGGACCTGAGATGGTCAGTTGCAGAAATAATGGCCCATCGGATTAACACAGCAGTGGTCCCTGCTGTGTGAGTCCTACCGGGTCTGCCTTACTGTAATAGACGCGCAGTAAGAGATAGGCTGAATCAGTCACTCTAACTGCGCGCCTCTCACAGGCGATCCCGGGGGTTTTATTAAAATGCTAACATTACAGTAATGTAGAAGGGGGTCTCCTGAGTTGAACAAAGTTGATTTCAGACTTGTGACCTCCTATTTCACAAGATACAGGGCCTGGTATCTCTTGAGGCGATCACAGGGGTTTAATTAAATTTCGAACATTACAGTAATGTAGCAGGGGATCTCCTGGGTTGAACAAAGTTGATTTCAGTCTCAGGGACCCCCTACTTCCCGAGATAAAGGCCATGGTATGGGGTGCCTGTATCACCATGTTAAAATCCCGTTGGATGTAAACAAAGCAGAGGGATACTGGCACCCCATAATGGGGCCTGTATCTCGGGAAGTAGGGGGTCCCCGTGGCTGAAATAAACTTTGTTCAAACCAGGAGACCCACTGATCCCTCACACTAGTATCAAACACCCCTCCCCCCCAAATAAAAAATCATTACCATAGCGGGTAGCTGCTAAGGTAATGAAGCTGCTTACATTTTATTTTTATTCATATTGTGCATGAACAGGGGTCTTCTGAGCTGTACAAAGTTGATTGCAGCCTCAGGGACACCCTACTTCCCGAGTTACAGGCCCCGCTAGGGGGTGCTGGTATCCCCGCCATGTTAAAATCCACGTGGGATCTAAACAAAGCATAGGAGACACCGGCACCCCATACCGGGGCCTGTACCTCAGGAATCAGAGGTTCCCCGGATATGAAACCAACGCGGTTCTGCTCCGGAGACCCCCTGCTCATCTACAATATATATAATTCAATATTAAATGTAAAAATATTTAGTACGCACCAATATACCACCCACCCCTGTGCCACCCCATAAAACCATGATTTATTATTATACACACAGAATGAAGGCGGCGGGGGTTCCCAGTGGTCCCAACGGGTGTCCGCAGGCTCCATAGTGCACCCCGGGGGAACCCACCGTGTCTGGGGGCTTCTGGGTGGTCCCCACTAGGTGCGGTGGCCCTCTTGGTGGTCCCCGCGGGCCCCGATGTGGTCCATGGGTGGTCCCTGTGGATTTCTGTGGGTCCCTGAGTCATCCCCACAGGTGTCTGGGTCCCTTGGGCGGATCCCACAATGTCTGGGGCCCTCGGGTGATCCCTGCAGGTCTGTGGGCCCCCACAGCTTTGGGGCCCCGGTTCTTCCCCACAGGTGTCCCACATGAGTCCTCAGGTGGTACCTGTGGGTGTCCAGGAGTCCTCGGATGGTACCCATGGGCGTCCAGTGGTCCTCAGGTGGTCTCAATGGCTCCCGCTGCCCTGTGGTACCAATTCTGTATATAAAAAAATAAAACATGTCCTACATTTAAATAAATAACCCCCCCCCCACCCCCCAACACACACACATACCACCAAACACATACAGTACAGTAATGGGCAAAATAACCATTATCCAGATATGGATGATATATTATTTGAACAAACATTGATGAATCAGACTGCTCTCCTTGGTAAGGTCCTAAAACAAGCAGGTGCAAAGGGTAACAGCAATAACACATTAACCAAATGACCCCAAGAGATAGGGTCAGAAAAGCACCCCGTTATTGCACTCATTGCCTGACACAAGAAAAAAGAAAAACCGGCGCCTTACAAGTCCAAATAATTTGAGGAATGTCCAAATGATACCATAAAAAGTCCCAACAGCGTCCTCTATGACAAGAGCAGTGAAGAAATTGCTGTGTAGCTCCCACCGTGCATATAGGAATATGTGGAGAAAAAACAAACAAAACAAGATTTTGGTGCAGTATGCCAAACAATGTAAGCTGACATGAGTGCCCACAACAATAGATGACAGACGAACGAAACAAGACAAATAGACAAAACAGACAATAGCAAGGCTAATAGTGAATAAAAAGCTAGTTTAATAAAACGACATAAAATGAAGGGTTCTGGAAGACGAAAGGATCGCCAGGTCAAGATGGAGTAAAATTGGGACCCTACTCACAAGATTGCAGGTTAAACAGGCAAGGAAGATGAATGCCGGGCTGTTTATCCACTGCGGTAGTAGCCGAAGAACCTTCCTGTGATTCCCCTGCCTGGGTCGGAGGATGCGTCACTAGGAGGCGGAACTTCCGGGCGGATGTTACATCACTGGAAGGTGGGACTTCCGGGAATGGCGCTCTTTCAATCTCAAGCCTGGATCTACTTCGTATCTCGCGTCTTCCTTCACCAACAGACAGCTCTAAAAGATAACTTCCCTACGCGATTCGTGTGCTTGTGCACACTTCCTCAGGGGCTTGTGACACTTTGTGGTATATATAAGTATCAGTGTCATCACAATCCCCTGTGGAAGTGTGCGCAAGCGCACGAAATGCGTTGGGAAGTTATCTTTTAGAGCTGTCTGTTGGTGAAGGAAGACGCGAGATATGCAGTAGATCCAGGCTTGAGATTGAAAGAGCGCCATTCCCGGAAGTCCCGCCTTCCAGTGACGTAACATCCGCCCGGAAGTTCCGCCTCCTAGTGACGCATCATCCGACCCAGGCAGGGGAATCACAGGAAGGCTCTTCGGCTACTACCGCAGTGGATTAACAGCCCGGCATTCATCTCCCTTGCCTGTTTAACCTGCAATCTTGTGAGTAGGGTCCCAATTTTACTCCCTCTGGACCTGGCGATCCTTTAGTCTTCCAGAACCCTTCATTTTATGTCGTTTTATTAAACTAGCTTTTTATTCACTATTAACCTTGCTATTGTCTGTTTTGTCTATTTGTCTTGTTTCGTTCGTCTGTCATCTATTATTTTGGGCTCTCATGTCAGCTTACATTGTTTGGCATACTGCACCATAATCTTGTTTTGTTTGTTTTTTCTCCACATATTCCTACTGGTATATGCACGGTGGGAGCTGCACAGCAATTTCTTCACTGCTCTTGTCATAGAGGACTCTGTTGGGACTTTTTATGGTATCGTTTGGACATTCTTCGAATTATTTGGACTTGTAAGGCGCCGGTTTTTCTTTTTTCTTGTGTCATCTAATTATCTGATTGTACAATCAGTACTTACCTGGCGGCCTAGCTTCACCCATTCAGGGTTCATAATTCACTATACACAGTAGTATATATTTTAGCGCTGAATATACACCGTCTTTTTTCTTTTTGCACTCATTGCCTATCGTTAAGTATGTGGCATAATTACCTATATTATTCTGCTACTTGGTATATTGGGTCAGAAGGAGGAGGGGGTTTAAAATGAAAATAATAAAACTTTAATACATCCAAATAATAGACACTCAAAATTTAAAAATGAATAGTCCTCTTGAGGGAGTTAGAGGAACCCATAGTCAGTTCAAGTATTAGTGCACATTAATTAATGTTAACCATGGTCCTCCAAAGGCAGCAGACATAGAATGATTTTGGTATCATATATAGTAACAGTAGCAATAACTGTATAAGCTATACACTATCTAGGAAGTGTATAATATTGGAATTGCTGTTATGAACAAACAGGGACAAACACGGAGGGGTAATAATATGAACCTGATAGCCTCGAGATTTATAACCAGATAAAGGCACTAGTGTACAGCTTCAAAACCACACATGGATAGAATATGTGTCCGTTAAGGAGCAAGTGTAGTATACCCTTCCTGATGTCTCCGTGTCCACTGCTAGTTGCAGTGACCGGGAAACCAGCACACTTCTAACCAAATTATATACATAGCTTGAAAACTCACATGGAGGTGCAACAGCCAACTGAATCTCTGCAGTGGCCGGGGTAAACTCTCATCCAGGTTGCAATACCGCCCGTATACAAGCCGTGTCTGTGTGTGGAGAGTATGGTGAAGCCGTCTGCAACTCCCTCCTTGACGTCACTCCTGCGACGTCCTATACAGCCGACACGTGTTTCGTGTGTATCACACGCTTCATCAGGGGGAGGAGTCTATACAAAACCCTCCTCCCCATGTCGCCTCATATACCCTCTTGGTGGGGGCTCGTGTTGTCATAGCCAATCATTGCAGAATACTAAGACTGCCCTGTCTAAGTGGGCCAACTTGAATGATTAATATCACGGACCTACTGTATGTAAACTTTGGAACTTCAAGCCTTCATACAGTTATAGACTGAACATATCTATAGTAAAGGAACAGAGGCCTAATAAATTTTTGTGTGTGACTTTGAGGTGGGTTGGTCAGTTCTAATTATTGAATGGAGGAGGGGGAGGAGAAAACGGGGGGGGAGACATGGGGAAGGGGAGAAAAAAGAGAAAAACTCCATTCGTATGGGTGTGCTTGAGCATCGATGAGCAGTGACATCTAAGGTGTTATCATGTAGGAATGAATGGTACATTAGGGTGATCTGCCCAAAACGGTCAATACAGATCATGGATGGCATTACGACTGTATACCCGGACCCCCCTATACTGTCCCATATTTATATACTTATTGTTAGTGGAAGGATGAGTACAGAAAGCCTTCATTAAGACCAAGAGGTGACTGGGTCTGGAGCTGGAAAATCCAACGGCATTCCCGCTGGAGCAGTTTTTTATCCCAGTCACCTCCCCTCGGGCTTCGTGGGATATGTTCTATTGCAGTGAAATGCATGACATTTCTGTTGACCTGATGAAATTCAATAACGTGCCTCGCCAAAGGAGTGTCCACTGCATTTCTCACACTGCCTATATGTTCCAACACCGTAGTCTTGAAAGCTCTATGGGTTTTACCCATGTTCATGATACCACAATCGCAGGTCATGAGGTAGATGACCCCACAACTTAGACAGTTCATGAACTCCTTTATCGGGAATGTTGTGGTTTTAGAGGAATTCGAAAAGGTTTTAGTAATCCTCATGCATTGGCAAGCCTTACACCTGGTGCAGGGGTAATAACCCTGTGGTTTCTCGCCTAACCAGGTTTTCTGAGGCTGTTCCTGAAAATGACTGCGTACCAGATGATCCTTTACATTCTTACTCTGTCTACAGCCAGTGCTTGTAACATCCTGCAGGATACCCTTCAAATCCACATCCTGTAGTAGAATATACCTGTATTTTTAAAGAATATTTTTAATGTCTTCCACTGACTACTGTACCCTCCAATAAACCTTACGATTTTATCTGTATGGTCTGTTTTTTTTGTTGTTACTGTATATAGTAGGGTATCTCTGGGTGACATCAATGCTCTATAGTATGCCCTTTTTACAATTTTCTTGGAGTACCCCCGTTCGATAAACCTCATAGACATATCAACTGATTGTTTTTTGAAGTCTGTTATTGACGAGCAGTTACGTCGAAACCTTAAAAATTGACCCACCGGTATATTATCAGTTATGTGCCTTGGGTGATGACTCATGGCCAAGGTAAGGTGTTTGTGGAGGTCGGTTTCCTGTAAATACTTGTTTCAATATTACCTTCTGTTGTTTTATAGATCATAATTTCAAGGAACTCTATGAGTGTCTCACTTACTTGATACTTTAATTTCAGATTATGTGTATTGGTATTTAACACTTGGATAAACTTTATTAGGAGTTCTCTCATCCTGTTCCAGAACAGGAGAATGTCATCGATATACCTGACCCACAACACTACATGTTCCGTATATCTTTCCAGGGTTTCAATGAAGACCACCGTCTCCTCCCACTAGCGCAGATATAAGTTGGCGTAGGTGGGAGCACAGATGGTCCCCATTGCTGTACCCTGTACTTGATGGTACAGTCGTTGGTCAAAGAGAAAGTAGTTGTGGGTCAGAGTATAATCGAGGAGAGACAGTACTAGGTCACTGTGGGGCTTAGTGTCATCACCCCGAGCCTTGAGAAAGTGGGCAATAGCTTGCATCCCATATATGTGTGGGATGCTATAGTCGAGTCCCTCCCCATCTAAGCCCACTAGAAGGGTTCCTTGGTCAAGTGTGATATTGTCCAGTTTAATCAGGACATCTTTCGTGTCTTTGACATGAGATGGGAGACATGTAACAAAAGGACGTAAGAAGGTATCTAAGTAGGCAGTCAACTAAGCACTCTTTAACAGAATAACCGAAACAGCACAGCACATGAGGTGCAACATGGGGCAGTAACAAAGAGAATGTATTAGCTCTACCACTACGTGTTTCGGTCATACATGAACTTCATCAGGTAGTAATAGATAACTGTCATGGTAGACCAAGCTTATTAAGACTTTTAATTACCGGGATCATTGATTGAGAAAAGCAGAGAGATAAAAATAAATTGCGTTTATTCACATAACGAACGTGCACAACTACGTTACACAAATTACAGGAAAAAGACACACTTACTTTGGAAACTGGGATAACAAAACTAATCTTTTCTAGTTGCAAAAACAGCAAAATAATTCCAGGCCACTTTTCTTTCTGTGGCCTCTTGCTGTTGCATTCTGGTCACTTAGCCTCTGAGAAATTTAGGCAATTTTCTCAGAGCTGGAACTTCTCAAATGGGACTGAATCTGAGGTGAATCACACAAGATGGAACTGATGATGAACTTATGAAAAACTTAGATGGAACTCTTAGATGGACCTAACTCTCTGACAGACTGCATGACTTTTTAAAAACTCCTAAAAGTCCATTCTGTCAGTCTGCAGTGAATCACTGCGTGGGAACCAAACCCCCCACCTATGGGCATGCTCCGCCAGTACTTCAGGTAGCCTGGCAGAAGCTTCAATGAGAGCTGTGAGCATGTGCCAACTTTGCATTTCAGCCGCTTAGCATATCTAGCCAAGCTACTTTCCTGGAGACATAATGCCTCCCTGTCGTAAATCAGAGGTGAGATTGACAGTCTTACCCCAGAGTAAAACTCCGCCCCCACTCCGGTCCCAATGATACTAAACATAACCGGGTCATCCTAAAATTAAGAGAAATATTAATATCTGTCTCTTAATACCTGCTAGACCCCCCCGTGTCTGTAATCATCATGTGCGACTTTGTCCCACCGATACACACATGTAATTCTTATTATATTCCGCAGAGGACATCTCATGATATTCTCATATTTAATAAGGTCGCACACTTCATACCTTCTGTAGCCACGCCCCTGGCCTTCTATACCCCCTTGTCAAGAAATGCTTTGAGGCTCAGCCCCCTGAGTAGATAACTGTGCTATATTTCACACCTATGCCAACATGTGGGACTTTGATCTAGGTGACAGGGACCCTTTGACCAGAGGATATGGTTACTCTATTTTAGCTTTTCCTTCTAACAAGAGGGTTCACACCTCTGGGATCTCTGAGGCTTTCCAGTCCTGGCTGTCTTGGAGACGCATAGGCACCAAGCTTGGTAGCCATGACTGCGAAATCCCAGTTCATTCACAGGGCATAAACATATATACTCATTAAACTATTCCTATGTAATATAATATATTGTGGCCTGTCTTATGTGTAGTAATATATACACATTATGCTGCTACAATGTCTAATAGCTTTCTCATTTTTGCACACAGTCACAGTAATGCACACACAATGCCAGGGCACAAGAGCTGACACTCTAGGACCCCAAAACACGGGTCAGGGGTAACCAAGTGGGCTTGACCTTTATTATAAACCTGGTTAACCCTTTCCCCACCACAGTAACCTCTACTATCCACTAAGGCAATGAAGGGGTTTTCACAGGAGACCAGGTTTATCAACACCTTTTAATGCCGGGATCATATGATTGAGCAAAGCAAGGAGGTAAAATAAATTGTAATTTATTTCAGGAAAAGACATATACACAATGTAACTCAATTTACACAGTTAACACACTTACTGGGAACGGGGCTAATGAATAAACTTGTCCTTTAAACGAAATTCACAAAAATGACCTCTGTAGAAGCCCTTTCCAATGACCGGGAGGTACTCACGAAATTCTGGAACTGATTTGGGCATGCAATAGCAGCCGCAACCGCTACGTTCTCAAAAAGAGGGACTTAGAACATTTTCTCACTCAAAAACTTGGAAGCCGGCTTGTGTCTATTCAGCACAGAGCATCTTGAATTTGCCACTGTTGGTTTGGTGCTTGGAATCTGCACTCCTGGTTGGCTACAAGGTTTCTTATGGGTTTCAGTGTCCCATTCACAAACCTCTACAGTCTACAAGAGTGTGGGAATTCTCCTGTCAGCCAATCACCGATTTTCCAGTATTGTAAAGCTGGGAGGGCATATTTTTTCATTCTGCAAAGGGGCATGCATCAATCTGGCACCTCTGCCTCTTTGCATACCGAGCCCCCCATGGCTCTAGGCTCCACAGAGTCTGGGCTCTGGCAAATGGTGGCCGGATAGTCCTGTGTTAGCCCAGGATGTGGGTACTCAAGCATGACTGCTATTCCCATCCTGGTCTAACACCTTGGCATCCCCGAAGCTTTCAAGTCTGGACTTCGCACAGACCCATAGGTACCAAGCTTGGTAGCCATCTGGTCCCTCAGAATCCATGACTTGGAAATCCCACAGTTCATTCACAGGTTATCAGTACATATCCCTATTAAACATAACTCTTTAATAAAATATACTGTGTCCTGTATCTTGTGTGATTAAAATGTGTAAGTCCCTTTCGGGTGTCAGGGATGGAGTAAGGGGATATACTGCTTACACTCACTAGCCTCATCCTTTCCACACTCTAGAAATAACTTTTAAACTTTTTACACACATCCAACCACTCTCAGCTTTCATATAGCTGGATCATCCCCTGAACCCCTATACTAGGTTCAGGGTACCTGGGCATGCCCCGTTTACCTTGTCTGGATTATGCTGCAGCAGGAATCCAGGTGGTGAGTTGCAAGAACGTTTTCAGGGTCGAAATTTGCCCGCAGCGATGTGCTTGGCTGTATCCGAGAATCTCAATCGATTCCCAGATCCAACTTTTGAGGTATCCCATAACTACGGAACCCTGCTACATAGACACATTCTGTGAAGAATTTCTCTGGCAAACCCACCCTGAAACGTACAGCCTAGAAATCTCCTGGTCCCACCACCCTAGAAAAGGCAAAACACAAATAAATCTTTAATGTAGCAAAATTTGCACACAGTCACAGTAATGCATTTCTGACATCTGGTTCCAAGAGCTGACACTCTAGGACCTCAACACATGGATCAGGGTAACCCATGTGGGCTGAACCTTTATTAGTGAGCTTGGGTACCCCTTCACTGTCACACCTCACCCCTTAAGATACAGGTTCTGTTACGACCAACTCATCTGGCGGTTTAACTGGGCTGACACTTCTTGAGGCTGGTGGCTCACTGTGACTGTCCTGGCGTGAAAGTCCTTCGGCATTTCCATGTTCACTGCCTTTCTTATGCTGAATGGAAAAGTCAAATTCTTGCAGGGCAAGACTCCAACGAAGGAGCTTGCCATTTTCCCCAGACACACTTTGTAGCCAACTCAAGGGGTTGTGATCACCGGCCATACAGATAGGGCTGTAGCGTGCGTAAAGCCCACACAATGGACAAACATTCTTTTTCAATTGTGGCATAAGCCTCTTTCCTGGGCAGTAACTTTCTGCTCAGGTGCACCACAGGATGTTCTCCCCCCTCCTCCCCCACTTCAGTGAGTACAGCACCAATACCATCATCGGAGGCATCAGTCTGCACCAAAAATGTCTTTGAATAGTCAGGGTCAGCTAGGATGTGTGCGCTGGCCAGCGCTGCCTTGAGTGCCTGAAACGCTGTTTCACAGGCAGGAGACCAGGCTACCAGAACTGGAATTTGCTTCTCTGTCAGGTCTGTCAAGGGTTTAGTGAGAGAAAGGGGTGATCTGCGCTCATAAATTGTGAATATTGTGCTCAATTGGTGCAAAAATAGGATAATGCAAATAACAATTGAATAAACCTGTTACATTAAGGGAGGTAGTGCTGCTGTGCTCGTGGGATGGCTCCACAAACCAAAGCTAGTACAAAAACAAAAAGAGAAACAGCGCACAAAACCTCATGGTGTAGTAAATAAAATAATATTGTATTAGTGAAACAGGTGAGTACTGCACGTATATCAAATAACTGATTAATTAGCAAGACATGTTATGGACATGTTACCACTCTGCACTCTGCAACTGTGGATATGAAAGTGTCAGTCACCGGATCAATTCTCCTCCTGCACTCCTCCTGCAGTCTTTGTGTTGTTTTTTATGATGTATGAGTTTAGTTTAATGATATGTGATGCCTTCCTAAAGTGAGGGCTGGACTTTCCATCAACAGCCAATCACGGGAGGAGTAAAGGTATATAGAGCGCCCACTTAGATACCTCCGATATTCCCTGACGAAGTATATCTTATATACGAAATGCGTTGGATAGAAGAGGGCGCATTCCCATTATTACCTATTGAGGTTTTGTTTATTGCCAAATACCCATTTTTATATGGGACATTCTCCGGCCGTTCCTGCTGGTGACCTGCAAGAAGCGCGACTTGAGATACTCTATCGACACCATCCGATGACATCACTGGCGTGTGTTTGCTGACTCGATGCTGAGGAACCAGCAAGAGAGCTCCTTTCCGCGCAGTAGCAGCGATCATGTCTACACCTTGCGGCAAGGGGTCTCGATCCATTTGAGCGGAGGACACACAAGGACTGCCACACTGGAGTGCAGGAGGAGAATTGATCCAGTGACTGACACCTTCATATCCACAGTTGCAGAGTGGTAACATGTCCATAACATGTCTTGCTAATTAATCAGTTATTTGATGTACGTGCAATACTCACCTGTTTCACTAATACAATATTATTTTATTTACTACACCATGAGGTTTTGTGCGCTGTTTCTCTTTTTGTTTCTGTCAAGGGTTTAGCCAGAGCGCTCTACTGTGGGACAAACTTTCTATAGAACCCAGCAGTGCCTAAAAAAGCCATAACCTGCTTCTTAGTCTTGGGGACTGGCCACTGCACTATAGCCTCAACTTTAGCTGGTTCAGGCTTGAGGTGCCCTCCACCCATCATGTGCCCTAGGAAAAAAACCTCCGCCATACCTACTAAACACTTGGTGGGTTTCAGTGTTAGCCCAGCTTCCCTAATTCTGTTCAGCACCGCTGCTACATGAACTAGGTGACTGTCCCACGTTTTACTAAACACTGCAATTTCGTCCAGGTATGCCTGTGTAAAACCCTGCGTCCCTTCCAGTAACCTATTGATCAGGCATTAGAAGGTAGTTGGGACATTCTTCATCCCAAATGGCATAACTAGAAATTCATAGAGGCCACTTGGAGTAATGACTGCAGACTTCTCGGTTGCCTCCTGGGTCAACAAGATCTGAAAATACCCTTTGCTCAGATCCATAGGGGTCAGATACTTTGCCCCCGTGATCTCATCTAACTGCTCATCCATGTGGGGCATAGGATAAGCATCTGACACATTTCCCGCATTGAACTGCCGGTAGTCCACACAGAACTGATGGTTCCGTCCTTCTTAGGTACTAGGAGTATCAGACACGCCCAAGGGTTCTGGGATGGTACAATTACCCCTATGGCAAGCATCTCATTTACCTCCCTCTCTATACTGCCCTTCACCCCTGCTTATACCCGATAAGCATGCTTATGAAGAGGTCTCAGCTCACCTGTGAGCATTGGGTGATCGGTGATATGTGTTCTGCCTGGCTTGTCTGTGAACAGAATCCTATACTGCTCTAGCTCTCACCTGTACCTTCTGCTGTGCCCTTAGCTGGGACCCTATCTCTACCTGCGCTGCAGTGCCCCCCTTCCTAGTTTCCCCTAGCAGGTCAGACAGAGCATTGCTCGCTGGGTCACCCATCGGTGGGCTACAAATAGCCAGCACGGATGCCACACTCAATGCAAAAAACTCCTTAAACATATTGATCTGATAGGTCCTATGTCTTCCTGTCTCTCCATCTAACTATACAACATAGTTGCACTCATTCATCTTTTGAGAACTATGTAAGGTCCAGGCCATGCAGCCATTAATTTGTTTTGCTGAGTAGCTTTAGATCAAGTACTTGCTGTCTTAGGATGAATGATCTGCTACAGGCATTCTGGTCATACAGTGGCAGCCGACCTGAGTCTAAATCGGCTAGATCCACGGCTCTCAGATTATCCGGGTTAGATGCGGTTTTCTGTTTGTTTCGCCCGGAGTGAACTGCGTTATTTTAGCGCTCGTGATTTAAGCATTTTATTCTCGTTATCTGCAATAGTGCAATGCCGTGTAAAAACTCATGGGGGTGTTTGCGAGCTGTTGTCTTGGAAGTCTAATACCTTCGCGGTTCAACCTACGTCAGTACACAGTCTGTGTGTGCTCGCGCAGTAATTGTAAATTTGCATTTTTAAGTATACATGCATTTGCAGTGCTGTGCTGCTGTACAGTATGTCTCATTTGAAAATTGTTGAAACGCATAGGCGTTTACAGTACTGTAACAGTGTCACATTTCGGCATATACAGCGCTCTCCCCTCGCTAAGTATAATTAACTGCACTGCAGGGTATTTAAACTTGTTATCTTCTCTACAATGCAGTACATCTCTCTCACACCATTCCTTTGAACGTGTGTCTGGTTTCAATCACATTCCTGCTTGACAGCAGGTAATTACTACGCATGCACCTGTTACTTCGCCCACCACTGCTTGCTTGCTTGCTTGAGTGATTGACCAAAAAAAAATAAAAAATAAAAAAAAATTGTAATTTTTTTGTTTTCTCCACAAGCCTTCAAAAACCATCTTACTGTATTACGATATTCAATCTGTGCTGTAGCTTTTGACTGCGACCCTGTGCGTTTGACTGCACATTGTTGATTTGTGTGCTTTTTACGTACTGTATTTGGGGGTGTATTACTATGATGAACTGTCTTTTGAAATTAAAGTATGTCTTTATCTTTGAACTTCATGCAGCTGTACCCTGTATCCCCCTCCCCCACGAACACACACAAGGCTAGCTCAAGGATTTAAAATTCCACAGAGTCATTCATTTTCTGAGTCTTGACATTGTGTTCTTAATCCGTCCACAGCCGAGATACAAAGCCTCACTGCGACTGCGTGTAATCCTTTTTGAGATGGGAGCTAGCTGCTTTCTGCGCTTGACTCACCCAACCCCCCCTCCACAGAGTCGTTAATTTTCTGAATCTTGACATTGTGTTGTTAATCCGTCCATAGCCGGGCTAGCATGCATACCATGCGCCTGCGTGTAATTCTCTTTGAGATGGGAACTTTGAGGCTTTGTTTACGGCAACGCTTTGGAAAATCCCTTCTCGAATTTGATTTGCACAGAGCTTCACCTCTCTAGGCGCCTGTGTGTAATCCTCTTTCAGATGGGAGCTAGTTGATTCCTGCTCATGCGCCTGTAACTTCACCCACCACTGCTTGCTTGAGTGTCCCCCCCAATTTTTTTTTAATTATGATTTTTTAACTGTTATTTTATCCACAAGCCTGCAAAACAATATTGATATTACGATATTCAATCTGTGCGTTTGCCTGCACATGGTTGATTTGTGTGCTTTTTATGTACTGTATTTGGGGGTGCAGGGATCAAATTACAGTATTATGATGAACTGCCTTTTGAAATTACTGTACTGTACTCTACTCTATGTAATTTCTTTGAACTGCTGCACAATTAATCCTTCATCCCTCCCCCACGCACACACAAATGCTTATAGATAGACACCTCCACAGAGTCATTAATTTTCTGAAGTTAGTCATTGTGTTTTTAATCCGTCCCTAGCCGAGCGTCAATCGCCTCACTGCGCCTGTAGCAGTAAACCATACACCTGTTGATGTTTTGAATTGCTGCACTTAAAATGTTTCTACATTGTACAGTATTTGTAAATAAATGTTTTTGTACTTACTCCACCAATAAAAGAACATGTTGATTTGTTTTACATTGTTCCATTGGCTCCTTTGCTACTGTAACAAAATACAGTGTTTATAGAATGTACACTACTGTCCAGGCATTCTGTGCTGTATACTGTAGGCATGCTCAGTACAAGAGTATTAAAAAAAATAGAAGACACATACAGCACTGTACTGTACTGTATGTACTGGCACTGTATAGAAGTCTTATCATCTGTTGCATTAATCGCGGCCCATATCAAATACGCGTAACTTCTGTCGGGTTTTTGGAAAACGGGCTGCACTTGAACACTCATGGCGACGGCTCACTGGAGAATACTGTAACAGAAACTGGTCTTTGTCTTTATTTAATATGAAAAGCCTAAATTGATACATTTTTGCAACCTCTTCCTTCAGTCTCAAGGCCAATTTACAATAGCACACTGTGGTATCTTTTTTAAACGAAACACCTGCAAGTCGACACATTACTGAAGCGCATGTGCATTACAATTCATGCATATCTGCCATCTGGCGGACACGCGAAGAATTTAAACCTATTAAATCCGAACCATTCTCAATAAACGCATCAACCGCGCGTCAACCGCGCATGACCCGCGCATGACCCGCTCATGACCCGTGGCTGAGAATGCAAAATGAATGCGGCATGCTCCCGGTGAAGTGCGTCGCATTCCAGGAAAAAGCCAGGGAAAAAACGGCGATGTGTTAGAATAAGATGCGCCGCAGCAGTATCAAGCTTTCTGCTTGGTCTGAGCCTCCCTGAGGTTAGCCTGTGCCAACCCCATAATCATTTCGAGCCAGTCTCTGAGATCTACTACATACTGAACCACATAATCATCGGTATTAGTAGTCTCCCCTTCCCATCCCTCACGGAATAAGTTAATAGGTCCCCGTACCCTGTGACCATATAGCAGCACAAAGGGAGAGAACCCGGTAGATTCTTGCGGTAATTCTCCGTATGCAAATCGCAAATGCTGTAGGTGAATCTCCCAGTCCTTCCCTTCAGCTTTTACAAAAGCTTGCAGCATCTGATTTAGGGTACCATTGTACCTCTCACATGAACTGTTGGTAAGGGGTCGTACACTGATGCTTCACCCCGCACGCATCCCAGAGACACTGTAGCAATTCACTCATGAATTGCAACACTTGATTGGTTAGAATCTCACTAGGGAAACCTATGTAATGGTGAGGGGTTAACCAGGCTTTATAATAAAGGTTAAGCCCACTTGGTTGCCCCTGAACTGTTTTTTGGGGTCCTAGAGAATCAACTCTTGGACCCATGTATTGTGCATGCATTAATGTAACTGTGTTCAAATTATGCAACAATAAAGGTAAATGGAGCATGAAGGGGTTAATGTGTCCCTACAACATACACAGGGGTCCCCAGTGAAATAAAGGGGTGTCAAGTGTTTGCCCAGACCCTCTAAACCCAGTATAAAGGTTTGAGGATTACTACAGCAGGATTTTGTTACGATAAAGCTCTCTCACATCCTTCTCACCAGCGTCACGCCAACTTTTTCTGATGAGACGTATTTGGGATAAAATCGCCTTTCTAAAGCATCGATAACATAATCGAGGCTACTAGAATTGAACGATTTTCCAAAACATGTGTTTTGGGCTTATCGCTGCAAGCCTCGAGGCGTGTTTGGACGGGAGCCAAAATGGCGATAAAATGCTTTCACCACACACTTATCGAGTTTTTCTGAATAACTGAACAGTAGCTTTTTTTGGCAAATTACATCTCAAAAGCCATGATAAGTGGGCTATCGAGGCTACTAGAATAAGCACATAAATCTTTCTCTCTATAATTACAAAGAGAAAAAGTAAATCACAAAAAAATCCCCACTGGTGTAAAAATAAATAAAATATTTTGGTCTTAACTAGTGATAGTAATAAAAATAGAATATTTCAGTATTGACCAGTGATAAATGTAAGCAATAATGTGCTAGTGAATATAGTCCACAATAGGACACATGAATAATTAAATACTACCTAAAATGTTTGGAGTGAAAAAAGAAAATTCAAACTTGACTAACAACCTTGGAAAAATGTATCTTTAACAAAATGTTCTTTCCCAACATACAGATGACAGAACAGCAACAAATCCAAAGTGTAACCTTGACTCAAGGTGCATATAAAAGATAGAAAAATAAATACCTATAGTGCAACAGCTAAATATATTGAATGTTATGAGATGATCCAAAACACTATCAATTACCCACTTAGAAAAATGATGTGATGTTCCAACACATGTGGACTCCAAAGGGATCTTTGCAGTATGCTATGATGAATATTAGGCTTCAGTTGTGTATATGAAGGAAAGAGAAACCCCTGAAGAAGCTCAGACTTTGAGTGAAATGCGTAGGGTGCATTGAGCTACGGATGCTGCCGCCGTTATTCGAACAAATCACTGAGTCGTTTTCGTGTGCTCTGCTATATTCCACACGGTATTAACGCGGCCACTCACACCAGGCACCCATGTTTATCGCGGTTGCTTCGTTTGAAATTCATGTATTCTGTTTCTTTGTGTGCAATGAACTAACACACACACATTCCAAGCTAGCTCAAACTCCTGCACCCACCACATCATGAATATATATTTATGCCAAAATGAGCGCTACTGAGCGTGGAAAATGTATACAACAAAAGACAGGGGTGCCCAATGCTACATCAAATTGACAAAACATACAGTATATGGTAAAACGTATAAAGTTTAAATACTTCAATAATTATTGTAATTACTTGGTTATTTAGTTAAACCCTTTGGCCAAAGCGTCGTAAGCCTGCAAACCAAACGTCAAGGTATAACCAAAAGTGCAGGTCCTAACACTAAAACTGTGAACCCTTCCTTTTACCTCTGTATGAGGGGAAGCAACTACAGTGAATCTTGTCCATTCAGAAAAATGCCTGAACCTCCCAAGTTAAAAAGGTGGGGAGGGGTGAGCTCTGGGGGGAGGTGCCACCCACCTCCATTTAACTGTTACCAGTCAGAAATTAATTAACACACACACATTCCCAGCTAGCTCAAACTCCTAAACCCACCACATCATGAATATATATTTATGCCAAAATGAGTGGTACGGAGCGTGGCAAATGTATACAACAAAAGACAGGTCCTAACACTAAAACTGTGAACCCTTCCCTCCCCACCTTTTTAACTTGGGAGGTTCTGTCATTTTGCAGAATGGACAAGACTCACTGTAGTACAGAGGTAAAAGGAAGGGTTCACAGTTTTAGTGTTAGGACCTGCATTTTTGGTTATACCTTGACGTTTGGTATGCAGGCTTACTACACTTTGGCCAAAGGGTTTAACTAAATAACTACGTAATTACTATAATTATTGAAGTATTTCAACTTTATACTTATTACCATATATGTTTTGTCAATTTGATGTAGCATTGGGCACCCCTGTCTTTTGTGCAATGAAATGAATGAATTGTAATGTGTACAATACTGTTCTTCTGTGCTACCGTGTCAATTTCAGGTGTTTAAAAACCAGAACACTAAAATGCCATTTTCTGCACTCGCGTCTAAAGGCGGTAAGGTTGGAAGAAATCACGCGCCATGACATGGGTATTCCGAGGTACACAACGCGTGATGTGTTCGAATAATGGCCGCTGCATCTGTACTGTGAGGCGTCCACATCTCTTGTTCATCTTCACACCAGTATGAGTACTCGACTTGCCCTGCCTCCCTTGGTGACTTAATTGATCCACAAGTGTAGCTGCACACACATATGGGAGGATCAGAGGGCCGGTGACTGCAGGTAAGCATACCTTTAGAGCCAGAGTGGTCACAATGCTTTGTTTGCCTGGAAGCATGTGAGTATACTTCCACAGCTCTACCAGTATTTTAATGTTATATAGCTATATTTGCACTATGTTCACTATTTCTCTTTCCTTCTTCATACACACAACTGGAATCTTATATTCATCACAGCACACCGCACAGACCCCATTGGAGTCGACAAGTTGGAAAAAAGCCTGATTTTCCTCACACCACGTGAGTGTAAAGTTTATAGTGTTTTGGATCATCAAATAACATATATTTCACTTTATTGCACTACTGTTCTGTTTTTCTGTCTTTTATATGCACCTTGATTTAAGTTTGCGCTTTGGATTTGTTGCTGTTCTCTATGACCATTGCAAAATTATTAATAACATAAAAGCAACATTCTCAATAAACAGCCTTAATGTATTGTATTCCATTTGTAACTAGAGATTTGTGAACTGCTCATAGAAGTTCATGAACCAGGCATCATTATCAGGGTTTTCTTTTCAAAAGAATTGCAACATGTCTAAAATCACATTAACAAATTTATCAGGCATTGAAAGTAAATAAGCAGACCATGACCATAGATTTAGGTCACATGACCCTTTATACTGTACACTACCATTTTCACAAAATACTTGCAAAAAGTGGTGACATTCTGGAATAAATATTAGAAATTTGCCAAAATGTTGCACAATTTAAATGTTTGCACTAATTTCCTGAAAACAAAAAATCATAAAAATCTTTCAAGGCATTCCCACATCTCTACTTACAAACCCATATTAGACGGAATATATATCCACTCACCGGACACTTTCTCCTTCCTAATATTTAAACACTAAAAATATACAGTGTGTAGCTCATTAATTGTAACATTAAATAAAAGACAAGACATGATATAAGGATGAGTCTATCTTAATCTTGCTTTAATTTTGCTTTATCATTTAATTCTGAAAAAAAAAAATGTTTTTCTTATTAAATTGTTACCTTGGTAGAATTACTATATAACTGCTTAAGAAAAAGGCAATTTACCAATATTAATGCTAAAGTCTAGATTGCAGTATTAATGTCCATATATTTTTGGGTGAACACATTTTTTTTTTTTTTGCTTTCTTACAGGTATATCTATAATTACTGCTGGCTATTACCAAATGCAGCTTAAAAGTTTTAATAAAAATGTGAGAGTACAAATTATGAAAATGAATGCATAAAAAACTCAGAACAAGGACTGTTCAGAAATATATTATGATAAATTATGTGTGTTAATAAAATCTGGCAATGAGATTAAACTACCTATGATATTAATGTAAAAGGTTAGGGTTGCCTAGAAGGGACCACTTGGGATATATTACAGAGGGAGGTGTAGCTTTCTTTTTTAGCAATGGCTTGACTGTACTTTACAAGGACATTAGAAATAGTTGATGATGAATACTTGTAGTTTACCTTTACACAAGCCATGGATGAAATATGGAACAGAGCATACTGCCAAAGGTTAGGATCTAGTCAGGTGTTATTAATCACTTTAAAATGCATACTGTATGAATACATTAAGAATGGAAAAAGAGTACCTATGGTCAGAAAATTATCACAAGGAGATTAACAATATTAGCTAGTATGTTCTGTATTCTGTGATAAAGTATATTCTATATATATACATATATATTACAATATTTTAAAATAAAATGTATGTGTTATTAGTTTTTTTTCTCTTTACAACACATTATAATGGAGGAGTGCATTTATCTCTGTGTGGTACTAAATGTCAAAACATTGCAAACAGTAAATTAAATATTATAATTTTAAATTGATTTAAAATAAGAAATATAAAATATTCTCACAGTGGTATGGCCACATTTCCATCAAAATGCAAACATGGTGAAAGGCAATGCCATTGCATTCTATCTTCTGCTCTCCATTAGGAGACTCTTGAGTTTTTCTCAATAAGAATAATAAGAATAATGACAGTAAGAATGTAGTCTAGAGAATTGAAATATGCAATCCAACATACTGTAACAAGAAAAATATTGTTTATATTTCTTTCTTTTTCTACAAGATAGAAAATGTTTTGGTTAAAACATATTTCTGATTATTGCATATCATGTTGTAGCGCCCTTTCATCCATGTCTAAGGTGACTACGTGTGGTGCGTTACCTAATAACACACTAACGCATATCATACAGGCCTCGCACGGCCTTACCCCCTCATAGTGCTCCACTTTCCAACCACCTTGTCCACACCCTGGTGATGTTTCCCCCAAAAGTACTGAGGTGCCTGGTCACCTAAGCACCCGGTGTCCACAGGAACCACAACCCACCCCAAAGTGTGCGGTGTGCTAATCACAGAATCTGTGTGAATCATTGGTGCACTTGTTCAGCGTGATACCTGCCGGGTGCTCCAGTACCCGGTATCGCCGTCACGCTCGACTTGTTTGGAATAACGGTCTGGACTGTATCAAGGGAACTGTATCAGAATCTTTCCATGAACTCTCTGTTACGGTGGACCAGAACTTATCAACACTTTTTATATTTTTGTGATTCTCGATTGAACACGACAAGGAGGCAAAATAAATTGTCATGTATTTCCTTGATAGACAAACACACGACAGCTTCAGAATACACTTAATACAACACTTAATGGGATAGGGAAACAAAATAAAATGTCCTTTGCAAGAATGCACAAGAAATGCAGTCTCTGTTTAAAGTCCGTTTGGCTAGATCGCAAGTTGCTAGTCTAATAACTCCGCCAAATAAAGAAATTTCATAGAAATTCGTAAGAATTAGTTCGGGAGTCCACAGGGCTAACGAAATCCGGAGTTTGGGGTAAATCCTTGGTTGCGATGTTATTAACCCCTTGCGTCCTAGAACCGCTACCGCTGTACGCCAACAGAATCCTGTGCAAAGCTTGGTTACGTCATGAATCACATCTGAATCAGTCAGGGAATAGCTCAGTGGGCAGTCTTATAGGGTTCACAGACCTACTGTATCTACAACATACATGCCCAATCCCCTCCGTGGGAATAGTTAACCCACCAATCCCCGATCTGCCCATAGTTGGCAAAACAGGACAAAAACACTCTCCGGCTGGCACTGCGCATGTGTTAGCTTGAGATCCATGCGACTTAGCATACCTGGGGTACACCCCTTTCCTGGTGACCCTTGGTCTAGGATTTTGCTCCAAGGTGTGAAAGGCTCATGCTAAGTACCGGGATCTGGCACTCAGCAACATACCGGCCACTTTCACACTTTTCATTCCCGGCACTCCACTAGACTTACAGTCTCCCATTGAACAGACGGTCTTTGAAGTGTCGGAAATAAAATACCCTCAGCTCATTCACCCCTGGCCTATTTTCATGCCAAAGAGATTTTTCCCAGGCTCATAGAAAAAATTGTTCCTGCCTGTACATTTTAATCTTACAGTATTAAACACTTTATTAAAACAATATGTTCTGTGTGTACCACAAATGTAATTTTGATATGTGTGTGAGTGGTTTATTTATTAAGACTTGCACACCAAAAATTAATTAGAGTGCTAGCTGTCTGCATTCCCGAGTTAGCCCGCTTAATTGAATGGCTTGCCGTTGGGAAGCCAAGTTCACCTTCAGGAGACAAGGGGGGATTTTATATATCACATCTTACTTTTACCAAGTTCTACTTCTCATGTCAATTGACCCACTTCCCACGGCAATAGACTTTCTGCCTTTCAAGTTACGGGAGCTAACAAGGTACGGATACATTGTATCGGTAAACCACTTCAAATCTAACTGCAAGCCACTTACTAAACTGACTTGCAGGTACAGAGTCAAATGCTTGAAAATGGATACCCGTAATTCTAACAGACCTCCCAGCGCTAGCCACGCTTATTGAATCAGTTCTGGCTTCGGCGCTCACAACGCCATCTTGCACCTAAAAACAGTATAGCACACTTTGCATTTATTTCTATTACTAGGAATGGTTCCCAGTGTAGTGTAGTGTAGGACCTGCATTAATTTGGTTATACCTTGACGTTGGTATGCAGGCTTATAACGCTTTGGCCAAAGGGTTAACCAAATAACCAAGTATTTAATATTATTATTATTATTATTATTATTATTATTATTATTGAAGTATTTTACTTTATACTTTTCATCACATATGTTTTGTCAATGGGATATAGCATTGGGCACCCCCTGTCTCTTGTTGTATGCAATTGCCACGCTCAGTAGCTCTCTGGTTGACATAAATATATATTCATTATGTGGTGGGTGTGGGAGTTTGAGCTAGCTGGGAATGTGTGTTAATATAAGAGAAAAGAACAACATAATAATCAATTGTAACAATACAGTACAGTCCCCTATATAGGGAATAGAGCCTATGAAATGTCAATGGTCAATTGTTTAGTATAATCAGAGAGAAAATATTGAATTTGGATGGCAACTTGGTTCAATACTAATGTGATCTATATTTTAGTTTGTTATAAAGAGCATAATACATGTACTGCACCGACACACTTTATTCGAGCAAATGCCTGGTTTGTACCTGGCAGAAACCTGGAATCCGCCGCTGCTCACCTCTTGCATGCTTCGTTGCGTTTGCCTTCCCAGCCACGGTTCATGCCTGGCTGACGGGGGCCTGATCTGTTAAATGATAATGAGAATGATTTACTAGGCTGCGATGTTTCGATTGTCCACCAGATGGCATAAACTCATGACTTAAGTAATGTGTGGCCTTTGCAAGTTGTTTCGTTTCCAAAAAAAAGTTACTTTATCCCAGTACAGTATGCTATTGTGTAACTTGTCCTTGAGACTGAAGGAAGAGTTGCAAAAAATGTATCAATTTAGGCTTTACATACAGTAATGTATTAAATAAAGACAAAGATCATTTTCACTTACACTATTCTACAGAGACATGAGTGTTCAAGTGGAGCCCGTGTTCCAAAAACCTGACAGAAGTTATGCTTATTTGATATGGGCCGCTATAAATGCAACAGAGGATAAGATGGCAACAGTTGTTCAAATTTATCAGTATTTTATCGAAAATTATGACTTTTACAGATTTTCGCCAACTTCTCATTTGTGGAAGCATGCAATAAGGAAAAGGTTATGTAGTGACCCCTGTTTTCACCGTATTGAGCCCCAATTTGTTGGAGGGTATTGGTGTGTGTCACAGGGTTTTTCCCGTATCTATGATAATGGAGGCGGCAAAAGGCGAAGGGTCGTGTTAAAACGAAATAAGAAGCGACAGTCCCTGCCAAGCAATGCGCCAGAACCAGAACCAGAACCAGCAGCAGCACCAGCTTATCATCATGGTCCCGCCGTCGGTGACAACTCTGAGATGGATTTCGCAGCCAGTTTTGATGAAGCTTGCATGTACATAAGCGATTTCCCGCTGACTACAGGTGGGCTAGTCCCTCTGCAAAATGATGAAAGCTGGACTGGAAGTGGGCCGGCGCCAGCGCAAGCTGAATGGGAAATTTAGTAATACTGTACAGTATGGTGAGTACTGTATTTTTGCCGTATTATTTTGGTGGGGCTGGCTGGGAACTTCTTTAGGGGGCTGACCATTACTGTACATTAAAACTTTTCATTTTGTTTTTCCTCAGAAAAGAAAACGGCTAATGGGGGGATTTCGATGGATTATATTGTACTGTATGCTGATGTTTTCCGGCCATACAGTATACTGTGTAATAAACCCGAATAAATAAAACTATGCATTTATTCTACAGTACATGTTCAGTAAATTACTGCACATACTGGGGGCGAGATGTGTTTGCAGCAGAGAGAGATTTAATAATATTGTACAGTGAGCAGGGGGTTCCCTGAGCCAGAAATTAATGCTCAGGGAACCCCCCCCCACCCCCTGCTCCTGATCAATATTATTAAAAATACGGAAAATGCTGCGTCATTACCATAGCGGATAGCCGCTAAGGCAATGAAGGGGTTAACCCACCGTGCCCGCTTTATTGTGTGTAGTGGGGATGGGTGAGGGGGGTATTTGGCCCTTGGTGTGAGTTTAGGACTTGCGGGAGGGGGGGGGGGTTGCGGGTGCACTTAACCCCTTCACGATCGTAGCAGTTAATACCGCTACGGTCATGAAGGGGTTAAGCCCTCCCGCTACACCACCCCCCCCCCCCCGCAAGCCCTCCCCAACCATCGTTGGGGCGAATACCCCATTCACCCACCCTCCCGCTACCCACAATAAAAAAATACACACACACAGCAGCCGCCAAAAAATAAATAAATAAATGACAATAAATACATTTGAAATACATTTTTATTGATAGTGTAGATGTGCAGGGGGTCTCCGGAGCTGAACCGCGTTGGTTTTAGGTCTGGGGACCCCGTGCCCCCCGAGATACAGGCCCCTTTAGGGGGTGCCGGTAGCCCTCTGCTTGGTTTAAAGGTCCGATCACGTGATCGCGGCCTGTAAACCAAGCAGAGCAGAGGGATACCGGCACCCCCTAAAGGGGCCTGTATCTCGGGGGGCACGGGGTCCCCAGACCTGAAACCTGTGCGCTTCTGCTCTGGAGACCCTCTGCACATGTACACTATCAATAAAACACATACAATATACAGTATAAATAAACACTCGTTCTTTACCTTAGCGTCTATGCGCTATGGTAAAGAAGCATTATTTTAATAATATTGTAAAGTGAGCAGGGGGTTCCCTGAGCCAGAAATTAATGATTAATGCTCAGGGAACCCCCCCCCCCCCTGCTCCTGATCAATATTATTAAAAATACGGAAAATGCTGCGTCATTACCATAGCGGATAGCCGCTAAGGCAATGAAGGGGTTAACCCACCGTGCCCGCTTTATTGTGTGTAGTGGGGATGGGTGAGGGGGGTATTTGGCCCTTGGTGTGAGTTTAGGACTTGCGGGAGGGGGGGGGGGTTGCGGGTGCACTTAACCCCTTCACGATCGTAGCAGTTAATACCGCTACGGTCATGAAGGGGTTAAGCCCTCCCGCTAAACCCCCCCCCCCCCCCCCGCAAGCCCTCCCCAACCATCGTTGGGGCGAATACCCCATTCACCCACCCTCCCGCTACCCACAATAAAAAAATACACACACACAGCAGCCGCCAAAAAATAAATAAATAAATGACAATAAATACATTTGAAATACATTTTTATTGATAGTGTAGATGTGCAGGGGGTCTCCGGAGCTGAACCGCGTTGGTTTTAGGTCTGGGGACCCCATGCCCCCCGAGATACAGGCCCCTTTAGGGGGTGCCGGTAGCCCTCTGCTTGGTTTAAAGGTCCGATCACGTGATCGCGGCCTGTAAACCAAGCAGAGCAGAGGGATACCGGCACCCCCTAAAGGGGCCTGTATCTCGGGGGGCACGGGGTCCCCAGACCTGAAACCTGTGCGCTTCTGCTCTGGAGACCCTCTGCACATGTACACTATCAATAAAAATGTATTTCAAATGTATTTATTGTCATTTATTTATTTATTTACTGTATTTATATTTATTTATTCATTGTGCTGCTGCTGCAAGTCGTAAACTCACACCAAGGGCCAAACACCCCCCTCACCCCCAATAAAAAAAATTCACGCACAGCAGCCCCACAATTAATAAATAAATCTAAATAAATAAATAAAATCTATGTAAAACCCCCTCCCCTATTCTCGCTTTTAAAACGCCCTGCCTTCTCTCTAATCTATGTAAAAAACCCTCCCCCTATCCCCCTATTGTGTGTGTGCGTTAAGCTTCCCTGCAAGCTATGTAAAAAAACCTCCCCCTATTGTGTGTGTGTTTAAATCTGTCTGGCCTGTGTTTCTGAGTGCTGAGTGCTCTGCGTTTAAAGGTCCCGATCACGTGATCGCGGCCTGTAAACCAAGCAGAGCAGAGGGATACCGGCACCCCCTAAAGGGGCCTGTATCTCGGGGGGCACGGGGTCCCCAGACCTGAAACCTGTGCGCTTCAGCTCCGGAGACCCCCTGCACATGTACACTATCAATAAAAATGTATTTCAAATGTATTTATTGTCATTTATTTATTTATTTATTTATTTATATTTATTTATTCATTGTGCTGCTGCTGCAAGTCGTAAACTCACACCAAGGGCCAAACACCCCCCTCACCCCCAATAAAAAAAATTCACGCACAGCAGCCCCACAATTAATAAATAAATCTAAATAAATAAATAAAGACATGAAGAGAAATAAATATATACTGTACAGTATATACTTTGTATATATATATACACTGTATATATATATATATATATATATATATATATACAGTATACATATATACACTGTGTATATATATATATATATATATCATACAGCTATATATATATATATATATATATATATATATATATATATATATATATATACATACTGTATGTGAGTGAAAAGAGAAAAAAGTAACCCGTATGGGAGCACTCAGGTATGCAATTGATATATTTGTTTATTTATTTGACACAGTGCAAAAAGGGATGAATAAACAGTACAGTACATGATTTAAAAACACTTAAAAAAGAGGCATGGACCCTTAAACACTAATGAACAGCACTAGGGAACGACACACACTGTCAACCCTAAACATGAAAAGGATAGTGACTCAAAAAACACTAGGGAGAATCAAAGTGAATCACAATAGGTTACTGGGTTTAAAGGCACCTACAGTATACAACGCTAAGGATAATGCACACTACACACCAAAAGGTAGACTTGTCAAAGTATAAATGACAGTCTCAAAGCATCACACATCTG
The DNA here is from genome assembly GCF_040206685.1 of Ascaphus truei. NCBI lineage: Eukaryota > Metazoa > Chordata > Amphibia > Anura > Ascaphidae > Ascaphus > Ascaphus truei. The sequence goes on from NC_134486.1 coordinate 333,967,864, forward strand.
CATTAGCATACAGTAATATAACCAATGCCTAAAGCACAAATCATGTGTAGGAAAGGTGGTAAGGTGGAATGAAATCCCTAGATGTGTAGAGCAATGAAGTTAATGAATAGCATACTGTACAGTATAAAACATAACATTACAATCCACACAGTACATTGCATTTACAGTACATTGTATACTGTAAATGATGCATAGCATTAAATCTATGCACCATATACTGCACCGACACACTTTATTCGAGCAAATACCCAGTATGTACCTGGCATATACCTGGAATGCGCCGCTCCTCACCTCTGACAAGCCCCGTTGCATTTGCCTTCCCAGCCTGGGTTCATGCCTGGCTGACGGGCGGCTGATCTGTTAAATGATAATGATTAGGATTTAATAGGCTGCAATGCTTCGCGTGTCTACCAGATGGCATAAATTCATGAATTGTAATGCAGTATATATATATATACTGTGCAGTATTTCAGCCAGCGGGAATAAAATGCTTCAATCCCTGCCTTGAAAATACCTCAATGCACTCGGGCAGAAAACAGTCACAAACCTCAATACACCCGGGTATACCCGAATTCGTGGGACTAGCCGAGCTCGAATAAAGTGTGTCGCCAGTGTACAGTACTGTACATTCTGCAAATGAATGTTAACAATATAATTGCAAGCTACTCTACCAGTAAATACTGTACAAACACTTCCAAACAAGTCAACTTAACTACAGTATTTTAACCAAGCAAGTAAACCAAAATCAATATATACTGTAAGTAACAACCAGAAAAGACAATTTAAAAACAAACTAACCCTTACAATACCAAGGATTACATCTATCTAATTGTAAAAAACCTTATACATTATACACAGCAGCATTGTTTAAAAACCCCTTCCCCCCTAATGTTTGTGTTAAGCAGATTACACTGAAGGGAGAGAGATATAAAGGCCTAAAGCCCCTTCCCCCCTAATGTTTCTGTTAAGCAGATTACACTGAAGGGAGAGAGATATAAAGGCCTAAAGCCCCTTCCCCCCCTAATGTTTCTGTTAAACAGATTACAGTACATTGAAGGGAGAGAGATTTTACAGAAACACACATTAGGGGGGAGGGGGCTTTAAACAGATTACATTGAAGGGAGAGAGATGTTTCTGTTACCAGTAAATCTCCCTCCCTGCATTGCTAACCACCCTCACCCCCTACCCACATACCGTTAACCCCCCCCCCATCCTGGCCATGGCCCCTCCGCTTCTGCAAAACAGACACAAAAATTAAAACATACAAAGTAATGTCCCCTAACCCCTTAATCACCATAGCGGTTATTAACCGCTACAGTCATGAAGGGGTTAACCCACCCTCACCCACCCACCACTCGGGATGCCTACATACCCTCCCACACTAACCCCCCCCCCCACCCGTGAGGCCTAACCACCCAGTCAGTACCCACAAGGGAGGCCTACCCACATACCGTTGGGGAAACACCCCACCCCCACCCCAGTACCCACAATAAAAACAGTACAATCACCCACAATAAACAGCATTCTATTTATTAAATACATTACCCACCCCCTGTGCCCCCCCCCCATAAATACAAGATTTATTCTTTTACATTCAGGGTCCATAACGTAGCCCCACGCTAGTCCCCGGTGGGCTGGCAGGGCACCTGGACAGACCTACAGTTTACCAGCAGCATTCCACAGGTTCTGGAGGCCTGCTGGTGGATCCTGCCAGCACCATGGCGCCCAGGTGGTCTCCTTGGGTCACCGTGAGCCTCAATTGGGTCCACACGGTAGGCCCAAGGATGTCTGGGAGCCCCGGGTCAAACCCACAGGTGTCTGCGGGGCCTCGGGTGGTTCCCATGGGGGTCTGGGGAACTCACGGGTGCTCACTACGGGTCCGCGGTGCCCCCACAGAAGTGGGACCACACATCATCATCCCCGCACCTACGGCTCGGAGGTGCCCCCACAGAAGTGGGACCACACATCGTCATGCCCGCAGACTACGGGTCCGCGGTGCCCCCACAGAAGTGGGACCACACATCATCATCCCCGCATGTGTCACCCGTGGAACCACCAGCCTGCTACCCTTTAGGATACCCGAAGATTCCCCGCGGGTGGTCTCCAGAGGTCCCACGCAAAACCACGGAAGTAACCCTGAATGTAAAAAAAATAAACCTGGCCAATACATTCAATACATACACCCTCCCCCACAACACCTACAGTACAATAATGTGCAAAATAACTATTATCCAGATATGGATAATAGATTAATTGCCCATTATTAAAAACATTAACTAGCATATACAAATAAATAAAGTACTACTGACCTCATCAATACGAAGTGTCCGACGCCAGCGCCTTCCTTCTCTTGCCCACACAAAACATAGCCAAAACCAAGCCAATACATTGCAATTACATTCAGATATCAATTAACCCCTTAAACACCTTATCGGATAATAACCGCAAAGGTAATTAAGGGGTTAAGCCACACAGGCACGATACCCACCCTTCACCCATGAATTTGTACTGTGGCTTCATCATGCAACTGTATATATATACTGTATATATATACATACAGAGAGACAGAGAGAAAGAGAGAGAGAGAGATATATACAGTATATATATATACACACGTTATATACACACCCATGATAAACCAAATATACAGTACAAATAAATGTAGAAGGGTTATCAAAACCATACTGTTCTACAACCAAACACTTCTCCATACAGACACTACATTAAAAATCAATTTCCTTTAAAAATCCTAACTGATCTCACAATCTACTGTACTGTATATGATCACAAACCAATGAAAAAAGTCACATTCCAAAATGCATAAAATCTATGCACCATACTGTATACATTCTGCAAATTAATCAACGTAAACAAAAATCAATTAGCAATCATTATTTACATCCCTAAACATTTCACACTCAATCATGAACAATGAAACCATTAACAGATTCACGCCTAGAGCAGAACAATTAAGCCTTTGAAAAAAATATAAGTACCGACAAAAATACAACCTTTACAGTACAACCAAGGCTATCTATCCCTGACCTTCCTCAAACACACAATACAATACCAAGGAATAATACATCTATCTAATTTTAAAATACTTTAAACTCACAAAATAATTAAAAACACATCTAATCCAGCTTTTAAAACATCATCATTTCTTACCCTGAATGTATACTGTACAGTATATCTCTCTAGACATATATATTGTACATACATACATACAGTGGCAAGAAATGATATACCACAAAAAAAAAAAATACACAGGTTAAAAAACCTTTTGAAAAAATTAACAAGTTAAATAAAATACATTTCTTTACTGTAGTTCACTTACCATTACTTGCCCCCACCGACTCCCGTTGCCCAGCTTACTCACGAACCAATCCACGATCAGGAACCCATAAAATAATAAACCATTGAAAATAATAAACATTAAACTAAAAATCCAAACCAATCCACGGGTCTTCTACTTGTAATACACCTTCATCTGTATTCTTCTTTCTTCTATCTCCTTCCGGGCGGGGCAGGGCGTGGTCTTCTTTCCATCATCGGCCACGCCCTTGTCTTTTTTCTTCTCCGGAGGTCCTTCCTCCGCGGCGTCTGGCTGCAAAATGAGACGACATAGGCTTTTAAAGGCCTATGACGTCACATTTTGCGTCATGGTTCCCACGGTCCTGATTGGACCGTGAAAACCATGTGTGTTGGCCGATAATAAAAAAATGATGACGTCACTTAAAGGGAATGAAAGCACAGCCAATCAGAATGGCTTTGCTTCAATTGCCTTTAAGTTGACGTCATGAAAAGGCACATGGCCGTGCACACATGGTACTAGAGCCAATCAGAGCGTGGGAACTTTATCCCTACTCTGATTGGCTCTGGTATACCATGTGTCAGGGGCTTGGGGGAGAAAGGATGTGACGTCAATAAGGATAAAGTTCCCACGCTCTGATTGGCTACCGTACCACGTGACAGGTTTTCATTGACGTCACATCCTTTCTCCCCCAAGCCCCTGACACATGGTATACCAGAGCCAATCAGAGTAGGGATAAAGTTCCCACGCTCTGATTGGCTCTAGTACCATGTGTGCACGGCCATTTGCCTTTTCATGACGTCATCTTAAAGGCAATTGAAGCAAAGCCATTCTGATTGGCTGTGCTTTCATTCCCTTTAAGTGACGTCATCATTTTTTTATTATCGGCCAAAACACATGGTTTTCACGGTCCAATCAGGACCGTGGGAACCATGACGCAAAATGTGACGTCATAGGTCTTTAAAAGCCTATGTCGTCTCATTTTGCAGCCAGACGCCGCGGAGGAAGGACCTCCGGAGAAGAAAAAAGACAAGGGCGTGGCCGATGATGGAAAGAAGACCACGCCCTGCCCCGCCCGGAAGGAGATAGAAGAAAGAAGAATACAGATGAAGGTGTATTACAAGTAGAAGACCCGTGGATTGGTTTGGATTTTTAGTTTAATGTTTATTATTTTCAATGGTTTATTATTTTATGGGTTCCTGATCGTGGATTGGTTCGTGAGTAAGCTGGGCAACGGGAGTCGGTGGGGGCAAGTAATGGTAAGTGAACTACAGTAAAGAAATGTATTTTATTTAACTTGTTAATTTTTTCAAAAGGTTTTTTAACCTGTGTATTTTTTTTTTTTTGTGGTATATCATTTCTTGCCACTGTATGTATGTATGTACAATATATATGTCTAGAGAGATATACTGTACAGTATACATTCAGGGTAAGAAATGATGATGTTTTAAAAGCTGGATTAGATGTGTTTTTAATTATTTTGTGAGTTTAAAGTATTTTAAAATTAGATAGATGTATTATTCCTTGGTATTGTATTGTGTGTTTGAGGAAGGTCAGGGATAGATAGCCTTGGTTGTACTGTAAAGGTTGTATTTTTGTCGGTACTTATATTTTTTTCAAAGGCTTAATTGTTCTGCTCTAGGCGTGAATCTGTTAATGGTTTCATTGTTCATGATTGAGTGTGAAATGTTTAGGGATGTAAATAATGATTGCTAATTGATTTTTGTTTACGTTGATTAATTTGCAGAATGTATACAGTATGGTGCATAGATTTTATGCATTTTGGAATGTGACTTTTTTCATTGGTTTGTGATCATATACAGTACAGTAGATTGTGAGATCAGTTAGGATTTTTAAAGGAAATTGATTTTTAATGTAGTGTCTGTATGGAGAAGTGTTTGGTTGTAGAACAGTATGGTTTTGATAACCCTTCTACATTTATTTGTACTGTATATTTGGTTTATCATGGGTGTGTATATAACGTGTGTATATATATATACTGTATATATCTCTCTCTCTCTCTTTCTCTCTGTCTCTCTGTATGTATATATATACAGTATATATATACAGTTGCATGATGAAGCCACAGTACAAATTCATGGGTGAAGGGTGGGTATCGTGCCTGTGTGGCTTAACCCCTTAATTACCTTTGCGGTTATTATCCGATAAGGTGTTTAAGGGGTTAATTGATATCTGAATGTAATTGCAATGTATTGGCTTGGTTTTGGCTATGTTTTGTGTGGGCAAGAGAAGGAAGGCGCTGGCGTCGGACACTTCGTATTGATGAGGTCAGTAGTACTTTATTTATTTGTATATGCTAGTTAATGTTTTTAATAATGGGCAATTAATCTATTATCCATATCTGGATAATAGTTATTTTGCACATTATTGTACTGTAGGTGTTGGGGGGGAGGGTGTATGTATTGAATGTATTGGCCAGGTTTATTTTTTTTACATTCAGGGTTACTTCCGTGGTTTTGCGTGGGACCTCTGGAGACCACCCGCGGGGAATCCTCGGGTATCCTAAAGGGTAGCAGGCTGGTGGTTCCACGGGTGACACATGCGGGGATGATGATGTGTGGTCCCACTTCTGTGGGGGCACCGCGGACCCGTAGTCTGCGGGCATGACGATGTGTGGTCCCACTTCTGTGGGGGCACCTCCGAGCCGTAGGTGCGGGGATGATGATGTGTGGTCCCACTTCTGTGGGGGCACCGCGGACCCGTAGTGAGCACCCGTGAGTTCCCCAGACCCCCATGGGAACCACCCGAGGCCCCGCAGACACCTGTGGGTTTGACCCGGGGCTCCCAGACATCCTTGGGCCTACCGTGTGGACCCAATTGAGGCTCACGGTGACCCAAGGAGACCACCTGGGCGCCATGGTGCTGGCAGGATCCACCAGCAGGCCTCCAGAACCTGTGGAATGCTGCTGGTAAACTGTAGGTCTGTCCAGGTGCCCTGCCAGCCCACCGGGGACTAGCGTGGGGCTACGTTATGGACCCTGAATGTAAAAGAATAAATCTTGTATTTATGGGGGGGGGGGCACAGGGGGTGGGTAATGTATTTAATAAATAGAATGCTGTTTATTGTGGGTGATTGTACTGTTTTTATTGTGGGTACTGGGGTGGGGGTGGGGTGTTTCCCCAACGGTATGTGGGTAGGCCTCCCTTGTGGGTAGTTAGTGGGTGAGGGTTGAGGGTGGTTAGGCCTCACGGGGTGGGGGGTTAGAGTGGGAGGGTATGTACAGTAGGCGTCCCAAGTGGTGGGTGAGGGCGGGTTAACCCCTTCATGACTGTAGCGGTTAATAACCGCTATGGTGATTAAGGGGTTAGGGGACATTACTTTGAAAGTGTTATTTTTTTTCTCTGTTTTACTGTACAGCAGCGGAGGTTGCCATGGGTAGTGGGTAGTGTATTGAATGTATTTATTGGTTATTATGCGTTAACCCCTTCATTACCTTAGCGGCTATACGCTATGCTAATGAAGCCTCGTTTCTGAACTTTTAATAATATTGTGCAGGAGCAGGGGGTCCCCTGAGATTAGATTTCTGTCTCAGGGAACCCCCTGCTCACTCTACAATATTATTAAAAAGACAGAAATGCTGCTTCTTTACCATAGCGCATAGCCGCTAAGCTAAAGAATGATTCTTTAATGATGTGTGTGTTTTATTCACAGTGTAGATGTTCTCCGGAGCTGAAGCGCACAGGTTTCAGGTCTGGGGACCCCGTGCCCCCCGAGATACAGGCCCCTTTAGGGGGTGCCGGTATCCCTCTGCTCTGCTTGGTTTACAGGCCGCGATCACGTGATCGGACCTTTAAACCAAGCAGAGGGCTACCGGCACCCCCTAAAGGGGCCTGTATCTCGGGGGGCACGGGGTCCCCAGACCTAAAACCTGTGCGGTTCAGCTCCAGAGACCCCCTGCACATCTACACTATCAATAAAAATGTATTTCAAATGTATTTATTTGTATTTATTTATTTATTTATTTATTGCGGGGATGCTGTGTGTGATTATTTTTTATTGTGTTTAGCGGGGGTGGGTGACGGGGTTTATAAATGTGAGTTTATAAATAAAATAAAGAATATTATTTATAGGGGCCTTAGAACAGAAGTTCCCACGCCAATTGCGCGCTCATTGCTCTTTTGTTACAATGTTGCTGGTCTTGCGGGTTTGCAGTCTGGCAGCAAAAAGCAGTTTGTAGTACTGTGTGTGAGATAAAGTAACCAGTTCTTTTATTGCTGAAGTCGCCACCAAAAACTTTTATTTACAAATACAGTACAAAAACCGTGCAACACACAACAACATACAGTATCCTTTGTTTAAGTACAGCAGGTACTATAGGGTAAAACATGTACTGTACAGTACAGCACAACATTACAGTATGGTCTCACTGAAAGTCCTCCCCATTTTCCAGCCATGGCCGATGCCTTGCATGGCGCAAAACGCCATTAATGCAGTCTCTAACGCCTCTCATTACAGGATCTGTAACAGGGTAATAGCGCTGCATTTCTTCCACAATCTTTTTCCTTAAATTGGCAGGAAGGGCATTTTTTTGGCGATTCCCATCATAGTTCACTTTGAACACCCACTCGCAGTACAATGTGTAGGGAACATGGTGTTTAAATATGATCAAGGCATACTTGTGTGGTATACCAGCACTCCTCACCCTATACTTCTCCCTCAGCGCCGGTGTCAGATCGCACAGGGAGATGTCGGGCACTGTTTGTATGCGAGCGGGTGTAGGAAGTCTTTTGGGAGCGGGTGTACTTGAGGCGATGGGCAATGGTAGGGTGTCTGGGAGGAAGCTTTCCTCCGGTAGTGGTCGCCGGGTTGTCTCCTGGCGTGGTCTAGATGGGGTTGTCATGTCCTCCTCAATAGCATAGTACACTGTATCTTCTGGTGGAGGGGGTGTGCTTGGTGATGGAAGGGGGTCGAAGGTACCATGCATCACATCCATGTCACCCCCCTGCTCCAGCGTCGGGGAAACAGGGGCATTAACACCGAGCAAATAATGTATGCCCGCTATGTCTGCCTCTATCTTGTCCATCCGTTGATCCATACGTTGCTCCATATGTAGCATCCGTTGATCCAGCCGTTGCTCCATATGTAGCACCGACTCCAGAAGCAGATCTAGCTTTGCCAGCACACTAGAATTCCCGGGGAGATCCACACTTAGCCCATTCAGGATCCGGTCCAACGAGCTGCTTGTGCATGGCATCTGGAGATCTGGGGGGATGGGTGCAACGGAGGATGAGATGGGGGTTCCCTGGAGAGAAGCGGCATCGATGGAGAGTGGAAGAGGTGACCTGGGGATGCCCGGTACAGGAGAAGCTGCAGCGTGGTGGAAGAGGGATGGAGAAGGTGACCGCTGGATTTCCGGGAGAGAAGCAGAGTCGTCCAAGAGCAAAGGAGACAGTGACCCGTTGATTTCAGAGGCAGCAGCATCTTCAGATGGAACCGGAGAAGATGGGGGTGGAGAAGCCGGGCTGAAGATTTCCGGGACAGCTACAGCAGAGTCGTCGAAGCATATGGGAGCAAGTGGTCTGCGGATTCGGTGAGTTGGCTGCCATGCGTCTTGCGTACCGAGCACAGTACCGTATTTCTTCTTCACATAATAAGGCTGACGTGTTTTAAAAGCCTTAGCCTTTGGGGTCAGCAGAAGGTTTTCTTTGTTGGCCTTAGCCTGTCGCTTTGCCTTTGGCTTGGTAACGGTAACTGCCTTTCTCTTTTTCAGTGTGGCAGGCACAGCAGAGGTGAGATGATTCTTTCGTCCATAGAACCGGGGCTGCTCCATGTAAGCGGGAGACACAATGCAGTATCTGGACAATGGCTCAGATAAAGATCAGCAAGTGGTGGGCTATGCAACGTGTACAACCTTTTATGCATGGTGGCCAGGTACAGGTGTTGAAAGTGGGTGGTCTGTTATGTGAGTCATTAACATATAAATACACCATCCATTTTGTGGATTCACTGCACATTGAATACACATCGACTAAACATCGAATACACATTCTTGTGTTTGTATTTCTTTCTACTCGCAGCAATGCCTGTTAAGAAGATTTCAAAGGATCTCAGCATGAGAATGAAGGAGATGTACACGAGCGGACAACGAATTGCAGATATCCAGCGCTGGTTAACTGCTTCTGGCCTCGTTGTGCCATCAAGCACTGTGTGCTATCATGCACAAGGAAAAAACAGAGACCGCAAAAAGGCACCAAGGGTAACAAATGCGTAAGTACTGTATACTGTATTTATAAAACTTAACCAAAAAAAAATATAGAAAACTGTAGTGTACATCTACAGTATACCGTATTTATATAGTATATTTATTATATTACAACAGTATATACTGTAGTGTACTGTATGTGTGGTCAATTTATATTTTTTGTGCAGCAGTATACACTTTTGGTATATTGCAATTCATCTTACAACGGAATATACAGTATATGATGTGTATTTATTATGATATAACAACAGTATACCGTATTTATATAGTATATTTATTATATTACAACAGTATATACTGTAGTGTACTGTATGTGTGGTCAATTTATATTTTTTGTGCAGCAGTATACACTTTTGGTATATTGCAATTCATCTTACAACGGAATATACAGTATATGATGTGTATTTATTATGATATAACAACAGTATACCGTATTTATATAGTATATTTATTATATTACAACAGTATATACTGTAGTGTACTGTATGTGTGGTCAATTTATATTTTTTGTGCAGCAGTATACACTTTTGGTATATTGCAATTCATCTTACAACGGAATATACAGTATATGATGTGTATTTATTATGATATAACAACAGTATACCGTATTTATATAGTATATTTATTATATTACAACAGTATATACTGTAGTGTACTGTATGTGTGGTCAATTTATATTTTTTGTGCAGCAGTATACACTTTTGGTATATTGCAATTCATCTTACAACGGAATATACAGTATATGATGTGTATTTATTATGATATAACAACAGTATACCGTATTTATATAGTATATTTATTATATTACAACAGTACTGTATACTGTATATTTTGTCTATTTATATTTATAGTACAGCAGTATACATTTTTTGGATATTTATATTTACTGTATATTACAACATTACATGTACAGTATACAATATACATTTTATATTGCTGCATATTAATAACACAATATAATTTCTTTGCATTGTAGGGAGACTACTCTTCTGGTGGACAGAATAAGTGAGGAGAATGATGAGAGGAGCGCATTAAGGGTTAAAAACACTCTTCAGGAAAACCACAATCTGACTGTATCCGAGAGCAGCATAAAGAAGATGAGACGCAGAATTGGATGGAAATATGGACGTGTGAGGTTAGTAGTGGACAGTACAGGAGGTACTGTACTGTAAAGTAAAAATGTTGTTTTGCAAACTGTACTGCGCTGTGACGCTAACATTTTTTATTCATTGTCATTACAGAGCGTACCCCATGATACGGGACGCAAACAAAATCAAAAGAGTGCTCCAGGCCCAGGCATGGATCGACAGCGGTGAGACTTTCCAGGATTGCATCTTCACTGATGAGTCTACTGTGTCGCTGGAGAGATTTGCAAGATTTGCGTTCCACAAAAAAGGCCGCATAACTTTGAAGCCACGGCCAAAACACCCTGTGAAGCTGCATGTGTGGGGTGCCATCTCTAGGCGTGGACCGGGATGCATTGTCGTCTTTGAAGGTACAATTTCTCAAATATAATGCCGCCTAATGCACTGTACTTGACTAGTGTTGCCTTACCGTATGCACTGTACTGTACTATTGAGCACTTTTCTTTTCTTGCTATAGGAATCATGAATAAAGATTTCTTCCAAGACAACATTGTGCCCGTGATAGTGCGATACATCACACAAGACTTTCCCAATGGTCATCGCTTTTACCAGGACAATGATCCCAAGCACACCGCGTCGACGGCGCATATCCTTGAGCGCGGCATCAACTGGGTGAAGACGCCAGCGGAGTAAGTGTAGTAGACCGTGTCCCATTTACTGTATATGTTCCCCACTGTTTTTACTGTGTACTGTATCTCTTAAACTAATTGTCCTTTCTTTCCAATCACAGATCGCCAGACTTCAATCCGATCGAAATGGTCTGGCATCAGCTGAAGGACCACATCCGTAAAGTGGCGAAACCCTCCAAGAAGGACGAGTTGTATACAGCCATAATGAGTTTTTGGAACGATGTACTCACCGTTGAACGATGCAATAAATATATAGACCATATTGCCACTGTGTTGCCCATTGTCATCGCGCGCAATGGACAAGCATCAGGAAAGTAGTACAGTGCTGTAGTATTGTACAGTAGGTACACTATGATACAGGTAAGTATGGCACAGATTTTAGCTTTCCCAATAGTCAGAGTTTACAGTAGTTCCAGTATACAGTACAGTAGACTAGTTTGACATACTACAGTAACTGCCTACTAACTGCTCCATTTTTTCTTTCCAGAGAAAGCTGCACCAGCCACCTACTGTACAGTAGGTCTACCATAATACAGTACGCACATACAGTACAGTACAGTAACTGAACAAAGTTTTTGTTTTCTTGTCGTTCCAGGAAAAAGGGTGCACCAGAGGGGAGGGGGGGCCTTGTGTTCATCAAATCTGCTTGTGCAGTCAAATGTACAGTATATAAACAGCAGTAATGATGTACACAAAACCTCTCCTCTCTCAATGAACTACTGTACCGCAGACACAATGAGGATACTGTTACAGTATGAAGGGAAAAAGAACAGGATGGGTTATTTAACATTACAGTATACTGTGCAATATTTATACTGTATATTTATATATACTGTATTTTTATTCTAAAGGTATTCGAGAATGTACTCTACTAGATGAGGACCTGGTGACTTTCAACACTCTCAGACACACAGAAAGGATTATTTCACATCACTGTATATTTATCCTGTATATTTTCAGTAATTTAGAAGCAGTGGCTGTTCTGAACAGCCCAGGGCCAGATTAACAAAACAATGGCTTGGATTGGATTAGCCAGACGATTGATGCTTGGCCAGGGAGGGATTAAAAACTCTAAGGGAGGGGGTGGGTGGTGTAGCTGTAGGATTGTACTGTGTCAGTATTTCCAACGCCAGGTCACCCTAATAATTGCATGAATAAACCCCCAAAGACAAGGCCCAAATATACTAGTACAGTATACTGTACAGTACTGTAAAGTATGTATTATTGTGTGTTGATGTTTTGAATTGCTGTTAACTTGAAAAGTTTCACCATTGTATTGTACTGTATTTGTAAATAAAAGTATTTTGTGGCGACTTCAGCAATAAAAGAACTGGTTAATTTATCTCACATAAAGTACGTGAATACGACCGCAATCACCATTGTACAGTAAATGGGTGCATAGGATGGAACGACAGGTGCTAAAGGGGTATAAATATGATACTGTATTTATCAGTATTGATCAAAGAGAGTTGATCAGAAGGATTCCCCTTATAAAGTATACAGCACTCTATTGTCATTCATACAGTACAGTATACTGTAGTAAAAGGTAGACAACACATGGTCTTGCAGTACAGTATACTGTATTACTAAAAATCTGTCAGGTTGACCAGAATCACTGCGGATATCGGAAAATAATACAATTTTATTAATTCTACGTACTGTATATAAGGGGAATCCTTCTGATCAACTCTCTTTGATCAACACTGATAAATACAGTAATTTATCTCACACTCAGTACTACAAACTGCTTTTTGCTTGCAATAAACAAACAAACAGGGAAGCGCTACTGTATACTGTATGAGTTAGGATCATGCCCAGCAGCCACTTTATGTTGAAAACCACATATGAAATGAGCATAAATTTGCATGAATAATTACACAAAAATATATAAAATAAATAGCACAAGTCTCTGACAGAGAGAAATTGTCCAGGTGGTGTGGATACAGGTTAATGCCCCTGTCTGATAGGACAGACTCGGGCAAGAATGGCCTGTGAGAGGTGAATATCCAGAATGGTAGCTGGGATGGAAAGCGCTACCAACTGTGCAGGTATTGAAGTGTGTAGAAATGGGAAGGTGCCGTAGGCATCAAATGTGGAAAGCGCTCACCCAGACTTCATACACTGCGCTTTTTGCTTGCATACTGCAAAGCCGCAAGACCAGCAACATTGTAAAAAAAGAGCAAAAAAAGAGCAATGAGCGCGAAATTGGCGTGGGAACTTCTGTTCTAGGGCCCCTAGAAATAATATTCTTTATTTTATTTATAAACTCACATTTATATATAAAGTATATATTTATTTCTCTTCATGTATTTATTTATATTTATTTATTAATTGTGGAGCTGCTGTGCGTGAGGGGCCATGGCCAGGATGGGGGGGGGGGGTAACGGTACAGTATGTGGGTAGGGGGTGAGGGTGGTTAGACCTCACAGTACATTATGCACATTGGGCCCCCCTCCTCCCCACATTTACATACTGTACACTACACGACATCAATGCAGGGAGGGTTTACCAATGCAGGGAGGGTTTACCAATGCAGGTAAGGCTTTAGGCCTTTATATCTCTCTCCCTTCAGTGTAATCTGCTTAACAGAAACATTAGGGGGGAAGGGGCTTTAGGCCTTTATATCTCTCTCCCTTCAGTGTAATCTGCTTAACAGAAACATTAGGGGGGAAGGGGCTTTAGGCCTTTATATCTCTCTCCCTTCAGTGTAATCTGCTTAACACAAACATTAGGGGGGAAGGGGTTTTTAAACAATGCTGCTGTGTATAATGTATAAGGTTTTTTACAATTAGATAGATGTAATCCTTGGTATTGTAAGGGTTAGTTTGTTTTTAAATTGTCTTTTCTGGTTGTTACTTACAGTATATATTGATTTTGGTTTACTTGCTTGGTTAAAATACTGTAGTTAAGTTGACTTGTTTGGAAGTGTTTGTACAGTATTTACTGGTAGAGTAGCTTGCAATTATATTGTTAACATTCATTTGCAGAATGTACAGTACTGTATATGGTGCATAGATTTAATGCTATGCATCATTTACAGTATACAATGTACTGTAAATGCAATGTAGTGTGTGGATTGTAATGTTATGTTTTATACTGTACAGTATGCTATTCATTAACTTCATTGCTCTACACATCTAGGGATTTCATTCCACCTTACCACCTTTCCTACACATGATTTGTGCTTTAGGCATTGGTTATATTACTGTATGCTAATGCAGATGTGTGATGCTTTGAGACTGTCATTTATACTTTGACAAGTCTACCTTTTGGTGTGTAGTGTGCATTATCCTTAGCGTTGTATACTGTAGGTGCCTTTAAACCCAGTAACCTATTGTGATTCACTTTGATTCTCCCTAGTGTTTTTTGAGTCACTATCCTTTTCATGTTTAGGGTTGACAGTGTGTGTCGTTCCCTAGTGCTGTTCATTAGTGTTTAAGGGTCCATGCCTCTTTTTTAAGTGTTTTTAAATCATGTACTGTACTGTTTATTCATCCCTTTTTGCACTGTGTCAAATAAATAAACAAATATATCAATTGCATACCTGAGTGCTCCCATACGGGTTACTTTTTTCTCTTTTCACTCACATACAGTATGTATATATATATATATATATATATATATATATATATATATATATATATATATATATATATATAGCTGTATGATATATATATATATATATATATATACACAGTGTATATATGTATACTGTATATATATATATATATATATATATATATATATATATATATATATATATATATATATATATATATATATATATATATATATATATATATATACAGTGTATATATATATACAAAGTATATACTGTACAGTATATATTTATTTCTCTTCATGTCTTTATTTATTTATTTAGATTTATTTATTAATTGTGGGGCTGCTGTGCGTGAATTTTTTTTATTGGGGGTGAGGGGGGTGTTTGGCCCTTGGTGTGAGTTTACGACTTGCAGCAGCAGCACAATTAATAAATAAATATAAATAAATAAATAAATAAATGAAAAATAAATACATTTGAAATACATTTTTATTGATAGTGTACATGTGCAGAGGGTCTCCGGAGCAGAAGCGCACAGGTTTCAGGTCTGGGGACCCCGTGCCCCCCGAGATACAGGCCCCTTTAGGGGGTGCCGGTATCCCTCTGCTCTGCTTGGTTTACAGGCCGCGATCATGTGATCGGGACCTTTAAACGCAGAGCACTCAGCACTCAGAAACACAGGCCAGACAGATTTAAACACACACACAATAGGGGGAGGTTTTTTTACATAGCTTGCAGGGAAGCTTAACGCACACACACAATAGGGGGATAGGGGGAGGGTTTTTTACATAGATTAGAGAGAAGGCAGGGCGTTTTAAAAGCGAGAATAGGGGAGGGGGTTTTACATAGATTTTATTTATTTATTTAGATTTATTTATTAATTGTGGGGCTGCTGTGCGTTAATTTTTTTTATTGGGGGTGAGGGGGGTGTTTGGCCCTTGGTGTGAGTTTACGACTTGCAGCAGCAGCACAATGAATAAATAAATATAAATACAGTAAATAAATAAATAAATGACAATAAATACATTTGAAATACATTTTTATTGATAGTGTACATGTGCAGGGGGTCTCCGGAGCTGAAGCGCACAGGTTTCAGGTCTGGGGACCCCGTGCCCCCCGAGATACAGGCCCCTTTAGGGGGTGCCGGTATCCCTCTGCTCTGCTTGGTTTACAGGCCGCGATCACGTGATCGGGACCTTTAAACGCAGAGCACTCAGCACTCAGAAACACAGGCCAGACAGATTTAAACACACACACAATAGGGGGAGGTTTTTTTACATAACTTGCAGGGAAGCTTAACGCACACACAATAGGGGGATAGGGGGAGGGTTTTTTACATAGATTAGAGAGAAGGCAGGGCGTTTTAAAAGCGAGAATAGGGGAGGGGGTTTTACATAGATTTTATTTATTTATTTAGATTTATTTATTAATTGTGGGGCTGCTGTGCGTGAATTTTTTTTATTGGGGGTGAGGGGGGTGTTTGGCCCTTGGTGTGAGTTTACGACTTGCAGCAGCAGCACAATGAATAAATAAATATAAATAAATAAATAAATAAATAAATGACAATAAATACATTTGAAATACATTTTTATTGATAGTGTACATGTGCAGGGGGTCTCCGGAGCTGAAGCGCACAGGTTTCAGGTCTGGGGACCCCGTGCCCCCCGAGATACAGGCCCCTTTAGGGGGTGCCGGTATCCCTCTGCTCTGCTTGGTTTACAGGCCGCGATCACGTGATCGGGACCTTTAAACGCAGAGCACTCAGCACTCAGAAACACAGGCCAGACAGATTTAAACACACACACAATAGGGGGAGGTTTTTTTACATAACTTGCAGGGAAGCTTAACGCACACACAATAGGGGGATAGGGGGAGGGTTTTTTACATAGATTAGAGAGAAGGCAGGGCGTTTTAAAAGCGAGAATAGGGGAGGGGGTTTTACATAGATTTTATTTATTTATTTAGATTTATTTATTAATTGTGGGGCTGCTGTGCGTGAATTTTTTTTATTGGGGGTGAGGGGGGTGTTTGGCCCTTGGTGTGAGTTTACGACTTGCAGCAGCAGCACAATGAATAAATAAATATAAATACAGTAAATAAATAAATAAATGACAATAAATACATTTGAAATACATTTTTATTGATAGTGTACATGTGCAGAGGGTCTCCAGAGCAGAAGCGCACAGGTTTCAGGTCTGGGGACCCCGTGCCCCCCGAGATACAGGCCCCTTTAGGGGGTGCCGGTATCCCTCTGCTCTGCTTGGTTTACAGGCCGCGATCACGTGATCGGACCTTTAAACCAAGCAGAGGGCTACCGGCACCCCCTAAAGGGGCCTGTATCTCGGGGGGCACGGGGTCCCCAGACCTAAAACCAACGCGGTTCAGCTCCGGAGACCCCCTGCACATCTACACTATCAATAAAAATGTATTTCAAATGTATTTATTGTCATTTATTTATTTATTTTTTGGCGGCTGCTGTGTGTGTGTATTTTTTTATTGTGGGTAGCGGGAGGGTGGGTGAATGGGGTATTCGCCCCAACGATGGTTGGGGAGGGCTTGCGGGGGGGGGGGGGGGGGGGGGGGGTTTAGCGGGAGGGCTTAACCCCTTCATGACCGTAGCGGTATTAACTGCTACGATCGTGAAGGGGTTAAGTGCACCCGCAACCCCCCCCCCCTCCCGCAAGTCCTAAACTCACACCAAGGGCCAAATACCCCCCTCACCCATCCCCACTACACACAATAAAGCGGGCACGGTGGGTTAACCCCTTCATTGCCTTAGCGGCTATCCGCTATGGTAATGACGCAGCATTTTCCGTATTTTTAATAATATTGATCAGGAGCAGGGGGGGGGGGGTTCCCTGAGCATTAATCATTAATTTCTGGCTCAGGGAACCCCCTGCTCACTTTACAATATTATTAAAATAATGCTTCTTTACCATAGCGCATAGACGCTAAGGTAAAGAACGAGTGTTTATTTATACTGTATATTGTATGTGTTTTATTGATAGTGTACATGTGCAGAGGGTCTCCAGAGCAGAAGCGCACAGGTTTCAGGTCTGGGGACCCCGTGCCCCCCGAGATACAGGCCCCTTTAGGGGGTGCCGGTATCCCTCTGCTCTGCTTGGTTTACAGGCCGCGATCACGTGATCGGACCTTTAAACCAAGCAGAGGGCTACCGGCACCCCCTAAAGGGGCCTGTATCTCGGGGGGCACGGGGTCCCCAGACCTAAAACCAACGCGGTTCAGCTCCGGAGACCCCCTGCACATCTACACTATCAATAAAAATGTATTTCAAATGTATTTATTGTCATTTATTTATTTATTTTTTGGCGGCTGCTGTGTGTGTGTATTTTTTTATTGTGGGCAGCGGGAGGGTGGGTGAATGGGGTATTCGCCCCAACGATGGTTGGGGAGGGCTTGCGGGGGGGGGGGGGGGTAGCGGGAGGGCTTGACCCCTTCATGACCGTAGCGGTATTAACTGCTACGATCGTGAAGGGGTTAAGTGCACCCGCAACCCCCCCCCCCTCCCGCAAGTCCTAAACTCACACCAAGGGCCAAATACCCCCCTCACCCATCCCCACTACACACAATAAAGCGGGCACGGTGGGTTAACCCCTTCATTGCCTTAGCGGCTATCCGCTATGGTAATGACGCAGCATTTTCCGTATTTTTAATAATATTGATCAGGAGCAGGGGGGGGGGGGTTCCCTGAGCATTAATCATTAATTTCTGGCTCAGGGAACCCCCTGCTCACTTTACAATATTATTAAAATAATGCTTCTTTACCATAGCGCATAGACGCTAAGGTAAAGAACGAGTGTTTATTTATACTGTATATTGTATGTGTTTTATTGATAGTGTACATGTGCAGAGGGTCTCCAGAGCAGAAGCGCACAGGTTTCAGGTCTGGGGACCCCGTGCCCCCCGAGATACAGGCCCCTTTAGGGGGTGCCGGTATCCCTCTGCTCTGCTTGGTTTACAGGCCGCGGTCACGTGATCGGGGCTTTTAACGCAGAGCTGGATACCGGCACCCCCTAAAGGGGCCTGTATCTCGGGGGGCACGGGGTCCCCAGACCTAAAACCAACGCGGTTCAGCTCCGGAGACCCCCTGCACATCTACACTATCAATAAAAATGTATTTCAAATAATTTTTAATGTGTGGATGTTTGCGCAGAGAGAGAGCAGCGGATCTCTCTCTGCTGCAAACACATCTCGCCCCCGCCGCCCATACAGTAGTATCATTTATGTATGTGCATATACAGTACAGTACAGTACTGTACAGTACTGTATGTTAGGGCTTACAGGGGTTGTTGTTATACAGTACTGTATATATATATATACTGTATACTGCATTACAATTCATTATAGGGGACGGCTTCACAGAGAATAGCTCGCAAGCGCCACCATGTGTATTTTGACGGCATTGCAGTATTGTAACCAGCCGGAATAAAAAGCTTAAATTCCTGCCGGAAAATAACGCAATGCACTCTGGCTGAAAAATATCAGAAACCTGAATACACCCGAGTATACCCGAATTCGCGGGACTAGCCGTGCTCGAATAAAGTGTGTCGCCAGTGTACATGAAAAAAGAAGTATATTCTCCAGGAGGTATTAACAATTATTCATATAATTAATATTCCTTTTAAAGAAGAAAAGGAAAAGGTATATGGCCCATCAGGAGACAAGGGGGGCGGGGTTTATATATCACATCTTACTTTTACAAAGTTCTAATGTTTTTCTATCTCTTAGTTTGATAGCTATTTAATTGTTGTTATACAAGGTGTATATTAATTCTAATTTCCTTAAAGAGTTAGGAGGCATTAATCCTGATTAAAATGTTAGCATATTTTAAAAATGAGTAACTACATTTTGTATCTATAGGTATAACCTCTATAGTTAAATATTCATTTATTCATGCATTCATTTATGAGCATCTATATTTGAACAGAGAATACATTCTATATCTATACTTCTAATCTTCATATTTGGATGACAGAATGGATAACAATTGACTACTTGTTTGAGGTTAGCAAAATAGGAACAAAAAAAAAGGGGAAATATTTCAAGAAAACCCTTTATATATGTGCACAAAATGTGCCAAAATAATCTATTTCAATTTAGAAATTCACTATAATGACATTTCATTTACATAGGGAAATAGTGTATATCAATACTAGATGTATTTTGCTCAAATCATCTTCATTAAATATATCTAATAGATTATACAATATGATGAATTAGCTCAAAAGACACAGTGTTGATGATGCATTCAACATCAAAATCATCATGTTGATAATTAATCCAATACAGACAGAAATACAATATGATCATGTTTATCTAAAAAACATAAAACAAGTGAAGGGGAGAAGCAGAGAGAACAGGAGATATTATTAGATGAGGAACATAGTTTATTTCAGAAACGGTGCGAGATCTATTTCTGCATTTAAACCTCTAGGGGTAAGTGTCTTAAGGCGATGGATCCAGAATGTCTCCCTTTTGAGTAATTCTATTTATTTATTTATTTATAAAATATTTTACCAGGAAGTAATACATTGAGAGTTACCTCTCGTTTTCAAGTATGTCCTGGGCACAGAGTTAAGACAAATAATACATGTTTACAAATACAGTTATATAATGAGCAGGGTATACATTATATAAAAGACATTGCACGCACAGTTAAAGATAATTTGTATTATGGGCGTATGAAACAATTACAGACCACATTAATGGCTGTGTGACAGCCTTAGATTTGAAAGAACTTAGACTGGTAGTGGATGTAAGAGTATCCAGTAGGTTGTTCCAGTTTTGGGGTGCACGGTAAGAGAAGTAGGAGCGGCCGGATACTTTATTGAGCCTTGGGACCATGAACAGTCTTTTGGAGTCTGATCTCAAGTGATAGGTGCTGCATGTGGTAGGGGTGAGTAGCTTGTTCAGGTAGCTGGGTAGCTTGCGCATAAAGAATTTGAAGGCAAGACAGGAAAGGTGAACTTTGCGCCTAGACTCGAGTGATGACCAATCTAGTTCTTTGAGCATTTCGCAGTGATGTGTGTTATAGTTGCATTGGAGAACAAAATGACAAATTGAGTTGTAGAGGGTGTCAAGTTTGCTAAGGTGGGTTTGAGGTGCTGAGCCATATACTATGTCTCCATAGTCAATAATTGGCATTAACATCTGCTGTACGATACAGTACGTTTTCTGACCAGGAGACTTAGGGAGGATTTGTTCCTGTAGAGTTCCCCTAGTTTGGCATAGGTCTTGGTTGTCAGGGTATTAATGTGCATCCCGAATGTTAAGTGGGAGTCAAACCATATGCCCAGGTATTTAAAACTAGTAACAGGAGTTAGGGTGGTGTTAGTGTTGGTTGTAATCTGGAGCTCAGTCGCTGGAAGCTTTAAAAAATTTAGTCTTGGTCCCAAACACCATTGTTACAGTCTTGTCAGTGTTTAAAACAGTTTTTTTTGGGAAATCCAGTTTTCGAGTCTCAAAATGTCAGACTAAAGTATGTGTTGAAGGTCAGAGATGCTATGGCTGTGTGCATATAGGATTGTGTCATCTTCATACATGTGTATAGAGGCTTCCTGACAAGATGTGATCCCCTATCTCCTCCCTTCCAGTGGTAACACATGTTCGATGGCTTTAAATTGCAGGCATGTCGGTTCTCCACCATGTAACTCTACAAAGTGATTTGCTATACTATGATTAGTAAGTTTTCTCTTTATGCCATTTAGGTGTTCAATAATCCTAGTTCTTATAGGCCTTATTGTCTTGCCTATATATTGTAACTTGCAGGAACATTCCAGCAGATTACATGGTCTGTCCTGCAAGTCATAAATTTTTCTACATTGAAAATTTCACCTGTGACATTCGAACAAAATGGAGTTTGATTTGGTGACTTGAACTGACATGCCTTACAGCTTTTACAACCAAAAAACCCTTTTCTGTTCAGCCAATCATTATCTTTGGATTTAATTTCTCTAAGCGCACTTGGGGCCAGTTTGTTCTTCAGATTATTGCTTTTTTGAAAATTACATTTGGTCTTTCTGGGATATTTGGGCCTAGAACTGAATCATTTTTGAGAATGTCCCAATGTTTTGTTATTATGCTCCTAATTTTCCCTGCTTCTCTATTATAACCAGTTAGGAATGCAAAATCGAACTTTCTGTTTATATTTGTGTCCTTTTGTTCAGGGGCACTGTTGCAGGGTACATGCAACTACACACGCGGGTTTCTTGACAAGGCTTATTTATTTAGCCTTAAAAGATATACAGCACACAAAAAGAAAAATAGCTTTTCATCAGCAAACAAAAAAGAAAAATGGCTTTTTCTTCAGCAGACAAAACAAAAGAGTTTCTCTTTAGCAGACAGTGTTAAAATCAGGCAGCTACCCTTATCTATGCAGGAGACAGACAGTTCATAGTTCATGTACTTTGATAACAGACCTTGTTTCAGTAATCTTTTCAGTAGCTTACTCCTCTCTCCTCAACAGCCAGCACCATGTGTCTACAGCCTGGGTTTTTAACACACCTTGATTAGGCAGCTGGGATCCAACTAATTGTCCTGAGGTTCCCAGCTGAAGTTAGCCTAGTCAGTGCTGCACTGCAGACTAGACATAGGTTTTCCAGGCATATAGCTGGTGACTTTTATTTACCCTGTCACAGGCACATACATCAGTGTTATGCAGATACGTTAAACCCCTTCACTCCCACTACGAGTTGGGGTTAATCAGCCAGATATAATACCTTTATTAAAAGGCCTGATTAACCGCCTTCTCGCCCCACCTCCCCCACTCAAAGCGTATGGTCTGCCCTGACCACCTCGTCCGGTGGTTGTGCTGGCCTGGTAGCTCTTGAAGTTAGAAGTTCCTGAGGAATGTCCTGGCGGGAAAAGCCATCAGCATTACCATGCTCGCTGCCATTCTTGTGCTGGATAGTAAAGTCAAATTCCTGTAAGGCAAGATTCCAGCGCAAGAGTTTAGCATTTTTCCAGACACCCTCTGCAACCAACTCAAGGGATTGTGGTCCGTGATTACTGTAAAAGGTCTGCCATACAGATAGGGTTGTAATTTCTTTAGAGCCCATACTATGGCCAGACATTCTTTTTCAATGGTGGCATAAGCCACCTCTCTGTGCAGCAGCTTGCAGCTCAGATGCACCACTGGGTGTTCACTGCCCTCCTCCCCCACTTGGCTAAGTACAACACCAAAGCCATAATCAGAGGCATCAGTCTGCACCAAAAACTTTTTTGCATAGTCTGGTACAGCAAGAATAGGAGCACTGGCCAGTGCAGTCTTCAATGCCTGAAAGGAGACCTCACAGGCAGGAGACCAGATTACCAGCACAGACTGTCGCTTCTGGGTCAAGTCAGTCAGGGGTTTGGCAATGGCGCTATACTGAGGGACAAACTTTCTGTAGTAGCCTGCGCTGCCTAAGAAAGCCATAACCTGCTTCTTGGTTTTGGGAATGGGCCACTTCACTATGGCTTCCACTTTAGCTGGTTCTGGCTTAAGATGCCCGCCACCCACCCTGTGCCTTAGGTACAGTACCTTTGCCATCCCTACTAAGCACTTGGTGGGTTTCAAGGTGAGCCCAGCTTCCCTAATCCTGGCTAGCACCGCAGCTAAATGCACTAAGTGTGAGTCCCACGAATTACTAAATACAGCAATGTCGTCCAGGTATGCCCTTGCAAACCCTTGCATACACTCCAGCAAACGAATGACCAGGCGTTGGAAGGTAGCTGGTGCATTTTTCATCCCAAATGGCATCACTAGAAATTCATAGAGGTCACTTTGGAGTAATAAATGCCGACTTCTCCCTAGCCTCTTGGGTCAAGGGGATCTGCCAATAACCTTTGCTCAGATCCATGGTGGTCAGATACCTTGCCCCCGCGAGTTCATCTAGCAACTCATCTATGAGGGGCATGGGGTAGACATCTGATACTGTTCACACATTGAGCTGCTGGTAGTCCACACAGAACCGGGTGGTCTCATCCTTCTTAGGTACCAGGACTACCGGACAAGCCCAATGGCTCTGGGACGGTACAATTAACCCTAGGCAATTAACCCTAGGGCCAGCATCTCTTCTACCTCCCTTTCTATACTGCCCTTAGTCTCGGCTGACACTCTATAAGTGTGCTTATGCAGAGGTCTCAGATCTCCTGAAAGCACTGGGTGATCTGTAATGTGTGTCTTACCTGGCTTATCGGAGAACAGAGTCCTATACAGTAGAGGCAACGTTTATTCTAACATTTGCCGTAAACTAGCCGGGTTACATTCTGGGTATGTGCTGGGTATGTGCTGGGTATGTTCTGGGCTAGTTTGAGGCACGTTTAAGGCATTTCTGCATTGACTAACGACCCATAGGATTAACACAGCAGGGATCCCTGGCAGTCCAATTCAGTTTGAATGGGACTGCCAGGGACCCCCGCTGTTAATCTGATAGGCCATTAATCAATGCAGAAATGCTGGGGCTAGTTTAAGGAAAGTTTAAGGCATGTATTCAGAATGTACCTGGGTGTTTCCTGGGTTTTTTGGGGAATTGCCACTGGTTTTTGTTAGAATAAGAGTTGCCTCTAATGTACTTCTCTAACATAGCCCTGGCCTCTGCTCTCTGCCTGACATTCAGCTGAGACCCTATCTCAACCTGCTCTATTGTACCCCCCTGCCTAGCCTTCACCCGGAAGTCCCCCATCAGTGGGCTGCAAATAGCCAGCACCGACGCCACACTCGGTGCTATGTACTCCATGAGCATGTTTATATGATAGGTCTTATTCTTTCCTGCCTCAGCATCTACCTGTACAACATAGTTGCACTCATTCATTTTTCAGAGTACCGGATACAGTCCCGACCAGGCGGCCATTAATTTGTTCACCCGAGTGGGCTTGAGAACAAGTATTTGCTGTCCTGGGATGAATTCTCTGCTACGGGCGTTCTGATCATACCAAGCTTTCTGTTTGGTCTGAGCAGCCCTAAGGTTGTCCTGTGCCAACCCCATGAGCATCTCTAGCCGGTCTCTGAGATCTACCACGTACTGAAGCACAGAGGCATCAGTATTGGTAGTCTCCCCTTCCCATCCCTCACGGAATAGGTCCAGAGGTCCCTGAACACTGCGACCATATACTTACTAGTAGCAGCTCAAAGGGAGAGAAGCCTGTAGATTCTTGCGGTACCTCGCGGTACGCAACAGCAAGTGCGGACGGTGAATCTGCCAGTCTTTTCCCTCTGCCTCTATAAAGGTTCAAAGCATCTGCTTCAGGGTCCCATTGAACCTCTCACATAATCCGTTAGTCTGGGGGTGGTAAGGGGTCGTGCGCTGGTGAATCATGAATTGTGACACTTGATCTGTTAGAATCTCAGTAGGGAAACCTACTCTAGTGAAGATCACTAACAATGCCTTTGCTACTGCCCTAGCATCGATGTTGGCAAGGGCTAAAGCCTCACGGTACCGGGTGGCAAAATCCACCACCGTGAGGATTTATTGCTTGCCCAACCAAATAGGGATCTTGAGAGGACCCACTATATCCATAGCAACCCTCTCGAATGGTTCCCCAATTACCAGTAACGGGCTCAGGGGTGCCCTCCCCAGATCACACGCCTTACCTACTCGCCGGCAGGCATCACAGGAGCGCCAGAAATCTGCCACTGCCCTGATGCCCCCGGCCAGTAGTAATGCTGCAACAGCTGGGCTCTCGTTCAAGTGACCCCCTTATGCCAAGCTAGTGGAATTGAGAGGGCTACCTGTACCAACAGGTGCCTATACTCCCTGGGTACCACTAACTGTTGCCTACCGATCCAGACTCTATCTAAACCCATAGCCGTCTGCTCTCTATATAAGTCCACAGTGCCATGAGGACTGTTCTGACCGACTACCCGAGTTAGGCTCGGATGCCCGCAGACTCATGCGCTCCAAGCTGGCATCACACCTAACCGCATCCTTAAACTGTGTCCCTAATTCTGGCCACCCATCCTTAGTCTCTAAGTCAGAGGACAGTGAAACATGTAAAGGAGAATGTAAGTCAGCACGCTGTCACAACTTAGTCTGGCTTACCTGCCTGGTCTCCTCAGAGACCCCTGGTACTGTTGGTCCCAATGGCGGGGGTATGGCGAACCCGTCAGGTGCAACTCCTGATGACTGGCTACTGGTAATCGCTGCAACAGGAGCCAGCTCTGCCGTAAAAACACATGTTGCATGACGGAAGTCATTTCCAAGGAGGACCTCAGCATCAAGCCCGGGCAATACCCCCACCTCCCGCATGACACGTCCGGCATCCCAATCAAGAAAGACCCGGGCAACCTGGATGGACCGTGTTCAACCATCTGGCATGGTCACTTGCATTCTGGTGCCCGGGAGCAAATCTTTTGGCCGAACAATATCAGGTCGGACTAGGGTAACAGTGGCCCTGGAGTCGAGCAAGCCAGCTGTTTGGCGATCTCCAATGGTCACTGTGTGCAGATGCTTCTGCTGGACATCATTAGACTGCATCCCGACTGGTACAATCTGATGTCCCTCTGTCTCCGCTGCTGGTTCCTGGATGACAAGTGCAGATCTCTCCGTGGAGGTTCCCAGCTGGGCTGGTCCGACGGTTGAACTTGGCTCCTCTGTGTGTTCCAGTTGCACACGGATGACCGGCCTCACAGCTGGAGAGTATTGCCCCTGATGGGGTCCACCAGACTTGGCACGGTCCAGACAGTCTGGTCTGATGTGAACCACTTTGTTACACAGCCAACATGCTTGAACTCTGCATCTTTGGGTGCGCTGCCCTCTGCTGCAGGTGTGCTCGTCCACTGACGGGTGGTTTTGGCTCCCCTGGATGGAGTCACCATGTCTTTGGTAGCCCCATTTTTGTGCATCAAAGCTCGACTGGTCACAAATTCATCAGCCATTTTAGCAGCTTCCACATGGGTTTTAGGTCTACGATCAAAAACCCATTCCCTCAAGTCCGAGGGACACTGCTGTAAAAGCTGCTCTTGAAACATCAAGTCCAATAGTGTGTGGAACTTGGTGACACAACAACTGCCTGCACTGGGTCCCATGCAATGCCATGCAGGCCCGGTACCGGACATAAGACTCCCGGTGGTACCTTTCGCCTGTCCAGAAAATGCCTCTGTAAGCTTCCGGGGTGAGGGAATACTGGTTTAGCAACATAGCCATTACATGGTTATAATCATCACCATCCTCAGATTGCCCGCAGAGTCTCTTTGGCCACACTGGACAATAAGGGGTTTAGTCGCAAAACCCAGTCCCATCATGGCACTTGGTACCGTCAACATTGTGTCTCAAAGTCACTGAGAAACCCGTTGATCTTATCAGTGCCATCAACAAATTTGTTGAAATTATGGTGGTCTACTCGGGGTGTTTCCTGCTCCCCGTTGACCAGGTGGGAGTTGGGGGATGCTGTCCCATGGAAATCTGCAAGCATCCTGATCCACAGTGGCGCCGGATTCCTACCTTTCACTTCCTGATTACCACTGAAGGCTGCACGCACATGCTGTGGAGGAGAGCAGGTCCCAGACCAGAGAGAATGAATAGGTAAGGGTTTATTTATTTATATTCCCCCCTACTCCGGGTAACTCAGTGGCCATATGCAGCTCCTCTTTATCAGCTACTTGACGGATTGACACCATAGATGCCTTACAGACAGCCGAAGCGCAGAACAGTATTTCTCATGCATCCTGATCACTTGTCTGTGGTAGACCCCACTCCCCATGAGGCAAGGAGTGCAGTGATGCCAGGGACGTCCGGCCCCATATCCCGATGGGCGCCCGCTCCTTCCCCATGTCCTTCCACCACCACCGGGGCTGGAATAACCTCCTGCACCCTGGGTTGACTTATGACCACTGCAACTGCAGCGGAGGGTCCATTTCCCTCGGGTGAAGCAATACTGGCTTCATGAAAATCCAAGTCCTCCAGCTGTGTCTTTGACCGACTGACTGTCGGTAGCTCATAGCTTTTCACAATCCTGGCGTGGTCCCATGACCGGTACTTCCTGATTGTTTGTCCATGTTCGCACGCAGACACTAAGCTAAGGGGTAAAGAGAACCAGTGTTTTCCCTGCTTTGTGAAACGTGTGTAAGTTACCGCTTGTTTTGGGGACTTGAAATCTTTGAGTTTCCCACTATGTTATAAAACCCTGCAGAGTCCCACCACTGCCACCAGTTAAAAGCTTGTCACTGGGACAAGTTTTCTTACCATCTTTTTATTTCCAGGATCTTTGATTGAGTAAAACAAGATGGTAAAATAAATGGTAATTTATTTCACGATAAGACAGACACACAATGTAACAAATTTCACAAGGTTAACACACTAAACGGGGAACGGGGCTAATGAATAAATACATTTCTGGAACGAAATTCACCAAGATTACATTTTTAGAGCACTTTCCAATGACCGGTAGTTACTCGCAAAAGTCCTGGAACGGTTTTCGGCATGCAATGCCAGACGCGACTGCTACGTTCTCCAAAACGGGACTTAGAAACTTTTCTGAGTTCAAAATCTTTGAAGCCGGCCCGCATCTATTCAGTCCAGAGTATCTTTGAATTTGCTGCTGTTGGTTTGGCACTTGTAATCTGCACTCCTGATTGACTGCAAGCTCTCTTAAGGCTTTAGTTCACTAAACTGGGCAGCCTATCAGAGCGTACGAATTCTCCTGCCAGGCACTCACCGATTTGCCAGGTTGTAAAGCCGGGAGGGCACCTTTTCTCAGGTTGTAAAGGGGCATGTGCCAACCTGGCACCTCTGCCTCTTTGCATAACAAGCCCACCCGCTGCCCAGGCTCCACAGATTCTGGATTTAGGCAAATGTTTGCCGGATAGCCTTGTGTTAGCATGGGATGTGGGTACTAAAGCTGAACTGCAGTACCCTTCCTATTCTAACACTTTGGCATCCCTGAGGCTTTCAAGTACGACTCCGCACAGACACAGAGGCACCAAGCTTGGTAGCCATCTGGGCTGGCCGGAATCCATGACTTAGAAAATCCCTCAATTCACATACAAGTTACCAATATATATACACATTAAACTATAACCATTTAATAAACTATATTGTTTTATATTGTTGTACAGGGATGGAGTGATTGTGTATATTCCCTACAGTCAGTAGCCTCATTCTTGGCACATATTAGAAAAATAACTTTTTAAAACGTTCAGACACTGCAAACATGTTCAGCTTTATAACTTTGCTTGAGCATCCTCTGAACCCCTACACTAGGTTCAGTGTACCTGGGTATGTGTCGGGTATCTCTGCTATATTGGGGAACCCCTGCTACACTAGGGACTCTGTGTATAGCTGCAAATAAAGTTTAACCCCTTCAAACCCGTTTACTTTGCCCATGATGTTGCAGCAGGGATCCTGGCAGTGAGCGGCAATAATGCTTTCAGAGTCAGAGTTTGGCAGAGTAATGTGCTTGGCGACATTCGAGAATCTCACTCAATTCCCGGATATAACTTTTGGGGTATCCCATAACTTTGGAACCCCGATACATAGACACATTCTGTAAAGACTTTCTCTGACAAATCCACCCTGAAACTTACAGCCTAGAAATCTCCCGATCCCAGCACCCCAGTAAAGGCAAAAAACAAACAAATCTTTAATGTCACAAAATTAGTGTACAGTCCCAGTAATACATTCTCAACAACTGGGTCCCAGAGCTGACACTCTAAGACCCCAACACGTGGGTCAGGGTTAACCTACTGGGCTTAACCTTTATTAATCAGCCTGGTTAACCCCTTCACCGTCACAAAAGTGCCTACCAATGCTCACCTGGTCTATTTGATTCCAGGGTGGCTTAGATATGGACTGACTGGTAAGTGAAACAGGAGAGTGGGGTGAAACAGGGGTTGGTAAAAAGAGAGAATAAATTTTTTAGGTTGACTCAAAAAGTGGCCAACTGATAATATACATGGGTTTTAGGTCTACGATCAAAAACCCATTCCCTCACGTCCGAGGGACACTGCTGTAAAAGTTGCTCTTGAAACATCAAGTCCAATAGTATGTGGAACTTGGTGACACAACAACTGCCTGCACTGGGTCCCATGCAATGCCATGCAGGCACGGTACCGGACATAAGATTCCCGGTGGTACCTTTCGCCCGTCCAGAAAATGCCTCTGTAAGCTTCCGGGGTGAGGGAATACTGGTTTAGCAACATAGCCATTACATGGTTATAATCATCACCATCCTCAGATTGCCCGCAGAGTCTCTTTGGCCACACTGGACAATAAGGGGTTTAGTCGCAAAACCCAGTCCCATCATGGCACTTGGTACCGTCAACATTGTGTCTCAAAGTCACTGAGAAACCCGTTGATCTTATCAGTGCCATCAACAAATTTGTTGAAATTATGGTGGTCTACTCGGGGTGTTTCCTGCTCCCCGTTGACCAGGTGGGAGTTGGGGGATGCTGTCCCGTGGAAATCTGCAAGCATCCTGATCCACAGTGGCGCCGGATTCCTACCTTTCACTTCCTGATTACCACTGAAGGCTGCACGCACATGCTGTGGAGGAGAGCAGGTCCCAGACCAGAGAGAATGAATAGGTAAGGGTTTATTTATTTATATTCCCCCCTACTCCGGGTAACTCAGTGGCCATATGCAGCTCCTCTTTATCAGCTACTTGACGGATTGACACCATAGATGCCTTACAGACAGCCGAAGCGCAGAACAGTATTTCTCATGCATCCTGATCACTTGTCTGTGGTAGACCCCACTCCCCATGAGGCAAGGAGTGCAGTGATGCCAGGGACGTCCGGCCCGATAAAACGTTCAGACACTGCAAACATGTACAGCTTTATAACTTTGCTTGAGCATCCTCTGAACCCCTACACTAGGTTCAGTGTACCTGGGTATGTGTCGGTATCTCTGCTATATTGGGGAACCCCTGCTACACTAGGGTCTCTGTGTATAGCTGCAGATATAGTTTAACCCCTTCAAACCCGTTTACTTTGCCCATGATGTTGCAGCAGGGATCCTGGCAGTGAGCCGCAATAATGCTTTCAGAGTCAGAGTTTGGCAGAGTAATGTGCTTTGCGACATCCGAGAATCTCACTCAATTCCCGGATATAACTTTTGGGGTATACCATAACTTTGGAACCCCGATACATAGACACATTCTGTAAAGACTTTCTCTGACAAATCCACCCTGAAACTTACAGCCTAGAAATCTCCCGATCCCAGCACCCCAGTAAAGGCAAAAAACAAACAAATCTTTAATGTCACAAAATTAGTGTACAGTCCCAGTAATACATTCTCAACATCTGGGCCCCAGAGCTGACACTCTAAGACCCCAACACATGGGTCAGGGTTAACCTAGTGGGCTTAACCTTTATTGATCAGCCTGGTTAACCCCTTCACCGTCACAAAAGTGCCTACCAATGCTCACCTGGTCTATTTGATTCCAGGGTGGCTTAGATATGGACTGACTGGTAAGTGAAACAGGAGAGTGGGATGAAACAGGGGTTGGTAAAAAGAGAGAATACAATTTTTAGGTTGACTCAAAAAGTGGCCAACTGATAATATACATGGGTTTTAGGTCTACGATCAAAAACCCATTCCCTCACGTCCGAGGGACACTGCTGTAAAAGTTGCTCTTGAAACATCAAGTCCAATAGTGTGTGGAACTTGGTGACACAACAACTGCCTGCACTGGGACCCATGCAATGCCATGCAGGCCCGGTACAGGCCAGCCAAGTATGATCATTACACACTCTATGGGGTGCTCCCTTCAAGGTCATCAAGAGTCCCTCAGACAACCACTTGCAGTTACAATCCCCCCGCCGCCTTATAGTTTATACATGCCTTTGTAATCTCTGGGGCTCTTAACTCCCCATGGAGGGATTGTTAAAAAAAATATAACATTGAAGCAGGGATAAGGGAAGGACTACATATATTTTCTTTATTGCAGCCAGTATCTCTGTTAAAGTACAGTACTGTTTATTTCTTTTTTTAGAAACTTCAAACTTAACAGTTCGATAAATTTGGGCCAAGAAATACTTTAGTAACCCTAACTCATTTTGGACCCATTGCACTCCCTACCCATTCGAACAGTGCCCTATCCTTGAGGCCCACAAGTCTTCTATGGTCTCAAAATGGTTAACTGCCATGCTATATACCCCGAACAGGAAGCCCGGTGGAGTGGGAAACCACCAGGACAAACAGGAAACTCCAGGTGGCTAGGAACTGTGAGCACATGGGTCAGTCCTTAAGCCAAGGAGAATCTCTTTATCACCCGGGTAGTTTGAAAACATATCAATAACCTAACATATCTTGAATAAACATGATTTAGATAACAGTATGCTTGTGTTAATACATACAATATAGTTATTGGTCAGACAGTCCACATCGTGGAGATCGGCTTTGCATGATCAGGTCTCTTGTCCTGGAGAGGGAGTTTCGACTGGCCCTGGTTTGAACATAGCGAAGAGGCCCCCTCACTCCTCATGGAGAGGCTAAAAGTCAGCTGATGCCCTCAGAATTCCAAACACAAAACAACCACTGTTAATAATAAGCGTAACCATAGGTTTGGGCTTAGAAGTCTTACCAGCTATGTCAACAGTTCTGTTGCTATCTTTCTCAACATTTCTGCCTGGCTCATTATCTTTACAATCATGTGTTTCCCTAGGGCATCGTTTACTCTTTGAAATCCCCATCATCACACAATACAATTCTTACTTGACTAAAAATATCCAGCAAGCACGCAAGCACAGCACAGTAAAATATGAGCAACACAGCTTATTCTTATGCACTTATGCACTTATGCACTTCTATATATCTTATGCACTTATATGTATCTTATATATCTTATACTATATATATAAAAACATGCACATGCACAGAAATACAGTAATCCAGTAATCCCCTAATACCCCCCCCCCCCAAAAAAAAAAAAAAAACACTTTAAGAGTATTTCAAGCAGATAAACACATATATCGCTTATTCCTTCTCAGCAGGGACTATAACCCTGACTATATAACTAAATCAAGGATTATCTAATCCTAACTCACATGAGTCCCTTACTCATGTGTTTCTATATTTTTCCTCAACCATAAATCATCCAGTACAGAGGTATCTCTTAAACCTTTTAAACCTTTGGGCTCTTGGGCAAGGAGACACAGACGGATAATATACAGATAAAAAGTATCTTGTACTTACCCCCCCTGTGGCTTCTCGTCCCACTCTGACACCAAATGAAAATATATTCTCTACGGCGCTGCGTAGGAACCGTCTCTCATACTCTGGATCGATCGCCTCTGGAGGCTTTACCCCACTCTTAAAGTGCTGGACAGGAAAAGGATGGCGACGGCGAGCAGCTCGGAGGAGAAGTAATTGAGTCAGACACCAGTGAGCTTAGTCAAAAACTCTCCTGTTTAATAATAGTTTACAGTCAGGTTATATAGCAAGCGAGCTTAGAAAAAAACACATACAGTGAGAAACTTACTTCCCTTTCTTCCCTGTCTGTTTTTCTCAAAAGTGACAGCTGGAAAGTTTACGATTTGGGAAGTAGTCTGGGTGCTATATTTTGGGGCTGTAAAGGAAGCGTCATTTTTCTTGTTGTTTAGGACATTTCATTGTCTAAGACATTTCTTAAATTCAGGCTCAGCATGGCTGGCGAAACTTCCTGTTTATACATGGTGAAATAAGTCTGTACAAACATTAGTTCAGTAGTTCAGCCAGCATTAAGTGGGTAAAAGGTCAATCTGACATCTGACTCAAAAGCACAATGGCATACTGGCATTATTTAGTTCCTGAGATTTAAGTGTTAGTAAAAATGGTTATATAGCAGTCAAAATGGAGTCCCCCCTTGATACACACATTATCACCCACCCTCTATAATGCTCAATATAAAAAAATAACTTTCTCGGTTTGTGGGCGATATGTCTCATCCTTCATCCTAAGAGATCATTGAAATCTGTATATTAGATTTCTCAAAGGTGATGTCTTCTCTCTTCCTACATGCCACAATAATCTTCTCCTTGGTGGGTAATAATGTGACTTGATTATTATGTCTCGGGACCAGTAACTAGTGCACATAGTCTATCATAAGGGCTTCTTCATCCAGGGACGGTTCCATAAAAATGAACAATCGCTTAAGTTAAGCCTGATCTGTGTAAGTGTCTGTGTGACAATTTCAGAGAAATGTCTGATGTGGAAATGTTGTCTTTTCCCCTATTTTCGAGGTCCTCTATATTTTCTTTCAGTGCTGGCCCCCCTTGTCTGACCAGTAACCTGCTCCACAGACTATTGAGGAAAACACAGTCCAGGATCCATTAAGTTCAATGAGAGGGTAAGTTGGTAGGAAATAGGGGCTGTATAGCTTTAATTCTTAATTGGGTGATCTAAACCACAATTGTGTCTTTTTACCAGAACTCTGGACTGCTTAATTGCCAGCCATTTCTCTGCTGCCTCGTGAGGAGTTGCCTGCTTCTCTCCAGTCGGCTCCATCCCAGGATCTTCTGCCTCTTAGCAAGAAGGCATTTCTTTTAGTCCTACTTTCTTTAAAAACAAGTCACTTTCCTCCAGGGATTTCAGTGAAAAGGATTTACCATTCTTGAGCACCAGCAATCCAAATGGGAATAACCACCTGTATTTTATCCCATTGCCCGAGTAATGTAGTAATAGGTTGGAAGCTCCGTCGTCTGCCTAGAGTCATGGGGATAGATCTTGGAAGATCTGCAGTCTTGTACCACCAAATATTATAGGATTCACGTTTCTTGTGACCTGATGTAAGGCTTCCTTGGTTGTATAATAGTGTAGTCTCAGGATAATGTCTCTCTGCAATTTATCTTCTTGAGGCTTGGCTCTAAGTGCTCTATGCACAAGTCCATTGCTAACTCAGATGTCGTTTTATCAGGTATAATGTTTGATAGCCATTTTGCAACATAGTCCTCGCAATCTATGATAGACTCTGGGAATCCCCTTATCCTTACATTATTCCTTCTTTCTCTATTTTCTTGAACTCCTTTCTTGTCAGCCAGTTCTGAAATTTGCGTTTTCAGGTACGTTGTTGTCTTTTCAGTTCTTTTTAAAGCTCAGATTTTCACATCAATTTTTTCTCCAACTCATTCGTTCTCATCCCAATACAGGCTATTTCGCGCACAGATCCTGGATCTCTGATTGAAATAGAGTTTTAAAATTTATGAACAGGTCCTTCAGATCAATTTTTAAATCCCTTTTCGTGACAAGTTCACTGTCCAAGCCGACACTGCTCTCCCGCTCTGAGTTGGAGCCATATTGTGGTTCTGTTTCTGACAGTCTCCCTGCCCCTGATGTTCCCGGCTTGTGCCTGTGGCTTTTCATGTCCGTTTTCTTTTTTAATTGTCTTGTAGGCATCCTGGGGGGTTCCGCTAACAGTTACTATATTTATTAGTGTGTGAATGCTGATTTTTGTGTTGATTGATCAATTGATTGCTCCAGGCTGGACGGAGCTTAGAAAGTTGCCGCCATACCCTTACCAGCCGCACCTATATATTAGATTTGTTAATTCATTTTATCCTGCACTAGTACACTACATGAGATTTGCTGCCTTATGATAATGGATAGAATTACTTTTGATAAACCTGTATATAAAGATATATTAACATGCTTTTTAAGGGTCAATAAAGCAAAATATTGCACTCTTTCAACACAGGCCACAATGTTCCTACTGTATCTACAAAAAAAAAAAACAAATAGATGAAAGAAAAAAATCCAATTTATTTTAAATATCTAGTGAAGCTTTTTTCTTCCATTTTTCCTGGAGGTTTGCCCCTATAGCCACATAGCATTCCTTAAAAATGTTCATGCATAATTTGGTAAGCTATTAACCATGACACGTTAAGGAAAATTAGACATATGATAACCCTAGAATTCTTCAGTGAGTTGTCAGTTCTTCTGTATGATTCAGTTACCATATTTGATATTCATACAAAGAAACACTTGCAATTGGTATTATTCATATCTGTATTTCACATAAATCTCTCTTAACTAGAGGACTGGGTTAACTCATATTGATTTACAAATGTATGTGATATAATAAATATTACACGGTTACGGATCCTTTTTAGTATAAATACAAAAAAACATAGATATGATTGATTTGTCCATTTATTTATCCAAATATTTATTCACTTAGCCTTGTATTTTTGTTTCCTTAGGAGACAGTCAGTTGCTCAAGGGATGTAGAAGTAATGTTTTTTTACTGGTAATGTTTTGTGTAAATCAATTGTAGATGACAGTTTTCACTCTTAATATCGGTTTGGCTCTGAGATACAGTACACTAAAAGAATAATAGCAATAATTATTATTTATGATAACTCCATTACATCCAAGTGGAATATAACAGCTTACCTTAAAAGATTTTCACATTTATTTTAAACTGTAAAGCATAAAGAAGTTTGGTTTTTGACTATGAATTTATTTGTAAGGATATACAGCCAAAGGAAATAGAATAGCCTGACTGTTCTTGTAAAAAAATCTTTGATCCTACTGTAGCTGGTAATTCTGAGTTACGTAAAGCAGACTAGGAGAAATTGTAGATTGGGTGTTACTTTGTTAAATATCATTTTACAAAAGGAATACTAGTGGGGGCAGGCCTGGAGGCAGTGCTGAGTGGTCACACATTAGATCAACTCCATAGAAGCCTAAAAAGGGGTATGTTAAACAAAAACAGGAGAAAAACAAACAAGACCATTGACAGGATAAGTCCTGGAACTACCACATAAACGCAAAAGAAGCTGTGTAAAGGAGAGAACAGGAGAACCAGGTATCTGCTTTTCTCCTATCTGCCAAGTCGTCTGCAGGTTACCTAAAATTGCAGTCGACCCCGCACGAACATAATAACTAAGCCACCTAAACTGAGCCCGCAGGTGTGTTGGGGTAGCAGCGCTTTCGGTACCAAGAGTATCCCTGAGGACACATAGCAAGCTAGCTCCTTAAGCAAGTGTGGTGGAAGAAGAACAAATATATGCAGCACAGGCATAAACATCACAAAATTGCCACTGTGGGCCTGTAGGGGAGCAGAGCAAAGCAGAGACTGTCCCAAAAATCGGAAGTGTTTCCTTTAACTCTGAGGCCGTCGGCGAAGGACATTATCCTTTCTCCTTTGCTGGGCTCAGATGGCCAGGCCCCCCAGGGGACTGCAGAAAGCCTGCAGTGTCAGCCCATAACGGATGTAACCACTGCACAAAATGGCCGCCGGGATCGCGCGGAGCACATGAAGAAGGGGCGGGAGGGGGATCGGAGCTGCGGGACCCCTGTGGTGATCGGATCGGGTGTCAGAGAGGAGAGGGAGAACAGCAGAGGCCTCTGTGGAGATAGTAAGAGAGTTGCTTGTCTGAGCCCTAGTAACCGCTTGAGGAGGAGGGAGCAGGTGAATAGAGGGGGAGAGCAAGAGCAAGAGGCCCTGCAGCAGGGAGTGACTGAGGCCTAAAGAGACAGTGCAGAGAAGTCATATCCCCTGCAAGCATAATCATTTAAAGTCACAGCAGGCCCCTCATTTAAGGGGCTATGCACTAAGCAGTGAGCTTTTGTTGCCAATTGGGAATTTTTGACTCGCCAGTTATAAGTGAAGCTCAAACGCGGGATTCACTAACAAGTGAAGCGCATTGTGGTCCGAGCAGTCAAAAATAAGCCCAATCGCGCAAGCTGTTTTTTCCCCCCTTCTATCGTGCGTAAACTTGTAAAGCGTGATAGTTGATAGAAAAAAAGCCTGTAAGATCTGCATGGAGGCGCTGCGTCTCCATGCACGGCTCTTACAGGCGATCGTTCTGTACAAATATTCATTTTAATACTAGTGTACATGCACAGGGGGTCTCCTGAGCTGAAACGCATTGGTTTAATCCTTGGGGAGAAAGAAAAGGTGATGTATAGTAGCGCTAATGGGAAATAGACAATATACCCTACTTGGAGGGTCTGACCCCGGGAGCAGAGAAGCGTTCTCGTGTGGTAACGGGGGAAGGGAGCAGCGCTGATTGAGACGACCCTAGGGAGTGATTCATGAGTGGAGGAAGGAGAGGGACCACATTTTCCAAGAGGTGGAAATTATAAAGCCTTATGTGGACCCCATCCGACCTCTAAATTACAAGAAAAGAAAAACAGGACCAGAGGAAGAAGAGGAGGTGCGGATTGCCGTTTCCTTTGGCTTCGTTGGAGATTGCCAGGCCTTGCCGCCACGTCCGGTGACGTCACTACCGGTTCTGGCACACGACGGAGACGCCATTTCCGGTTTTTGCCAGCCAGGAGAAACGGAAGGATCGCACGGCTTCCAGGACACTCTGCGGACACTCTACATATGGAAAACAGCCCACACCAGTTTACTGCTATATACCATCTGCCGTCCTGTGAGTGTTATTCAGGTTTTAACCGACCGGAGCGGCGTTCCAGAATTTTGTCCAACAATTTTACTCATTAGTTTTATTAAATTAACTTTTATCATTAGCTTTGCTTTGTTTTATCTGTCTTGGTGTGTCTGTTTGTCTTGTCACTATTGTCAGCCAGTTTGCAAATCTATGTCTGTATAATTTGTTTTAGCTGTGTTGCACTAAATATCTCTTTTTTCATTTCATGTTCCACTTCCCATGAATGAAGTCCTATCTGATCACCCAAAGATTTAGAGACTGTTGATCATCTTGGGACTTGAACTATTTCTACTGGATATCCAGGATTCCATCACTTGGAATCACTAGGCGCCGGTATCTCTTTTTGTTTAATCCTTGGGGACCCCCTACTTCATGAGATACAGGCCCCGTTATGGGGTGCTGGTATCCTCTGTGCTTTTAAAGCTCCCGCATCACGTGACCGGGGGATTAAAATCCTGCAGGGGGATACCGGCACCCCATAACGGGGCCTGTATCTCCTGAAGTAGGGGGTCCCCGAGGCTGAAACCAATGCGGTTCAGCTCAGGAGTCCCCTGCTCATCTACACTAGTATCAAAACACACATGACAATAAAAAATAATTCATTACCGTAGCGGCTATCTGCTATGGTGAAGCTGCTTTAATATAATTTTTAATAATATTGTGCGGGATCAGGGGGTCTCCTGAGATGAACCGCATTGATTTCAGCCTCGGGGACCTCCTGCTTCCCAAATTACAGGACGAGATATGGGGTGCAGTATCTCCATTATTTACATGTCACACGTCACGTAACGTGGACGCTTTAAAAATGGCAGCGACACTGGCATCCAATGCCCCAATTTGGTTTTTGCAAAAGCTTGCTTTTATGTATTTCTGGCTTTTGATTTGTTTTTGCTTTTTAATGTTGGCTAATTTTTGGGCTTTTGAATTTGAATGATGCAGTTTATTTGCATATTTATTTTATTTATTCATGGTTTTATTTTGGTGTTTTAATTGTTAATTGTGGTATTTATTTTCGATTGGATTAATTGATTGGTAGTAATTTAATTCTGTTAACTTCTTTATTTGGTTTTAGTTTCTCATTTTTTGGAATGCATTGGATCTTGTTTGTGATTTTTTTTTTAGGTTGACCATTGACTGGCATAGTGTAATATAATGCCCATATTATATGGGCATGATGTACCCACTGTGCCATTCAATTGTTTTATTGGCATTGGTTATCTAATTG
This sequence comes from Ascaphus truei, assembly GCF_040206685.1. NCBI lineage: Eukaryota > Metazoa > Chordata > Amphibia > Anura > Ascaphidae > Ascaphus > Ascaphus truei. The sequence continues at coordinate 334,007,279 of NC_134486.1, forward strand.
GCTATGTAATGTGTTTAATTTTGCTATGTGATGTGTTTTATTTTGCTATGTGGTGTGTTTTATTTTGCTACTGTATGTGGTGTGTTTTATTTTGCTATGTGCAAGAAAACAGGAGTGCGCAAAACTAATAACCAAAATAATAGCAAAAAGTACAATTTACCATACCAATAGTAATGACTAAACTCTCCCTGCTGCTGGCCCAAACCTCTCATCCAGACAGAAAAGTCACACACGCCAGAAAAGGCGCATAAGAGAGAAAAGTCAAAAAACTAAACATCTGTTTAGATATAGAACAATCCCTGCTAATAACTGGCTACACTTACAGGATATAAGTTCAAAATGGGCAATGATCATATACTCAGATGGACTAGTCCGTGATCCCCTCCTTCAGGTATCAGCTGGGCTCCTCTGCCAAATGTATTAATCCATAGAGATCTCCTGTAAAAATAGTCTCCAGAGACAGCACACCGCCCCAATAGCTCCCACACAAGGATAAGCATCCAGATAAGGAACCAAACGAGATGTACTGACGTACAAAACAATTTAATGAATAAAATAGAAACACATTACAGGATATGTCCACACCGTACCTGCGACACAAAATGAAAGTCCAGTGCACCACCAACTCAACTCCGACACCCCAGCCTGTGTGGTAGATCCCACAGAGTATACTTCTGCAGCTTGAAAGGAGGAAATGACCCGCATCCCTCACTGCCTGCAGCTCCGTGTACCCCACACAATGCTTCCGTGTCATGTGATGAGTATACCTCGCGTCTCGCGAGATTTCAGTGCATAGTCTCCAAAGTACCTTCGTGGTGTGTTTCCTTCCTCCGCGATACACACCTTACACACCAAACTCCTCTGCCCTACTAGTTTCGCGTTCCGCTTCTTCAGGGGCACAGGCATGTGGCGCGTTTGCCATTTTTTGCCTGATCAGACGATTTTTTTTCAATTACTTTATCCCCCTGAAATATGTATTTTAAGAGCGATACTGCAGTCTTATCAATGCTTAGTGAATCGCGCTGCACACAGTATCGGTCTTAAAACCCATTTATCGCTCTTAAAATGACATCACTTCTTAGTGCATAGCCTCCTTAAACTGGCATTGTTGCATGAAGCGGTAATAAAGGCACCAGTAATATATGATTCTACAGACACTGGGAAAGAATCTGGGGTCGAAACATCTCATATTCCAAAATTAAAGGTGAAGCACACAATTAAAAATTAAGTGCCTCTAGAAGCTATTTATCTCAAATCCGCAGTTAAAAAGGAGCCAGCGCCCTCAACTGTATATACAGTAACAGATCAATACAAAAATACACAACACACTGGTTTCCCTGCTCTCAGTTATGATCAGAAAACACAATATTAGTTCTGCATACACAAAATCCAACCAGATCACCACACAATGACCATAAAAAAGAAAAAAAAGGAGACTTCCGATGATGTCACCGGGTATTGCTGAATAACGAGGGAGCTATCAGGACCCTCTCGATATAATCTGATTAAAGTGGTAGCTTTTCCCACCTGGTTCCTCCAGCTTTTAAGATGAGCCGATCGCAAAAGACTTCCTCCGATGTCTAAAACATCTTAAAAAACACCAGCACAAGGGGTTTCCCGTTATTTCATGGCAGCACAGCGTGGGCCAGGCTAAAGCACAGAGGTGCAAGATGACACCGCAGCACGTGTGCTCAAGGACAAAGAGCAAGACCAGTAGACCCTGGGACTCACAGATGATGTATAAGTCACCCGCTCATATCTGGAGTATCTGTTTGACAAAATGCAGGAAAAGTTGAATAAACCGCTCCAGCTTGACCTAAAGGCTGCTGTGAATGAGCTGAAGGAGGGGATTGATGGCCTAGTACAGAGAACTCGTGACCTCAAATCAAAGATGGAGGAGGCCCTGGAGCTACAATCTGTGGCTGATGAAGAGATCATGCGTCTGGGCCATAAAATGAGTTTCCTCAAAGATGGTTTGGAAGACCAAGAGAACAGAGATAGGAGACAAAACCTCACAATCCTAAACATTCCAGAATCGGTTCCCCAGAACGTCTCCATTAATTTCTAACTAATCTCTTTAAATCATTGTGCAAGGATGATTTCGAGGACAAGGACCAAGAAAAAGACTGGGCACAGGGGCGATAGGTCCTAGGTCTGAAGACTCAAAACACAGGAAAGACGTTCTTCTGAGGCTCCACAGCTATTCGGTTAAAGAAAAGATAATAGCAGCCTGCAGAGACAAGAATACCATCTTTTACGAAAGTGAATCTCTACAAATCTACAATGATTTGTCCAGGGTAACCATTGCCAAGAGACGGGAGCTCAAACCACTAACACTCCTCCTAAAAGATAATTGAATTAAAAATAGGTAGGGGTTCCTGTTTAAACTTGTTGTCATCAAAAATGGTAAACACCTGTCCATTAGGCACACAGAGGAAGCAGAGCAGTTCCTACGAACCTATCGAATAAAAACTACGAGCCCCCGAAGCCCCAAAGATTAGACCAAGGCGTGGACCCTCCCAGGGCTTAAGAGAGAATCGCAGGTCAAAATCCACAAAGAGCTGAAAACTAGGAAAACATCTCCAACCACCCTGTTTGTAAAAAATGTCCCTCTGCCGGTAAGAAGACCCACGCTGGGCCCTAAGACACATGACGCTGGATAATTACCACACTGTTTTCCATCTTGTGCATATTGTGTCTGCTCCACCCCCCTCTGTGACTGCCCTATCCAGATGAAGAAAGGCCTGATCCCCCAATCACCCATGCCAAACACTGACCTGACCGAATGGCCCAGCTCTCCTCCTGCAACCCCCGAGTGCCGGGGGAGACAGCAAATCACGATGGGTGCTACAACCTGGTCCCGGAGTGTTCATGATATGGGGCCTCCCGCACCATGACCTGCCCGTTTTTGCCTGCCCTCATCTTCCACTGAGAAGGAGACCTGATCCTCGCTCATCGGAGGACGGGATTGACATCTGAGGAGCTTCCACGGTGGAGGCATAATTCAGGAGGTCAGCTGAAGAGGCCCGAGATGCAGCGACGACATGGATCCGCACACTTGTTACTTACGGATCCCGGAATGGATGATTGACCGGGAGTTACCTCATGTGGAGGGTTGTTTCTTTGGGGGGGAGAATCCAGAGATTTGACCATAGCGAGACGGATCCTGGTCCATGGAGGTGGTTTTGCATAGATGCCTTTGCCGAGCCTTGGGATTGTTGCGATCAGCTCTGACTTTCCACCTGCCTGTTGTGCCCTAATTTGACATCGGCCCTCATGGACCGGATCCTGGAGGGGAGCCGAAGCTGACGTTCCTGTTTTGCTGACCACTGACTGTTCCAACGTGAAGTTGGCAGCACAGGTTTGATTCTGTGCTTCCTACCCTGTCCACTAAGGAGGGCAGACTGAGATCTTTCACTACTTGAATATTAAGGGGGCTCTGCACTAAGCTCCTTGCTTCACTAAATCCAAGATGGCCGGCGTCACATGGTATTTCAGCCAATCAGAGTGGAATTGGTTCAGACGATCTGATTGGCTGAAATACTATGTGACGCCAGCTTCGTCACGTCATCTTAAAGGCAAATGAAGCACAGCCATTCTGATTGTCTGGCATCATTCCCTTTAAGTGACGTCATGTAAAAAAAAAATTCAAGTCGGAACATGGTTTGAACAGCCAATAAGGTGGCTGTTAACCATTCTGAGGCTAAATGTGATGTCACAAGCCCTTTTTAAGGCTGTGACGCCTCATTTGAGCCCAAGAAGACGACGAGACAACATCGGTTGGGATTTACCATGGGGTTTTTTGGATTGACAGATGAAGATAGAAGATAAAGAAGATCAAGAAATGGAGACAGATGAAGATAGAAGAAGGTGATTAAAGAAAGAATGGATGCAAGAAATGAAAAATAAGGATGCAAGAACAAGATGCAAGAACATTGCAGATTGATACGCAAAAAAGATATGGAGCATCCTGTGTCCAAACATTTTTCGGAATGTGGGCAAGGGGGCATTAACAGCTTTTCATTTGTGGGCATTGAGAAGATAATCAAAAAAGAAAGAGGGGGTAACACTGTAAAAATATTAGATTGTAGAGAGTCCTACTGGATATTTACATTAAAAACAAGGTTCCCTGATGGAATGAATGTAGAATGGAACATTAACCACTTTCTTAAATAAGAATTATCTGTCTTCTAAAAACAATATATTTTTGCTCATTGTATATATTTTTTCATATATATATAAAAAAATCCAAAAATACCATTAGTATTACTAAATTGGGATTTATTCGTATTTCCATAAATCATAAATATTGCCTTAAGTGTATTAATACGCATCTCCGTGACATAAGATTTACATCCAATAAGAGCTTTCTCTGTCTTGTTCACTTTAGTTAAAGTGTTTTCGATTTGTCTAAATAATTTTTATCAGAGGTATAATATCACTAATGTTGCCACAGTATTGTCTACTATGTATTCATCCAAACTACGTTATAGACAGATTAATGACAATCTATTTATAAATATGTATATATCTTCTACACGGCACTTCACATTAAATAGAAATTTACTGTATGTTTAAACCACATGACCTCTATTTTCATCCATTGGGGCATGCAATTTGCTGTTGCTTATTTACAGGCACAAGACATATTTGCATTTTTTAATATGTTTTCATTGCTTTTTTAGCATTGCTTTTTTAGCATTTTTTATTTAATAAACTTGATTTGTTTAATATAATTTTTAAACAATAAATTGTCTTGTTATATGTATTTGTCTAATTATAATTATATAATTCTTTTGTTACTATATATATGTACATATGTTTTCATGTATTGTGTATACTCATATTTTGCCTATATTTAATTGTGTTTTTTTTTTTTATATATATATATATAATACAGCTGACTGCCTTATATATCCCCTAGTTCAATCATTCTCTACATGCATTTTGATATTAAACTGATCCTTAATACCTTCTGTAACCTCCCTTAGGGTCGTTATGTTTTTTTGTGAAAAATAGGGGAAGGGTGATCTATCAGCGCATGCGCTGAGCGAAGAGGAGTGGGTGTTCTCCTGTGACTGCCAGAGGCATGCTCTCATTGGTGGAACTGCACGGAGGGGCGTACATCCAGTGATTGAGCACGGCAGGTATTAGCAGGGAATCCCTAGCACTCTGGCGCCGCGCGCATGCGCGGAGATCATGAACTCCATTGGTTGAGATGTCCAGCTCGGCTGGTATGAGCAGGGAATTTTTAGTACTCTGGCGCCGCGCGCATGCGCGGAGATCATGTATTTCACTGGTTAGAGACATCCAGTGACGTCACTATTTGGTGCGAAAACAGGCAAATCAGCTGTATTTAAATTGTCTGTTTTAGTACACACAGCACTTCTTGATAAAGTACTTTTGAACGAAACGCGTAGAAGGTTTGCTGCTGTCCCACATCACTATGAATTTTCAATAAAGGACTCATTTTTTGCAAGACCTGCTCTCTTTCATTACTGCTGTGCGCTGCACACCCTGGCTTTTGGATTAAAGAAAGAAAAAAGAAGATTTGGGTACCAGATCCGGATCTTCATGGCGGATGGCATCGGATGCTTTTGGAGGCCTTCAAGGTACGTGAGCTTCCTGTTACCCGGGGAGTCGGAGGGCCACCGCTTCTAATTTGGTTATTTCAGATATTGTTTAATGTATTTCTTTGTCTTTTAATGTTTACATTCATTAATGGTGTAGTAATTCATTGGTTTGATTGGTTAGTGTTACTATTCATTTTGAGTTGGTTTAGGAATTAATTGGTTGAATTGGTTAATGGTTGAATTAATCCCTTGTTGATGTTGTTACTGGTTGTATTCATTGGATTAGCAGGCTACTGTATTTATTTAGGTATGCTAATGCAGTGTTTAATAATGGGCAAATAATCTATTATCCATATCTGGATAATAGTAATTTTGCACATTATTGTACTGTATGTGTTAAGGGGGTGTATTTAGTTAGAAATAATGTTTAGTATTTTTGTAGGCACAACATTGGTACCGCAGGCCCACAGGTACCCCGGGACTCCCGCGGGGACCCCGGGACTCCCGCGAGGACCCCGGGATGGCCGTTGGGTCAGCCGGGGACACCCGCCAGCCTGTTGTATGGGTTTTGCGCCTGCAAAAAGTTAAACAAATAATTTTTTCGAATTCCTGCTTTTTTAATCACCTGCCTTTAGCTGGTGAGCTTTATTAGCGCAACTTTCACGTACGATAAGTTTGCGTTGCTTACTGAATCCCGCACTTTGCGCTCTTAATTACTTATCACTGCTTAGTGCATAGCCCCCAGAGTACCAGAGATGGGGTGGTTAGATTACATTTAAAAGTTTAAAGTTAAAAGTTAAAAACTATGTAACTAGAATAAGTTCCCCCTCCTACCTCCCCCCCTCTTCCTCCTCCTTCCCCCCTCCTCCCTCTCCCCTCCCTTTCCTTCCCCTACCCTCCTCATTACCTCCTCTCCTCCCCCCAAATTATCTATATACTTTCTAGGAATTGATAATAGTTGCTGATTCAGTACAATATTCAGTCAAGGGAATATGTACTCTATCATTCGCAGGTTGTATATATAAAAAAGAAATGTTGCTAAAACCATAATATCTGATGCTCACTCCCCCTCTCCCATCCCCCCCCGCTCCCCTCCCCTTATCTTATCTATATACTGTATAGTAGTAGACAGTAACTATTGATTCAGTATAATTCTTAGATATGTGATATGTGGTATACCGGCTCCTCACGTTATACCATTACTCTAAAACAGCAAGCTTGACCCTACCTGTCCTTCTAACTATCGACCTGTCTCCCTCCTGCCTTTTGCCTCCAAACTCCTTGAACGTCTTGTATTCTCTCGATTGCTACACTTTCTCAACACCTATTCTGTACTAGACCCTCTACAATCTGGCTTCCGCACTGCTCACTCTACTGAAACAGCCCTCACTAAAATAACTGACGACCTCCACGCTGCCAAAGACAGAGGTCATTACACTCTGCTCATATTACTCGACCTCTCTGCAGCATTCGACACCGTGGACCACCCTCTTCTCCTTCACATTCTCCATACTCTTGGTATTCAGAACAAAGCTTTATCGTGGATCTCCTCTTACCTCTCCCATCGTACCTTCAGTGTCTCTTTTGCTAACACCTCCTCCTCCTCTTTTGATCTCTCTGTGGGGGTACCCCAGGGCTCTGTCCTGGGACACCTTCTCTTTTCTCTCTACACACTCTCTCTAGGTGACCTAATCACATCTTTTGGGTTTAAATATCACCTCTATGCTGATGACACACAAATTTACCTTTCAACCCCTGACCTTACACCTGCTATACAGACCAAAGTTTCTGAACGCCTCTCTGGAATATCATCCTGGATGGCCATCCGCCGACTGAAACTTAACATGGCAAAAACAGAGCTCCTTATACTACCTCCCAAACCTGGCCCTACTACATCCTTCCACATTGCTATTGGAAATACGATCATTCACCCAGTAGCCCAAGCACGCTGCCTAGGGGTCACACTTGATTCCTCTCTCTCATTCTCCTCTCATATTCAAAACGTTTCTAAAACTTGTCGATTTTTCCTCCGCAATATCACAAAGATACGCCCTTTCCTCTGTTACTCAACTGCTAAAACTCTGACTCAGGCCCTCATTCTCTCACGTCTCGATTACTGCAACCTCCTGCTGTCCGGCCTTCCTACCTCTCACCTGTCTCCCCTACAATCTATCCTAAACACTGCTGCCAGAATCACTCTACTCTTTCCTAAATCTGTCTCAGCGTCTCCCCTGCTGAAATCCCTCTCCTGGCTTCCGATTAAATCGCGTATCTCACACTCAATTCTCCTGCTCACTTTTAAAGCTTTACATTCTTCTGCCCCTCATTACATCTCAGCCCTAATTTCTCGCTATGCACCATCACGACTCTTGCGTTCTTCTCAAGGATGTCTTCTTTCTACCCCCTTTGTATCTAAAGCTCTCTCCCGCCTTAAACCTTTCTCACTTTCTGCCCCATACCTCTGGAATGCCCTTCCCCTCAATACCCGACTAGCCCCCTCGCTATCCACCTTTAAGACCCACCTTAAGACACATCTGCTTAAAGAAGCATATGAGTAGCACTGGATAATCATGGACACATGACACAAAGCTTGGCCCCCTGCAGACGCACTTACTAGTATTCCCTCCTACTGTCTCTGTACGTTCTCCCTACCTACCAATTAGATTGTAAGCTCCTCGGAGCAGGGACTCCTTCCTTAATGTTACTTTTACAGTATGTCTGAAGCACTTATTCCCATGATCTGTTATTTATATTTGTTATTTATATGACATGTATTACTACTGTGAAGCGCTATGTACATTTTATGGCGCTATACAAATAAAGACATACATACATACATACATACATACATACATACATACCTGAAAGAAAGAAAGAAAATGTTGTTGAAACATATTTTGGTGATGCTCCCCCCTCCCATCTCTCCCCCCCTACTACCTCTGCCCCATCACCCCCTTACCTTATCTATATACAGTCTAGGATTAAATAATAGTTGTTGATGTCAAAGGAATATGTACCCTACCATTTTGCACGTTGTATGTATAAAAAAGAGAAGAAATGTTGCTGAAATTATCATTTCTGATGCTCTCTCCCACGCCTCCCTCCTTTCCCCCCTCCTTTCCCCCCTTCTTCCTTCCCCCTCCTCCATCTCTCCCCTCACTCCCTCCATCTCCCCCATCGCCCCCTTTGCTACTTATCTTATCTATATACTGTAGAGTAGTAGACAATAACTATTGATTAAGTATAATATTCAGTCATGTTATATGTAGTATGCCATTCCTCAAACCCTATATGTAAAAAAAAAAGAAAGGAAATATTGCTGAAACCTTTATTGCTAATGCTCTCCCAACTTCCTCCCTTCCCCCCCTCCTTACCCACCTACCCCCCCTAAAAAATTAAGAGATCACATGTATACTGTTACAAGTATGTCCCTCCCCCCCTATTCATTGGATAAGTGTGCCTGTGGTTATGTGGTGGGGCCCGGCATTGCAACACTGTATCTCTGTTTAACTGCAGACAAGCAAGGGAAGCCTTAACCGTGAGCTAAATTGGTTAAGTGGGCTGCGGTCATGAAAAGATGCTGGATTGGAACAATGTATAATGTGGTCTCGTCATCCTATTAAGGTCAATTGGGGTAGTGCATCTGCGGTTATCTATTGGGTCCGGGCATTGCAACATTGCATCCTAGCCCCAAACTGCAGACCGGGGAAAAGATAAACCACAAACCACATCACAGCCCACACATATTAGCTAGCTAACTTTTGATATGAATGTCCTAGCTTTCTAATTTTTGATATGCAGAGTGCTAGGGGGTACACATGTAATCAGGTATAGGTAGATAAGGGAAATTCCCTAATTGGGTGCTCTTAATACATCCTGGTTTGCTGTGAATTCCTCGATTAATAGCATAATATGAGCAGGGTTCCCATCCCCATAAGCACTAATAATGCAATTCTTCACTCTCTGGTTCCCAACATAGAGAAAATGATATGAATAATGTGTTCTAACTTGCAGGGAAAAAAAGCCTTCTAACCTGTCTGGTGAGTTGCTACTCCACCCGGCAGTCCCTCTCTGGGCGGGCTTCCAAATCTCCCGTGGCTGCACGTATAATAAAAGTGTATACTCACACTTTCAGCTCGATCTCCGGTATGTTTCTTTAGTTGGGGTAAAGGGTGGACCCTGCTCTGTAGCGTGCATCTGTCCCAATTGAAAAGTCCAAAGTAGAGTAGTGGGAAAATGAGCACTGCAGACAGGATCAGGCTGGAGGCAAGGTGCGATTCAAAAGACTTTATTGCGGCATACAAGCCAAGTTAAAATGACATGAGGAAGATCCTCTGATGCGTTTCATCCGCTTGGGGACTTTATCAAAGTCTGTCTGCAGTGCTCGTTTTCCCACTACTCTACTATGTAATCAGGTATGGTTATGACACTTTAAACATTAATATAAAGCCATAACTGAGAGTGGCTCCAATTTTAGTATTTTAGAGTTATAGGAACTGGGGTATTTACTGTACATTTCAGCCAGGCAGGACAGCGGATACATTAGGGATTCACTCTTGCTCTTTATGATTAGCCATTCCAGGGGTGAGTCATGCATAATGTAAGTCCGGACTTCTGAGACTCCCTGTGGAGCTGAGTCCAGAGTGTCTACGGATGTCCGGGGCTTCAAAAGGTACCAACCTGGTGAAAGTGCTAAATGTATATAAACAGTTTGCCTAGCAGATGTCCTGGGATCCTGGAGGAAGGCACACATTCTGCCGCCGTGCTAGGGCGCTTGGTCAGGTATGCTAGATGCATATAAGATGATGATTGCTGATTGTTATAAAGTTTGTTGATGGGCTTCCCTCTCTCCCCCCCTCCATCCCACCCCCCTCCTCTCCTCCCCCCCTCCTCTCATTCCCCCCTTCCCCCTGAAAGCAGCTCATAAGAAAGAGATGACTGATAAAAACCAGACTTTGGAAAAGACCAATGAGAAATTTAGGGGGTTCCTGTGCCCGTTTCCTTGTTGGCCACAAAACCCCAGGACCGGGGTTGCTCCAAAGGGCCTTATGCACTCAAATTTGTTTAGTAGGCTAACTGGCTCATTTAACCTAGGGCTCTTTCTTGCTCCTCTTTGCTTTTTACGACAGATCCAATGCAGATAATTCTTCCTGAAATTATACAGATAAGCAAACAAGAGAGTGGTGCATTCCCCAAAAGACGGGTGCTGCAGAAACTCATAAGGGCACTCAAAAAATAAATATGAGTTTTTGCAGCACCCGTCTTTTAGGGGCTGCACCTCTCTCTTTTTTGCTTATATGATTTCTTGCTCATTGGGTGCACCACCACTGATATATATTCTATAAATTATTTTTGGTTTAATAAATTGGCTATTTAATTATAACGGTAGTAGAGCTCTTCTCTAATTTTCCTTTTTCTCAATTATACACGTAAATAAGAATTTTAACTCAGGGAGAGTTAGGACCTGCTAACGGTCATGCCTTGAAAGTGGCAGCAGGCATGAGACGCTTTGGCCAAAGGGTTAAACTAAATGACCCTTTTTCAAGAGAATATATAGGTATTGCACTGTGTATTTTTTGTCACATTGGAAGTATCTTTGGGCATCTTTGTTTGTTTTTTGTTGTATACATTTAGCCACACCCTCTAGCACTCCTTTTGACACTTATATTCATATATTGTCTTGTATGTCTTTATTTATATAGCGCCATTAATGTACATAGCGCTTCACAGTAGTAATACACGTGGTAAACAAATAAATAACAGATAATATAAATAACAGATCATGGGAATAAGTGCTTCAGACATAAAAGTAACATTAAGGAAGAGGCGTCCCTGCTCCAAGGAGCTTACAATCTAATTGGTAGATAGGGAGTACGTACAGAGATAGTAGGAGGGAGTTCTGGTAAGTGCGTCTGCAGGCTGCCAAGCTTTATGTATCATGTGTCCAGTATTATCCACAGTGCTATTCATATGCTTGTTTAAGCAAGTGTTTTAAGGTGTATAGAGTGGGTGCTAGTCGGGTATTGAGGGGGAAGGCATTCCAGAGGTGCGGGGCAGTCAGTGAAAAAGGTTTAAGGCGGGAGAGGGCTTTAGATACAAAGGGGTATAAAGAAGACATCCTTTAGAAGAATGCAAGTTTCGGGATGGTACATAGCGAGACATTAGGGCTGAGATGTAAGGCGGAGTAGAAGAGTGTAAAGCTTTATAAGTGAGGAGGAGAATTGAGTGTGAGATGCGGGATTTGATCGGAAGCCAGGAGAGGGATTTAAGGAGGGGAGACGCGCAGACAGATTTAGGAAAGAGCAGAGCGATTTTGGCAGCAGCGTTTAGGATAGATTGTAGGGGAGACAGATGAGAGGCAGGAAGGCCGGACAGCAGGAGGTTACAGTAATCAAGACGGGAGAGAATGAGGGCCTGAGTCAGAGTTTTAGCAGGCGAGCAACAGAGGAACGGGCATATCTTAGTGATATTGCGGAGGAAAAAGCGACAGGTTTTAGAAACGTTTTCAATGTGAGAGGAGAATGTGAGAGTGGAGTCGAGTGTGACCCCCTAAGCAGCGTGCTTTGACTACTGGGTGAATGATCGTACTTCCAACAGTAATGTGGAAGGAGGTAGTAGGGTCAGATTTGGGAGGAAGTATGAGGAGTTCTGATTTTTCCATGTTGAGTTTAAGGCGGCGGAGGGCTATCCAGGGTGATGTAGCAGAGAGACATTCAGAAACTTTGGGTTGTACAACAGATGTAAGGTCGGGTGTTGAAAAGTATATTTGTGTGTCGTCAGCATAGAGGTGATAATTAAACCCAAAAGATGTTATTAGGTCACCTAGAGAGAGTGTGTACAGAGAAAAGAGAAGAGGTCCCAGGACAGAGCCCTGGGGTACCCCCACAGAGAGATCAATAGAGGAGGAGGTGATGTTAGCAGAAGAGACACTGAAAGTATGATGGGAGAGGTAAGAGGAAATCCAGGATAGAGCTTTGTTCCGAATACCAAAAGAATGGAGAATGTGATGGAGAAGAGGGTGGTCCATGGTGTCAAATGCTGCGGAGAGGTCGAGTAATAGGAGCAGAGAGTAATGACCTCTGTCTTTGGCAGAATGGCGGTCATCAGTTATTTTAGTGAGGGCTGTTTCCGTGGAGTGAGCAGTGCGGAAGCCAGATTGTAGCGGGTCTAGGAGAGAATAGGTGTTGAGAAAATGAAGCAAGTGAGAGAATACAAGACATTCAAGGAGATTAGAGGCAAAAGGCAGGAGGGAGACAGGGCGATAGTTAGAAGGACAGGTAGGGTCAAGCTTGCTGTTTTTGTGTAATGGTATAACTGGTGCATGTTTGAAAGAGGAGGGAAAGGTACCAGAGTAGAGGGATGAGTTAAAAATGTGTGTGAGCGTAGGGATTATAGTTGGACCAAGAGGTTTTAGGAGATGGGAGGGAATGGGGTCAAGACAGCAAGTGGTAGAGGGAGATTAGGAGATCAACTGTGACACATCCTCCTCTGAGACAGTGGAAAAAGAGTCAAGGAAGGCAGGAGGAGAGTTAGGAAGAGGTGTAGGATGGGAGGAAGAAACAGAGGGGATGTTCTGACGTATGAATTACACCTTTTCCTTAAAATAGTCAGCAAAGTCCTGAGCGGAGGAAGCTGAGGGTGGTTTGAGAAGAGCGTCAAAGACAGAAAAGAGTCGGCGTGGGTTAGACTTGTGTGTGTTGATTAGTGAAGAAGAGTAGGCTTGTTTAGCTTGCGTGAGAGCAGAGTTGAGACAGGATAGCATACATTTGTAGTGAAGGAAGTCCGCGAGAGTATGAGATTTCCTCCAGAGGCGTTCAGAGGAACGCAGCATGTGCGTGTGGGAATTTAGTCAGGGTCTGGGGTTAGAAGGGCGAGGACGGCAGAGAGAAAGCGGGGCATGTAGATCAAGAGAGGAGGATAAGGCAGAGTTGTAGTTCCTGACAGGTTGTCAGGGTCTGTAGCAGAGCTGAGAGAGGAGAGGGAGGAGCGTAAAGTGGACTCAAAGTCAGGTAGGTGAATAGAGCACAGGTTTCTGCAGAACCGGGGGGTAGATGGAGTTGGAGAAGGGGAAAAGCGAGATAGAGAGAATGAGATGAGGTGATGGTCAGAGAGAGGAAAGGGAGAAATTGAGAGAGAGGAGTTTTTAGTGAAAACCAGGTCGATGTAGTGGCCATCCTTGTGGCTGCTGGCTGAAGTTCACTGTTGAAGGCCAAAAGAAGAGGTTAGAGAGAAAAAGTGGGAAGCCCAAGGGAGAGAGGTGTCATCAATGTGGCAATTGAAGGAGAAAAACAGGGGAGTCTGAGGAGAAAAAGAAAGAGAGCCAGGATTCAAAGTGAGAGAGAAAGGCAGAAGGGGAATGAGTAGAGGAAGTTTCTAGAATGAGCAGGATTGAAAATGCCACTCAATGCACATCTTGCCACATGTATGTACACTTGGAGCAGCTGTGGTGTGAGCGGGTGGTGGGTGGTGTGAGCGGGTGGTCTCTTTAGAATAAGAGATTGCTGATCTGAAGAGGCAACTTGCAATATTGATGGACATTGGCAATCTTGAAAGGGAATTAGAGCTCACTGAGCAGGCCCTTGCTTCGACTAGTGGTGCAGATGGTGGCGCTGTTAGTGAGGAGCATGTAGGTAGCTTGGTTGCCATTAGTCAGGAGCAGGTAGGTAGCTGGGTGACAGTTAGAAGGGGAAGCAGGGGCAATAGGGAGAGGCAGGTCGTTTCTGAGCTGACACATCCCAATAGATTTTCCATGTTGAGTGAAGATATTGGGAATGTCGGGGCAGAAATGGCAAGGCTGGGGGAAACTAATTCCTCTAGCAGCCAGGGGAATAGTTCCTCCAGCACAGTGGGGACTCAGGATGCTCAGATACAAAGAAAGATTGTGGTGGTAGGGGACTCCATTATTAGGAAGGTAGATAGGGCAATCTGTTGCCGTGACACCATGAACCGAACAGTTTGTTGTCTCCCGGGTGCTCGGGTTCGGCACATTGCGGATCGGGTAGACAGATTGTTGGGGGGGGCTGGGATTGACTCGGCTGTCTTGGTACACGTTGGCACCAATGACAAAGTTAGAGAAAGATGGAGGGTCCTAAAAAATGATTACAGGGATTAAGGCCAAAAGCTTAAGGCAAGGACCTCCAATGTAGTATTTTCTGAAATACTATCAGTGCCATGCGCTACCGCAGTCAGAGATCAGGGAGGTTAATGCATGGCTAAGAAAGTGGTGCAGGAAGGAGGGGTTTGGGTTTTTAGAGCACTGGGACTCCTTTTTTGAGAGGTGCCATCTATATTCTAGGGACGGGTTGCACCTCAATGAAGAGGAATCTTCTGTGCTAGGGGGGAGAATGCTAAAAAGGTTGGAGGAGATTTTAAACTAGGATGGAGGGGGGAGGGGAATGAAACAGATAATGAACTAAATGGAATAGAGGAAGATACAAGGTGGTATGGAGGTAGAATGGGGGCAAGTGCGAGTTTGACAAGCAGCGAGACACCCATAGTAAATACAGATAATACTAGAAATGTTTTAAAGACTAAACCAAGTGGGCGCAGAAAGGAAGGAGCAGATAAGATAATAGTACAGGCTGAAAAAAAATGTAAATGCGTGCTTGCTAATGCAAGAAGCCTGACAGATAAAATGGGGGAGCTTGAATTAATAGCTGCAAGGGAGCAGTATGATATCATAGGCATTACTGAAACATGGTGGGATGAAACTCATGACTGGACAGTTAATTTAGAGGGTTATTCCCTTTTTCAGAAGGATCGAACAAATAGAAGGGGAGGTGGAGTATGTTTATATGTTAAACCGGATCTAAAACCTATTATAAGGGAAGATGTTTATGAAGGGAATGATGAAAATGTAGAGACTTTGTGGATAGAAATTAGCAGTGGAGGTAAAAGTATTAAGAAAATGTTTGTGGGAATATGCTATAAACCACCACATATCTGTGAGATTGAGGAAGCTAAAATACTTTTGCAAATGGAAAAGGCATCAAAACTGGGTCATGTTTGCATAATGGGGGATTTTAATTATCCAGACATTGACTGGGCCAATGAGATTAGCGTTACAACAAAAGGAAACAGGTTTTTGGGGGTGCTTAAAGACAATTATATGACCCAAATTATTGAGGAACCAACCAGGAGAGGGGCAATACTGGATTTGGTAATATCAAACAATGTAGAAGTAATAACAAATATTCAAGTCCTTGAACATTTGGGTAACAGTGATCATAACATGGTCTCATTTGAAATAAATTATCAAAAAATAGATTTCTTGGGTTCAACAAAGACCTTAAACTTTAGTAAGGCAGATTTTAATAAACTAAGGTCTAATATAATCTAGTAGTAATACAATGGGATGATGTTTTTGCAGGGAAAAATGTAGAAGAAAAATGGGCAGTCTTTAAAACATTGTTAGAAAAGTGCACTTATCAGTGTATACCCTTGGGTAATAAGTATAAAAGAAATAAGTCAAAACCAATGTGGCTAAATAAACAGGTATGGGAGGAAATGGACAAGAAGAGGAAGGCGTTTAGATTCTTTAAGTCAGAAGGGACGGAGACATCGTATTAGAATTATAAGGAATGTAACAAAAATTGCAAAAGGGCAATCAAATTAGCAAAAATGGATAATGAAAAAAGGATTGCAATAGAAAGTAAGGTCAACCCTAAAAAGTTCTTTAATTACCTTAATAACAAATAAATGAGAAAAGAAAATATAGGACCCTTTCAGTGTGAGATGGGTAGGCAGATTATTGGAGATAAGGAAAAAGCTGAGGTATTAAACAAATTCTTTGCCTCTGTGTTTACCAGGGCAGAATCAAGTTCAATAGTAGTGCCGCAGGCGGAAGCCACAACCTCCATATTAATGAACATTTGGTTAACTGAGGAAGAAGTTCATAAGCGATTTGAAAATATTAAAGTAAAGTAAATAAGGCACCTAGCCCCGACGGTATACATCCAAGAGTTCTCAAGGAGTTAAGCTCAGTAATAGCAAAACCATTACATTTAATATTCAAGGACTCCATTTCCACAGGCTCAGTACCACAAGATTGGCAGATGTGGTGCCTATATTTAAAAAGGGAGCTAGATCACAACCGGGAAATTTTAGACCTGTAAGCCTGACTTCAATAGTAGGGAAACTACTTGAAGGTTTAATACGGGATAATATTCAGGAATACCTAATGGAAAACAAAATTATTAGTAATAGTCAGCATGGATTTATGAAGAATAGATCTTGCCAAACTAACCTTATTTGTTTCTTTGAGGAGGTAAGAAGGAATTTAGACCAGGGTAATGCAGTTGATGTGGTCTACTTAGGTTTTGCAAAGGCTTTTGATACGGTTTCACACAAGAGGTTGGTGTACAAAATAAAGAAAATTGAACTCAGTAAATAATATATGAACCTGGATTGAAAACTGGTTTAAGGACAAACAACAGAGGGTTGTCATAAATGGAACTTTTTCAGGTTGGGCTAAAGACGTGAGTGGAGTACCTCAGGGATCGGTACTGGGACCCCTGCTTTTTAACTTGTTTATTAATGACCTTGAGGTTGGGATCGAGTGCAAAGTTTCCATCTTTGCTGATGATACTAAATTGTGTAAGGTAATAGAATCAGAGCAGGATGTAATTTCTCATCAGAAGGACTTGGAGAGACTGAAAACGTGGGCAGGTAAATGGCAAATGAGGTTTAATACAGATAAATGTAAGGTTATGCATTTGGGATGCAAGAATAAAAAGGCGACTTACAAATTAAATGGAGCTATATTGGGGGAATCCTTGATGGAGAAGGATTTAGGAGTGCTTGTAGACTGCAGGCTTAGCAATAGTGCCCAATGTCATGCGGTAGCTGCAAAGGCAAACAAGATCTTATCTTGCATCAAACGGGCAATGGATGGAAGGGAAGTAAACATAATTATGCCCCATTACAAAGCATTAGTAAGACCACACCTTGAATATGGAGTACAATTTTGGGCACCAATCCTAAGAAAAGACATTATGGAACTAGAGAGAGTGCAGAGAAGAGCCACCAAATTAATAAAGAGGATGGACAATCTAACTTATGAGGAGAGGCTAGCTAAATTAGATTTATTTACATTAGAAAAGAGGCGTCTAAGAGGGGATATGATAACTATATATAAATATATTCCGGGACAATACAGGGAGCTTTCAAAAGAACTATTATTCCCACGGGCAGTACTAAGGACTCGGGGCCATCCCTTAAGTTTGGAGGAAAGGAAATTTCACCAGCAACAAAGGAAAGGGTTCTTTACAGTAAGGGCAGTTAAAATGTGGAATTCATTACCCATGGAGACTGTGATGGCAGATACAATAGATTTGTTCAAAAAAAGGTTGGACATCTTGTTAGATGGGAAAGGTATACAGGGATATATCAAATAAGTATACTGTACATGGGAAGGATGTTGATCCAGGGATTAATCCGATTGCCAATTCTTGGAGTCAGGAAGGAATTAATTTTTCCCCTTAATGGGGTTTTTTGTTTGCCTTCCTCTGGATCAATAAGTAAGTATAGATATAGGATAAAGTATCTGTTGTCTAAATTTAGCATAGGTTGAACTTGATGGACACATGTCTTTTTTCAACCTCATCTACTATGTAACTATGTAACTATGTAAAGATGGGCGATAGATGACTGCCACGTGGACAGGGAGAGAAGAGAAAATCTGGACAGTGTGAGCCTCAAAGGAGGGAAAAGCAAGAGAGGGAGGAATAGGAAGGATTCGGTAATGGCAGAGAGAGGGGAGCAGGAGCCCCACACCTCCACCCCTGTCATCAGGGTGCGGAGTGTGGGAGAAAGAAAGGCCACCATAAGAAAGGGCAGCTTCCAGAGCAGAGTCAGACTGAGGGATCCAGGTCTCAGTTATAGCAAATAGGAGCAGAGAGTGAGAGAGGAAGAAGTCATGCACAGAGAGGAATTTGTTAGAAAGGGAGCTTGCATTCCAAAGAGCACAGGAGAAAGGGAGAGAAGACGGAGGGTGGCAGGGATGGGTATGAGGTTGGAGGGGTTGACACCAGGAGTAGAGGTTGCATTTGGCAGGCGAGGACGAGAGCATGTAGGAATAAGGCAGGGACCAGGATTGGGAGAGATATCCCCAGAAGCAAGGATTAGAAGTATGGATAGAAAGAGAATGTGTGAGGATGATTTGTAGGGGTGTGATTTAGTGCAGGCAATATAGCTATGCAGTGTCAGAGGGCGCAGGTAAGGCAGGAGTTCATGTGAACTCAGAAGTTGTGAAAAAAGGAGAGATGGAGATATATGAATGGAGTTAGAGACATAATGAGCCTGGTAGAAGGAAGTGTATTATTTGAGAAGAAGTGAGACCACAGCAATAATAAATGGTAAAGGCAGCATCACAGCAATAGTTAAGTTCTGAGAAGTGCAGTCTGGGATAGATAAAATCCTCCTTTCTAGCGTTGTTCAAATGCAGGAATCAGGGCCAATAGGTGTTGTCCACTTCTTCACTTCTTTTGAACTTACTTTTAAACTTCAGTTGTCCTGCCACTTCCAGACGAGCCAACGAGTATTCAAAAGCTTGCCTTAAACCTGCCTTAAACTAGCCAGGTACATGCTGGGTACATTTTAGTGACATTTCTGCTGAGGCTAATGGCCCATCGGATTAAAACATTCAGTTTGAATGGGACTGCCAGGGACCCCCGCTGTTAATTTGATGGGCTATTAGTCTGTCTGCAGAAATGTGTGAAATGTTGCAGCATGTTCCCTAGCATGTAACCAGCATGTACCTGGGTCTTTTTGGAGATTGCCCCAGGTTTGTTTCAGAATAATCGTCGGCACTACAGTACAATGTGCCACTTGGACATGTGCTGCAGGCAGACTAATGCTGTTCTGACTGGGTTTATATGGGCCTAAAAAGTCACCTGATAGTTTAGTTCTGTCTGCTTAAATAGAAAATTGGAGGAACATTCAACCAGATGGTTTTCTATTCAGGATGTTCCATGCCTAGGGTGAAAACTTAATTTAATTAAGAGTTGAAGGAGACAGGATTCAGATATGGACTATTACCTATAACCTGTTTCAGTTGCATATACTAACATACAGTACACACAGCAAAGAGTTGAAGGAGACAGGATTCCGATATGGAATATTACCTAAGATTATTTCAGTTGCTTATACTAACATACACACAGCAAAGAATTGAAGGAGACAGGATTCAGATATGGAATATTACCTGAGGAGAGAAGAAGATGTGTGTATATATATATATATATATATATATATTATGTGGTAATGTTTAAGGTTTCTCAGAGCTTGTTGGGTATCTGTGTGTTTGTTAACTGTGTGCAGCTGGTCTCAGCTGCTTTTGGGAGGCTAGTGGCTCCTCCCCCCAAGGTTTAAGCTTGTCCCTCCACACTTTCCAAGTTGCCAGGTCAGTTTCCAACAGATCCAATGCAGATCATTCTTCCTGTAATTATACAGGTAAATAAGAATTTTAACTCAGGGAGTGTTAGGACCTGCTATTGGTCATGCCTTAAAAGTGGCAGCAGGCTTGAGACGCTTTGACCAAAGGGTTAAACTAAATGACCCTTTTTCAAGAGAATATATAGGTATTGCACTGTGTATTTTTGTCATATTCGAAGTACAGTACTGCTGCGGCCAAGTTTATTCGAGCATTTGCCCGTTCTTGGCCGCAGCAGTAGCCTGGCGCGCGCCCGAGGGTGACGGGCGCGCGCCGAAGCAGCGGAAGAGCGCCCTCCGATCGGGGCGCTCTCCCTACCGCTGCCGGGTCCGCCGGGTCCCCCGGAACCCCCTGCCGCCGTCCCGCGATCGCGGGACACCAGGGCTCCCTCGGGGAGCCCTGGACGCGCGTGCAGGGGGCGCAGGCTCCCGAAGACGCGTGACCTCGCATCTATGACGCGCGGCACGCCGAGGGGCGGCCACTAGCAAGCCGGGAAATCTCCCGGCTTGCGGATCAGGCCGATGCGCAATAAAGCGTGTCGGCAGTGTAGCTTTGGGCATCTTTGCTTGTTTTTTGTTGTATACATTTAGCCATGCCCACTAGCACTCCTTTTGACACATACATATATTATATATATATATATATATATATATATATATATATATATATATATATATATATATATATATATATATGTGTGTGTATAACTACTGATATATACAAATCACCCAAAAATCTACTCGCCGAACCAAAAAATCTACTCACCACCTAGTCTTACCCCCAATCCCGCCATGCTGGGGCGGCCATGAGGAGGTTGCCACGGGGTCAAATCCAGTAGCCACGGGCCTGTAGGTGAATGGATTTGTGGAACACTGTAAATATATATATATATATTTACAGTGTTCCACTATATATATAATATATACTATATACTATATATACTATACTATATATATACTATATATATATAATGTGGTAATGTTTGGGGTTTCTCAGAGCTTGTTTGGTATCTGTGTGTTTGTTAACTGTGTGCAGATGGTCTCAGCTGCTTTTGGGAGGGTAGTGGCCCCTCCCCCAGTATTTATGCTTGCCACTCCCCACTTTCCAAGTTGGTAGGTCAGTTTAATTTTGCCAGGTTACGACAGATCCAATGCTGATCATTCTTCCTGTAATTATACAGGTAATAGGTAGGGTGATGGATTGTGTCAGAGAGGCACAGTCCACTCAGAGAATCCCTCTAGTCGGCGCACTACAGTGCAGAATATGTTTTTATATATATCATTTTGTGTGATCAGTGCGAAACTCAAATAAACAGTTTAAAATAAACTTTAATAACATATATCAATCAAACAGCTATAACAATAACAATACAATCAGTGCAAAGTATTATACTACTAGTGTATGAGTCTCAAATGACTTGTGCCGTAAATGTGAATCTGTTGGTATAGTCAAATCGAATTTGTGTGGGTGAGGGTCCACTGATGCATCATGTGCATATATATAGACAGAGTAAATTCATACAAGTTATGTATTATGCACAGATGTAGTCTGTACCATCGCCAGGGTTATAGGTAAGTAAACCGCTGGACGTAGGCTGTAGATTATTCCTACAGTGATATTCCTCATAGACAGCTGTTACAGATGTCTCTGTGTTGTGGGTGTATTATTCACTATACACCCTGCAAAGGTGAGTATCTCCTCAGTGGACCATATCATGCAGTAGGTTAGAATATGTGAAAATGCGTCAGTGTGATGTACTATGATTGATCCAAAGTGTTGGCGCAATATGTCCAAAATTGGATACACAAAGTAGCTAGTCCGTAATGTGTATAAAGGTGTACATAGACGACTCTTGTGATGACGTCACTCTATAGTGTTATGCCAGCTGAAATATATTCGTGGCTTGGGTTATTTTAATATTGCTCCTGTATTGTATTATTATGTCCAGACGGGCAAGTTGATTCACAGTGTATGCCTATACTCATGTCAACTTCTGTTGGTATACTGTACACACATTGATCACGTGACTACGAATGGCGTAAATATAAGGTATATCTGGTGTACAACTTAAGGTTATCACTTGATGTACGTATAGGTATAAACCTCACTACATCAACCGTATTCCTTCTATGTTTTCGCATGTCAGTGTATAGTTTACTACTGTAGACTGTCTGGGACCATGTACTGGCTCTTTTCGAGATTTGTATCCTGTGGAATCGTGCTTATGTATATGTGTAGACAGCACGAGAGTAGTGTCAATCACTTGTCCGCTTTCCTGTCTATGTGGCAACAATGCTGCACTGTCCACGTGGGTGGTCCAGGGTAAGAGACACTGTTGTGTGTTGTACTTGGAGGTGATATTAGCTTTATTTATACTGACTTAATTCTGCATAAATGAGTGGTTAGTCACACATATGTATTAACCTCTGGCATGTTCTGTATATCTGAGTTACCCATGTTTTGACTTGTCAGTAGTGATGTTATCACCGGGGTTTATATTAACCCTATAGTTGTTCATTTTGTTGCCGAACAGCTAGTAAGTGGGCTGTACTCTTGGTGTACTTCGTATCTATGTCATGTAAGATGGTAGGAGTGTTCGTTAACTCAGTATTCTTTTACTCCCCACACAGAAGGAAGCAGATCTTTGTGGTGTGCAGAGCGCCTATACAGAGCCACACGTATACTGGATAACCCTTTATTGGTAATGCTGCGGGGTTGTTTACTTCTATCACTGCCGTTCACTAAGCGTAGCTGCTGTGTGATCCCTTTAGCAGGCAGGAAACTGCAGATACCGTTCTATATACTTAAGGTGCCGTATACAAACAGTGTGGTTGGTGTAGGGAAATAGTTAAATGCTCTGAAACCAACTTCGGAGTAAAGATTTAACGTGTCCTGGTCAATACCAGATTGTGCATAGATAATATACAGAATATAGCTGCCGGTTGACCTAGTGGTGATGATATCGCATGGGGTTAATTTAGACCTTCAGTGGTTTATCTCAAGTCTGAGTATATACTCAGTAAACTATATAGCTCTTAGAATTCGATGTAAATGTTATATTAATATGACCAGGTCACGTTAAATCTTTACTCCGATACGAAACAATACGGCACAAGTCATTTGAGACTCATACACTAGTAATATAATACTTTGCGCTGATTTTATTGTTATTGTTATAGCTGTTTGATTGATGTATGTTATTAAAGTTTATTTTAAACTGTTTATTTGAGTTTCGCACTGATCACACAGAATGATATATATATATATATATATATATATATATATATATATAACACATTCTGCACTGTAGTGCGCCGACTAGAGGGATTCTCTGAGTGGACTGTGCCTCTCTGACACAATCCATCACCCTACCAAAAGCCATTATCATTTCCCTGGCAGCACACAGTGTTCTTTTCTCCCCAGTCCTGGGGTTAGAGCAAGGTTTATATCTCTTTTTTCTGTCAATTATACAGGTAAATAAGAATTTTAACTCAGGGAGTGTTAGGACCTGCTAACGTTTATGCTTTAAAGTGGCAGCAGGCTTGAGACGCTTTGGCCAAAGGGTTAATCTAAATTACCCTTTTTCAAGAGAATATATAGGTATTGTACTGTGCATTTTTGTCAAATTGGAAGTAGCTTTGGGCATCTTTGTTTGTTTTTTGTCATCTCACGGGAACCAGAGACATGCTTCTGAGCCTAGATGCAGAGAAGGCATTCAACATAATGGACTGGGAATTCTTTGATAAAACATTGCAGAAATTTGGATTCAATGACTCCTTTCTAGAAGGATTCTGAGTATGATACTGGAACCCGACGGTTTTGGTTAAACTCCCAGGGAATGGGCCAAACCCTATTCAAATTAAGAGTGGAAAAAGATAGGCTGCTCGTTGCCCCCTCTTCTCTTCGCCCTAACAATTGAACCACTAACTGCAAATATTCAAGTGAATAATTGTTGTAGGGTATAGTAATTGGAAAAACAAAATTATGAAATATCATTATTTGCAGACAATATCATTTTAGAACTAGCAGATCCCCATATCTCTACAACTAATCTCCAAAGAGCCCTTTCAGACTTTAGGGAAAATCTAAGGGTACAAAATTAACAATGATAAGTCAGAAGCTGTAAATCTGAACCTCCCAGACCCAGAGCTTAAACTACTCAAACTGAATTTCAACTATATGTGGAGTTCCTCTCACATTAAATATATGGGAGTATCACTCTCTATGCAAGAGCAAATACCCACCCCTATTTGACAGAATCAAGAAGGACTTGAATAAGTGCCACGGACTTTAGATATCGTGGATAGGGAGAATAGTCTCAGTAAAAATGAATATATTCCCTAGGTTACTATATCACTTTCAGACTCTCCCTGTCCGGATACCTAGATCCGAACTGAAAAATTTACAAAATTGAATATTCCACTTTGTGTTGCAAGGAAAGAGACCCAGAGTCGCTATGTCAGTTATGCTGGCCCAAGACTAAGAGGGGGCATGGGAGTTCCTGATACTGTATCTCAAAATATTACCGAGCTGCCCAATTACGACAAGTGGTGGTTTGGAACACTGACACAACCCAATATTGCTGGTTGGGCATAGAATCCCAGTACGCTAGAATGCCTTCTCTGTTAATGACATTATGGGCCCCGGACAAAAAAGACCCACAGGTGAGGGGGTTTGAGCTGGGTGCGATGAGATGCACCTGGGAGATTTGGGTCAATTCCAAGAGCAAATTAAATCTCAAATCTACCACGTCACAACTCACCCCACTGTTTAACAATCCCAGTTTCCCTACAGGATACAGTACTAAACAGTTTGATAAATTTAAATCAAAGAATATTAGGACAATTGCCGAACTATTACACAATGGGAAATGTCTTTGTTTCCATGAGTTTAAGACTAGATACGAAGAGCCAGATCTCCATATGTTTAAATCCCTTCAGATCTAGCATTTTCTGCGAAACATCTTTCCAAAACTAGAATTCTCCTCTCGCAAGCTTTGAACTATTGTGTAAAAATGGAATGTACCAAAAAGGCCTGATAAAAAATATATGCTGGTCTTGAGGCCTTGATAAACACCCCCAAACATGAATATATGGTTAAATGGGCGGCCGATTTAAATGTGGACATTGATAGAGATGATTGGGATGATATTTGGGAGTTTGCCGCAATTGTACCACTATAAAAGGGAAATATTTATAAGATTCCTTACTATTTGTACCTCACCCCAAGCCGACTAAAGCAAATCTACCATCTGATGTCGTATCTGTGCTGGAGGGGCTGTGGGCAAAAAGGTGATATGCTGCATATTTGGTGGACTTGTCCAGCGATACAGAAATTCTGGGCTCTAATCCAAACCATTATTAAAGATACAACAGAACTGTCCATCCCGCTCAACCCTCTGACTTTTCTACTGGCAAAGCCAGTGGAGGATGTGAATCGTCCTATGAGATGTCTAATATCACATATAGTGACTGCAGCCAGATGCGCCGTTGCGGCCTCATCCAGACTGGCTGTTCAGAGAAGGATGAACGAGGTGTTGATAATGGAAAAAATGACAGCTTTTCTAAAGCAATCAACAGATAATTTTATTGAACGTTGGAACCTTGAATTAAACATTATACAGGTCTGACAATTAAGGACCACAGTTCTGACAAATTAAAAATAGCCTATCAAAATTATTAAGAACCCAACTTGACCTAAAGTTGACCAAAAGGATAATATGAGTACAATTCGTTAATGCGTAAAAGAGGAATCTCAAAATAACGGAAGGATAATACCTAACGACGGATAGGTTGACCGTAGCGGGCGTGGGGGGACAAGGGGGGATCACTTCCCCCCGTTTGATCCATTATCCCACCTTCCCCCACCCTTCTTCCTTCTCAAGTTCCTTTATTTCTTTTTCCTCTTCTTCTCTCTCTCCTTTTAGTTTTGTCCTTTCTATAAGGACATTAACCTGATAGCGCTAATCGATACGACCCCGAACCACCCGACCGCAACTGACATGCCTATTTATAAATAGACGACAAGATTTACGATACAATATGGTGTGCTGAAAAGCAATTAATTGTGTTTTGCATTTCTCAATGTATGTATATCACTCTGTTCAGTGTTCATAGATTTGGTTTGTAACCCGACTACCCAATAAAAAATATTTGAAATAAAAAAAAAATGAATACTGATATTCCAATATTCTGGTAATAAAACCAATACATCCCATTTTAGTTAAATCAAGAATAATATACCTCATTGGGCACTCGTGAGCCATCTGAGGGAATGCATGTGTGTTAAAGCTGCTCCACGGATCATGCCAAATCTTTATAAGAAATAACATTTACAATTTTTTTAAATGTATTTCTTTACTACGATTTTACTCTATTAACCTTTTTTTGCAGACTGAGAGATGTCTTCCAAGACCAGACAAAACCCCTCACAAAGGATTTCTTGCCTCAATAGTAATGGGGAACTACTCACTTTGGATCCTGAAGATGGTGGCGCTCCATTCTGAAATTCCCATATGTCTTTGAACACAGAACTCTAGACAGGAGAGACAAGGCAAATCATGTTAAAATATTTTGAAACCTTCTCCGTGGATTTAAAAGGGTAATTTCAAAAAGCATTGTATAAGGTAATAGCCAAATTCAAAGCATAAATCTCGTCCCTGGGGAGAGAATCTCATCCCTAGAGCAGAAGGTTGACAAATTGCAAAAAAATTTTTTATAACTTTGATTTTATTAGGTGATCCAGTACATACATAATAACACAATCCATAGACTCTTGTAAAATCACCAGTTCCTTTTTTCCAGTACATTGAATGACACGAACGTGACAGACTTGACAGACAAAAAAACATGACTTCAGGGTGTCGGGGAGGGGGGAAGTGAGGGGGGGGAGGGGATCTTGGAGCCGACCTTGTTGCCTGATAGACGGAGGCAGCTTTCTTTTCTTTTTTTTTTTTCCCTTCCCTTCCCTTCCTTCCACCAGTTTGTGACGTAGTAGGGATGTGCGGGTCTTTGTCCCTGCCGCTAGGGTTGGGGTTGGCTCTACCTCCATCAGCATCCTTTTACGTCATAGTCCCACGGTCTCTGTGTTGTCATGGATCCATTTGGTCATAGGAGAACGCATTTATACTTATCATTGCAATATCGTGTATGATATCTATCCCCGGGATGTCTGTCTGGGCCAACCATGGTGACCAAACATTTAGAAAATTTGAGCCGGAGTCATTAACCAAACTCGTCAACTGTTCCATCCGACACACAAACCAAATTCTGTTCCTGATTTGGGGTAAAATTGGTATATCTGGTTGCTTCCACAGTGCTGCGATCTCGCATCTAGTAGCGGTTGCTAAATGTGATATCAATTAGTGGGTGGCCTTCGATAGTCCACTCCTACCAACCTCTGCAGCCAGTCCCTGATTTCTGACCAAATCGGAGCTACTTTCGTGCAGGACCACAGCATGTGGCGCAGGTCAGCTCGTTCTCCGCACTGCTTGGGGCACAGTGGCGAATAACCTCTGACAAATTTAGATAATTTTATTGGGGTATAGTACCAGCGCATCAGGACTTTGTATGTGTTCTCCTTTAACGTGGTACAGATAGAATCCTTAGCTGCTGCCTGCAGGATCCTGTCCCAGTCTTCGTCCTCCAGTGTTTCCCCTAAGTCTGTCTCCCATTGTCTCATGTAGCTAAGTCGGGGTTCGTCTTTTGTCTCGGGGCAGATCACTTCCCTGTACATTCTAGAGGTTAGTCCCCTCGTGTCTGTTGCTCTGGAACACAGCTGCTCAAAATTTGTTCTACCCGGCCGAATTGGGGTCTTATTATAAAAAGCCCTGATCTGTAGGTATCTAAAGAATTCTGCATTAGGTATTTTTTTTCCCTCTTGGATGTGGTCAAAGGTTTTGACATGTTGTCTACCCTCCAAATATTTTAGTCGAAAATACCCAGCTTGAATCCACTTTGCAAAGATCGAGCTATCTAGGCCTGGAGCAAAGTCCAGATTACCCCAAATGGGCGTCATCAGGGAGTTTAGTGTTGTGAGAGAACATCTAAATTTGGTAGCCTCCCATATCTTCAAGGAGCTCGAGATGGCCTGCAGCGGAGTCTGAATCCTAGACCAGCTTTTCTTGGGTAACCAGATTAGATTCTGCAGCTCAATGGGCGCACAGCAATCTTTCTCCAATGCCATCCATCTCCGGAGACCCCCTCAGGAGCGTGCCACTGTACGATTTGGCTCAACTGGGCTGCTTCGTAGTAGGCGAACAAGCAAGGCACCCCCAACCCTCCTCTCGAGGTCGGCCTCCTCAAGATGTCTTTTTTTATTCTTGGGCCTTTTTTATTCCAGATAAACTTCGTTATCTTAGACTGCAGCGAGAGGATATAATCTTTCAGTAGGGGGGTCGGGAGGGCCTGAAAGAGGTATAGCACCTTTGGAAGGAGATTCATTTTAACGCTGTGAATTCTTCCAAACCATGATATGCCGTACTCCTCCCATCTCCTGAGATCCTCTCTCAGAGTCTTGAACAACCTGGGATAATTCGCCTTATATAAAGCTTTAAACTCCCTAGTGATATATACACCTAGGTATTTGATCATGGAGGGCTGCCAGCTAAAGTTAAAGTTTAATTAAATTAGTTTTTCTATTGGTTTGGGCAAATTAACATTGAGGGCTTCCGATTTGGCCTGATTAATTTTGAACCCTGAAATTTGTTTAAATTTCCGCAGTATTGCAAAAACATTGGGCAGGGAGGTGAGAGGTCTGGACAATGTCAGGATCACATCATTTGCATATAGCGCCACTTTATGGGTCTGTTCTTTTAGTGTTATTCCTGATACATCTGGGCATAATCTCAAATGTGCCGCCAAGGGTTCAATACAAAGGGTGAACAGCAAGGGGGACAGCGGGCAACCCTGCCTCGTGCTACTTCGGATCTGGAATTGTTCTGAAGGGAAACCCTGATGCCTCACCCTCGCTGCTGGCCCCTCATACAGTGCCATAATGGCCCCCAGAAGACGTCCCTCGAAGCCAAATGCCTCCAGCGTCCCCCTTAGATAGGGCCTATCAATCCTATTGAAGGCTTTCTCAGCATCCAGACTAAGTACCATTGACGGGATATTATGTTTTTGGGCAAAATCAATCAGATCAATTACCCATCTGGTATTATTTGCTGCTTGCCTTCCTCCAATGAACCCCACCTGATCTGGGTGAATTAACCTGGGGAGGACGTTACCCATTCTGTTAGCTATAAGTTTTGAGTAAATTTTTAGATCAGTATTGATCAAAGAGATGGGCCGGTAGCTCTTCAAGTCTGTCGGGTCCGTTCCTGGTTTATAGATCAGGGAGATGGATGCCTGAAGCATCTGAGCCGGCAACGAGGCCCCCTGCAACACCGAATTATAGAGTTTTAGCATATGTGGCGCTAATATTTTCAAATATTTTTTATAATATAGGTTTGAGAAGCCACCTGGACCAGGTGCCTTGCCAGGCTTGAGGGACTTTAAACTGCCGTAAACTCTTCTAAAGAGAAGTCCGTCTGCAGCGCTTCTTTCTCCGCCCTGCCCAATGTTGGCAACTTTGCCCCCGTTAGAAATTCCCGTAAATTGTCCCTCGTTTTTTGGTTGTGTATGACCTTACCGCCATCATATAGCGTCTCATAGTAGGATTTAAATTCCTCTACGATCCACCTAGGATTCGAGGTAAGCTCTCCCCCTGCATCCTACCGTTACCGAACAGTTTCTATTCCCCCCTCTCTTGCTTTTCCCTCCTTTGAGGTTCACACAGTCCAGATTTCTCCTCTCCCGGTCCATGTGGCGGTCATCTATTGCCCACCTACCTCTACTTATCCCCCTTCTGCCTTTCTCTCTCACTTTGAATCCTGGCTCTCTTTCTTTCTCTCCTCAGACTCCCCTGTTCTTCTCCTTGGGGACTTCAATTGCCACATTGATGGCCCCTCTCTCCCTTGGGCTTCCCGCTTTCTTTCTCTAACCTCTTCTTTTGGCCTTCAACAGTGGACTGAAGCCAGCACCCACAAGGATGGACACTACCTAGACCTGGTTTTCACTAAAAACTTCTCTCTCTCCGACTTCTCCATTTCCCCTTTTCCTCTCTCTGACCATCACCTCATCTCATTTTCTCTCTCTCGCTTCTCTCCATCTCCATCTCCATCTCGCCCTCGTTTTTGCAGAAACCTGTGCTCTATTAACCTACCAGCTCTTGATTCAACACACACAAATCTAACCCACGCCATCTCTTTTCTGTCTTTGACTCTCTACTCAGACCACCCTCAGCTGCCTCCTCTTCTTCCTCCATCTCACCTCAGGACTTTGCTGACTTTTTTAAGGAAAAGATGGAGTCCATACGGCAGAACACCCCATCTGTTGCCTCCTCCCATCCCACAATGCTTCCCAACTCTTCTCCTGCCTATCTTGACTCTTTTTCTTCTATCTCGGAGGAGGATGTATCACTGCTGATCTCCTCTTCTCCCTCTACCACTTGCCCTCTTGATCCCATTCCCTCCAATCTCCTAAAACCTCTTGCTCCTTCTATAATCCCTATGCTCACACAGATCTTTAACTCTTCCCTCTACTCTAGTACATTTCCTTCATCCTTCAAACATGCAACCGTTAGACCATTACTCAAAAACAGCAAGCTGTCCTTCTAACTATCGACCTGTCTCCCTCCTGCCTTTTGCCTCCAAACTCCTTGAACGTCTTGTATTCTCTCAATTGCTACACTTTCTCAATTCCTATTCTCTTCTAGACCCTCTACAATCAGGCTTCCGCACTGCTCACTCTACTGAAACAGCCCTCACTAAAATAACTGACGACCTCCACGCTGCCAAAGACAGAGGTCATTACACTCTGCTCATATTACTCGACCTCTCTGCAGCATTCGACACCGTGGACCACCCTCTTCTCCTTCACATTCTCCATACTCTTGGTATGGAGAACAAAGCTTTATCCTGGATCTCCTCTTACCTCTCCCATCGTACCTTCAGTGTCTCTTTTGCTAACACCTCCTCCTCCTCTATTGATCTCTCAGTGGGGGTACCCCAGGGCTCTGTCCTGGGACCCCTTCTCTTTTCTCTCTACACACTCTCTCTAGGTGACCTAATCACATATTTTGGGTTTAAATATCACCTCTATGCTGACGACACACAAATTTACCTTTCAACCCCTGACCTTACACCTGCTATACAGACCAAAGTTTCTGAATGCCTCTCTGGAATATCATCCCGGATGGCCATCCGCCGACTGAAACTTAACATGGCAAAAACAGAGCTCCTTATACTTCCTCCCAAACCTGGCCCTACTACCTCCTTCCACATTGCTTTTGGAAATACGATCATTCACCCAGTAGCCCAAGCACGCTGCCTAGGGGTCACACTTGATTCCTCTCTCTCATTCTCCTCTCATATTAAAAACGTTTCTAAAACTTGGCGCTTTTTCCTCCTCAATATCACAAAGATACGCCCTTTCCTCTGTTACTCAACTGCTAAAACTCTGACTCAGGCCCTCATTCTCTCACGTCTCGATTACTGCAACCTCCTGCTGTCCGGCCTTCCTACCTCTCACCTGTCTCCCCTACAATCTATCCTAAACGCTGCTGCCAGAATCACTCTACTCTTTCCTAAATCTGTCTCCGCATCTCCCCTCCTGAAATCCCTCTCCTGGCTTCCGATTAAATCACGTATCTCACACTCAATTCTCCTGCTCACTTTTAAAGCTTTACATTCTTCTGCCCCTCATTACATCTCAGCCCTAATTTATCGCTATGCACCATCCCGACTCTTGTGTTCTTCTCAAGGATGTCTTCTTTCTACCCCCTTTGTATCTAAAGCTCTCTCCCGCCTTAAACCTTTCTCACTTTCTGCCCCATACCTCTGGAATGCCCTTCCCCTCAATACCCGACTAGCCCCCTCGCTATCCACCTTTAAGACCCACCTTAAGACACATCTGCTTAAAGAAGCATATGAGTAGCACTGGATAATCATGACCACATGACACATAAAGCTTGGCCCCCTGCAGACGCACTTACTAGTATTCCCTCCTACTGTCTCTGTACGTTCTCCCTACCTACCAATTAGATTGTAAGCTCCTCGGAGCAGGGACTCCTTCCTTAATGTTACTTTTACAGTATGTCTGAAGCACTTATTCCCATGATCTGTTATTTATATTATTTGTTATTTATATGACATGTATTACTACTGTGAAGCGCTATGTACATTTATGGCGCTATATAAATAAAGACATACATACATACATACATACATCCTAATCGATTGGATCTGGTAATTTGGGGCTTTATTTCTTAGTTTATTAGCTAGAATGGTGTCCGGCTTATTCGCCTTCTCAAAAAACCTGCGTTTAGTCCAGCTCAGCTCCTTTTCCGCCTGGGAGGCTAAACGGATGTTTAACTGATGTTTGATGTCTAAAATCTCTTTCAGGGTAACTTCTTGTTTTAACGTTTTATGAGTTTCAGTGAGGGTTGCCAATTTCTCCTGTAACTCCTTGATTTGGCGATCCTGGTCCCTCCGGCGCCTAGCCGCTAGACTTATCAGGGATCCCCTGAGGGTCGCCTTATGGGCCTCCCACAACGTGGAGTGTGATGACACGCTACCCTCGTTCTCCGTAAAATACTCCTTGATTTTGTCTCCTACCTCCTTTGCTATGCCTGGGATCTTTAATAACAGCTCATTAAGTCGCCAGTTTGCTCCTGGTCTATCTAGTAAATTTAGCCTGCACCTCAGCTCAATTGGTGCGTGGTCTGACCAAGAAATGTCATGTATCCCCATATGGGAGACCACTGGAACCAGTCTATTGGATACAAGGAAGTAATCTAGCCGGCTGTATCGGTTGTGGGGATGAGAGAAAAATGGGAAGTCCTTAACCTTTTGATGTTGCTCTCTCCAAATATCAACTAATTGACAGTCTCGTAGTCCCTGTGTGATGTTTAGTACGTCCTCTCTGTGGGGGTTGTTAGATGCTGTACACATATCCATGTTGGGGTTTAACGTCCTGTTGAGGTCTCCAGCTATGATAATGCTTCCCCTCGCTTCTCTGTGTACCTTCTGGAAGAACGTGGTATAAAACTCTGGTGCTAACTCGCATGGGTCGTATATAGACCCTAATGTAAGGGGCTGGCCCTGTATTGATCCTACCAGAATGAGGAATTGTCCCTCCTTGTCTGTCAGCTTCTTTTCTACCTGGAATGCTAGTCTGTTGTGTATTACTATAGCTACCCCTATCTTTTTTTCTGTCGCTGAGGCTAGGTATACTGATTTGAAATCTTTATATAAAATTTTTGGAAAACTGCCTGTGGAGAAGTGTGTTTCTTGGAGAAAGAGAATATCAGTGTGGTGACGTTTGTAATCTCTAAAGGCCAACTTACGTTTAGCTGGGCTATTAAAGCCTTTGACATTGTGCGATATACACCTGATCTCGTTATTCATCGTGTTTTATTGCCCTGCCTTTAATGCTGTTTTGTTCGGTTGCTGTGCCCACTTCATGTGGCCTCTTCTTCCGGCTTCCGGCTTCCGGCCTCTCTGTCTTTTTTGTCGTTTGGCTCGCTCTCCTTGGGAGGGAAGGGGGGTAGGATGGGGTAGGATTGGGCCAGACACATAAGGGAAAACCAATAGGAAAGACAAAGGGGAAGACAAAACATGAATACAAATATTTACTGAACAGTGACAACTTGTCGTTGACTACAGGGCCTCCCCGTCCCATAGCCAAGTCCAGCGCCTTTGGGATGACAGCTCCCATGGTCCTCTGACCACCTCTCTCCCTTGTCTCCCAGAGGACTTTATCGGGGTCCCGGGTGTCCCTCCCGCCGTGGCCCCGACCGAGGCCCATGCCAACTCCGGGGTGTGTGTCTCCTCCCTCACCCTGATCCCGCGCGCTCTCTGCACCCCTATTCCTGTATCAACTACCCATTTAACTTTTAGTTGCCTGTGCTGACTCTCGGGAGACTGTCTGCTGCCCCGTGTCAATTATTGCTGAAACTTTCCCCTTCTAGACTGCTGTTAGATCGTTTCTTGCACAGTCTCCCCGCGTGGTGTACCTCCGGTCCAGTTCTTTTATTTCGCCTTCCCCCTATACCTCAGGCCTGAGGGATGTGTCCCTGTCGTCTTCCAGAGGCCCTCTCCTTTAACTGACTCCGCGCCTTTCCGCTCGTGTCTGCTACTCCCACCGAACCTTGCTCACTCGTCTCCTACTCCTTGCAATCCTCCGGCTATATCTACCGCAGTTTGGTAGGTGCCCTCATACCCTCTAATTTCCTCCTCCTCGCCCGCTAGCTTCCCCCCCTTCGCCCTCCAGCGTCCTTCAATGATCTTCTCCCTCCACTTCATCCTACCACCTCCCTCTCCAGGCTCTCTGTACGTCCCTCTCCCCTCTCCTACTGCTGTGGCCCTTATCTCTATTTTCCCCCTTCCCTCCTACCCCTCCGATCTATCTATCTTTTCCACTAATCTACTTGCGCCACCCTTCCGCTCTTCTCCCTCCCTCTATCCGTCTTTTTCCGAGCCGGTCTCTATATGCTTCCTCCCATCCGGCATATCTCGGGCTCCCGACAGGGGGCCTTCCGCTCTCACTCGGCGCTCTCTGATGTGTCCCTGCTTGCTGATGCCTGGACCTGCCTCGTCCAAGATGGCGTCTCTTCGCTCGTCCTGCAGTGATGATGACTTCCAGTTTCCGGCGGCCGCCATTTTGGGACTGCTTCTGCTGCGAGGAGGCTGGAGCACGCGCTCTCCTCCCGCCTTTTCACATCTTCCGGGTCCTGCGCCTCAAGCTGGATCTAGCGAGGCTCCATCGTGTCCGCCATCTTCCTTCCACGACTTAGAAGCAGATCCAAGGTAGGTTTTACCTCTTTATTCTTCCCAGGAACTACCATCAGATCCGTATTATGTTTAAGGTTCTCCACAGCATAGTCGGGGACTGTGTGTTCCTTGCATCCATATGGGGGGACCTTGTGAGCCAGACATCTTCTTGTTCTCGCTGGGCAACAAACTTTACAGGCGAGGCAACTTTTAAACAGTGTAACTTTTATTAACTCGACGTCTTATTGAGAACTCTGTACCAGTCTCTTATTTCTTGCATCCCTTGGCTTTGGATGTGTTCGCGCTGTTACTCCATTCTGGCTCCAGCGATTCTTCCCTCTCTGTTTCCTCCACGGGAGCACCCTTCAAGCCTAGCTTGGCCAGGAACGCTGGACCCTCTGTCGGCTCCTTCATTAAGATGGGCCTCCCGTTCCTCGCCACCATCAATCTGAATGGGAAGGTCCACTTATATCTAATGTTCTGGTCTCATAAGACCTTTGTGATTGGGAACAGGTTCCGGCGCCTAGCGAGGGTAACTGGGGATAGATCTTGAAAGATCATCATCGTGTTTCCCTCTAACTCCACCGTGGAAAGGGCCCTAGTTTGGCGTAGCAGTGCCTCCCTGGTGGTATAATAATGCAGCTTAATGATAATGTCCCGGGGCTGCTCTGTTTGCATCGGCCGGGAGCGGAGGGCTCTGTGGCACCGGTCCATTGCTCGTGCCTCCTTAGTGCATTCCGGGAGTAGGGACTCTAGCCATCTTGCGATGAACTCCTCGCAGTCCCCGACCTCCTCAGAGAACCCCATATGCGGATGTTATTTCTCCGCTCCCGGTTCTCCGCGTCCTCCTGGCGGTCCTTCAGCTCGTCGATCTGCCGCTGCAGCTCCCCTGACTTTTTTTCTGTTTTTTGCGCCACCTTTATAGTTTGATCAACTTTTGTTTCCAGGGCATCGGTACGCGTCCCTAGTTTGCCGACCTCTCTCTTAACCTCTTTTATATCGGCCTGTAAGAGAGACTTCAGATCATTATACAGTCTCTCGAAGTCACATCTTCGTACAGGTAAAAAGCTGGATTGCAGGCCCCTTCCGCCTGCCTCTCCGTCTTGCTTGGTATCCGTGTCGGGATTTGAAACCGGCGCCATTTCCCCCACCGCGTGGCCTGAACCTGCTCCTCCGAAGTAGTCTCTGATATCTGCTAGTTTCTGCGCTTTTTGGCCAGCTGGCTTTTTCGGAGCCATCTCTGCAGGTTTGGCTAGTGTTGCTTAACTTTTTTATGGGTTTTCAGTTGATTTTGGGGTGTTTAATACTATCTTTTGTAGACACGCGGTACGGAGCTAACTTTTTAGACCTCCATACTCCCGGTCGTCGCGCATGCGCCTTCCGACAAATTGCAAATTTTGACAACAAAGTTCTAAATCTGAAAGGAGGACAAAGAGCCCCCTCGGACAGAAATAGAAGAAAAGGAAAAGATGGAGCAATGGCACCTGAATGATACACTTGCTTAAAGAAGCATATGAGTAGCACTGTGGCTAATACTATACACGATACATACAGCTTGGCCCCTTGCAGACGCACTTACCAGAATGCCCTCCTACTGTCTCTGTACGTTATCCCTACCAATTAGATTGTAAGCTCTTCGGAGCAGGGACTCCTCTTCCACAATGTTACTTTTATGTCTGATGCACTTATTCCCATGATGTGTTATTTGTAATTATTTGTTATCTATATGATTATATAGTGTATTACTAATGTGAAGCGCTGTGTACATTATTCTCGCTATATAAATAAAGAAATACATACATACATACATACATACATACATACATACATACATACATACATACATACATACATGTGACACAGACGGGAGAACAACTCAACGGCAGTGATTGGAATGTGCCTTGAGTGCCGCTTGGGTCGGCGGACACCCTATATCGGAGGGAGAGAGATCTTGAACCAAGAATGGAAGGCAGCAAAGACCCAGGAAAGGGCGCCATTTATGAAAAATAGAAAGTCATGCTGGTCAGTCCCCGAGAACTCATGGAGGATGAGAGGTCTCCCTCATAGCTCTCAGAGGTTTGGGATGGGGGGAAGCTAAAGAAAATGAAGTCGCCAGGACTATATTAAACTCACCAAGGGTAGAAGCCGTAAGGTGGAAGGAAGTTGTGAGAGGAGGGAGGGAGAAAAAGGAGTGAGTTGGAGTTGAGGAAAGATTAGTAGGAGATATCCAGCTCGCAGAGGACATGGAGATTGATTTTGAGGGGGTAATGCTAGGTGAACCAAATTGGGGGGTTCCCCTCCCCAGTTCTCACAGTCTGGAAGAAAAAAAACTCCCTAAGGCCTCCCTGACAAAGGTCAGCTTGGTTTCGGTCCCTCTCTTGGCCTCCAGGGTTAACAATAACAAGCAACATCATGAAGAAACACACAAAAAATAAAAAAAATACATATAAATAATAAACATGATATATGTGTATGCATGTGTGTAATTGGTGTATGTAAGTTCATTTTTGTATGTATAGGGGTGCGTAAAGTTATAGGCAGATATGTGCATGTAAGTCTATGTTTGTGTGCAGATGTGCAGCGCAGTTAAGGGTATGGGTGCAGGTAATACATGTTATGTGCATGTATGGTCGCGAGCATGCGGCTGTATGCTCACACATGAATAATTATTACTAATAATTATTACTAATAATACTTATTATGCAAACAATAACAAAAGAATATTAATAATAAATCCTTATACAGGAGTTGCAACGATAACAGGAAGGGGGAGGATTCATAGAGTATACCGTATGACTCAAAAGTCAATCCCCCCAACCCCCCCAAAAAAAATCATACGGAGGGAGGTGAAAGGGAGATCCATAGATCCATAGAGTGTAGCTAAAGGGAGATCAAGTGCAGACGTGCCACATTCACATTGCTTCTATAAAGGCTTATACGGATTATAAGTTAGAGTTCATAGCTTTGAGTTAACTAACTCGGTTGGGGTTCTGGATTTCAAAACTATAGAGTAGTCTCTCTCGCACCAGTTAAAATGGAGGCAGGAATAGGGAGAGTAGAAGAAAAAAAATTAAAAAACACGTGGTCCACAAGTGCAATTAAATTCAAAGCTAGTCCTAGAAACGTTACAACTACTGAACAAGGTGGTTGGTTAGTGCTAACTGATGGTGGTAAATAGGGTACGGAGGAAAGGTATCACCTCCAAAATGTACAAGGACAAGAGAGTGGAGGAGCACATAAGGACACTTAGAGAACCAGAGGTTAGGTGCTATTTTTCTTGGCACCCTGATTAGCTGAATGGACCAGAAGATGACAATAAATAAGAAATAAATAATTAGAATTAAAGAATAATTTAGAAATAATTTTAAAAATGCAGAAAATAAGAGGGAGGGAAGAAAAACAATTAGAAAAAAGAAAGGTTTGTTCGAAGTTGGGTTGTTTAAAACATTATAAAGACGTTGAGATTGCGCTGGAGCAGGATTAGGGGCAGGTATGACCATCAGTTCGCATGTTCCAGATGCAGAGGGGTAGGAGAGCAGCTCATGTGCCCAATGAAGCCGCTTGGGTTCCTGAGATCTCTGATGACTCCGGTAACTGGACCCCCGGTTACTTGGGGTCTGGTAGAATTAAAAAATCCAAGGGCACAAGAGCCGAGGACGACCAGGGCCAGAGGTTGCTCTAATTTTGATATTTGTACTTTGTTGATTTATATGCTTTTTATATGTCCCCCCACAAATTCCCAAGTAAAGTCCTTCCTCTCATCCAGAGTCCCGCACGAAAGCAAAGATTTACAGAAGAAAAGAGTATTCTGGAAGCGGCGGTGGAGCCCTAGACATGGTCTTTGTAGGGGTGTGATAAAGGTAAGAAGGAACTTTAGTACACCTAGATGGCTCTAAACATAGTGTCACACAATATGAAGGGGCTAATTAGTCCAAACAAGAGAAAGGTAGCCATGGCAGAATATCACAGAATGAGAGTGGATGCTCTTCTATTACAAGAAACACACTACAGCAACACAAATTTCCCTAAATACTTAGTAGAGAAGAATGGTGGAGCACTGCTATAAAAAATGAATGGCTGGTTTAACCAACCTGTATTTGGTATAAAATTCCCATTATTTAATTTTTGATAGGCCATACAAAATGCCGTTTTAGGACTATGTATTAAGCTCCATTTTTGAGCTGAAGTTCGAAATCCAGCAATTAATTAATATTTAGAAGACAGAGAAGCTGTTTTTATTATCTGCTTAGCACTCTCAAGGTTTCTGGCGAAACGCCTGGAACAAGCTGGATTTTTGCCCGGATGAAAAGAAAAAAAAAATTGAGAGTTTTGAACATTATTTTAAGTCGGAGTGTCTTTAGAAGGTTAAAGCAGGCCGTGTGCTCGGCACTTCGCAAGGAGTTACAACAAATTGGTATCTGTTAACTTTATAATTTTGTAACAATTTATTTGTTTTTGGGTTTGTGCTGGACATAGAGTACGACAGCTGATGCATTGTTGCAAGTGCAGTAGCATAAGTGAGCAGGGTATACAGTCAGAATAGTTACAGTGGAGTGTTTGAGGTGAAAGCCAGGAGTGACTGTGAGTGTGGGACAATAGCCATGAGTGCAGGCTATTGGGATGCTTGATTTGTGGAGCAAGTTTTAAGGTTAGTATTAAATACTACTGCTAAAAAGTTGACACCATTTGCATCAGAGGAGATGGCAGATGGCAGTTAGGCATGAATAAGAGCAAGTGTGTATTGGGAGAAGAGAGATTGGGCCTGTAGTTTGACACAGTGTTTTTGTATTGTTCTAAAGTCAAGTCTATATTAGCTGCTTGGTTTTAGAAATGGATACAAGACTTTATTCCTAGGTATAAATGATCTCCCAATGAGACACTTATGGGATGACATATTTGCTGTTCTGTGCTTATTTGCATATATAATTGTTATAGAGTGATAAGAGAAATTGTTTTGTATGTATTATGGGAACTACCAGCAGCAAGCGTGGCCCAAGGGAGACAAAACTATTTAAAAATAAGAAAGGAAAAATTGTTAAAAATGTTAGTCCTACAACTAATACTGACAAACCAGCAGTAGATACAGTATACCATTATTATTATTATTGTATGTCGATGGAAGATTAACCAGCTTCCTTGTAGACACCGGGGCAACTCATTCTTGTCTAAATAAACATTCATACAGAGGTCCTATGCGAGAATCAGACGAGTCCTCTATGGGTATTGAGGGTACATTAACCAAATGTTACACCACACCTGCTTTGTTGGTACAATTGGATTCTAAATCCGACCAAAAGTGGGAGCACCTATTCCGAGTGATTCCACAGTGTCCGGTAAATTTATTGGGACGTGATTTAATGTATTAACAGTGTTGATCAAGAGATTGATCAGAAAGATTTCCCCCTATATACAGCACTCAAAATCATGTACGTAATCTACTAATGGCCAGAAATGGTCCTGCAGTGAGATACTGCAAATCTGGTAAGTATCCCAGAATCACCGAGGAAATCAAAAATAATAAAACTTTATTACTTCTACATAGATCGTTAAAAACACAGATACATTATTAAAAATTCCCATGATAATGTGGCTGATAGGAGTAAATATAATCAGAGATTGGGTAGGTCTAATTGACTTTTGTCTCTCTATATATTCATATCATAACATCCAATGTATATCTATGGATACTACACTGGCGACACACTTTATTCGAGCTCGGCTAGTCCCAAGAATTCGGGTATACCCGGGTGTATTGAGGTTTGTGACTGTTTTCTGCCCGAGTGCATTGAGGTATTTTCCAGGCAGGGATTGAAGCATTTTATTCCCGCTGGCTGCAATACTGCACAGTATATATATATATACTGCATTACAATTCATGAATTTATGCCATCTGGTAGACACGCGAAGCATTGCAGCCTATTAAATCCTAATCATTATCATTTAACAGATCAGCAGCCCGTCAGCCAGGCATGAACCCAGGCTGGGAAGGCAAACGCAACGGGGCTTGTCAGAGGTGAGGAGCGGCGCATTCCAGGTATCTGCCAGGTACATACTGGGTATTTGCTCGAATAAAGTGTGTCGGTGCAGTAGCTGGCTATGGTTCTCTAATTGTTCTGATGAAAAACTTGATACGTATGTTATATAGGTTCATTCAATCAGAGGTCAGGCTTATGTAATGATAATACATCTGAATACACCAATATACCTGATTGTTAACTCTCAATGTATATCTTTAAAGGAGCATTATCGTGCTGTGAGGTATAGTGTATGTCAATACAACGTATCAAATAATCCTCTACAGAAGTGGTGTTGGCATATACTGTAAGGTAGCCAAAAGTTAAGAGATAAAGGTATCTCTCTCTATATCCTGTGAGAAAAAGCAGTGTAATACCTAGGATAATCCCTGCATTCACCACCTATAAAAAACCTTCATAAATATGGGCCAAACAGCACTAAATAAACACAGTTATTATGCATAGCACTTTCAATTGACCAATGCTGTAACTTTGTCTCCTTAGCAGAAATAAGCGTTGGTAACGAAATATCTTATGACCTGCGATTGCGGCATTATATATGTGGGTAAGACCCACAGACCTTTAAAAACGAGGGTACTAGAGCACATAGGCAATTTTCGCAATGCTACAGACACCCCCATTGCTAGACATGTCATAGAACATCACAAGGGGGATCCTAAAGTTATGCATTTCTGTGGGATTGAACATATACCCAGAGACCAAAGAGGTGGCAATTGGGAACAGCGACTTTTACAACAAGAATGTCGTTGGATCTTTCAGCTGCATACCCTGGCCCCCATAGGATTAAATGAAGGGTTTATTTATTCCCTTTTTATTTAGTTCTGGACCCTATGCAATATACACATCATACTATTTGGCATTTTTTCAGCTATTATCTGAGACTAATCCTTATCTCCTTTAATTGTAAGAATGGTTCTGACACGCTCACTCCTACACCTGTATATTACACATACTGTACCACATTTTAGGTATGGCTCTAGTTAAATAGGACCTGCATTAACCATTAGGAGCAGGTCTTTTTATCCTAGCAACACTCCTACATCACCAAACATTGAATATAATTACATTCATTATTATTCCTATCAATACTAGTCCAGTTTTGGACATGTATCACTATTTAATTATTTCTGCATTTATAATCAAATTCCAATAACACATTAATATTAATTGGATAAAGATATTATTATTTAAATACACCATTCAATTCTATTAATAATATTATATATATGTTATTTTTCACTTTAGGGTTTGGACTTATGTAGGTTTAAGTTAGTTACTTTGACCCTTGGACCATCAATACAATCATTCCTGTACCTGTAATTATACATATTACATATGAGATCTGTTTTTGATTTAATTTGACCTACATTAAGGATTGGTTATTATATCTAAGCAAACAATCCTACACAACAACCATCAGTATTCATGTGTTTTTTTGGCTCAACAATAATAACACACTGTCAAACAAGAATACACACACAAAAAATAATATTTATTGATTTTATTTATTTTTTACATAATTATATACATAGAGCTTGTGTAGTATACTTACCTAGACATTGGCCAGATACCCTCGTTTTAGTCATTAGCCGCACACTTATGATTTATTGCAACGATCAGCCAATACCTCACAGGTTAATTTTAAATATGGACACACTCAAGCTCGCCTTACCTCCTGGTTTAGCATGAACTAATTGGCTCTGACTCCACCTATTGCAGTTTGTGGGCTGAACCTGATACTCCCCTGAGAGTATTTAAAGATCACCGACGAGATCATACCTATCCCTCCTCCCCCTGATGAAGCGTGGTGAACACGTGAAACGTGCGTCGGGAACGTAGGGCGTCATGGCTGTGACATCACTCGAAGTGGCGACATCCTACTACCTGGTTTACGAGCAGGCTTGTATCTGTAGCAGCTTATACCTCTGAATTTTGCCAACGCTTATTTCTGCTAAAGGGACAAAGTTACAGCATTGGTCAA
Organism: Ascaphus truei; assembly: GCF_040206685.1. Lineage (NCBI taxonomy): Eukaryota > Metazoa > Chordata > Amphibia > Anura > Ascaphidae > Ascaphus > Ascaphus truei. Next base: position 334,050,111 of record NC_134486.1, read on the forward strand.
TTGAAAGTGCTATTCATAATAACTGTGTTTATTTAGTGCTGTTTAGCCCATATTTATTCTGTGTTTATTTAGTGCTGTTTAGCCCATATTTATGAAGGTTTTTTATAGGTGGTGAATGCAGGGATTATCCTAGGTATTACACTGCTTTTTCTCACAGGATATGCAGAGAGAGATACCATTATCTCTTAACCTTTGGCTACCTTATATGCCAACACCACTTCTATAGAGGATTGTTTGATTCGTTGTATTGACATACACTATACCTCACAGCACGATAATGCTCCTTTAAAGATATACATTGAGAGTTAACAATCAGGTATATTGGTGTATTCAGATGTATTATCATTACATAAGCCTGACCTCTGATTGAATGAACCTATATAACATACGTATCAAGTTTTTCATCAGAACAATTAGAGAATCGTAGCCAGCTAGTATCCATAGATATACATTGGATGTTATGATATGAATATATAGAGAGACAAAAGTCAATTAGACCTACCCAATCTCCGATTATATTTACTCCTATCAGCCACATTAGCATGGGGATTTTTAATAATGTATCTGTGTTTTTAACAATCTATGTAGAAGTAATAAAGTTTTATTATTTTTGATTTCCTCTGTGTTTCTGGGATACTTACCAGATTTGCAGTACCTCACTGCAGGACCATTTCTGTCCATTAGTAGATTACGTACATGATTTTGAGTGCTGTATATAGGGGGAAATCTTTCTGATCAATCTCTTGATCAACACTGTTAATACCTCATTAATATCCTCCTAGTAACTGTTAATTACTTTTGATTAAATATATATGGTGATTGCGGTCTCACTCACATATTTGACGTGATTTAATGGGCAAAATAAAAATTGATATCAGTATTACTGATAAGGGAGGGATCATTTTAAGTTCCCCGCATCTCTCCCCTAATGATTATGATCTTTCTCTCTTTCAGCACGATACTGGCAGACTAAAGGTTCGAGGGTTAACCATGCCAGAGAGATTAGTTGAACAACTAACCATATTGTCAAATTTTGCTTCTCACGGGGATATGCCATACACGCGTATGACATTTGCCAAACCTATTTCATGTACCATTTATGATCCAGAAACTGAGATGCATGATCCCAGAGCACACACGGATGTGTCTGCTCGTATTGAAGGTGTATGGATCACACCATCTACTATATATATTCCATCAGACAAAGGGGCCTTCGCATGGGCTCAGGGACAGCAGCTTGTATTACAGGACAAATATTTACCTATTGACAAAATATGGGATATAGAATAGAATCTTTATTCTTCTGACGTACCTTTATCATTACAGGACATTGACTCACGGGTATGGGCAACATCTAACACTGACCCAGGTCTCATCTCATGCACACCATATGAGGCCACATTAAAGTCAGGAGTAAGTCTGGTTTTTATCAAACAATACCCATTACCTGCAGAGAAGGAAGCAGGGATAGAACCTATTATAAAGGACTTACTTGCAAAGGGAGTGATAGAGCCAACTGTTTCACCATACAACACACCAGTTAACCCTGTACCAAAACCTAACAGCTCTCAATGGCGCTTCACTCAAGATTTGCGCGCAGTCAATGAGTTAGTGCAACCATAGCGCCTATAGTACCAGATGTCACCGTGATTATTACAGCTAAACCAGCAACAGCGACATATTTTACAGTAATAGATCTTAATTCAGCCTTCTTTTCCATTCCAGTGCACCCCAACACAAGGCCTCTTTTTGCATTTCATCTACAAATGTGTTCAATCCCGGTGGTGTCGTCTACCACAAGGATATTGCGATTCACCAATGGCAGATAGTACCGTAGTACGCATGACCCTTGCTGACTGGTGTCCGCCCGGTGGCTCTGTTTTGCTGCAGTATGTGGATGATTTACTGCTGTGCAGCCAAACGGAAGAAACGTGCACTCTGGACACTCACAGTCTGCTGGAGCATCTTGCTGCTACAGGTCATAAGGTCTCTCCCCACAAGGTACAGATGGCGCAACAAACTGTCAAATATTTAGGCTTTCTGCTACAGCCAGGACAGAGAATGCTATCACAAGAGCGGGTCAAGGTAATTGCCAATCTCCCCAAGCCCAAGACAAAAGCTGCAATGCTTTCTTTTCTGGGGATGATCACCTATTGCCGTCAATGGATACCAAACTGTTCACATTGGGATAATATCTTGAGACAATTGACATTGACGTACCAACCAGATACACTGCAATGGACGCCAGAGGATATCACTGCATTCACCGAAATTAAGACTGCACTGTGTTCAAGCCCTGCCTTAGCGTGCCGAACTATAATCTGCCTTTCCATTTGTTTTGCAGTGAGACAGGCACTGCGGTTGTTGGCGTACTGGTGCAAGAGCACGGCTCGGGCTATAGACCGGTGGCATTTTATTCTAAAAAGTTGCAGGACATCGTGCAGGGGTTCCCGGCATGTTTAAGACAAGTAGCTGCATGTGCAATTCTAGTAGAGACCGTGCAACCTATTGTACTATCACATGCCCTAACATTGCATACATCACACCAGGTACTACATGTTCTCAAGAACCTCACTACACAACTCACAGACAGATAATGAAGATCACAATTGCCTACAGAACATACACAATACGACGTCAGTAAGGAGCGACTTAGAAACTACGCCCCTTAAGGAGGGAGAGGTATTGTTTGTAGATGGGTCATGTTCCAAACCTGCAGACGGAGTGTATCTGACAGGGTTTGCAGTAGTTAGATTGCCAGATACAGTAATATGTTCTGGCGCATTACCGTTTGTATCAGCTCAAGCGTCTAAACTTGTAGCATTGACAGAAGCTTGTAAAGTATCCTCACAACAAACTGTAACCATTTATACCGACTCTCGGTATGCAAACGGAGTGGTACATGATTTTGGTGTAATATGGAGAAATCGTGGATTCAGCAGTGCCGATGGTAAGGTCATATCACATGCCACATTGGTAGAGCAGTTACTGGCCGCCATGTTGCTACCCAGTAAACTAGCAATTGTCAAGTGTAAAGGACATGCTGGAGGAGAGACAGATGAGGCCAGAGGTAATGAGTTGGCTGATTTCCACGCTAAAGAAGCTGCACAATCACAAAAAATGTTTCCAACTTACGACACTACCATTGACACACAGCTCAATATGGTAATGACATGCCCCCTTCCAGACTATGATCTTTAAATGTTGCAGGAGCTTGCAGAGGACAAAGACATAGGGTTCTGGGAGGCAAAGGGTCTGAGTAAAGATGACAATGGGATTTGGAGTAAGGGCACAGTGATCGGTTTTCCCAAAGTAGACAGCCCTATTTTAATCTCACACTTTCATGGAATTGGGCATAAGGGAAAGAAAGCAACAGGCGATCAGATCGAGGAATTGTTTTTAGTAAGAGACATTGATCAGGTAGTTGAAACACAACTAGCCAGATGTTTAACATGCATTAGAAACAATACACAGGGCACACGGCTTGCAAAACATGAACATCTGCCGCCACCTACTGGCCTTATGGAGCAAATACAAATTGACTTCATACAAATGCCAACGGCAGCAGGGAAGCTAAAATATCTGCTAGTAATGGTAGACCAATTTAGTAAATGGGTAGAAGCATTTCCAATGAACGAATGTGCAAAGACAGTTGTAAAAATACTGTGTAAAGAGATCATCCCAAGATGGGGATGCCCACTCCAAATAAATAGTGACAGAGGAACGCACTTTACATCTCAGGTGACTCAAGGAGTTGCTAAAAATGTCGCTATACAGTAGATTGGAAATTTCATATACATATCACCCGCAATCTTCAGGCCAGGTAGAAAGGACCAATCGCACAATCAAGGATAAACTGCGTAAGGGAACAAATGGCACCTTCTCAAGGTGGCCATATGTCCTTCCCGCAGTCCTTGCAGAAACCAGAATGACCCCAAATAGCACAACCAAATTGTCACCATTTGAAATTCTAATGGGGAGGCCGTTTCCAACTCCCTGGGCTCATGGTACGTATTGCCCGAAGGAAGTTGGAGACCTAGAACAAATTCAGGAGAATTATGTTTGTCATCTGATACAGAAATTGAATGGCATCTATGGTGATGTTTCCTCTTCTCTTCCACTCCCTTCAGATAAGCTGACTCATCCTTTCCAGCCCGGAGACAAGGTTTTGGTCAAGCGTCTCCCCATCAAAGGAGGGACTACGGAACCTCCCTACGGACTCCCAACCATGATCCTAGCAGTAACCCATACAGCCGTACTGACTGAAGAATCATCAACATGGATTCACGTTTCCCATATAAAGTCCACAAAGGAGTAGAGGCACGACGCCGGAGGAAGCGTCTCAACTATATACATATATATATATATATATATAGTTGAGACGCTTCCTCCGGCGTCGTGCCTCTACTCCTTTGTGGACTTTATATGGGAAACGTGAATAAAATAATAGAGGCACCGGTGTGAGCCCTAGCAGCCATTCCTTTATGATAATGATATCATACAAGACCCATATGACCAATGGAAGCACACTACATATTGTCACAATATATATATATATATATATATATATATATATATATATATATATATATATATATATTGTGACAATATGTAGTGTGCTTCCATTGGTCATATGGGTCTTGTATGATATCTATATCATAAAGGAATGGCTGCTAGGGCTCACACCGGTGCCTCTATTATTTTTTTACTAATCATACATGTGCTTCGCTGAACGTTACCACCCCCATTCCCGGCCCTGCTACGTTGACATATAACTCTAGATCCATGAGGCCGAATATCCCTATTCCACTAGTGGAATATGATAATGTCCATTTCCAATATGATAACACTGTGCACCAATTTGGAAAAGTAATTCTCATTTTGATGACCAAAGGAGGAAATTGATAATGTGTATTTTATAGGGGGTACTCCACATTGATTAATAAAGTCAAGTTATATTGAAATAGTCACATAGCTATTCTGCTGGTCACCTTTGCTCCACATATGCCCAATCTACGTTGGCTAAGGGCCTGGAATGTGGTCAGATGACAGTCCTTGAAGTCTGAACAGAAAGTCTGAACACATACGTACTTACATACATACGTTATTTCTCATTATCCTGTGTCAATTTCTCCGAAATCTGTAGACAAGGAGATAATGCCAGAATATTGGAAGCAAGTTCTGCACATCAGCTTGTTTTGCTTGCTTGACTATATAATCTGTCTGTATACATGAAATAAACGGGAGAAAGTAAAGAGCTTGTATTCTCCGAGCGCTCGTTTCTTTTCCTGATACAGCACTTTAGAGGGTTAATGACCTCTCGAGAGTGTCTATCCGAGTGAAGGGGAAGGTCCATACTGAGATGGAGCAAAGGACAATTTTACAACTTACAACAGCCAATATGAAGGGCATCCACATCAGGATACTGCAGGTCCCTGTCCTCCGTTGCAGAAAAATAAGTGGCAAATACATTCTAATGTCCCCTAACCCCTTAATTACCTTATTGGTTAATAACCACAAAAGTAATTAAGGGGTTAACCCACCCTGCCCCGATACCCACCCACGAGGCCTAACCACCCTCCCCTGGCAACTACCCCCTCACTTCACCCATTCATTTGTACAGTGGCTTCATCATGCCCATATATAATATATATAATATGGGCATGATTAACCAATATACAAATAAATGGTTATGGATTACCAAAACATGCCCAAATAAAAACATCACATGGAAACATCAAAGCACATCTCAAAATAAAATCACACATAGCCAAATATAAAATATACTGTAGCATATCTCAAAATAAAATCATCACTTTGCCAAATGTAAAATATAGCACATATCTAAATAAAACACTGCACATAGCCAATTAAATCTATAACAAATGTGTGGTGGGAGAGGGTTAACCAGGCCAATCATAAAGGTATTATGCCCAGCAGGTTAACCCTAAGCCCTGTTGGGAGTGTAGGGGTTAAAATGTATTGTCCCCATAATACCATGTTTTCCCCTACACTACCGTTATTGTCCCTGTTTTGCAGCCGGTTTGGGCTGAAATGGGTTCAAATGTATTATCCCCATAATATCATGTTTTCCCCTACACTATCTTTATTGTCCCTATTTTGCAGCTCTGAAGCTTGCTGCAGTTACACTGAATGAATTAAAATGTGCTAACTGTATTTGTGACACAAGGGGGAGCCTCTAGCGCTGAACCAAGCGCTAAGTGAAGAAGCGTGCCTGTGAATGGGTGGCCGCTTTAAAGTATAGGTATCCCTTCCTAAGCCGTAGACCTCTAAACCGCAAAGTCAATTGGATAAGTGGTTTGCTGTTCTAGCTGAAGTGCCTTCTTGTCAAAATGTATCCACCGGGCTCGTTAACCACTTAAGCTGAAATTGTTGGTGTGTGTCTGCGGTTATGGATCAAAGCCAGCACGGATACATTGTACACCGGATTGTAACCCAGACCGATTATAGGTCAAACCTCAACCCACATCAGAGAGCCCGTTCAATTAAGTGGATAACTTGCGTTAGGAAAGAACTAGCACTCTAATTTTTGGAGTGCAGCTAGGTAAAACTAAACCATGAACAAACATATAAGGTTTATAATTGTTGCATAAGCAGAACATACCCACCCCTGATACGCACAATAAAAACAATACACACTACTGCCCCACTACCCACCTCTTAGGCCCTCAATAAACATTACCATATCAAGTACACCACCCACCCCCGTGCCCCCAACAACCCCTATACCCCCCTAACATACAGTATATTTTTTTATGCACAGGAATGATACTATAGGCCGGCGATGTCCCTTGGGTGGTCCCCGCTTGTCTGTAGTACCAATTCTGTGCCCCCCCAAAAAATTAAAAATACATAAATACTTTTAAATAAAAACAACCCCCCCCCCCCCCTGCACAGCCGCCCCCTACCACATACAGTACAGTAATGGGCAAAATTACTATTATCCACATATGGCAAATAGTGCATTTGCCCATTTAAAATACAATAAGCAGAATAAATAAAATTAATACATCATGCACTCACACCTCCCAGGCTGCCACGATGAAGGCTGTCCTCATCCTCACCCCGTCCATACACTCGGGTGCTGCAAAAAAATACAAAAGAATAAAAAGCGACAATCTAATGTCCCCTAACCCCTATATCAACTTAGCGGTTATTAACTGCCAGAGTAATTAAAGGGTTAACCCACCCTCCCCCACTACCCACCCATGAGGCCTAACAACCTTCCCCCACTACCCACCCATAGGGCCTAACCACCTCACCCACTACCCACCCGGGAGGCCTAACCACCCACCCTTGGGGACAATACCCCTTCACGCACCCTCACTTCCCACAATAAAAAACTGATGGGCTCAAGTACCATGTGACGGCGGCCATCTTGCTTTTGATGACATCATCTTAATGGGAAATGAAGCACAGCCATTCTGATTGGCTGGCATCATTCCCTTTAAATTACATCACCAAAAAAAACCCACAAAATCACATGGTTTTCACTGTCCAATCAGGGCCGTTGGAACCATTTAATGGAAATGTGATGTCATAGGCCTATAAAAGCCTATGATACCTCATTTTAGAGCAAGAAGCCGAAGAGGAAGAACCTCCTAATGAGAAGAAAGAATTCCTAAAAAAATGCTTATCCAAGTATTTAGGGAAAGTAGATATGGGAAATGAATCCCCGATAGGTGCTACTAATGTCTGGGTGATATTTTGCAATATAGCATTAAAGTCCAGGTAAGAGTTTAACTTCAAGAGAATGCATATGCAGTAAAAGGCTTGAATGCTCACTTGATAGCCATAGTGTGGGATATCAATATAATGGTACAGAAGCCCCACAGTGAGTGTGTGAAATGGGCACTAAATGAAGAGAGCCCACCCCACACCCACTAATGGGACAGCACACCTCAATCCCTAGGCATGAGAAAGTATATAGCCATATACAATATAAACTGCAGTAGAAACATATTCAATAAACTCACAGATCATCAAGTCCTGGATAGATACAGCGTGCCTCCTTCCGGTATAGGTAATCCAAGTAGAGAAGAATGGTGGAGCACTGCTTGAATAAATGAAGGGCTGGAGGCTTGTGGCAAGTTTAAAATGCTTTAATTTATTGCATAAGTAGACCGGGCTACAACAAGAGGGGTTCTCTAACGCGTTTTGCGCTGTCAAAGCGCTTTGTCAAAGAGTAACCATTGTGTGTGTGAGTAACTCATTTATAGATGCCGAAATGCGGAAGTATGTTCGCGCCAAAAGAACACCCCCCGATCACGTGGTCAGGTGTAATTACGGGAGCCTCAAGGCTAAAGCAACCTCCCCACTATAGCGCATGTAAAAGGAACAACAATATTAAAAACCCAAATAACCACCCCTTTGCTGAGTCTCTACCTCATCAGCTGCTTCCCTGTCACTCCGAGCCTCCTTCCAAAAACCAAGATGGTGATCGGAACAATAACTACGGAAGCCCTAGAAGGACAAAAAAGCACACTGTGCAAAGCAGAGACTTCAAAGCAAGGAAAACTTTATCAATTTTAAAAAACCAACACAAAAACAATTTTAAAGAAGATAAAAAGAAGAAGAACAAAGAAATAATAAAACAAAAATAGAGACTAAATATTAATTATAAGAAAAAGTGTCAATATTATCTATAAATGAACACACTTAAACCCCTAATAGTGAAAATACATAGAATATGTAGTGACATAAGCAAAATAAATACAAATGATTCCACTAATGACACCACATGAGTCAAGCATATATATTATCTAATTGAATTTTATAAACCTCATAATTAATAAATAATAAAAAAGTATATTGAATTGAATGTAAGTGATAAGTCAATACATATATAAATGATTACCTGATTATACTATAAGGGCTGGATTTGGCTTAATTTTTAAAATTTTCTATTTTTTTAATATATATTTTTGTTATTTTTCTAAACTCTACAGTAATCCCTTAATAGTGATTTTTTGGTGGACTTATATATTTTTTGGATACAATGGATGCACCTACAGAGGATGATGTTGTGGAAGTGATGACCAAGAGTTTTTCTTATAATTGTTTTGATAACACTAAACGTGCCAGACGGGCAGAGCTTGCTTTTGATGATAGTGGAGAACTTTTATGCGATGAACCCTCTGATCTAGGAACACACTTTGCAAGATTAGAGAGGTTATTAACCCTTCGTTTGAGGCTATGGTGGGATATTACAACCCTTGAAAATTCTGTCCGTACTAAACGTATACCAAGAGGACTACGCATAAAAAAGGCCCCCTCCTTTGGCTTCAACAATGCTGATTTTGAAAAAGTTTGGATACAGACTCAAAATGAGTGTTTATTTAAACTCATCCATTTAATAATGAAACAGAAAACAAAAGAAATTACTTTATTGGTTAAAGATATAGAAGCATTGCAGATGAAGTTAAAAGTCTTTGAGGAGATGGAAAATTTTGAGAGAAATGACCAGATCGTGTCTAAAAATTTAGAATACATGGAAAAAGAATTGATCACAAAAAAGCAGATTAAATTTGAACGCGACAAGCAGGACTATGTCAGAAATCAAATTTATGTATGGCAGAGGAAATCCTACACTGGCGACACACTTTATTCGAGCTCGGCTAGTCCCACGAATTCGGGTATACCCGGGTGTATTGAGGTTTGTGACTGTTTTCTGCCCGAGTGCATTGGGTTATTTTCCAGGTAGGGATTGAAGCATTTTATTCCCGCTGGCTGCAATACTGCACAGTATATATATATACTGCATTAGAATTCATGAATTTATGCCATCTGGTAGACACGCGAAGCATTGCAGCCTATTAAATCCTAATCATTATCATTTAACAGATCAGCCGCCCGTCAGCCAAGCATGAATCCAGGCTGGGAAGGCAAACGCAACGGGGCTTGTCAGAGGTGAGGAGCGGCGCATTCAAGATATCTGCCAGGTACATACTAGGTATTTGCTCGAATAAAGTGTGTCGGTGCAGTATACTGTTAACAATAGAGGTAGATCTGGAAAACCTCCTTTTACCCCCAGGGATTCAGAGAAATCTTCAAGAAACCGCAATAAATCAATATTAAAAATCAGAGCAGCGGAAATATCAAGCTTTGAATCAGATGCGTCTGAGGGAGAAGGCAGAAATACATCAGTGGCCTTTGACGATAATACAGAGTCATGGAGATCCAGTAGTAGATCACGAGAGGATTCAAGCCATCCATTGGCATCTAATTCTACAGGACAAACAAGCTATTGGCTTCCAATACAGAAGGATCGTGAGGCAAAAAACGGATCTGGAAGGGGACGAGGAGATCGAGGAAGAAGCGGGGACATGCGTGGAGCCACGAAAAGAAAGAAATATTTTTAAAGTCTCAAATCAATAATGTTATCAATATTTCAGGTAAAACGTTGACCCCAGGACAATTATCTCTCCTCAACAAAGGATTGAACTTTGCACCACTTAACAATTTCAGACTTTTTAACGCCATGATTGATTTGCAATGCTTCATACGAAAGTTGTGTCTTAAAAAATTAGTTTCCCCAAGAGTTGACGTGGTTCAGGTTTCCTCGGCCTCCCATGCCCCTATTGGGACAGGGGGGGTCTTGGATCCTGACCCACAACACACATTAACCTCTTTTAGAGAATTATGTGCCATATCTGATATGGAAGGGTTACTTTTGGAACAAGACAATTTGAGTCCTAATGATGAGTCTATGCCTGGCAATTTTTTTGTTAAACAACATACACATTTCAAGAAAAGATTCACCTTTATTCCATATGCCTCTAAAGGGCCTTATATTGCCACATTTGAGAGATTGGTCGAGGAAGACCTTAAAAAACTAGCAGAGGACTGTGCACGCAACCCGACACCCCATGGGAATCTATCTAAAGATGAAAAAATAGAACTATTTAATCTTCAGCAAGACCATACAATTGTTATTAAAAATGCTGACAAGGGGGGTGCAGTTGTAGTGCAGTCCTCTGCTGGTTATAAACAGGAAGCTCTTAGACAATTAGGAGATTCAAGTGCGTACAAAAAATTAACTGGGGACCCAACAGCCATGTTCAATAGAGAACTACAATCTCTTTTGGACACTGGCAAGTTGTTGTGTGTCTTGAATGATAAAGAGTTGGGCTTCCTGTCTTGTCAATATCCTATTGTGCCCATCTTTCACCATCTCCCAAAGATCCATAAGTCACTGACCTGCCCACCTGGCAGGCCTATAGTGGCGAGCATTGGATCTTTGGGAGATGGTGTGTCACGTTATGTGGATGGGTTCCTTCAACCCTTAGTTCAAGCTTTACCCTCCTTTCTTAAGGATTCTAATCCCTTGTTAACAGATTTGCAACATGTAAAATGGGAAACTATGTTCTGTTGGGCTACCATGGACGTTATGTCCCTGTACAGCAATATTATACATGAACAAGGATTGTCGGCTATACAACATTTTCTCCACTTATCTGATTTACCCACTACACTTTGCACTTTTTTGATTGATGCTATCACTTTTTTGTTGACACACAATTATTTTAGTTTTGATTCGCACTTTTATTTACAACTTAAGGGCATGGCTATGGGGACCTCCTATGCACCCTCATATGCCAATTTATTTATGGGGCTTTGGGAATCCACTTTTATTTATGGTACTTCTAATCACTTTAGACAACACATTAAATATTACAAGAGGTATATAGATGATTTACTTTTTATTTGGGATGGGGACTTTCTTTCCTTTGAATCTTTTTTCAACACTTTAAACATCAACGATTATAACTTAACTTTCACTTATGATTTTAACATTCAACAGATTTGTTATTTGGACCTAATGTTGTATGTCGACACCAACAAGACTATACAAACTGACATGTACAAGAAGCCCAATTCCCGTAATGCATTCCTTATGGCCAATAGTGACCATTCTAGGCCATTAAAGAAGGGTATTTTGAAAGGCCAGTTTTTACGGTTAAAAAGGCTGTGCTCGACAGAGGAAGCTTTTGAGAACCAGTCCAGAGATCTGTTCAACAGATTCAAAGAGAGGGTTTATCAACATTTACATATTCAGGAAGCATTGGATATAGTCAAAAACACCAATAGGACAGACCTTCTCTCAATTGAGGCCAACAATACAAAAAAGATGCATAGGAATAGAGGTCACAAAGTAGATTGTTTTCAAAATAAAGGTCAACTAGGGCCACTTTTTATCACTCAGCAATCCAGACAGGCAGATTCTATCAGACGGATTATTAGTAAGCATTGGGATATGCTAAAATTAGATAAAGATCTGAAGCCTATAGTGAGTGAGGGACCTAGATTTGTATTTAAAAAGGCTAAGTCATTAGCCAGCTTTCTCTCACCTAGTATGTTTACATCACACCACCAACCACGTATTACTAATATTCCGAGGGGTTTTTACAAATGTGGTCACTGTGTGATATGTCAGTATGCGATCCCCATTTCTGACATAAACATAGTGAAACCTATTAAGAATATCAAGATTACATCGTTCATTAATTGTAATACAAGTTATATAGTTTACATTATTCATTGTGGTTGTGGAAAACATTATATAGGCCGCACCATCAGTTCTTTAAAATTAAGAATAATGGAACACGTAAGGGCCATCAAAAAAAGCAACATTATTCATCCCGTTGCTAGACATTTTGTAGATTGTCCACAGGGAGGTATCCAGGGCTTCTCCTTTTTGGCTGTTGAGCATGTTCCTATGCCCCCACGGGGGGGAGATAGGTTGAACATGCTCAACAGGCGAGAGATGTTCTGGATATTCAGTATGGATACACTCTTCCCATCTGGAATCAACCAAGATTGGGAATTGGTTCATTTTCATTAAATATTAATTAATTATCAATTTCATTAAGTATGTATTCAGTTATGGATTTTGTTTTGAATATTTAATGATATGTTTCAATTTTTGTTAAGTACTTTAGCTTTAGATTAATCGCTATTATCAATTTATGGGTGTGTTTATACATTACAAGGATTTTGTTTTTAATATTATTTAATATCTTTTATTCATAAAATGAAGTTCACATAATCAGGTAATCATTTATATATATAAATATCTATTAAGTAAAATGGTCTTTTAGTTTGACATTTTTGGCCAAAATTGTTGTAAGCCCCTGAGCCAACGTCACGGCAGACCACAATTCAGGGGTCCCTAACGCTAATATAAATTCTTAATAACCTGTGTAATAACAGGAAGAATGATTTATAGTAAATCTGTCAATATTAGTTGCAAAGTTCTAGTTCACTGTACCGTGTATGATTTTCACTGGATGTGCTAAAACTGAGCTTTGTCTGTGTTTTATGTGCTGTCTCTGGTTTTAAATATATATTGCCATGCTCAGTAGCACTCCTCTGTGACATTCATATGCTTATATATATGTTGTGGCTATTTTGGCGGTTCAATAGGAGCTTGTTAGGTGTCCAGTATATATATATATATATATATATATATATATATATATATATATATATATATATATATATATATATATATATATATATATATATATATATATATATATATATATATATATCATTTATATATGTATTGACTTATCACTTACATTTAATTCAATATACTTTTTTTATTATTTATTAATTATGAGGTTTATAAAAATTCAATTAGATAATATATATGCTTGACTCATGTGGTGTCATTAGTGGAATCATTTGTATTTATTTTGCTTATGTCACTACATATTCTATGTATTTTCACTATTAGGGGTTTAAGTGTATTCATTTATAGATAATATTGACACTTTTTCTTATAATTAATATTTAGTCTCTATTTTTGTTTTATTATTTCTTTGTTCTTCTTCTTTTTATCTTCTTTAAAATTGTTTTTGTGTTGGTTTTTTAAAATTGATAAAGTTTTCCTTGCTTTGAAGTCTCTGCTTTGCACAGTGTGCTTTTTTGTCCTTCTAGGGCTTCCGTAGTTATTGTTCCGATCGCCATCTTGGTTTTTGGAAGGAGGCTCGGAGTGACAGGGAAGCAGCTGACGAGGTAGAGACTCAGCAAGGGGGTGGTTATTTGGGTTTTTAATATTGTTGTTCCTTTTACATGCGCGATAGTGGGGAAGTTGCTTTAGCCTTGAGGCACCCGTAATTACACCTGACCACGTGATCGGGGGGTGTTCTTTTGGCGCGAACATACTTCCGCATTTCGGCATCTATAAATGAGTGACTCACACACACAATGGTTACTCTTTGACAAAGCGCTTTGACAGCGCGAAACGCGTTTGAGAACCCCTATTGTTGTAGCCCGGTCTACTTATGCAATAAATTAAAGCATTTTTAACTTGCCACAAGCACCAATTCTTAGCCAACAAGAGCATGCAACATTCTTCCACTCATTCCGCTTAATGCCTTCTGAAAGAGATCTTATACTCTCGTACAAATTTATGCTATCCTGTTTCAACTCTGCCCTCTCTTAAACCTAACAAAACTATTTCTCTCCAGTACTCAATCTCTTCAAACATGCCACAGTTATATCATGGCTCAAAAACAGCAAGCTTAACTCTACCTGTCTTTCTAACTAGTAATCTGGAGACAATTCTCACTAAACTAACTGATGACCTCCATACTGCTAGAGACAGTTGTCATCACACTCCGCTCATATCACTCAACCGCTCTGCAGCATTTGCCACCATGTACCACCTTCCATCCTGCAATCAATCATCCAATAGCCCAAGCACACTGCTTAGGGGTCACACTTGACTCCTCTTTCATATTCTCTTCTCACATTAATGTTACTTTAATGTCTGGATCATTTATTCCATGACCTATTACCTTTACCATGTTCACCACTTCTGTGAATGTGTTTTCTTACTGGTTACACACAATACAAAAACGTCTCTCATACACAACCAACTTCACAGAAATGACAAACAGACGAGAAAACAGTTCTACATTACTTTGTTTTCCTAAATAAACAGCTTAAGCACAGAGCTAGTTAATACTAGTGAGAATGTTGCACAGTCTTTAAACTAAGGAGAGTCTGTACCTCTCCTTTCATTAAATTAGAAATATATCAAAACAGAAAGAATGTGTCCAGTTTAAGAAGTCTTCGCCTGGCCAGGAAGAATAAACCTCTTAAACTATCACCAAGGACAGAGCTGAATATATGCTCGTACTTTTCCCGTTGTGGTCTTTCTAAAATTGGTGTACACCTTTTAAAACCTTTTAAAATTTAGATTTCATCATGAGCAACTAATATTCATATTTTTGTAAATACCTGCAAATGCATGGATGGCGACTTATGACCCAAAGTATCTTTCACAGAAGAAGTCATACAGGAAAAATTAATCAGGGTTTCAAACAAACTTTTTCCACATGAGGAGGCATACTCTCTCCACAGGGACTTGCACTCTGAGCCCCTCACGGGCAAAGCAGCAGTTCCTTATCGCTAATTCTAATTCTGATAGATGCACCAGGTTCATGCATGCAAATGACAACATGTTTCTATGTCTCATACTTATTAACCTCTTTACTTCCAGGGTCCATTACAAATAATAGCAGCAATGACAAATAAAATTCTTATACTTTATACAATGTTCGTTCTCTCAGATCAGAGATGACAGTCTAGTCGTGCACAAAAGTATATGGACTCTATACCAAATACAGTTGTCTTAATATTAACTGGACTCTATACCAGTATAATTGAACTGTCCACAGTCACAATTTAGATTAGGCAGGCAAGACCCGTCTGAATTTAGACAAAAATAATCTCCTAAAATAAATTTCTTTTTCTTTTTTTTTTTTTAAACTTGATAGACTATAACCTTGGTTTTCCCTTTTTCTCTTCTTAGGGGAAATATGTTTGAGCAAAAATCTATAGCAGATAGCTAACAAGCAAGCACAGCACAGCACAATATATATGAGCAAAGACAGCGTTCTTATGCAACATATATACTTATCACTTTATAGACATACAGTATATATACTTTCCCCAGTCACCTTAGAGTATTTTCAGATATACACTTATATCTTATTCCTTTGTCCCAGTCAGGGACTCTAATCCCTGACTAACTATATGAGTCTACAACTCATATGTTTATGACAATCTTTCGTCCCAGTCAGGGACTCTAATCCCTGACTAACTATATGAGTCTACAACTCATATGTTTATGACAATCTTAGTCCCAGTCATTGAATCTAATCCGTGACTAACTATATGAGTCTACTACCCATATGTTTATGACAATATATATTTATAATCTTCCAGTAAGGGGGTATTACTACAATAGGGTTGCTAGATAAGCAGACACCGGAAGGATAAGACAGATAAACTTGTATCTTGTACTTACCCCCACCGATGGCTTCTTATCCCACTTCTGACACCACTTGTAAAATTGTCCTTTACTCCAACTCAGTATGGACCTTCCCCTTCACTCAGACCCTCTCGAGAGGTCATTAACCCTCTAAAGTGCTGTATCAGGAAAAGAAACGAGCGCTCGGAGGATTACGCAAACAGGTCAGAATACAAGCTCTTTACTTTCTCCCGTTTATTTCATGTATACAGTCAGATTATATAGTCAAGCAAGCAAAACAAGCTGACGTGCAGAACTTGCTTAAAATATTCTGGCATTATCTCCTTGTCTACAGAATTCGGAGAAATTGACACAGGATAATGAGAAATAACGTATATATGTAAGTACGTATGTGTTCAGACTTTTTGTTCAGACTTCAAGGACTGTCATCTGACCACATTCCAGGCCCTTAGCCAACATAGATAGGGCATATGTGGGGCAAAGGTGATCAGCAGAATAGCTATGTGACTATTTCAATATAACTTGACTTTATTAATCAATATGGAGTACCCCCTCATACTTATCATAAGTAAAACTGTATTTATTTACTTTATTTATGCTGGATAATGTTTTTAATAATAGACAAATAATCTATTATTTATATCTGGATAATAATTATTTTCCCCATTACTGTACTGGATGTGTTTGGTGGTGAAGGGGGGGGGGGTTGATTTATTTAAATGTAGGACAAGTTTTATTTTTTAACATACAGGGTTGGTACCTTAGGTCTGCGAGGACTTATGGAGACCACCAGAGGACCCCTGGATGCCCACAGGTACCACCTGCGGACACACGGGGACACCCGTGGAGAAGAACCAGGGGCCCCACAGCCGTAGGGGCTCGCGGGCCCCCAGGGACTACCCGAGGGCCCCAGACCCCCTTGAAAACCACCCGAGGGCCCCCAGATGACTGTGGGAACCACCCAATTGCCCTCAGACACCAGTGGGGATGACACAGTGACTCCCAGACACCCGCGGGACCACAGGTGGACCCCATTGGGGCCCACAATGACCCACGGAAACCACCTGGAGGCCCACAGCACTTAGCGGGGACCACCCAGAGACACCCAGACACCCGTAGGCACCCCCTGGGGTGCACTGTGGGGCCTGCGGACACCCGTTGGCACAAAAGGGGACTACTATCGGCCTGGGGTTTTAAGCCTGTATGTAAAATAATAAATCATGGTTTTATGGGAGGGCACAGGGGGTGTTTTGGTTTTGTATTGTTCATTATATATAAGAATGTTTATTGTGGGACCTAGGAGGTGGGTAGTGGGGCTGTTCTGTGTAGTGTTGTTATTGTGGGAATTGGGGGTGGGTGAAGCTGGTATTGTCCCCATGGGTGGGTGGTTAGACCTTCCGGGTTGGTAGTGAGTGAGGGTGGTTAGGCTTCATGGGTGGGTAGTGGGGGAGGATTTTTAGGCCTCCTGGGTGGGTAATGGGGGGAGGGTGGGTTAGCTCCTTAATTACTCTAGCGGTAACTAACCGCTAAAGTGATTAAGGGGCTAGGGGACATTATATTGTCGCTTTTTTTTCTTGTGTATTTCTTGCAGCATCGGAGGGCATGGACGGGGTGAGGTTGAGGACGGCCTTCATTGTGGCAGCCTGGCAGAGGTGAGGGAAAGATGTATTTATTTTATTTCTGCTGCTTATTGTATTTTAAATTGGCAAATGCACTATTATCCATATGTGTATAATATTAAATTTGCCCATTACTGTACTGTATGCGTTAGGGGGCAGAGGTGCGGGCCGGGGGTGTGTATTTATTTTAAAGTATTTATGTATTTTTTATTTATTTTTTTAGGCACAGAATTGGTACTACAGGCAAGCAGAGACCCCCGGACACCTGCGGGGACCACCCAAGGGCCACCGCTGGCCTATAGTATAATTCCTGTGCATCCCAAAAACATTAAGATATGTTATGTATGTTAGTGGGATATAGGGGTTGTTGGGGGCACAGGGGGTGGGTGTGTTGTATATTGCAATGTTTATTGGGGCAATTGTTCACAATAAACATGCTATTATGCCTTAACCCCTTCATTGCCTTAGCGAATAGCCGCTAAGGTAATTAAGCTTCTTTAATGTCTTTTAATTAATAGTCTGATGGAGCAGGGGTTCTCCTGAGCTGAACCGCTTTGATTTCTGGTTCAGGAATCCCCTGCTTCCCGAGTTGATAGCCCAGATATGGGACATCGGGTGCCAGTATCCCATTGTTTACATGTCACACGTCACGCGATGTGGACACTATAATAATGGCTGCGACACTGGCACCCGATGCCCCATACCAGGGCCTGTAACTCAGGAATCAGGGGGTCCCTTAGCCAGAAATCAAAGTGGTTCATCTCAGGAGACCCCTGCTCCCGTACACTATTAATACAAATGACATTAGTGCAGCTTCATTACCTTAGCGGCTATTCAATAAGGCAATGAAGGGGTTAAGGCACAATAACATGTTTATTGTGGACAATCGCCCCCAATAAACATTGCAATATACAACACACCCACAGCACACTATTAATAAAAATGACATTAATGCAGCTTCATTACCAAGTGGCTATCCGCTACGGTAATGAATTATTGTTTATTGATATGTGTGTTTTGAGACTAGTGTAGATGTGCAGGGGGTCTCCGAAGCAGAACTGCGTTGGTTTGAGGTCCAGGGACACCCTGCTTCCTGAGATACAGGCCTTGTTATGTGGTGCCTGTATCCCTCTGCTTTGTTTACATCCCACGGTCACGTGATCAGGACATTTAAAAGCAGAGGGATACCGGTACAACATAATGGGGCCTGTATCTCAGGAAGCAGGGTGTCCCCGGACCTGAAACCAATGCGGTTCTGCTCTAGAGACCCCCTGCACATCTACTCTATAAATAACATTTTTATATTAAAATATTTTTTTCCGGCGACATTTGCCACAGAGAGGTGGATCTCTCTCTGCTGCAGGCAGATCTCGCCAGGGGAGCCCTTATCGGCAGGCAGACCGTCTCGCCACCGGCAACTCGCCATGTTTGGAAATGTTGCTTTCGCAGGTATTCAGGCCAAAAACATGGCGAGTTCAGACCCTTGCCGAAAGTGCATTCTCGCAGCTTACTGCATGAGGCCCATAATCTCTCTTCAGTCGTTAATAACCAAATTTATATGGGCGTATAAAAGACAAAAAATCATTTTAAAAAGACAAACATTAGCGGGGGCTGGCGGTGCCTTGCCTGTTATCCTATTATAAGGTGGCCCAATTATATCATATCACACAATGGAACTCGAATCTAAGCCTAAAAAGATGGCTGTCATTGGAGAAATAGGTATGTGCCCCATTAGAATTGCTCAACCTAATCTGGACTGGAAAAAAGATGTATAAATCCACCAAAGAGCTGCTACCCTCAATGACACACTCACTTACAATCTGGGAGGCCGCTAAATTTAGGTGCACTTTGACGACGTAAAAAACTTTAATGGCACTAATATTTAGTGCAATAACCATATGAAGTATATCGCTCACTAATGAGTATGTTTAACACTTGTATGAGTATGAATTTAGCCTGAGGTATCAAGAAAGATACCGGGTGCTGCCTATGTGCTGATTTGAAATGTATTTTCAACAAAGGAAAAGGCTTTATGTTATAAAGTCTTTCCCCAGCAAGAAGCACATTAATGGTGCACACCAAGGCTCTTAAAACTTAACATTTATTATGCCATAGTTAAAATAATGGTACACATATATAATAAACTTAATGTCACCATCAACTGTGTGTATAGTATTCTTAAAAACGTTGTTGGCAAAGGGGGGCAAATATAAGACTCAGTTTAGTGATACATGTCCATCTGTATTGCAATGGTCACAGGATATTTATATATAATAATCCTGCAACAGTGGATAAATGTATCAGCCTGTATGCAATTGCTGGAATTGGGCTAACAGGAATGGTTCCCAAATAGATTGGCCCTCTCACAACTTGTTGAGGTTACTATTTGTCAGGAATGATTAATATCTGTTGGATGGTACTAACCATATGACAATAATTATTATGAGCCAAGGACTGGGTCATCAACACAGCATACCTAATGACTCACCATAGACTATGTCTATTTGTTCATATACATCTTACTTAAACTGCTAGTGGTGCCTGATGTAGTTGGTTATCAGATAATATCACTATATATAAACGCCATTAACATCTGGCACAGTTCTAACATCACTATATAATTTTACACTCATCTACCTGTAATATAACAATTTCTACTTGTAATAGATAGAGTTACCAGTGCCCTATAATCAGGTGCAATGCACAACACAGTAAATGGTGAGAGGTAAGTGGATTAATCCCATGTTGGTGACGCCCTAATACACATATATTCAATTGCAATCATGTCATAAATTCAAAAGGCTAATATCTCTCCCAAGTACAGGCCAATGCTTGCCATATATACCAAAATCCAGACAAAAGTAACACTGATAGAAGCTAGTAACAATCTAGTAACATTGTAGCACACAGCGGTGCTTGCTAGCAGCCCAATACAACCTTCCAGCAGCAACAGTGTCGATACACGATACACGGAGTCTGTCACTCCCCCTACGATGACGTCACCACTTCCCACGTCCGATGACGTCACCACGTGTCTGCCTAACGCGTTTCCCCCCCACCATGGAACTTCGTCAGAGGCTAGTAATTGTCAGGATGCTGGGGGCCAATCTTAAATAGCGTGCTCAGTTGGTATGGCAACTGTTTATCCAATAGCATACTCGTGTCGCTCAAATAAAGAATTTGCGCACATTAGCTATAAGAAAGGGATACCCGACATTACCTGACTTGCTACTGATACACATGCGTAGCTAAATAAAGGCATATTCCTATGTTAAAGGTAACAATAGAATTATAAGTAGTTTGTAATTATTTCAAGTGCTATTAACATGAGGTGGATGACAAAGAGGCTATTAGTCACAATAGTGATATGATTTTAATAATAAAGCCGGCTATGCAATTCAGAAAGGTTGGGTACTACAATCCTTGAGAGATTCCACACACCAAAGCATTCTGTTGGGGACACTATTAGAATATTTGCTGGTATGGTGGAAAAAAGAAGGTCTGGGTCACCAACATGGGATTAATCCACTTACCTCTCACCATTTACTGTGTTGTGCATTGCATCTGATTATAGGGCACTGGTAACTCTATCTATTACAAGTAGAAATTGTTATAAAATTATACAATGATGTTAGAACTGTGCCAGATGTTTATGGCGTTTATATATAGTGATATTATCTGATAACCAACTACATCAGGCACCACTAGCAGTTTAAGTAAAATGTATATGCACAAATAGACATAGTCTATGGTGAGTCATTAGGTATGCTGTGTTGATGACCCAGTCCTTGGCTCATAATAATTATTGTCATACGGTTAGTACCATCCAACAGATATTAATCATTCCTGACAAATAGTAACCTCAACAATTTGTGATAGGGCCAATCTATTTGGGAACCATTCCTGTTAGCCCAATTCCAGCAATTGCATACAGTCTGATACATTTATCCACTGTTGCAGGATTATTATATATAAATATCCTGTGACCATTACAATACAGATGGACATGTATCACTAAACTGAGTCTTATATTTGCACCCCTTTACCAACAACGTTTTTAAGAATACGATACACACAGTTGATTGTGACATTAAGTTTATTATATATGTGTACCAATATTTTAACTATGGCATAATAAATGTTAAGTTTTAAGAGCCTTGGTGTGCACCATTAATGTGCTTCTTGCTGGGGAAATACTTTATAACATAAAGCCTTTTCCCTTTTTGAAAATACACTAATATTTAGTCATTTAGATTTCGATCCAGGTCTGAACAGGATGGACTTTCAAATTTGGAAACAGAAGGGTCTATTACGACTGTGAAAGCGAAGAAAAAACATCAATATTCAATAGGATTCAGAATAATCCGGTGAGTTTTATTGTACAAGCGAACGCAGGGAGAAAGCTAAAAGTAGCTCTCTGCCTTACATTGGTATAAGAAACAGTCTTATAAAGTTAATGGGTGGTCCTCCTACAATGGAAAAATACAGAATTGGTTATATGTGAAAAGCATAAAACATCTTCTACAAGCTAAAAAATACAATCTTTTGCAAGCAACCTTGTCTTTACATATATCTGCTATGTCCCATATTTCTGCTATGTCTGTGATTGCAGTTTCCTGCTAAATTAGTAAACACCTTCTAGCCTTGGGTGTCAGCATAGCAGATAAGAGAAGTGGCTCCTTCTTTCTGTAAACACCCATCCTGCAAGAGACAAACTCTCAAAACAACTATTATGAGAATCATTGGGGGGTTGGTCTTTGCTGAGAGCGAAAAGGCAGCATTCAATCTTGCAAGCAACTAACATTTAATTTAACTCACACAGACAAAATGGTGGTCTGTACTCAAAATGGAGGTAATGGCATGCATCACAAGCCACTCCCCTTACGATCAATTGTCCCGATCTTCTCAGTCCCCCTTTATATTCTTAACGGATCAGTGTTATTAAGGATAACTCTGGTTAGACACACATTCGGCGTGCTGGACATCAGGGTCCGAGTTTGCATACCTTTTGTAATTGGTGTAACTGGCGGCAAGGATATTAGCCAGAAAAATTTCTTCTTTATCTTCTCCATCTTCCGAATTTCATTGTGGGGGACTGACTTTACCTTCAGAGTTTGACTGCTCATCGTAGTCGTCTTATTCCATTAGCAGAGGCATTGCAACAATGGAGGGTGTGGCACACCTGTGTAGCAGTGATGTACTGCAAGTGACACACATACAGCACAACCAGAACAACAAGCACAAACATCACACCATTCATCAGCTTTGCTCCCAGGAACCAACCCACCTGCTAATTCCCAGAAGATCCCACCCCTCATCTCCGCCTTTCCTCAATCTCTCTTGTAACTCTGCTATCTTCTCTAATTCATGCTCAACTTTTCCATATTGATCTTGAATGAAAACACAACATTGCTCTTTAATTAGTGCATGTACGGCCCTCTTTGAGGCTAAAATATAGTCTAGAGCTTTTCTATTCTGTAATGCCATTTTAATAGGGTCAGTTTCATTATGTGCAAATTCAGCATTTGTATAATAGATACCTATCCACGGGGCCTCCTGAGTATGTGGTACGTGCCCGCATACCCAACATTATTCATTGAGACCAGACCTATAGCATATAGTACGGCAGGTTTCTACAAATGTGTTATCTTTCCCCAAGGGGTCAAATGGTGGTCTCGTCTAGTTCAGCATATAACGGTAGAATTTGTGATGCTGGTGGGTGAGATGGTGCTAACTGTAATGATACCTGGGAAATAGTGATAAGTATCTGCGAAATATAAGGACCATCATTTTTTTATATCAATGACAAGGCTCCACACTTCATTCTCACTACAATTTTGTCATCTGTGCGATACTTCATCAAGCCTTATGGTGCATACGTCTTAAATTATAACTTAAACACACTCTAAAGAATAAAAAATAATATTGAGTCCTGAACGAAAATTGTTCGGATAAGACCGGGCCTTGGCTGGAGTCTTATTCCCTCAAGGGTTAGTGGTCCAGGATTATTTTACCTTTCAAAACACTAACTTGCTGGCACTTTGTCTTTGTCAGCTGTTTGCACTGGTGCTGGCACTATTTTCACGTGTGTGACGTGTACCCACAATGAAGAGCGTTCTTGCGTAGAAAATGTTTGATCATCAGCCATTCTCCTTCTTTGAGATGATGCTGCTTTGTATTCTCATTGGTAGACTGTGTGGCCTTTACCTGAGCATGGAGATGCTTTATTTATGCTACCTGACTAATGTTGTGTTTACAATATACATATCTGGATAATAGTTACTTTGCCCATTACTGTATGTGTTTGGTGTGTGGGTGGGGGGGTATTTTATTGAAATTTAGGCCATGTTTTTATTTTTTAAATATAGGATAGGTACCGCAGGCCAGTGGAGCCCCACGGGGACCGCCTGATGACCCCGGGCGCCCCAGGGTCCACCCGAGGACCCCCAGACGCCCACAGGGACCACCTGAGGGCCAACGACACCTGCTGGGAGGAACCGGGGACCCCTATGGGCCCCCCGGGGACCCATAAGGATCACCCGAGGGCCCCCAGACACCCGTGGGGACAACCCGGGGACCACCAGACACCAACAGAGACCACCTTGAGGCCCACAGAGCCTAGCAGGGACCACTCGAGGGCCCCCATACACCATGGGAACCCCCCAGGGTGCACTGTGGGGCCTGCAGACACCCGTGGAGATCACCTGGGTACCCCGCCGGCCTGTGGTATTAATCCTGTGTGTAAAAAAATAAAATATATTTTAATGTGGGGGTACTGGGGGTGGGTTGTATTTTGGTGCTTATTACATATTTTAATTTAAATTTTATTACAATTGTATTGTAGCATGGGGTTTCCGGAGCAGAACCTTGTTGATTTGAGGTCCAG
Source organism: Ascaphus truei (assembly GCF_040206685.1). Taxonomy (NCBI): domain Eukaryota; kingdom Metazoa; phylum Chordata; class Amphibia; order Anura; family Ascaphidae; genus Ascaphus; species Ascaphus truei. The sequence continues at coordinate 334,074,925 of NC_134486.1, forward strand.
GAACCCCCTGCTTCCTTAGATAAAGGTCCCGTTATGGGGTGCAGGTATCTCCAATGCTTGTAAATGTCCCAATCACGTGACGCGAGACATTTCCATGCTTTGGAGATACTGGAACCCCCATAATGGGCCTGTATCTTGGGAAGCAGGGGGTCCCCAGACCTCAAAAATACAGTTCTGCTCCAGAGACCCCCTGCTCACGTACACTAGTAATAAAATTTTAAATGTAAAAAGATTTTTTTTTGGCGAAAGAGAGGTGGCTCTCTCTGCAGCAGACAGAACTCGCCGGGTGAACCCTTTTCGGAGGGCCGATCCTCTCGCCGCCGGCAACTCACCATTTTTTCTAATGTTGCTATCACAGGTATTCTGGACTTTCTGCATACCGTGATAGCAACGCTGCCAAAATGGCAATTTAAAAACCCTGGCGATTTCTTTCTACTTTAGTGTATGAGGCCCTAAATTATGTAAGGTAGTAGAAACCGAGCAGGATGTAATTTTTTCTCCAGAAGGACTTGGATAGACTTGAATCTTGGATAGGTAAATGGCTGATGAGGTTTAATACAGATAAATGTAAGGTTGTATATTTTGACAAGCAAGAATAATAAGGCAATTTGCTAATTAAATGGGGCAAAATTAGGTCAATCTTTGATGGATGAGTACTTGTGAGGTAGTGCAATGTCAGAGAAATGTCAGGCAGGAGCAACGTAGGTAAATAAGGTATTATCTGGCATTAAACTGGGTATGGATAGAAGGAAAGTAAGCATAATTGTGCCATTGTATAAGACCACACTTTGAATATTGAGAACAGTTTAGGGCACTAATCCATAAAAAAAGACATTATGGAGCTAGAAAAAGTGCAGAGAATAGACACAAAATTAATAAAGAGGATTAAAAATATGATTTATAAGGAGAGGCTAGATAAATTAAATGTGTTTACATTAGAAAAGAGGCATTTAATAGGGCTATTTACAGTATGATAATAATTTACAAATATATTCGGGTCAATGTAAGAAGTTTCCAAAAGAACTAAAGGTCATCCCTTATGGTTGGAGGAGAGAAGATTTCACCAGCAACCAGGGAAGTGGTTATTTATAGAAAGGCCAGTTAATATGTGGAATTCATTACCCATGGAGACTATGTTTGCAGAAACAATAAATATCCTCAAAAGAAGGTTTGATATCTCTTTAGAAAGGAATATAGGGATATACTAAATAAGTAACCATAGGAAGGATGTTAATCCAGCACGAAATCTGATTTCCATTTTTGAAAGGAATAGGAATGAAGGAATTCATATTTTATTTTTTTGCCATATGGGACATTATTATTTCACTGAGGTTTTTTTTTTTGCCATCCTCTGGAAGAAAATATTGTAAAAATATAAGATATGTATCTATCATCTAAATTTACCATAGGTTGAACTTAATGGACATACTGTACAAGTACAGTATTTATTTTCTCAACCTCGTCTTCTATGTTATGTAACAATGTAACTCTAAATTAACTAACACTACACTAACTAGTATGACTAACATTATGGGATTACAATGCCTAGCTGGCCCTAAGGGAAACTATGTGGGTTAATGTGATAGAATACTATAGCATGTTTATGTAATGTATATCCCTATTGGGCTATCTTTATCGTTATTACCTATTGGGCTATCTTTACTACAGATGTACATTAGTAGGTATTATTACACCCAAAAACGTGAAATAATGACTGAAATAATGCATTACATAACACGTGCATTATCTCCTTAAACATTGTCTTCATTAGAGCAATTGTTAAATAACATGGTAGTATTAATGCAATCCATTGCATTGATAGGGTTTACTAATAGCTGCTATATCCATAAAGTATATCATTGGCCTAATGACACCCTAAAATACATAGGTGATAAAAATCGGCTACATTTTTGGCTGTAGCCCTATATCCCAAGGTTTTTTTACTTTAGTGAATAAATAATTTACGGATAATTAGTAATTTATATACTAATTGCATACAATGTGATAAAATTATGACCAAAATATTGCAGTGTTAAAAATACTTTTCATTTATTTTTCATGGCAATATGCCTTTAGTGCATAGGCCAATGAAAATGCAAATTCAGTTATTCTAGATATCACCACCATATAATTTAGTGAGTCCTGGCCAAAGGCTAAACATAATAGTGTAAACAAACATACTGTACTCTTGAGGGTCATTGATCATGTTCACTACTCTACAGATGTCTGACCTCACAATTTGTGTGTGAGTTTGGATTTAGCATGAGCTGCAATTCATTGAAGTCATTTACCACACTTTTTGTGACAAAATGGAAGTACTTAAGTTTATGAGGTGATCAATTTCTGCTTAAATTCTAATGCATGTCATGTCCTGCAATGCAGTAGTATTGTATTTCTATACTTTTTCTTGACATTCAATGCTCTTATAAATGCATTCTAATTCATGGTCATGCTACAAAATGACTATCATTAGTGCTGTCACAGGCCATGGCTGCAAGGAGCCCATGACTAATGCTAAGCCATCAGCAGTACCAGTATAAGGCACATTCTCATAATTTCTCAAACTGACCATGGAAGCAATTTCCATTGGTCTACAAGTAATAAAACTTTACAATTATCCAGAGTTCATTAATAATGTATAACAGTTCTCATTCACAATTAGAGTTTAATCAGTAAAATGTCTGGCAGGTATGGTAACAAGTAAGCCTCAAAATGATCAGTATTACTGCAAGATGTATTTTCTCAGCTAAAATTATAGAAGTTAGTCAGACATGATTAATAGTGAAATGATCCTATATTACCTTAATTTTCAAGTAATATATAATACTGCCTTGGTTAAATATCTGAAACTATATAATGTTCAAAACTAGTATTGTTAAATTGACTGCCATACCTGTGGTCATTTTTAATATATAGACATGGAGTAAATATATTGTGTAAAATTAAATTCCATTGCAATACAGTACTGTAGATGCTTCCGTAGTGTATAATATACACAATTATATAGAAGAATGTGGAGTTTGTATAATATTGCTATTTAGAGAATATAAGGGTAGATCGTAAGAACTCAGTAAAATTTGTCCTACTAACATGACATTACCTGACCTGATTACTGTACATGACCTGATTAGCACACATTCTCAGCTAGCTCAACCTCCTACACCCACCACATCATGAATATATTTTTATGTCAAAAAAGAGTGCTACTGGGCGTGTCAAATGTATACAACAAAAGACTGGGGTGCCCAATGCTACATCCAATTGACAAAACATATATCTTCCTTAATGTTACTTTTATATCTAAAGCACTTATTCCCATGATCTGTTATTTATTTGATTACCACATGTATTACTACTGTGAAGCGCTATGTACATTAATGGCGCTATATAAATAAAGACATACAATAAATATATATTCATGGTGTGGAGGGTGTAGGAGTTTGAGCTAGCTGGGAATGTGTGTTTATCAATTCCTGACTGGTAACAGTTGTAATGGAGGTAGGTGGCACCTCCCCCCAGAGCTCACTCCTCCTCACCTTTCTAACTTGAGAGGTCTTTTCACTTTGCTGCAAGAACAGGACCTAATATGGTTCTTTCCCCTCATACAGAGGTAAAAGGAAGGGTTCACAGTGTAGTCTAGGACCTGCATTTTTGGTTATACCTTGACATTTGGTATGCAGACTTATAACGCTTTGGCCAAAGGGTTTAACTAAATAACCAAGTAATTATTATTATTGAAGTATTTGAACTTTGTACTTATTACCATATATGTTTTGTCAATTGGATGCAGCATTGGGCACCCCTGTCTTTTGTTGTATACATGACCTGATTAGGTAACAAATGTTAGTTTTCCTCCATTTAACGTATATGCACAAAACTAATATAAGGCAAAGCAAACATCTGTTAATCGGCTCGTTTGCATAGGGCAAATCTACTATTATCTGTCTAACGCAGTGTTAGCCAACTAACGTCGGGTTACCCGCTATCCCAGCGCTAACTGGTTCACATTAGCTACAGGATAAGGAAGATTGCAGGAATATATTGCAACATATATATCATACATGGCATCTTCCTTCCCATTAGAAAACATATAAATTAACCCCTTGGAAACCATAGTGGCCATAATGAATCTTGCTTAATGCCTGCCTCCATTGTCATTAAGGTAACCAAGGGAATAATAAAAACACCATAACTACCGTAGTACCTATTGTATGTCATGGCGGCACAGCCGCTGGGGCATACAAGGGGTTAATCCCCCCTGTAATTACCCCAGTTGGTTGAACCATCCTCCCTGGGGAACATAGTCCCATAATCCATCATCCTTACCCCCACCACCCCCAACATACAAACCAACCTACAGTAATGCACAATAGGCCTATTAGTCAAATGTGGCTAATATGGATATTGCCCATACAGTATGAATCAGTAGATAAAATAAATGATATACAATACAGTAAAACTAAATGAATTAGAAACAAAACAAAGACACCATATTAAAAACATACTTTGAAACCATTGATTGTCACTGTGACTACATAAGCCAAAATGGGGACCTAAATAGCCACATTAACAATCAATAGTAAGTCAAAGGAAATAAAATGTAAATGAACAATATTAAAAAACACTTATTCCCCTTCCCCCCCCCCCCTCTCTATGTGGCTACTTTAGTGGAAATTAAAGCATTGCTAAGAAGGGGCAAGCAGCATACTTTTAAAGTAGCATTTTTTAAGTAGAATGCAGTGTGGAGATGAACAGGAATTTCATCAGGAGTGAAACAAGTGGACTACACAACACATACTGTCCCTGAATCCTGGAGTGTGTACTATGCTGGAAAGGTGTACATTATCTATCCCGTACTGCACATCTCAGCACTAAACTATTGCTGCCATGCCGTCACTACTGTTTTTATTAGCTTTGACCTCACTTCTTTTAAAAAACCACACTTCTTTCTACTAACCTCATTATGGCTCTAGTTCTATTCATATATCTCCATCTCTCCTTCCTTCACCACTTCTCAGTTCACATGAACTCCTTTCTTACCTGCCAATATACAACTATATCCCCTGCACTAAAACACATCCCTACAAATCATCCTCACAAATTCTCTTTCTATCCATGCTTCTCCTCCTTGCTTCTGGGGATATCTCTCCCAATCCTGGTCCCTGTCTTATTTCTGTATGCTCTTGTCCTCCTCTCCACATACAACTTCTACTCCTTCTAGTGTCAACCCCTCTAATCTCATACCCATCCCCTGTCACCCTCCCTCCTCTCTACCTTTCCCCTGTGCCCTTTGGAATGCACGCTCCCTTTCTAACATGTTCCTCTCTGTCCATGAGTTCTTTTTCTCTCACCCTCTGTTCCTCTTTTCTATAACTGAGACTTTGCTCACTCAGTCTGACTCTGCTATGGAAGGTGTCCTCTTTATGGTGGCCTTCTTTCTCCCACAGTTGGTGCCCTGATGGCAGGGGTGGAGGTGTGGGGATCCTGCTCTCTTCTATCTACTGCTACCATGCCCTTCCTATTCCTCCCTCCCTTGCTTTTCCCTCCTTTGAGGGTCTCTCCTCTCCCTGTCCACGTGGTGGTCATCTATCACCCATAAACATCTTCTCATCCCATTTCTGGCCTTCTCTCTCACTTTGAAGCCTGGCTCTCTTTCTTTCCTCAGACTCCCCTGTACTCCATTGGGATTTCAACTGCCATATTGACAACCCCTCTCTCCCTTGGGATTCCTGCTTTCTCTCTCTAACCTCTTGCTGTGGCCTTCAACAGTGGACTGCAGCCAGCACCCACAAGAATGGCCTACTACCTAGACCTTGTTTTTCCAAAGCCATGCTTTTAAGCAGATATGCTTTTAAGTATATATGTTTCAAGTATTTATGAAGTTTAAAAAGGAAGGAAGACTATTGAATCACTCACTCGTCTCTTCTCTTTCCTCAGGTAAAAACATATTCCAATTGTCTGTCTATCCTGATATCCTCCCATGCTGTGTATTTAGTTCTATTTAGGTAAAAACATATTCCAATTGTCTGTCTATCCTGATATCCTCCCATGCTGTGTATTTAGTTCTATTTAGGTAAAAACATATTCCAATTGTCTGTCTATCCTGATATCCTCCCATGCTGTGTATTTAGTTCTATTTAGGTAAAAACATTTTCCAATTGTCTGTCTATCCTGATATCCTCCCATGCTGTGTATTTAGTTCTATTTAGGTAAAAACATATTCCAATTGTCTGTCTATCCTGATATCCTCCCATGCTGTGTATTTAGTTCTATTTAGGTAAAAACATATTCCAATTGTCTGTCTATCCTGATATCCTCCCATGCTGTGTATTTAGTTCTATTTAGGTAAAAACATATTCCAATTGTCTGTCTATCCTGATATCCTCCCATGCTGTGTATTTAGTTCTATTTAGGTAAAAACATATTCCAATTGTCTGTCTATCCTGATATCCTCCCATGCTGTGTATTTAGTTCTATTTAGGTAAAAACATATTCTAATTGTCTGTCTGTAAATCATCACCCTACTGTCTTAATTTAATTCAGCTTTCACACTTGTGCAAGGCAAGGCAACACCCACCTTAGAAAAACCATTTGCTTTAACTACCCTCACATGTGCTAATTAAGTTTGTTGTGCCAACCAGGTGACTTTCTAAAAGTATATAAGTAAACTCCTAACAGCCATTGCTGCTAGCAGCCATGCTTTTAAGCAGATATGCTTTTAAGTATATATGTTTCAAGTATTTATGAAGTTTAAAAAGGAAGTTCAAAAAGAAGTGGAAAAGTGGACATCACCTACTGCTTCTGATTCCTGCTTTTGATCTACGTTGGAAAAGAGGACATCAATTATCTAAGACTGCACCTCTCAATACTTAATTATTGCTGTGATGCCGCCTTTATTTTTTATATTTGCTGCAACCGCACTTATTTTCAAATTATGCACTTCCTTCCACCAGTCTCCTTATGTCTCTAACTCTATTCATATATCTCCATCTCTCCTTTCTTCCCCACTTCTCAGTTCACATGAACTCCTTTCTTACCTGCGTCCTCTGTCACCACACAGCTATACCTCCTGCACTAAAACACACCCCTACAAATCATCCTCACACATCCTCTTTCTATCCATGCTTCTCCTCCTTGCTTCTGGGGATATCTCTCCCAATCCTGGTCCCTGCCTTATTTCTACTTGCTCTCGTCCTCGCCTCCCACATACAACTTCTACTCCTTCTGGTGTTAACCCCTCCAACCTCATACCCATCCCCTGCCACCCTCCCTCCTCTCTCCCTTTCTCCTGTGCCCTTTGGAATGCTCGCTCCCTCTCTAACAAGTTCCTCTCTGTGCATGACTTCTTTCTCTCTCACTCCCTGCTTCTCTTTGCTATAACTGAGACCTGGCTCACTCAGTCTGACTCTGCTCTGGAAGCTGCCCTCTCTTATGGTGGCCTTTCCTTCTCCCACACTCCGCGCCTTGATGGCAGGGGTGGAGGTGTGGGGCTCCTGCTCTCCTCTCTCTGCCGTTACCGAACTATTCCTATTCCCCCCTCTCTTGCCTTTCCCTCCTTTGAGGTTCACACTGTCCAGATCTTCTCTCCTCTCCCTGTTCATGTGGCGGTCATGTATCGCCCACCTACCTCTACTCATCCCCCTTCTGCCTTTCTCTCTCACTTTGAATCCTGGCTCTCTTTCTTCCTCTCCTCAGACTCCCCTGTTCTTCTCCTTGGGGACTTCAATTGCCACATTGATGACCCCTCTCTCCCTTGGGCTTCCCGCTTTCTTTCTCTAACCTCTTCTTTTGGCCTTCAACAGTGGACTGCAGCCAGCACCCACAAGGATGGCCACTACTTAGACCTGGTTTTCACAAAAAAATTCTCTCTCTCTGATTTCTCCATTTCCCCTTTTCCTCTCTCTGACCATCACCTCATCTCATTCTCTCTATCTCGCTTCTCAACTTCTCCACCTCCATCTACACCCCGGTTCTGCAGAAACCTGCGCTCTATTCACTTACCTGACTTTGAGTCCACGTTACACTCCTCCCTCTCCTCTCTCAGATCTGCTACAGACCCTGACAAACTGGTCAGGAACTACAACTCTGCCTTGTCCTCCTCTCTTGATCTACATGCCCCGCTTTCTCTCTGCCGCACTCGCCCTTTTAACCCTAGACCCTGGTTAAATTCCCACACGCGCATGCTGCGTTCCTCCACTCGTTCCTCTGAACGCCTCTGGAGGAAATCTCATACTCTCGCAGACTTCCTTCACTACAAATTTATGCTATCCTGTTTCAACTCTGCCCTCTCGCAAGCTAAACAAGCCTACTTTTCTTCACTAATCAACATGCACAAGTCTAACCCACGCCGACTGTTCTCTGTCTTTGATACTCTACTCAAACCACCCTCCGCTGCCTCTCCTTCCTCCATCTCCGCTCAGGACTTTGCTGACTATTTTAAGGAAAAGGTGGAATCCATATGGCAGAACATCATCTCTGTTTCTTCCTCCCATCCTACACCTCTTCCTAACTCTCCTCCTGCCTTCCTTGACTCTTTTTCCACTGTCTCAGAGGAGGATGTGTCGCTGTTGATCGCCTCTTCTCCCTCTACCACTTGCCCTCTTGACCCCATTCCCTCCCATCTCCTAAAACCTCTTGCTCCTACTATAATCCCTACGCTCACGCACATTTTTAACTCCTCCCTCTGCTCTGGAACCTTTCCATCCTCCTTCAAACATGCAACAGTCATACCATTACTCAAAAACAGCAAGCTTGACCCTACCTGTCTTTCTAACTATCGGCCTGTCTCCCTCCTGCCTTTTGCCTCTAAACTCCTTGAACGTCTTGTATTTGCTCGCTTGCTCCATTTTCTCAACACCTATTCTCTCCTAGACCCTCTACAATCTGGCTTCCGTACTGCTCACTCCACGGAAACAGCCCTCACTAAAATAACTGACGACCTCCATGCTGCCAAAGACAGAGGTCATTACACTCTGCTCATATTAATTGACCTCTCTGCAGCATTTGACACCGTGGACCACCCTCTTCTCCTTCACATTCTCCATACTCTTGGCATTCGGAACAAAGCTCTATCCTGGATCTCATCCTACCTCTCCCATCGTACTTTCAGTGTCTCTTCTGCTAATACCTCCTCCTCTATTGATCTCTCTGTGGGGGTACCCCAGGGCTCTGTCCTGGGACCTCTTCTCTTTTCTCTGTATACACTCTCTCTAGGTGACCTAATAACATCTTTTGGGTTTAATTATCACCTCTATGCTGACGACACACAAATATATTTCTCAACACCCGACCTTACACCTACTGTACAAACCAAAGTTTCTGAATGTCTCTCTGCTATATCATGCTGGATGGCCCTCCGCCGCCTTAAACTCAACATGGCTAAAACAGAGCTCCTCATACTTCCTCCCAAACCTGGCCCTACTACCTCCTTCCACATTACTGTTGGAACTACGATCATTCACCCAGTAGCCCAAGCACGCTGCCTTGGGGTCACACTCGACTCCTCTCTCACATTTGCCCCTCACATTCAAAACATTTCTAAAACCTGTCGCTTTTTCCTCCGCAATATAACAAAGATACGCCCTTTCCTCTGTTGCTCGACTGCTAAAACTCTGACTCAGGCCCTCATTCTCTCCCGTCTTGATTACTGTAACCTCCTGCTGTCTGGCCTTCCTGCCTCTCACCTGTCTCCCCTACAATCTATCCTTAACGCTGCTGCCAGAATCACTCTACTCTTTCCTAGATCTGTCTCAGCATCTCCCCTCATGAAATCCCTCTCCTGGCTTCCGATCAAATCCCGCATCTCACACTCCATTCTTCTCCTCACTTTTAAAGCTTTACACTCTTCTGCCCCTCCTTACATCTCAGCCCTAATTTCTCGTTATGCACCATCCAGACTCTTGCGTTCTTCTCAAGGATGTCTTCTTTCTACCCCCTTTGTATCTAAAGCCCTCTCCCGCCTTAAACCTTTTTCACTGACTGCCCCTCACCTCTGGAATGCCCTTCCCCTCAGTACCCGACTAGCACCCTCTCTATCCACCTTTAAGACCCACCTTAAGACACACTTGCTTAAAGAAGCATATGAATAGGACTGTGGCTATTCTGAACACATGGCACATAAAGCTTGGCCCCCTGCAGATGCACTTACCAGAACTCCCTCCTACTGTCTCTGTACGTTCTCCCTACCTACCAATTAGACTGTAAGCTCCTCGGAGCAGGGACTCCTCTTCCTTAATGTCTAAAGCACTTATTCCCATGATCTGTTATTTATATTATCTGTTATTTATTGGATTACCACATGTATTACTGCTGTGAAGTGCTATGTACATTAATGGCGCTATATAAATAAAGACATACAATACAATACAATACTAAGATCTTTTCTCTCCCCAATTTCTCCATTTTCACTTTTCCTCTCTCTGGCCATCACCTCATCTCATTTTCTCCCCATTTCCACCTTCATCGTCTCTGTAGAGACCTGCACTCTATTAACCTACCATATTTTGAATCCACTTTACGATCCTTTCTGTCCTCTCTCAGCTCTGCTCCAGACCCTGACAACCTGGTCAGGAAGTAAAACTCTTCCCAATCCACATCTCTTGATCTACATGCCCCGATTTCTCTCTTCCATTCTCGCCCCTTAAACCCCAAACCCTGGCTATTTTCCCACACACGCATGCTGCGTTCCTGCATTCGTTCCTCTGAACACCTCTGGAGGAAATCTCACACTCTCGCAGACTTCCTTCACTGCAAATTTATGCTATCCTGTTTCAACTCTGCTCTCTTTCACATTAAACAAACCTACTTTTCTGTACTAATCCAAACCCACAAGTTTAATCCATGCTGACTCTTCTCTGCCTTTGACTCCCTACTCAGACCACCCTCTGCTGCCTGTACTTCTTCCTCCATCTCACTTCAGAACGTTGCCAACTATTTCAAGGGAAAGGGGGAATCCATATGTCAGGCCATCCCCTCTGTATCCTCCCATCCTACACCTCTTCCTAATTCTCCTCCAGCATTCCTTGACTCTTTACCCACTGTCACAGAGGAGGATTTGTTGTTGCTGATCTCCTCTTCTCTACCAACTGCCATTTTGACCCAATTCCCTCCCATCACCTAAAACATCTTACTCTTACTATAATCCTTACGCTCACTCACATTTTTAACTCCTCACTGTACTCTGGTACCTTTCCCTCTTCCTTCAAACATGCAACAATTATACCATTACTCAAAAACAGCAAGCTTGACCCTACCTGTCTTTCTAACTTTTGACCTGTCTCCCTCCTGCCTTTTGCCTTTAAACTCACACAAGTTGAGAAAAATAAATTGTAATTTATTTCTTTTCAGACAGACACACAAATCTTCACAATATACACTCAATAAAAACTTACTGGGATGGGAAAACTAAAACAATTGTCCTTGGAACGAAACAATGTCTCTTGGCAACCCTGCACGCATGTAAGTGGGTGCGCAAAAGGGTCCATGTAGAAATTCCTGGCTAAGGGCACAACTTGCCAGCCCTCTATCTCAGCCAACAGGAAAAAGTTTGTTCGGTCCTTACACGAACGTTCGGAGAAATGAAGATTCAGACACAAGGCAGTTCTGCTTCCTCACTTCTACTGCTGCGACACACTTTATTCGAGCAAATACCCAGTATGTACCTGGCAGATACCTGGAATGCGCCGCTCCTCACCTCAGACAAGCCCCGTTGCATTTGCCTTCCCAGCCATGGTTCATGCCTGGCTGACGGGCGGCTGATCTGTTAAATGATAATGATTAGGATTTAATAGGCTGCAATGCTTCGCGTGTCTACCAGATGGCATAAATTCATGAATTGTAATGCAGTATATATATATATATACTGTGCAGTATTGCAGCCAGCGGGAATAAAATGCTTCAATCCCTGCCTGGAAAATAACGCAATGCACTCGGGCAGAAAACAGTCACAAACCTCAATACACCCGAGTATACCCGAATTCATGGGACTAGCCGAGCTCGAATAAAGTGTGTCGCCAGTGTAACTTTAATAAGGCTTACAAACAGCTTTTTGTAGGCATTCACAAAGGCGTTTCTGGAACATAACATAAAGTAGAATTGTCAGCATTATTACTGGAAAAACTAGAATTTAAGGTGTACGTGTCTGTTCTAACTTGTTATCTGCTGAAGCAGGTCTCGTCTGTATTTACCTTTCTGGGGACCTAGCTGTGGCTTGTTTACTTAAAACAAACATCTTACAAGACAAGTTAAGGATTCTTGCTGACTACAAAAAACGTACAAAGTTCAATCTTCTAAAAAGCTAAATTGAACTGGAACTTACAGCTTCACAAAATGGAGGACAGACATCATGGAGGACAGAATAGTAATTTTAACCTTTTCAATTCCCTCCTTTTGTTCTCTAAAGAACAACCACTTCAGGCCTGGCTCTTCTATCCCTCATACCCCATTCAGGAGAGGAAAAACTCATAAAGAGAAACGTCCAAGGGACCATGGGGGTATTGAGGACCAATCCCTTATTGGTCATCATGCTGGATAATCAGTGATGAATAAATGGATGGCTTCTTATTGGTGACAAGCATACTTTTGTTAGAGGAGGGGGGTGATACATACATGGATATGGAGGTAGAAGCTGGTTTGGATACATTGTTACACATAGATCTGATTATACATGTGGCAAGTTGGAAAATTGCATAAAAACCAGTAGGAGTCCAACAATTGCTATTATACCATAAAATATTGCAATACTGTTGCTCTAATTTGTTTCTATTTCTGCTAAGCCTTAAAATAGCATCTTTAGTATTGTTAAAAGCGGCGTCTATATCTACCACCAAAGGATCTAATTTTGCAAATAAATCATATATTCCTAAAAAGGGTATTAGACCTCCCGCAACTCTCTCAGCTGCACTACATTTAATGGTTAATGCCCTTCGATTTCGTATTCTTTCTTTAGATAGGGTGGACATTGTTTGAAAAACAAACAAATTCTATTTCTGAGAATAAGTGGGGGTTGGTGGGGGGTTAATATCTCCTAGGAGCGACTGCACAACACATACCATACATCTTACATACTACATGCTCCATTTACTCAAAATATCGGAACAGACAAAATGGCTGCCATGGTCAAAATGGCTGACTTGTGATACTTTCCTTAAGGCTGACACACTCTTGGGTGATCCTCCCACTTCCTTTATGTCCATTACTCACAGTTCTCAAAAGCAGTCTTTTAAAAATAACCATAGGCAGTTGCATAATCTTTCATGACCACAGGGTCCAATTCTGCATAACTTGATAACATATGTCACTGCCGGCCATTATGTTAGCCAGGTTGATTTCTCCCTCTTCTGCTTCTGAATCCATTTCTGGGGGACTGCTGACATTGTCATCACAGAGCAAGGGTGGGGGTGCAACGCACTTCTGGATCAAAGTTTCACTGCGCATGACACATACATACTGAGCAATGATGAGTACTGCCAACACACTTACCACAATACTGTTGCTCTAATTTATTTCTATTTGCAGCTAAACCTTAAAATAGCACCTTTCGTATCGTTAAAAGCGGCGTGTGTATCTACCACCAAAGGATCTAATTTTGCAAATAAATCATATATTCCTATAAAGGGTATTAGACCTCCCGCAACTCTCTCAGCTGTGCTACTTTTAATGGTTAATGACCTTCGATTTCGTATTCTTTCTTTAGATAGGGTGGACATTATTTGAAAAACAGACAAATTCTATTTCTGAGAATAAGTGGGGGTTGGTGGGGGGTTAATATCTCCTAGGAGAGACTGCACAACACATACCATACATCTTACATACTAAGAAAAAAATGGGAGAGAAGCCCCCACACTGATGCTGCAATACTGCGAAGTCCACAATTAATAAATAATCAAAACAAAATATGCCGGTATGAATAAAGATTAAATCCGTGGCTCCTCCAGTGAAGCCCGAAATAGCGCAAAGTCAGTGCTTTTACCATCTCACCTGTACCCTGTCGGGAGGACCCTCACGTCTCCTAGCTGGCTGCCTCCCCTGCACGAACAGCAACCGAGGGAGCCTAGCTCCCACCTCGGCACTGTGTCCGAGGGAGTCCACCTCCCACCTCGGTGCTGTGACCGAGGGAGTCGAATCTCCCACCTCGGAGTGGTAACCGAGGGAGTTGGAACCTCCCACCTCGGACCGCAGGGATGGCAACCCGGGCAGCCCAAACTGAAATGAGGGCAGGGACCTGGAAGATGAGCCTCCTATTGTCCCACCGGGAGCCGTAGTATCACCCGCGCGATATGACCCGATGCCGTGCAGGGGTAGGGGCTGAGGGGTGACCGGCAACCATCCACAACTAAATGCAGGTCTTTTCGGTCAGATCTTGACTCCCGCTGATGTGAAGGCGAAGGGATAAAGCACCTACACCGCACCGGCTACACGAGCACCACAATGCAGCTCTGGAGGAAATCCTCCTTATGAAACAGCTGTGGAAATGACCGGACAAGCATGCTACAATACCATAGTAGATGCAGAAAAAATAGGGGTGAAGGTAGAGCACTGCAAAAGCAAAGGGCTGGAGGCAAAAATAAAAATAAACTACTTTATTGGGCAATTATGCCATGAGAACTGAGAGACACAGTTATAAAAACTCTATTCTTAAATCCAAATATACGGATACTTCTAGCTTTGAATCTGATAATTCTGATAGTGTAAATAGATTTCCCTCAGTATCATTTGATATGACTTAAGATACGGGGAGAGGAAGAGGCTCTACAGGTGTATATTCTCGAGATCCAATCATCCCAGGTACAGTACATCAGGACATTTTGCACAAATTAACAAACAAGAGTCAAAAAACTACACAGGACGAGGAGGTCCAAGAGAAAGAGGGGGTGCAAGAGGGGCAGCCATGCGCAAAAAATATGCCTACATAATAGTGGTGACAATGTGATTAACATCTCACACAAAATATTAACAGCGGGACAATTATCATTACTTAATAGAGGTTGACATTTTGCCCCTCAGAGTAACTTCCAACTCTTTGACACTTTTATAGATTTACAACGATTTACTCGCAAATTAAGTCTTAAAAAGTATTGTCTTAAAAAACAGAAAACTGAAACATCTATATTGGGAGATTCAGTAGAGTCTTCATCCATTGTTTCTGGTGATGATATATCAGAAACTGACCATCAGGATTTAGATTTTACATTTAAGGAGTATTGCACTATTTCAGATTTGGATGATCTTTATTTAGAACAAAATGTTGAGGATGAATCACAGGAGACATCACTGTCCAATTTTCTAAGTTTTGAACATACAACTTTCAGGAAAAAGTCTACTTTTTGTCCCTCGAGTTTTAATAGTCCATATATTACGACATTTGAAAAATTGGTGGAAAGGGATCTAAAATTTTTGGCTGAATCATCTATACATGATTCACAACGATATAACAATCTTACCCCTCTGGAAATGAGAGAACTACATACTCTCAAACAAGATAAATCAATCATTATAAAAACCGCCAATAAAGGGGGTGCGATTGTTATACAGTCTGCCGATAATTACAAAAAATAAGCCATGAGACAGCTTTCTGACACTATGGCCTATCGGAAGCTAAACGCAGATCCTACCACCAATTTTTCAAAACAGTTGCATGCATTGCTTGATATGGGTAGAGAACTTTATGTGTTGAGTAAAAAAGAATATGACTTTCTATGTTCCCCGAATCCTGTGGTGCCCATCTTTCACCATCTCCCAAAGATCCATAAATCACTTACTGACCCTCCAGGATGCCCAATTGTGGCAAGCATTGCATCTTTGGGAGATGGGCTCTCGCGTTTCATTGATGTTTATTTACAACCATTGGTACAATCTCTGCCTTCTTTTTTAAAGGATTCTAATCAACTATTATTTAACATCAAGAGTATCAAATGGCGCGAGAGTTACAGATGGGTAACCATGGATGTTACTGCTGCGGCACAGTTTATTCGAGCATTTGCCCGTTCTGTGCCGCAGCAGTAGCCTGGCGTGCGCCCGAGTGTGACGGGCGCGCGCCGAAGCAGCGGAAGAGCGCCCTCCGATCGGGGCGCTCTCCCTCCCGCTGCCGGGTCCGCCGGGTCCCCCGGAACCCCCTGCCGCTGTCCCGCGATCGCGGGACACCAGGGCTCCCTCGGGGAGCCCCTGGACGCGCGTGCAGGGGGCGCACGCTCCCGAAGACGCGTGACCGCGCGTCTATGACGCGCGGCACGCCGAGGGGCGGCCACTAGCAAGCCGGGAAATCTCCCGGCTTGCGGATCTGGCCGCAGTGCAATTAAATGTGTCGCCAGTGTACATACACACTTTATATAATATTATCAACCACGAGCAGGGTATCTCCGCAGTACAGCATTTTCTTTGGTTATCACATTTATCACTAGCACTTTGCACGTTTTTGCCAGACTCAATCACTTTCTTACTCACACATAATTACTTTTCTTTTGATGCACAATTATATTTTCAACTTAGGGGCACTGCTATGGGCACTTCTTTCGCACCCTCATATGCAATTCTTTTTATGGGGTTGTTGGAGTCTATTTTTTTTTTAGTGATCACAATATGTTTAGACACCAAATCTTATTTTATAAACGCTATATAGACGATCTCTTATTCATTTGGGATGGGGATCTTCTTTCACTTCACACATTTATTCACCAACTTAATGTTAATATTTATAATTTAAAATTTACCTTTCAAGAAAATATAAATCACATTTATTTTTTAGATCTTATGCTTTATGTGGACATACAGGGGAACATACAGACCGATATATACAGAAAGCCTAATGCCCGTAATTCTTACAGTGGCGTCCGTCTTTAGTCTAAATCGGCTAGATCCGCGATTTTCAGATTATCCCGGTTATGTGCGGTTTTGTGTCGTTTTCGCCCGGAGTGAACTGCGTTATTTTCGCGCTCGTGATATTAGCATTTTATTCTCGCTGTCTGCAATACTGCAATGCCGTGTAAAAAGTCAGGGGGGCGTTTGCGAGCTGTTGTCTTGGAAGTCTAATACCTTCGCGGTTCAACCTACGTCAGTACACAGACTGTGTGTGCGTGCGTAGTAATTGTAAATTCGCATATTTAAAGTATACATGCATTTGCAGTGCTGTGCTGCTGTACGGTATGTCTCATTTGAAAATTGTTGAAACGCATAGGCATGTACAGTACTGTAACAGTGTCACATTTTGGCATATACAGCGCTCTCCCCTCGCTCAGGATAATTAACTGCACTGCAGGGTATTTCAACTTCTTATCTTCTGTGCAATGCAGTACATCTCTCCCACACCATTCCTTTGAACGTGTGTCTGGTTTCAATCACATTCCTGCTTGACAGCAGGAATTTACTGAGCATGCGCCTGTAACTAACTTCGCCCACCACTGCTTGCTTGCCTGAGTGAGTGACCAAAAAAAAAAAAATTTAAAAAATGTTTTTATTGTAATTTTTTTATTTTTATTTTTTCCACAAGCCTGCAAAAACCATCTTACTGCATTATGATATTCAATCTGTGCTGTAGCTTTTGACTGCGACCCTGTGCGTTTGACTGCACATGGTTGATTTGTGTGCTTTTTACATACTGTATTTGGGGGTGTATTATTATGATAAACTGTCTTTTGAAATTAAATTATGTCTTTAGCTTTGAACTTCATGCGCCTGTCTTTAATTTTTGGAATCTTGCCATTGTGTTTTGAATCCGTCCATAGCCGAGCTTGAAAACCTCACTGCGCCTGCGTGTAATCCTTGTTCAGATGGAAGCTTAGCTGCTTACTGCGCATGAGTCACCCAACCCCCCCTCTCCACAGAGTCATTCGACAGACACCTGCACAGAGTCATTCATTTTCTGAAGTTAGTCATTGTGTTTTAAATCCGTCCCTAGCCAAGCGTCAATCGCCTCACTGCGCCTGCGTGTACTCTAAGCCTCTTTGAGATGGGAGCTAACTGCTTACTGCGCATGAGTCACCCAAACCCCCCCCCCCTCCACAGAGTTGTTAATTTTCTGAATCTTGCCATTGTGTTCTTAATCCATCCATAGCCGAGCTTCAAAGCCTCACTGTGCCTGCTTGTGATCCTTTTTCAGATAGGAGCTATTTAGCTGCTTAGCTGCTTAGCTGCTTAGCTGCTTAGCTGCTTACTGCGCATGAGTCACCCAAACCCCCCCTCTCCACAGAGTCATTAATTTTCTGAATCTTGCCATTGTGTTCTTAATCCGTCCATAGCCGTGCTACAGTACAAAGCCTCACTGCGCCTGCGTGTAATTCTCTTTGAGACGGAAGCTTTGAGGCTTTGTTTACGGCAACGTTTTGGAAAATCCCTTCTCGAATTTGATTTGCACAGAGCATCACCCTGATATTATAATAATAATAATAATAATAGCGATGAGGTCATGCCCCTCCGAGAACTTAGAGATAGATTATTGTCCCCGGACCGCCCCATATTCCAATACCTGCAGATTAGACACTTTCTGAGAGACCAATCCCCTAGTCTAAAATTCCCAACGCGCTCCAGATTCGAGACCCTATGTCTCAAAGGCGAGTACCAGAGGGGCTTAATCTCTGGGATATACAAAACACTGGAGGCAGCCCAACCCCCCTCCAACCACTCATATATGCAAAAGTGAAGCGAAGACCTGAACACCACCATAGACCTGGAGTACTGGGAGGATGTCTGGGAGGCTTCTACCAAAACATCAATTTGCTCTGTCACAAAAGAAAATATCTACAAAATTTTATTCCAATGGTACCTGACCCCGAGCAGACTGAGCCAGATCTATCCAGGCACCTCCGACGAGTGCTGGAGGGGATGTGGTCAAAGGGGTGACATGTCCCACATTTGGTGGACGTGCCCAGAGATCCAGAGATTCTGGACCCGGATCCAGAGCCTCCTGATTGAGACTCTGGACTTGGAGGTTCCCTTGGACCCCCTGACCTACGTGCTTGGGAAACCAATTGATGACCTCGCTGCCCCCATAGCTAGACTTACATCTGCGATCCTTACGGCCGCCAGATGCTGCATCGCTGCGGCCTGGAAGCAAGTTAAGGCCCCCTCCAGGAGATCAGTAATTACAAGGAAAGATGGGGTCATGAACATGGAGAGGCTGACAGCCATGTTGAGGCAAAAAATGCCACAATTCTATAGAACCTGGGAGCCTTGGCCGGGGTCAGGAACCCCGACACTGGTACAAGCCCTTCTGCAACACAAGATCCCTTACTTCCAAGATCCAAGGCGCCCCCCCCCTGCCACAACCCTATCCCCCCCGCTCTCTCCCCATGTCGTTCCCAACTATCTACCCGCCCTTCGTCATCCTCTCTCTTTTCACCACTGTAAATGGGAAAAAGGTTTATTGTGTGTCACCAACTGCCTCCATGTTATATGCTTCTAATGTGTCTCTTTGACATACTGTTCTGCTATGTTATGACTGTTATATTTGTCAATGCATCAAAAGACACCAATAAAGGAAAAATATTTATAAAAAAAAAAAGTCAAAAAGTATGTAAAAAAGCTCAGTTATTCTATCCTAATCAATAAAAATGGCACTGATTCAGAAAAAAATAAATAAATAATAGCATGTTTTTGTATAGCGCTGTTAGTTACAGTATACGTAGCGCTTTTCAGAGACATTTGCAGGCACAGGTCCCTCCCTGTCCGGTGAAGCTCACAATCTACTGTATGTTTTTGGTGCCTGAGGCACAGGGAGATAAAGTGACTTGCTTTTTATGTACTGAATTTGGGGGTTGTATTTGGGGGTTTAATGATCAAATTATTATGATGAACTGCCTTTTGAAATTACTGTACTCTACTCTACAGTATGTAATTTCTTTGAACTGCAGCACAACTAATCCTTCATCCCTCCCCCACGCACACACAAACTATTTTCGACAGACACCTCCACAGAGTCATTCATTTTCTGAAGTTAGTCATTGTGTTTTTAATCCATCCCTAGCCGAGCGTCAATCGCCTCACCGCGCCTGCGTGTACTCTAAGCCTCTTTGAGATGGGAGCTAGCTGCTTACTGCGCATGAGTCACCCAACCCCCCCTCTCCACAGAGTCATTCGACAGACACCTCCACAGAGTCATTCATTTTCTGAAGTTAGTCATTGTGTTTTTAATCCATCCCGAGCCGAGCGTCAATCGCCTCACTGCTCCTACGTGTACGCTAAGCTTCTATGAGATGGGAGCTAGCTGATTACTGCACATGACTCACCCAACCCCCCAAACCCTTTGAGGCTTTGTTTATGGTAACGCTTTGGAAAATCAATTCTCGAATTTGAAATGTAAATCTGATGTGCAGAGCATTGTGAGAATTGAGAGTCAAAAAAACCATTAACTGATTCATGTTGTTTTGTCATTCATTCTTATACTGTAGGGGTGGGGGGGGGGGTATGGTTGTTGTCAATGATTATGATTAAGAGGAATGTGAATAAATATATATTTTATTTCATCAGGAACCAAAAAATACAAATATAAAAATAATAATGAATAATACATAATGCAGTCTTTATTAAGTTATTCTGGCAGATTAAAATTGGATAAACATTTTCAAAACATTTGTAAAACATGGAGAAACATGAATTATGCACATTTATAAGAATATTAGTTAATAATATATATACTGTAATGTATAATATATATATACTGTATATATATATATATATAATATATATATATATATATATATATATATATATATATATATATATATATATATATATATATATATATGTACAGTATACATAGTAATATTATTTTTTCCGCCTTTATCTTGTTCCTCATTCCGTGTACAGTACAGTAGTTCATTGAGAGAGGAGAGGTTTTGTGTACATCAATACTGCTGTTTATATACTGTACATTTTACTGTACAAAAAAGATTAGACTGGACATAAAACCCCACCTCCCCCCAGGCCACCCTTTTTTCCTGAAACGACAAGAAAACAAAAAATTAGTGCAGTTACAGTATGTGCATACTGTATTATGGCATTGTGTGATGTGTAGTACTACTGTAGATGGCTGGTGCTGCTTTCTCTGGAAAGAAAAAAAATTGAGCAGTTAGTAGGCAGTTACTGTAGTACTGTCAAACTAGTCTATACTAGAACTACTGTATACTCTGACTACTGCTAAATACTGTGTACTGTAACCTGATGGCTGGTGCTGCTCTCTCTGTAAAGAAAAAAAATGTTACTACTGCATATTCTGACTATTGGGAAAGAAAATATCTGTGCCATAAATACCTGTATCACACTGTACTTACAATACTTCAGCACAGTACTACTTTCCTGATGCTTGCCCATTACGCGTGATGACAATGGGCAACACAGTGGCAATATGGTCTATATATTTATTGCAGCGTTCCACGGTGAGTACATCGTTCCAAAAACTCATTATGCCTTTCAACAACTCGTCCTTTTTGGAGGGTTTCGCCACTTTCCGGATATGGTCCTTCAGCTGATGCCAGACCATTTAGATCGAATTGAAGTCTGGCGATCTGTCATTGGAAAAAAAGGACAATTAGTTTTAGAGATACAGTACACAGTAAAAACAGTGGGGAAAAAAATGAGACATGGTCTACTGCACTTACTCCGCTGGCGTCTTCACCCAGTTGATGCCGTGCTCAAGGATATGCGCCGTTGACGCGGTGTGCTTGGGATCGTTGTCCTGGTAGAAGCGGTGACCATTGGGAAACTCGCATGTGATGTATTGCACTCGGGCACAATGTTGTCTTGGAAGAAAGCTTTATTCATGATTCCTATAGCAAGAAAAGAAAAGTCCTCAAAAAACTGCACAATAGTACAATACAGTGCATACAGTGAGGTTACACTAGTAAAGTACAGTGCATAAGGCTACATTATATTTGATGTATTTTACCATCAAAGATGACAATGCATCCTGGTCCACGCCTTGAGATGGCACACCACACATGCAGCTTCACGGGGTGTTTTGGCCGCGGCTTCAAAGATATGCGGCCTTTTTTGTGGAATGCAAAGCTTGCAAATCTCTCCAGTGACACAGTAGACTCATCCGTGAAGATGCAATCCTGGTAGGTCTCCCCACTGTCGATCCATGCCTGGGCCAAGACAACTCTTTTGATTTTGTTTGCGTCCCGTATCATGGGGAACGCTCTGTAATGACAAGGAATAAATAATTTTAGCGCTACAGTACAGTTTCCTAAACAACACTTTTACCTCCTGTACTGTCCAGTACTAACCTCATACGTCCATATTTCTATCCAATGCTGCGTCTCATCTTCATTATGCTGCTCTCGGATACAGTCAGATTGTGCTTTTCCTGCAGAGTGTTTTTGACCCTTAATGCACTCTTCAAATCATTCTCTTCACTTATTTTGTCCACCAGAAGAGTTGTCTCCCTACAATGTAAAGAAAATATATTGTTTTATTAATATGCAGCAATATAAAATGTATATATAAATATAAATATTCAAAATATATATACTGTTGTATTACATATATACAAAACATATATACTGTTGTAATATAAATATAAATATACAAAATATATATACTGTTGTAATATAAATATAAAAATAAAAAATATATATACTGTACTGATATAAATATACAAAATATATATACTGTACTGATATAAATTTAAATATACAAAATATATATACTGTACTGATATAAATATAAATATACAAAATATATATAATGTTGTAATATAAATATAAATATACAAAATATATATTCTGTTGTAATATAAATCAACAGAAATAACAAAATTATTAGATTTAAATTAAAATTAATTTTATTTTAAAGTTGTATAAATATACTTACGCGTTAGTTACCCTTGGTACACTTTTGCGGTCTCTGTTTTTTCCATGTGCATGATAGCTCAAGGTGGTTGCTGCCAAAACGATGCCAGAAGTAGCTAACCAGCGTTTGATAGCAGCAATTCGGTGTCCGCTTGTGTACAGGTCCTTAATTCGCATGCTGAGCTCCTTGGAAATCTTTTTAACAGGCATTGCTACGAGTAGAAAGAAATAGAAACACAAGAATGTATATTCGATGTTTAGTCGATGTGTATTCAATCTGCAGTGAATCCACAAAATGGATGGTGTATTTATACGGTAATGACTCACATCAGAGTACGCCCACTTTCAACACCTGTACCTGGTCACCATGCATAAAAGTTCACACACTTTGCATAGCCCACCACTCCATGATCTTTATCTGAACTTGCCCTTGTCCAGATACTGCATTGTGCCACCTGCTTCCATGGAGCAACCCCGATTCTACAGACGCAGGAACCCACTCGCCTCTGCAGTGCCTGTCAAGCAGAAAAAGTGAAAGGCGGTTGCCGTTTCCACGCCAAGGCAAAAGCGACAGGCGAAGGCCAATAAATAAAACCTTCTGCTGACCCCAAAAGCTAAGGGTTTTCATAGACGTTAGCCTTATTATGTCAAGAAGATATACGGTGATGTACTCGACGCAAAATGATTGGCAATCAACCCATCGAACCCGCAGACCACGTATGCCATAGAGGAGGACATGACAACCCCATCAAGACCACGCCAGGAGACAACACGGCGACAAAGACCGGAAGAAAGCTTCCTCCCAGACAACCTACCATCGCCTGTCGCCTCAAGCACACCCGCTACCAAAAGACATACATTCGCTCGCATCGATATGGTGCCCGACATCACCCTGTGCGATCTGACACCGGTGCTCAAGGAGAAGTATAGGGTGAAGAGTGCTGGTGCACCCCACAAGTATGCCTTGTTACTTTTTAAGCACCATGTTCCCTACTCGTTGTACTGCGACTGGGCCTTCAAAGTGAACTACGAAGGAAATCGCGTTAAAAAGGCGCTTCCTGCCAATTTTTGAAAGAACATTCAGGATGAAATGCGGCGCTTTTATCCAATTACAGATCCTGTAATGAAAGGCGTTCGAGGCTGCATTAATGGCGTTTTGCGCCATACAAGGAATCGGCCATGGACGGACAATGTGGAGGACTTTCTGTAAGACCATACTGTTGTGCTGAACTGTATTGTACTGTACATGATTTGACCTGCTGTACTAAAATAAAGGAGATGTTGTTGTGTGTTTTTTTCTACTTGTATTTATACAGAAATGTTTTAACTTTCAGTCCACACACACAGGACATGCACAATTCCAGTACCTGGGGGCCGCAAACAGGCACGGGTTTCAAGGTTGTCCTGAAAACCTGCCCTGTTTTCTGCCCTCGAGGACTGTACTGGTGGAGACTGTTTTTCACACCATCCCACTGTACAGTATGTGTTGACTTGTCGTTCTTTAATAAAGGAGATGTTGCATTTTGCTTATTTTATGAATAAAGAATTTGTTTTTAAAACATGTCACTGTAAACCATACTGACTGACATAAATGTTTTCACACATGTAGCAGTAAACCATACACCTGTTGATGTTTTGAACTGCTGTGGACTTAAAATGTTTCTACATTGTACAGTATTTGTAAATAAATGTTTTTGTACTTACTACACCAATAAAAGAACATGTTGATTTGTCTTACATTGTTCCATTTGCTCCTTTGCTACTGTGACAAAATACAGTGTTTCTAGAATGTCGAGGCATACTGCACTGTATACTGTAGGCATGCTCAGTATAAGAGTATTAAAAAAATAGAAGACACAAACTGTACTGCACTGTATGTACTGGCACTGTATACTGTAGAAGACACATAATGTATGTGATACATGTAGAATAAATGCATAGTTTTTATTTTTTTCGGGTTTATTACACAGTATACTGTACTGCATATAAAAAAGTATTGTACAGTATACTGTACGGCCGGAAAACATCAGCATACTGTTTCAGGTACAGTATTCTATCCTAATCAATAACAACGGCCACTAAACTGTAGACTCCGGTACGTGGCTTTTTAAATCCGATTCAGCAATGTGCAGGCATTGTTACACAAAGTGATATTATCCATCGAAATCCCTCCATTAGCCGCTTTCTTTTCTGAGGAAAAACAAAAAGAAAAGTTTTACTGTAATGGTCTAAAGAAGTTCCCAGCCAGTCCCACCTCGGGGGGCGTCTCCTGTTCACATGCGCATGCGCCTACCATCGATGCGATGACACGCATATGCGTTTCAAGAAGGCTCCAATGCGC
The DNA here is from genome assembly GCF_040206685.1 of Ascaphus truei. NCBI lineage: Eukaryota > Metazoa > Chordata > Amphibia > Anura > Ascaphidae > Ascaphus > Ascaphus truei. Next base: position 334,100,044 of record NC_134486.1, read on the forward strand.
ATGCGCCTAGCGTTCCACCAATTGTTCAGTATCTGTAGTACTGTAGAAGCCGCTCAGCCAATGATATTGCTTACAGGAGAATCGCTTGACTTTTGAATCGCACCGATATTGATACTGTATTGTCAAAATAAAAAAAACACAGAAAATAATACGGCAACAATACTCACCATAGAATTTCCCATTCAGCTGGTGCCGGCGCCGGTCCACTGCCAGTCCAGCATTCTTGATCATCCACGTTGATAGTTTGCAGCGGGACTAGTCCACCTGTAGTCAGCTGATGAGGCTGGAAATTGCTTAGGTACATGCAAGCTTGATCGAAACTGCACACGAAATCCGGCTCAGGCTCAGGGTTGTCACTGACGGCGGGACCGTCATTGGAAGCTGGTGCTTGTACATTGCTTGGTAGCGACTGTCGTTTCTTAGTTGGTTTTAACACGACCCTTCGCCTTTTGCCGTCATCATGATCATAGATACAGGAAAAAGCCGGTGATACACACCAATACCCTCCAACAAATTGTGGCTCAATACGATAAAAACAGGGATCGCTACATAACCTTTTCCTTATTGCACGCTTCCACGTATGAGGAGTTGATGAAAATTTGTAAAAGTAATAGTTTTCGATAAAATACTGATAAATTTGAACAACTGTTGCCATCTTATCCTCTGTTGCATTAATCGCGGCCCATATCAAATACGCGTAACTTCTGTCGGGTTTTTGGAAAGCGGGCTGTACTTGAACACTCATGGCGGACGGGTCTCTGGAGAATACTGTAACTGAAACTGGTCTTTGTCTTTCTTTAATATGAAAAGCCTAAATTGATACATTTTTGCAACCTCTTCCTTCAGTCTCAAGGCCAAGTTACAATAGCACACTGTGGTATCTTTTTTAAATGAAACACCTGCAAGTCGACACATTACTGAAGCGTATGTGCATTACAATTCATGAATATCTGCCATCTGGCGGACACGCGAAGAATTGCAACCTATTAAATCCGAACCATTGTCAATAAACGCATCAACCGCGCGTCAGCCGCGCATGACCCGTGGCTGGGAACGCAAAATGAACGCGGCATGCGCCAGGTGAAGAGCGTCGCATTCCAGGAAAAAGCCAGGGAAAAATGGTGATTTGTTAGATTAAAAGCTGCCTCAGCAGTATTTAAGTGGTGATAGTAACCATCCAAAATTTCTAAAGACAGGCATTCTAAAGGGACAATTTATCAGATAAAAAATATTATGTTCCACAGACGAGGCCTTTGAAACACAGTCTATGGATTTCATCTCTAGATTTAGGGCCAGAGGCTACCAAGAGTCTCATATCAAAGATGCTTTTGATTCAGTCAAACTTTTGGACAGATGGAATTTTCAGTTGAAACGTAAGGGATACTCTAAACAGAAATTATCATGTAACGAGGTGACAACTCCTTTATTCATCACACAACAAAGTAGACAATCTGACCGAATAAGATCTATCATATACAAACATTGGAATACTTTAAAATTGGACAGTGACCTCAAAATTATTCTTGACAGTAAACCTCAATTTGTTTTTAGAAAAGCAAAATCCCTGGGGTCGTTTCTTTCTCCAAGTTTATTTAATTCTGGAACACATCAAAGTAGAATAAAGAACATTCCCAAAGGGTTTCATACATTTGGTCACTGTGTAATATGTAAATATGCCAATCCCATTAAACAAGTGACCTGTGTTTTTCCCAAAACCATACGTACAATCAAGAATTTTATGAATTGTAATTCAAGCTATACAATTTATCTCTTGAGATGTGGATGTGATAGGGGCTATGTTGGCTGAACCATTAGACCACTTAAACAAAGGATTATGGAACATGTTTGTGCCATTAAAAAACAAGACCTATCACATCCAGTCTCAAGACATTTCTCCACATGCCCACAAGGTACCATTAGGAATTTTCCTTTCACTGGCATAGATCAGATCAATCCCCCAGTTCGGGGAGGTGACAGACTACATATGTTGAACAAAAAAGAGATGTACTGGATTTATACCTTAGACATTTTGTACCCTTCAGGTATTAACATAGATTGGGAGTTTAAGCTTTTTTTATAAGTATAGATATATTATTTATTATTTATTTATAAATTGTTTAGGTATACATAAATTTATCCTGATCCATTTGACCCCAAGATATGTTTTCTTTTTATCAGTACATCTGATCTATGTGTTATAATCATTTCCTTTGGTTTAATCTGTTGAGGAAAATTATTATTAATTTGTTATATTTAATTATACTATGACTTTTCATTCATATAATTTATGGTGAATCAATATGATGGTGATTTATTTATATGTCATCTTGTAGACTTTATGCATTATATATTTATCATTATTATTATAAATGTATTTTCTTTATATGTCATTGTATATTGTAGATTTTTCTAATTGTTCTTTATCTATTTGTACATTTTCAATTCTGATATGGACCAAGATGACACCATTGTTATATATTTCCAAGAAGGTTTTTTTTTAACATATCATTAATATTATTTTTTTATTATTTCAAATTTGTATTGCTTTTTATGTTCACATATACACCTTTTATTTATTATTATTTTTTACTTATGTTATATATATAATTTCTAATTTTTATATTTATTTTTTCACATATATGATTTATTAAGGTTATTATTTTTTAATTTGATTTATTATATTATAATTTCGTTTATTTTTTAATTTTTCCATGAGATGTTACTTTCTTTTGAATTAGATATACATGGTGTATGTGTTTGTTTTATCTTACAAATGTCTATTTCTGTTATGTTTTGTGTTTTTAAACATAGTTCATTTCTTGCCTGGTTAGTGATCAGCTGTGATGAGGCAACCTTGTGCTCTATAACTTTGTTCATGAGCTGTTTAATTAATGATGTTTTTGACCTCTTGATTACCTAATTGAAATCATTTGGTTTGAAGGTGTGCACTCACATCAGACCACTATATTACCAGTCATTGAATGAACACTTGTACTCTTTGATAAAGCACCTCCACGGCGGGAAACGTGTCAGAGTTTTTTTAACTGTGTCTGTCAGTTCTCATGGCATAATTGCCCAATAAAGTAGTTTATTTTTATTTTTGCCTCCAGCCCTTTGCTTTTGCAGTGCTGTACCTTCACCCCCATTTTTTCTGCATCTTACATACTACATGCTCCATTTACTCAAAATATCGGAACAGACAAAATGGCTGCCATGGTCAAAATGGCTGACTTGTGATACTTTCCTTAAGGCTGACACACTCTTGGGTGATCCTCCCACTTCCTTTATGTCCACTACTCACAGTCCTCAAAAGCAGTCTTTTAAAAATAACCATAGGCAGTTGCATAATCTTGCATGACCACAGGGTCCAATTCTGCATAACTTGATAACATATGTCACTGCCGGCCATTATGTTAGCCAGGTTGATTTCTCCCTCTTCTGCTTCTGAATCCATTTCCGGGGGACTGCTGACATTGTCATCACAGAGCAAGGGTGGGGGTGCAACGTACTTCTGGATCAAAGTTTCACTGCGCATGACACATACATACTGAGCAATGATGAGTACTGCCAACACACATACCAGAGCATTCACAAGCTTCGCTCCCAGCAAAACAATCCAACCACCAAGTCCCAACGGATCCCAACCCTCATCTCTACCTTTGAACGCTGGAACCACTTTTCCCAAATAACATAACCTGGTCTTTGTTTACCAGGATTCCATCATATGACAAAAGAGTGTGCATATATGCTATTCACAGGACAATAAAAACAAAAGAAATATTACTAAACAAACTGTACCTGTTACTACCCTATTGTTTTCATGTGTACACTACTTTCACAAACCTAATAGAATATACATTGTAATTAAAATAATAAAACCCGTAAAGAAAAAAGATTGGTAAAAAGTACAAAGTTCATGTGTTGAGGTCCGTATTTCTGCCATTGAACTTCTCTCCCTCGATGGCTAGTGCCGGGTTTTATTATAACCCAAAAACACCAACTGAAAACGGCTGTGTCTGTAGGCCTTCCCTCCTGTGTTGAGTTTTAACTTGAAGCGAGAGTGTTTGTGCACTTGCGTAACATGGATCCAGGAAAAGTACTTTGACGGAGTAGAATCTGAAATGGGCCTCTCCATTTTAGATGAAAAGCGCTTTTGCGTAGAATATGCCTGAGCCAGTCACCTTTATTTAGGTGATGTTGTTTCATCTAATTGGAAGGGCAGCACCTGGTCATGGAGAAACTCAAACAATTGCATTATTTTCAGACAATAGACACTGATAAAACGGTCTGTTAGAGCATAATCATGCAACATTAACTCTACAAGGTACCTGGGGTGACCACTGGTCTACCCATGAGAAAAGTTTTTTCTTATAGACAGCAATAAATTACAGCAATAACATCCCTCCTTTTGTTCACATCTGATTATATCTTATTACATGTGAACAATATCTCACAAAGGATAACAGCATTGAAAACATTACCTTAATTGGCTTAAATATAGTTGCTTGATCTACAGTATAGCAAATTTACCCTGAAACCTTTAAGTATAAAATTTACATTAAAAAACCTCAAAACCTAATACTGCTATATTATTCTGACAAAAACCTTTAAAACACAAAATAACACCTGGTTTGCTGATAGAACAACCTGTAACATAAAAAATTATAGCCTGTCTGCGAACTATATTAATAAAAATGTCCTTCTCTTTCCCCATATTATAACTAACCTTTTAAACTAATTTGAAAATACTGCCCGTTATTTCTGTGTAACGTGTTCACCTGATTCTGTCTGGAAATTTAGGGGGAAAGAATGTAATTCTGGTTAAGGAAACAAATTTTTCCAAAAAGTACCAGAGGAGCGACTATTGCATCCATGAAAATAGAAAACATTACATAGTAGAGCAATGTTTAAATAAGGAATATAGTGATAGTGTAGGGCTCACAAAGGGCTACTCACAGTAAAGCAGTCATCCAACTTATGGGGTGGATGATCCCTGTGATAGATGCAGCAACTGCCCGCAAACAATCTCCAAAGAAAGAAAAGACAATATAGTGTAGATTGTAAAATATTATGACAAGGCAAAATAAAAATGGAGGCTTACACTTAGGTAGAAATAAAACAGCGTGGTTGGTAACAGATACCAGGTACACAGGGGTCACGATCTACCGGGGTTCGCGTCACTTCCGGCGCGTCATGGAACTCTGGCATTGGTTGGTACGTCACTTCCGGCGCGTCGTGGAACTCTGGCGCTGGCTGGTGATGAAGCGGTCTCGATCTTTTCCTCAGAGCACTGGCTGACAGGACACTGTACGCGTTTCGTCATTGACACGACTTCATCAGGAGTGAAATTGGCTGCATCTCTAGAGTTTATATACCCACTGGCCCTGCACTTAATAATCATATGATTGGCTCTCTGTAGCGTTGCCAATGACTACCAGGGGCGGTCTAAAACTCTTTAACTATATACCTCCCTCTAATTAAAGGGGTATGGGACATTCGGAAACATTGTATAATCTAAATAATTTCTCTAAGTCTAGTATATCATTCAGTGACAGATTCAACAGTTATACATATGCAATAAAATGAAACACTTTTACATTTAAAAATAGGCTTCCTAATTTATAAGAAAAATACAAAATTTCCTAACTAAATACTACTGCTCATAACACATTATAAACATAACACTTATAAAATGGTAAACGGAGATTGAGGTAATCTCAGAAGGAACAGAGAGACAAAAAGTATAAATATTAGAATATACAAAACGGAAAACATAAATATGTTAATGCTTGAACTTAAAGCTAAACTTTTAAGAAAATGTAAATCATTCTAACATTTTCAAAGAAAGACGCCAAGCTCAATATCCACATTTAACCCAAGAGGGACCAATGTTTTCATTGAAAAAATCCAATATGTTTCTCGTTTTGTCAATAATACATTTCTATCTCCTCCCCTCCAACTACATGTTCCAGGACAGTGAAAACTAGTTCTGCAGTGTTACTTTGGTGATGTGTTAAAAAGTGTTCTGATAGAAGATGGGTAGTTACCCTCTTCTGATGTTCTAATATTCTTACTTTTACACATTTTGTGGTCTTTCCAATGTATTGCAATCCACACGGACATGTTATCATGTATATGACATGATCACTTTTACATGTAATATGCTGTTTTATGGGAAAAAAAGTTCCTTTGTTACATGTGATGAAAATGTCGTCGTATTAGTTGTTCTATATTTGAATGCTTTGCATGTCGTACATCCAAAGAACCCTTTGATTGCTGGTAACCAACTGCTTTCATTTTTCTTTATTACAGGTAAAGCACTGGGTGCCAACTTATTCTTCAAATTATTGGCTTTCCTGAAGATGACTAATGGTACTTCAGGAACCATCTCTCCGAGCAACACATCATTTCTGACAATATGCCAGTGTTTTCGCACAATTTTTAAAATCTTATTAGCATCTTTATTAAAATTAGTTAAAAAGGAGAAATTAAATTTATCTTTATTTTCGAATTTGTCTCTTTGTGTATTCTTCAGCAAATCTTTTCTTTCTAGATTTTTAGCTTTAACTAAATCTTTCTGCACCTCTTCATAATTATACTTCCTATCTATAAATCTGTTTTCAAGTATCTTTGCTTATTCCTCAAAGTATCTGTATCTGTGCAATTTCTTCTAACCCTCCTAAACTGGCCGTATGGCACATTTCTTAGCCAGCTAGGGTGATTGCAGCTTGATGGAAGTATGTAGTTATTGCTGTCAACATATTTGTAAAAGGTTTTAGTCTTAATACATCCCTCTTGAATGAAAATGGTAAAATCTAGAAATATACATTATCTTTACAGTACACTACCGACACACTTTATTAAAGTGTGGCCGGTACCGCAAGCCGGGAGATTTCCCGGATTGCTAGTGGCCGCCCCTCGGCGTGCCGCGCGTCATAGACGCGCGGTCACGCGTCTTCGGGAGCGTGCGCCCCCTGCACGCGCGTCCAGGGGCTCCCCGAGGGAGCCCTGGTGTCCCGCAATCGCGGGACAGCGGCAGGGGGTTCCGGGGGACCCCACGGACCCGGCAGCGGTAGGGAGAGCGCCCCGATCGGAGGGCGCTCTTCCGCTGCTTCGGCGCGCGCCCGTCACTCTCGGGCGCGCGCCAGGCTACTGCTGCGGCCAAGAACGGGCAAATGCTCGAATAAACTTGGCCGCAGCAGTAATTGCAATTAAATCTAAGATTTAAATCATTTTCATTGATATAATTAATAAATCTGAGAAGACTGTCCTCATCCCCCCTCCAAATAAAAAGCACATCATCAATAAATCTCTGACATAGGACCAGATTTGCTCCCAGCTCTGCAATAGACCATATACGATCCTCCTCCCATATACCCATAAATAGGTTGGCATAGATGGGTGCAAATTTGGGACCCATGGCGGTTCCACATTTTTGTAAATAGAAAGTATCTTGTAACCAAAAATAATTATGTTTCAAAATGAACTATATACTATCTAGAATAAAATTTGCATGTTCATGAGTCATCTCATCATCCTGGGCCAATACCCTATCTATTGCCTTGAAACCTTGCACATGGTTAATCTAGGTATATAAAGAGGTCACATCCCCAGTTACCAAAAAACAGTCGTTGTTCCATTCCTGATTCTCTAATATTCTCAATTTATCTGTTGTGTCTTTAAGATGTGATTTTAAAGATGGTACATATTTCTGTAAATCAATATCAATGTAGGCCGACAAATTAGATGTTAGTGAATCGATGCCAGCTATAATTGGCCTGCCTGGGGGATTTGTTTGACTTTTATGTAGTTTGGGTAAATGGTAGAATATAGGTCGTATTGGGTTCTCTTTTAAAAGGAAATGATATTCCTGTTCCGTAAGTATTCCATCCATTTTACCCTTATCCAATAGTGTTTTAAATTTTTTAAAGAAATCTAAAGTAGGATCTTTTGTTAATTTTTTATAAGTATTTTCATCATCTAATATCCTATTTGATTCCTTTATATAATCACATCTATTGAGAATAGCCACCCCTCCTCCCTTGTCTGCTTGTTTGATGACTATATTGCTATCCTCCATTAGATTTTTTAGTGCTTCTCTTTCCCCTTTCTTTAGATTATGATGATGATTATGATTTTTAGTCAGTTCTTCAAAATCTTTTAAAATTAGTTGTAAAACGCTTCCAAATTCTTTCCTTTTATATGTTTTGGATAGAAGGTTGATGGAAGTTTTAAACCCGAGTGTTTTAAATACAGTTGACTGTCAGGCACCCCTCATTTGAAATGGACAGGTTATCCCCAACTGCATTATCTCTGGTTCTAATTTCCACCTCTTTATTTTTAAAAAACCTTTTAATGGTCAGCTTTCTCAGAAATTTCTGAGCATCAATGAAAAGCCCGAAATTATTGGGCCCTGTTGTGGGGGCAAATTTGAGACCCTTTCCAATTAATTTCTCTTCTGCTTGAGTTAAAATTTTATTACTTAAATTAAAAATACTGTTATTTATCTTGCAGTCTTCCTGAGTGCTTTTTGTTTCTTTCTCCCCCTCTTTCTTCTGATCTTCCTCTTCGTCTTTCTAATGAGGGGTCTTTCTCTCTTGGTGTGTAAAACCGATGTGAGACCCCTCCCCTAAAAAATCCCTCTCTTCTCTTCTAGGTCCACTTGTCGGAAATAGTCTCTCCTTCCTTTCTTCTCTACGTTCTGGAACAGGTAGAAAATCGGCAGTGCACTGCCAAGAAGACAAGGAGGAGGCTCACGGTAGCAACAGCAAAAATATTTATTGCATAAAAAGATTGGACTAAATGTCCCCCCTAGCCATAGCAATAGTCCATCAACGCGTTTTGGGCTCAATGCCCTTTCTCAAGGTGTACCATACTCTATAGAGAGCCGATATTTATACCGTAGCGCCAAACACGCTACTGAATGATGTCACAGACAGACTAACCAATCGGCTGGCGTATATGCTGTACTTCCCTCTGACCCCACCTATTCATTCATGTCAGACTTGAGGGAGCTCCTTGATAAAGGAAACATTTTTTTTTTTTATGCCAACGAGACTGAGTTCCTATACAATCCATTTCCAACCACGGCCATGTTCCACCATCTCCCAAAGATCCATAAGACATTGGTCTCCCCTCCAGGGAGGCCTATTGTCTCTAGTATTGGATCTTTGGGAGATGTTCTGTCACGGTACGTGGACCACTATCTCCAACCCATGGCGTTGGCTTTGCCGTCTAATATTTTAGACAGTGCTGAGTTAATTAATCAACTAGAAAGTGTCTCTTGGAGACCAAACTTTGTCTGGTTGTCTATGGATGTCACATCATTATACACAATCATTAGGCATGACCTGGGGATGGCAGCCTCGAGTTACTTTCTGAATTCTTCTGAATTATCACCGGCACAGGGGAGTTTAATTTTGGACTCCATTCACTTTTTATTAACCCACAATTATTTTTTGTTTGATGGTGTTTACTATCTCCAAACACGTCAAACTGCCATTGGGAACCAGCTTTGCCCCATCCTATGCAAATTTATTCATGGGATGGTGGGAGTCGTTCCACGTGTTTGGAGATAGGAACCCATTTAGGGATTACATTGTTTTTTATCGTCATTTCATCGACGATTTGATTTTCATTTGGGAGGGTGACACTAACACTATGTTATCATTTATAGATTTACTTAATAACAACAATTATGGTCTAAAATTCACATTTTCTTTTGATCACCATCACCTTAAATATTTAGATGTATTATTTTATGTTGATCACTCCTTGAAGATTCACACAGATATCTTTCGAAAAGAAAATTCACGAAATACTTATTTGAGAGCCGATAGCTGCCACCCCAGAGCCCTTGTAAAATGAATACCAAAGGGGCAGTTCATGAGGGTAAAAAGAAACTGCTCCAAAGATGTTGACGTCCATAGACAATCAGATGATTTATACAATAGATTTCTAGCCAGTGGCTACGATCCCCTTGATCTAAATAAAGCACGGGGAGAAGTTGAGGTTATGGAAAGAAGCCAATTGCTAAAAATGAAACAAAAAAAGGCATTCAAACAAGATAACCCATTGTTTATTACTCAATTTAGTCTAAAGGCACAAGAAGTTAGACTAATCTTGGAGAAACATTGGAGTATCTTACGCCTTGATCCAATTTTGGGACAAGATCTACCCCAAAAATCAAAACTGGTCTTTAGAAAGGCTAAAACCATATCTAATTCCCTTTCGCCTAGCTTATTCTCACATGACTCAGACAAACAAAGTTCCTTTACTAAAGGCTCATATAGATGCAGTTCTTGCAAGATTTGTACTCTTTTATCTCCAACTAAAACTTTTGGGAGTACATATACTAAGGCTGTGTTTAATATACGTAGCTTTATTAATTGTAAAACCACGTTCGTGATCTACCTTCTCACCTGTGGTTGTGGGAAACAGTATGTGGGACAGACCACGAGGAAACTCAAGACACGCATTATGGAGCATGTTAGGCTCATCAAGAAAAGAGACCTCAATCATCCGGTGCCACTACACTGTACCCACTGCCCCAGGGGGGATGGTAGATTACTTAAAGTATGTGGGATTGAGTCTGTTTCTTGTCACGAGAGGTGGCAATCGTATCAAAAGGCTAGACCAAAAGGAGGCCTTTTGGATATTTATGTTAAAAACCCAGGTCCCGTTTGGACTGAATACAGACTGGGACCTTGGCCATTTTCTCTGATTTCACTTCCGTTTTATTTTGACCATTGACAAAATCCCTCTAATTAAATAAAGGGGTATTATCATATTCAAATGGAAATTTCCCTTTCTCTATCAAATATGCTCATTATTGTATGAATTGGTTCTCTTCTCTTTGATTCTTAAGATATATATTTTCTTTCCATTTTTGATCATTATATTTTCACTTCCTATGACATCTACAGTGGCGACCAACTTTATTCTAACTCGGCTAGCTCCGCGAATTTAAGATTATCCCGGTTATGTGCGGTTTTGTGTTGTTTTCGCCCGGAGTGTATTGCGTTATTTTCGCGCCGTGATTTAAGCATTTTATTCCCGCTGTCTGCAATTCTGCAATGCCGTGTAAAAACGCATGGGGGCGTTTGCGAGCTGTTGTCTTTGAAGTCTAATACCTTTGCGATTCAACCTACCCATTCTGTGCGTGCGCGCGAAGTAATAGTAAAATTGCATATTTAATTTATTTTAAAGTACAGTACTGTACATGCTCGGACACTGTTGGGGTGAAGTGAGGGGGTTCCTAACATCTGGGGGCAAAATGAATTTTATTTCTAGGTGCCCTAGAAAAGAAGTTCTCACGCCAATTGTCCGTGAACATGACCGAGGCCCTAAGTAGTTCCCACGCCAATTGAACGAATATAATTTAAAAATACCCGTTCTATGGGTCTGAGCGGGTTGAAATTCGCCTGGTCCTCATGCGGAAGGACCCTTACCATAGTGGCAAAATATCAGCCTTCCACAACCCCCGGAACCGGAGATAACAAAAGACGGTTTAAAAGCACATTACCAAAGTGGCTTTTTTTCTGCCATGAAAGTCAATGGCAGAGACCTGAATTTTAACATTACCCTGACTCCGTTCTGTTGCCACGAGAGGGTTGCAATTTGCTATGCAATCCTGCCGCAACTAGGACTACATGGTGACCAAATCTGAGCCCTCTAGGTTGAATAGAACCAGAGTTGTGGGTTCCAGGTTTCTGCTCATCTGACTTAGCCGGTTCAAAGCTTTCTCCGCCATTGCGCTCAATGGTAGGACCCTCCTCGCTGGCGTGACCCTTTCTCATCGCCATTATTGCTCGGACCCTGTTGGGGTGAAGTGAGGGGGTTCCTAACATCTAGGGGAAAAATGAATTTTATTTCTAGGTGCCCTAGAACAGAAGTTCCCACGCCAATTGCCCTAGTTCCCACGCCAATTGCCCTAGTTCCCACACCAATTGCGCGCTCATTGCTCTTTTTTTACAATGTTGCTGATCTTGCGGCTTTGCGGTCAGGCAGCAAAAAAACAGTGCAGCAAGCCTCGACATTTGTTACACTGTCAAAGGAGCAAATGGAAACAATGTGAGGCAATTCAACATGTTCTTTTATTGGTGGAGTCAGTACAAAAATATTTATTTACAAATACTGTACAATGTTGAAACATTTAAAGTGCAAAGTAATTCTAACCATCAACACACAATAATACATACTGCAGCCTTGATTAAATTCTTCTGGCAGATTGAAATCGGAGAAACATTTACAAAACATTTGTAAAACATGGAGATACATGAAAAATGGACGTTTAGGCAGTATGAATATTAATTTATAATACAGTATATATGCAGTATATATATATACTGTATATAAAATCTAAAGTTTGTTTTTTGGTGCATGGGGCACAGGGAGTTAAAGTGACTTGTTTTTAATGTACTGTATTTGGGGGTTGTCTTTGGGGGTTTATTCATCAAATTATTATGATGAACTGCCTTTTGAAATTACAGTGCTGTTAACTATTTCAGCCACACACCTCCAGAGTTTTTAATCCCTCCCTAGCCAAGCGTCAATCGGCTGAGTCACCCTATCCTACCAACCCCCTCTCTCCACTGGGTCGTTAATCTTCTGCATATTGCCATTGTGTTCTTAATCCACCCATAGCCGAGCTACAAAGACTCAGTACGCCTGCGTCTAATCACACCATCCCCCTCCCCCAACCCTTAGAGGCCTGTTTTGTTAACGAATTTGAAATGTAAATCTGATGTGCACAGCACTGTGAGAATTGAGAGTAAACTGATACTGTATTTCATCAGGGTGTGAAAACATTTGTCAGTCAGTATGGTTTAGAGTCACATGTTTTAAATACAATACAGTACATTCTTTAATATCTTTAAAATAATATATAAATATATAAATATAATTTAAAATAAACCGTTCTGTGGGTCTGAGCGGGTTGAAATTCGCCTGGTCCTCATGCGGAAGGACCCTTGCCATATTGGCAAAATATCAGCCTTGCACGACCCCCGGAACCGGAGATACCAAAAAACAGTTTAAAAGCACATTACCAACGTGTTAAAAAAACAGATTAGGTAGCGCTGACTAGATAATGAAAAAAAATTATAATGTAAAACCTTAGATGGGGATAATAGTCCACATAAAAGGGGCTGCCCGAAATTCAACTACTGACCCCCTGGTCAGGATGATAACAGAGAAAGAAAAAAAGATATGTATAACAAGAGGCGCCTGATGGTAAAAAAGGATATATATCCAACCAGTTGGATAGCCAGGGATAGGCTCCAGACGTAGGGTTGTGCTTAAAAAAAGAGAGAAACACAATACATAGCGTAATACTGTATGATAAAAAGACAACCTACATATAAACTCACAACATATATAACTAATGAGTATCAGCTGAGATACAAGGTGAATATTAATTTAAAAAACATTTAATAAACATATAATAAAATACAGGACATATGAAAAATAAAAAACGTGGTAAAAGGACAATGAAATGCCGAATAGACACACTGCTGCAACGGGTGAACTGCCCACTCACCGGACGGCAGATGTAAACAAGCGGTGGAAAAATCGGAGAGTATCCCCTCTCTGCTGCTCAGACAGCTGCTGCACTCGATCTGGTCTGTAGATAGAGCGTTGCACATGCCCGCCGGTGTGTGTACTTGTAACTTCTCTCAACAGGCAGTGCAGGACGTGCAGGTAGAATCAAAATGACCACGGCAGATTCGCTTGGTGTAGATAAGTGAACGTCTGCTTGAGACAGCTGATTCGTCACCGGATCCGCTTGGGGAAGTGGGAAGAAACCTGATGCGACAGTGGGAGTCTAGAAATGCCACCCTACGCGTTTCGAAAGCGTGCTGCTTTCTTCCTCAGGGGTTCTGTCATTGTGTCCAAAAGTGTCCGTTTAAATACTGGTCCAAAATTAGTCCAAATTCACCTGGCAAGTTCTGCACATGCGCAATGGGCTCTCAGTATAGTCAGTGTGTATGCTCTAATATGAGGCACATGCGCTGTGGAAAATGTATTATTTAAAGGGTATGTTACTACATAGTAACAATCTCAGCTGAAACAAATATCTACTCTACAACATACTAACAAAAAAGAAATATATGATGAATAAACAAAGTGTATATTAGGGTGATGTTTATATATCACAATATGTGCCAGATTAAATAAACCAATAATAATGTGTATTGAATAAGCTAATCTATTTTATATAGTGTCCATATGTATTAAAGACTATGTGTGTGCAATGTAATAAAGTATAAAATATATATAAAGAGATTGCCAAATATATATAAATGTGTGTTAAATAAACTAATCAATTGTATATGGTGCTCATGTGTGATAATTTTAACCCTTTGGAAACTGTGTGTGTGCAATTAATAAGTAAATAAGAGGAAGGACCTAAAGTGAATACTAAACCTATTAGTGAATTCAAATAACTAACTAATAAATGTGTTAAAATCTTGACATACATGACATAATATATTCAAAGGACAAAATACATAGTATAGAGGAATATACATATTTTAAAAACAAACAATACATTCAGTAATATCTTAAAAGTAAATAATTACACCAAACTTTGATGTAATTTTACATAATAAACCCAATTAATTATAGACATTGGTTATCACGCAATATTTTAAAGAGCGAAATGGATATAGTACTATAAAGATTAGTTCACCAGAAAAGCTTTTAAATCGAAGTCAACTTTGAGGCCTAGTGGGGATAGAGTGCGAAGTTCATAAATCCAAAAGGATTCTCTCCTCCCCAGTAGGCTCACAACGTTTCCTCCTCTCCAGTTAGGAGTAATGGTTTCTATCGCCAAACATTATAATCCTGTTGGATTTTGACCATGCACTTGGAGAAAATGATTTGATACGTTATGCGTGGTTAGCCCTCTTTTTATGTTGTACACATGTTCGTATAAGCGTCATTGGACCGATCTAGTGGTCATGCCCACATACTGCAGACCACAGGGACATTCAAGTAGATAAATTACGTATGAGCTTTTACATGTGATATAATTTTTAATGTTATAATTTTTTGAGGTGTTATTAGATGTAAAATTTGATTTTTTTACACTGTATTTGCACGCAGTACACCTATTACATGGAAAATATCCTTTATGTGTGATGATGTTACATGGAGTACTTTGCAATGAAGGACAGCTCGGAGCCAGCTTCTGTCCTATATTGGGTGCTCGAGTGAATACAATCTGGGGATGTTCTGGTAATATACCCTCTAGTTCTTTATCTTTTTTAAGAATTGGCCAGTATTTAAACGGACACTTTTGGACATAATGACAGAACCCCTGAGGAAGAAAGCAGCATGCTTTCGAAACGTGTAGGGTGGCATTTCTAGACTCCCACTGTCGCATCAGGTTTCTTCCCACTTCCCCGAGCGGATCCGGTGACGAATCAGCTGTCTCAAGCAGACATTCACTTATCTACACCAAGCGAATCTGCCGTGGTCATTTTGATTCTACCTGCACGTCCTGCACTGCCTGTTGAGAGAAGTTACAAGTACACACGCCGGCGGGCGTGTGCAACGCTCTATCTACAGACCAGATCGAGTGCAGTAGCTGTCTGAGCAGCAGAGAGGGGATACTCTCCGATTTATCCACCGCTTGTTTACATCTGCCGTCCGGTGAGTGGGCAGTTCACCCGTTGCAGCAGTGTGTCTATTCGGCATTTCATTGTCCTTTTACCACGTTTTTATTTTTCATATGTCCTGTATTTTATTATATGTTTATTAAATGTTTTTTAAATTAATATTCACCTTGTATCTCAGCTGATACTCATTAGTTATATATGTTGTGAGTTTATATGTAGGTTGTCTTTTTATCATACAGTATTACGCTATGTATTGTGTTTCTCTCTTTTTTTAAGCACAACCCTACGTCTGGAGCCTATCCCTGGCTATCCAACTGTTTGGATATATATCCTTTTTTACCATCAGGCGCCTCTTGTTATACATATCTTTTTTTCTTTCTACTTTACCAAAGTGGCTTTTTTTCTGCCATGCAAGTCAATGGCAGAAACCTGAACTTTAACATTACCCTGACTCCGTTCTGTTGCCACGAGAGGGTCACAATTTGCCATGCAATCCTGCCGCAACTAGGACTACATGGTGACCGAATCTGAGCCCTCTAGGTTGAACAGAACCGGAGTTGTGGGTTCCAGGTTTCTGCTCATTCTGACTTAGCCAGTTCAAAGCTTTCTCCGCCATTACGCTCAATGGTAGGACCCTCCTCGCCGGCGTGACCCTCTCTCGCCGCCATTACTGCTCGGACCCTGTTGGGGTGAAGTGAGGGGGTTCTTAACATCTAGGGGCAGAATTTTATTTCTAGGTGCCCTAGAACAGACGTTCCCACGCCAATTGCCCTAGTTCCCACACCAAATGCGCGCTCATTGCTCTTTTTTTACAATGTTGCCGATCTTGCGGCTTTGCGGTCAGGCAGTAAAAAAACAGTGCAGCAAGCCTCGACATTTGTTACACTGTCAAAGGAGCAAATGGAAACAATGTGAGGCAATTCAACATGTTCTTTTAATGGTGGAGTCAGTACAAAAACATTTATTTACAAATACTGTACAATGTTGAAACATTTTAAGAGCACAGCAATTCAAAACATCAACAGGTGTATGGTTTACTGCTACAGTACAGTACAGTACATGTGTGAAAACATTTGTCAGTCAGTATGGTTTACAGTCACATGTTTTAATTACAATACAGTACATTCTTTAATATCTTTAAAATATAAATATATAAATATACAAATATAATTTAAAATAATCCGTTCTGTGGGTCTGAGCGGGTTGAGATTGCACCAGTACAGTCCTAGAGGGCAGCAAACAGGGCAGGTTTTCAGGGCAACCTTGAAAACCATGCCTGTTTGCGGCCCTCAGGGACTGTAGTCGTGCATGTCCTGTGTAAAAAAACACACAACAACGCTTTGCTCATTTTCTGCAGATACTGTAGTCATTGTGTTTTTAATATAGAAAATCTACTGTTTGTTTTTGGTGCCTGAGGCACAGGGAGTTAAAGTGAGTTGCTTTTTATGTACTGTATTTGGGGGTTGTATTTGGGGGTTTATTCATCAAATTATTATGATGAACTGCCTTTTGAAATTACAGTACTGTTAACTATTTCAGCCACACACCTCCAGAGTCATTCATTTTCTGCAGTTACTTTAGTCATTGTGTTTTTAATCCGTCCCTAGCCAAGCGTCAATCGGCTGAGTCACCCTACCCTACCAATCCCCTCTCTCCACGGAGTCGTTAATCTTCTGCATAATGCCATTTTATTCTTAATCCGCCCACAGCCGAGCTACAAAGACTCAGTGTGCCTGCGCATAATCACCCCCCCCCCCCCCAACACTTAGAGGATTGCTTTGTTAACGGTAACGCTTTGGAAAATCCCCTCGAATTTGAAATCTGATGTGCACAGCACTGTGAGAATTGAGAGTAAAAAAAACATTAACTGTTTCATGTTTTTTTTTCACTCATTCGTACACTACAGTAAACTGATATTTCATCAGGGGAAAAAAAAAATACAAAGATAAAAATAATCATGAATAATACATACTGCAGCCTTTATTAAATTCTTCTGGCAGATTGAAATCGGAGAAACATTTACAAAACATTCTTATTCATTGGTGCACTGTAGGGGTGGTTGTCAATGATTATGATTCGCAGGAAAGTGAATAAATATTTATTTTATTTTATCAGGAACCAAAAAATACAAATATAAAAATAATCATGAATAATACATAATGCAGTCTTTATTAAGTTCTTTTGGCAGCTTGAAGTTGGATAACCATTTGGAAAACATTTGTAAAACATGGGGAAACATGAATAAACAGATAATAAGTGTATCTAGAGAGGTACACAGAATAGAATCCCTTTGTAGGCGCACCGCAGACCGTTATGGAATAAATGTGGTCAGGGGAAAAAAAAGTGTTTAACAAAATAATAAATATTTTTAATCAAATTTGTAATTGTGTAATAAAAATAGCAAATATTAAAAAACTAGTATTTACTATATTAAAAGACACTAGTTATGTCACAACGGTAGGTCCAGAGGAACTACTCTGGGCCCATCAGCAAATGTAGCTAATGTTAATTCACTGTGATGCCTTAGATGTTAAGCATATATCAAATGTATACCAAGGTATATCCTGAAGTGGATGTTAGCCACTCAAATGTGACATCTAGTGGTGCTGAGATGTATAGCACCCTATGCCTTAAGCTTAATTCTTTTGTGCCTTTGTACTTTAATATTACCACTAGCAGTGTGTGGTCCCGCGAATAGATGCACCGTTAGGATCAGCCATCCATGTAGCTACAGTAGATGGAGGGTCCTTAGCTGTTCTGTGTGGCTGGCTGGGTGAGTATTACTCTGGTGCGGATATAGAAATGCCCTGATGGTGTGTCGCTACCTCGTTCTGGTCACATGTATAGTCTCTCAGCAGTGATGGGGTTAATACCCACTATACATATGGCGATATTGCTCTGTGTGTTTTAGCTGGGCGCGCAGGCACACTGCAGTTTTGGAGCTATAGACAGACTTGTTAGTTAGTTTGAAGGTGTCTGCGTTCACTTCGGTGAAAACTTGCCGTGTTGCCCCTTTCGCCCCTTGGTTTTTGCCCCGTAGACCCCGTGCACATATATTTGAAATATCGGGGAGTCCACAAATTGCATTATTGTATCCGGCACACTTCTGGATGTGCCTACAGTGTCTGTATCTAATTCCAAAAAGTATTGCTGTGTTTAGTTAGCAGACCTGGAAGTTTATTGTCAGTGTAGTCATTCTTATATTGTTATGACAAACTGTGAGGCTCCGCATTTGTATGCTCTGTAGTGTTTCTTTAAGATCAATGATTCCTGCAGAGACCCATAGTAGCGGGAGGCAGTCCCACAGTGTGATGGCTTAACGGCTGATACTGTTACATATTATTACATGTTTAGGGGATCCGAGGC
The DNA here is from genome assembly GCF_040206685.1 of Ascaphus truei. Classification (NCBI taxonomy): domain Eukaryota; kingdom Metazoa; phylum Chordata; class Amphibia; order Anura; family Ascaphidae; genus Ascaphus; species Ascaphus truei. The sequence goes on from NC_134486.1 coordinate 334,119,033, forward strand.
ACATAGAGGCTAGAATAGGGCAGATATTCAGTTAGTGGTTTGGGCGAGTGTATATAGGTTGGTAGCACAGCCCTGCTAAACACAGAGCTAACACCTCTTTAACTGGGTGTATCAAGTCAAAGGTCCATATAATGAATTAAAGGCTGGTATTTCAACGTTGTAGTGAAACAGTGAAAACATAGAGCTATGCTCTTATCTGCTGTAGAAATATTTTAATCAATAGTATCGGCAGAGACCCGACATGCTGCATGTTTCGTCGCTTACTTGTGACTTCTTCCGGGGTGGGAGTATCTGCGTCTCCTGTTCCTGTTTTATACCCGGTGGTTGTCATAGTGACCATGGGACGCGTGTGTTGCCGAGTTAGGGCTGGTGGTGCATAGGTACTGCACCCAAATGCTATACTTAGAAAACATAATGTAAAAACTCTGACCATAATTATGATGTGCATTGTACATTATGTTTTCATAGTATAGCATTTGGGTGCAGTACCTATGCACCACCAGCCCTAACTCGGCAACACATGCGTCCCATGGTCACTATGACAACCACCGGGTATAAAACAGGAACAGGAGACGCAGATACTCCCACCCCGGAAGAAGTCGCAAGTAAGCGAACGAAACATGCAGCATGTCGGGTCTCTGCCGATACTATTGATTAAAATATTTCTACAGCCGATAAGAGCATAGCTCTATGTTTTCACTGTTTCACTACAACGTTGAAATACCAGCCTTTAATTCATTATATGGACCTTTGACTTGATACACCCAGTTAAAGAGGTGTTAGCTCTGTGTTTAGCAGGGCTGTGCTACCAACCTATATACACTCGCCCAAACCACTAACCGAATATCTGCCCTATTCTAGCCTCTATGTGCCTCGGATCCCCTAAACATGTAATAATATGTAACAGTATCAGCCGTTAAGCCATCACACTGTGGGACTGCCTCCCGCTACTATGGGTCTCTGCAGGAATCATTGATCTTAAAGAAACACTACAGAGCATACAAATGCGGAGCCTCACAGTTTGTCATAACAATATAAGAATGACTACACTGACAATAAACTTCCAGGTCTGCTAACTAAACACAGCAATACTCTTTGAAATTAGATACAGACACTGTAGGCACATCCAGAAGTGTGCCGGATACAATAACGCAATTTGTGGACTCCCCGATATTTCAAATATATATGCACGAGGTCTACGGGGCAAAAACCAAGGGGCGAAAGGGGCGACACGGCAAGTTTTCACCGAAGTGAACGCAGACACCTTCAAACTAACTAACAAGTCTGTCTATAGCTCCAAAACTGCAGTGTGCCTGCGCGCCCAGCTAAAACACACAGAGCAATATCTCCATACTGTATGTATAGTGGGTATTAACCCCATCACTGCTGAGAGACTATACATGTGACCAGAACGAGGTAGCGACACACCATCAGGGCATTTCTATATCCGCACCAGAGTAATACTCACCCAGCCAGCCACACAGAACAGCTAAGGACCCTCCATCTACTGTAGCTACATGCATGGATGATCCTAACGGTGCATCTATTCGCGGGACCACACACTGCTAGTGGTAATATTAAAGTACAAAGGCACAAAAGAATTAAGCTTAAGGCATAGGGTGTTATACATCTCAGCACCACTAGATGTCACATTTGAGTGGCCAACATCCACTTCAGGATATACCTTGGTATACATTTGATATATGCTTAACATCTAAGGCATCACAGTGAATTAACATTAGCTACATCTGCTGATGGGCCCAGAGTAGTTCCTCTGGACCTACCGTTGTGACATAACTAGTGTCTTTTAATATAGTAAATACTAGTTTTTTAATATTTGCTATTTTTATTACACAATTACAAATTTGATTAAAAATATTTATTATTTTGTTAAACACTTTTTTTTCCCCTGACCACATTTATTCCATAACGGTCTGCGGTGCGCCTACAAAGGGATTCTATTCTGTGTACCTCTCTAGATACACTTATTATCTGTTCATATATCCACTCCCTAGGCAGCACGCCCTAACCAACAAGGGGTTTTCGAGCGAGGTTTCTATCTATAGTTATCTGGAAACATGAATAATGCACATTTATAAGAATATTATTTAATAATATATACAGTACTATAATGTACTGTATAATATATATACTGTATACTGTATATACTGTATAGTAATATTATTTTTTCCGTCTTTATCTTTTCCTCGTTCTGTCTACAGTACAGTAGTTCATTGAGAGAGGAGAGGTTTTGTGTACAACAATACTGCTGTTTATATACTGTACATTTAACTGTACAAACAGATTAGACGGGACACAACCCCCCCACCCCCAGGCCACCCTTTTTTCCTGAAACGACAAGAAAACAATAAATGAGTGCAGTTACTGTACAGTACTGTATGTGGGTACTGTATTATGGCATTGTGTGATGTGTAGAACTAGTGTAGGTGGCTGGTGCTGCTTTCTCTGGAAAGAAAAAATGGAGCAGTTAGTAGGCAGTTACTGTAGTACTGTCAAACTAGTCTACTGTATACTGGAACTACTGTATACTCTGACTACTGTTAAATTCTACGTACTGTAACCTGATGGCTGGTGCTGCTCTCTCTGTAAAGAAAAAACTAACTACTGTATACTCTTACTACCGGAAAGAAAAAATTTGTGCCATACTTACCTGTATCATACTGTACTTACAATACTACAGCACAGTACTACTTTCCTGATGCTTGCCCATTACGCGCGATGACAATGGTCAACACAGTGGCAATATGGTCTATATATTTATTGCAGCGTTACACGGTGAGTACATCGTTCCAAAAACTCATTATGCCTTTCAACAACTCATCCTTTTTGGAGGGCTTTGCCCCTTTCCGGATATGGTCCTTCAGTTGATACCAGACCATTTCGATCGGATTGAAGTCTGGCGATCTGTCATTGGAAAGAACGGACAATTGGTTTAAGAGCTTAAAACAGTGGGGAAAAAAATGAGACACGGTCTACTGCACTTACTCCGCTGGCGTCTTCACCCAGTTGATGCCGTGCTCAAGGATATGCGCCGTTGACGCGGTGTGCTTGGGATCGTTGTCCTGGTAGAAGCGGTGACCATTGGGAAACTCGCATGTGATGTATTGCACTCGGGCACAATGTTGTCTTGGAAGAAAGCTTTATTCATGATTCCTATAGCAAGAAAAGAAAAGTGCTCAAAAAACTGCACAATAGTACAGTACAGTGCATACGGTAAGGCAACACTAGTAAAGTACAGTGCATTAGGCGACATTATATTTGATAAATTTTACCTTCAAAGATGACAATGCATCCCGGTCCATGCCTAGAGATGGCACCCCACACATGCAGCTTCACAGGGTGTTTTGGCCGCGGCTTCAAAGATATGCGGCCTTTTCTGTGGAACGCAAATCTTGCAAATCTCTCCAGCGACATAGTAGACTCCTCAGTGAAGATGCAATCCTGGAAAGTCTCCCCACTGTCGATCCATGCCTGGGCCTGGACCACTCTTTTGATTTTGTTTGCGTCGTGTATCATGAGGTACGCTCTGTAATGACAAGGAATAAAAAAAATTAGCGTCACAGTGCAGTACAGTTTGCTAAACAACACTTTTACCTCCTGTACTGTCCAGTACTAACCTCACACGTTCATATTTCCATCCAATGCTGCATCTCATCTTCTTTATGCTGCTCTCGGATACAGTCAGATTGTGCTTTTCTTGCAGAGTGTTTTTAACCCTTAATGCACTCCTCTCATCATTCTCCTCACTTATTTTGTCCACCAGAAGAGTTGTCTCCCTACAATGTAAAGAAAATATATTGTTTTATTAATATGTAGCAATATAAAATGTATATAAATATAATGTTGTAATATAAATATACCAAAAATATATACTGTTGTACGATAAATATAAATATATACAAAAAATGTATACTGTTGTACTATAAATATAAATATACAAAATATATATACCGTTGTACTATTAATATAAATATACAAAATATATATACTGTTGTAATATAAATATAAATATACATCCTTTATATACCGTTGTACGATAAATAGAAATATACAAAAAATGTATACTGTTGTACTATAAATATAAATACAAAATATATATACCTTTGTACTATTAATATAAATATACAAAATATATATACTGTTGTAATATAAATATAAATATACATCCTATATATACCGTTGTACGATAAATAGAAATATACAAAAAATGTATACTGTTGTACTATAAATATAAATATACAAAATATATAAACTGTTGTACTATTAATATAAATATACTTACACGTTAGTTACCCTTGGTGCCCTTTTGCGGTCTCTGTTTTTTCCGTATGCATGATAGCTCACAGTGGTTGCTGGCACAACGAGGTCAGAAGTAGCTAACCAGCGCTGGATAAAAGCAATTCGGTGTCCGCTTGTGTACATCTCCTTAATTCGCATGCTGAGATCCTTTGAAATCTTTTTAACGGGCATTGCTGCGACTTGAAAGAAATACAAACACAAGAATGTATATTCGATGTTTAGTCGATGTGTATTCTATGTGCAGTCAATACACAAAATGTATGGTGTATTTATACGGTAATGACTCACATTAGAGTACGCCCACTTTTAAAACATGTATCTGGTCGCCATGCATAAAAGGTCACACACTTTGCATAGCCCACCACTCCATGATCTTTATCTGAACTATCCCTTGTCCAGATACTTCATTGTGCCACCTGCTTCCATGGAGCAACCCCGATTCTATGGACGCAGGAACCCACTCGCCTCTGCCGTGCCTGTCAAGCTGAAAAAGCGAAAGGCGGTTGCCGTTTCCATGCCAAGGGCAAAGCGACAGGCTAAGGCCAATAAAGAAAACCTTCTGCTGACCCCAAAGGTTAAGGGTTTTCTTAGACGTAAGTCTCATTATGTGAAGAAGATATACGGTGATGTACTCTCGACACAAAACGATTGGCAGCCAACCCATCGAATCCGCAGACCACTTCCTCCCATATGATTTGACGACTCTGCTGTAGCTGTCCCGGAAATCTTCAACCCGTCTTCTCCACCCCCATCTTCTCCGGTTCCATCTGACGACGCTGCCGCCTCTGAAATCCACGGGTCACTGTCTCCTTTGCTCTTGGACGACTTTACTTCTCGCCCGGAAATCCAAAGGTCACTTTCTCCATCCCTCTTCGACGACGCTGCCGCTTCTCCTCTACGGGTATCCACAGGTCACCTCCTCCACTCTTCCTCGATGCCGCTTCTGTCCATGGAACCCCCATCTCCGTTGCACCCATCCCCCCAGAAGTCCAGACGCCATGCACAAGAAGCAGCTCGTTAGACCGGATGCTGAATGGGATAAGTGTGGATCTCTCCGGGAATTCTATTGTGCTAGCAAAGATAGATCTACTTCTGGAGACCATGCTAAATGTGGAGCAACGGATGCTACAAATGGATCGACGGATGGAGAAGATAGAGGCTGACATAGCGGGCATACAATTTTTTGCTTGGTGCTAATGCCCCTGTTTCCCCGATGCCGGAGCAGGGGGGTGACATGGATGTGATGAATGAGACTTTCGACCCCCTTCCATCACCAAGAGCACCCCCTCCACCAGAAGATGTAGTGTACATGTATGCCGTTGAGGAGGACATGACAACCCCGTCAAGACCACGCCAGGAGACAACACGGCGACCACGACCGGAGGAAAGCTTCCTCACAGACAACTTACCATCGCCCATCGCCTCAAGCACACCCACTCCCAAAAGACCTACAGCCGCTCGCATCGAAAAGGTGCTCGACATCACCCTGTGCGATCTGCCACCGAAGATCAGGGAGAAGTATAGGGTGAAGAGTGCTGGTGTACCCCACAAGTATGCCTTGATCATTTTTAAGCACCATGTTCCTTACTCGTTGTACTGCGAGTGGGCCTTCAAAGTGAACTACGATGGGAATCGCGTAAAAAAGGCGCTTCCTGTCAATTTAAGGAAAAACATTGTGGAAGAAATGCGGCGCTTTTATCCAGTTACAGATCCTGTAATGAAAGGCGTTCGAGACTGCATTAATGGCGTTTTGCGCCATGCAAGGAATCGGCCAAGAATGGACAATGTGGAGGACTTTCTGTGAGACCATACTGTTGTGCTGAACTGTATTGTACTGTACATGTTTTGCCCTACAGTACCTGCTGTACTTAAAAAAGGAGATGTTGTTGTGTGTTTTTTTACACAGGACATGGACAACTCCAGTCCCTGGGGGCCGAAAACAGGCACGGTTTTCAAGGTTGCCCTGAAAACCTGCCCTGTTTGCTGCCCTCTAGGACTAAACTGGTGCAGGTCTGACTGACAGTGTTGCGCACCATCCCACTGTACTGTACTGTATACAGTACTGTGTTTCTTTAATAAAGGAGATGTTACTTAAATTGTTTCAACATTGTACTGTATTTGTAAATAATTGTTTTTGTACTGACTCCACCAATAAAAGAACATGTTGATTTGTCTTACTGTATATTGTTTCCATTTGCTCCTTTGATAGTACTGTATAACAAAATACAGTGTTTCTAGAATGTCGAGGCTTGCTGCACTGTTTTTTAACTGCCAGACCGCAAAGCCGCAAGATCGGCAACATTGTAAAAAAATAGCAATGATCGCGCAATTGGTGTGGGAACTAGGGCAATTGGCGTGGGAACTAGGGCAATTGGCGTGGGAACTTCTGTTCTAGGGCACCTAGAAATAAAATTCATTTTGCCTCTAGATGTTAGGAACCCCCTCACTTCACCCCAACAGGGTCCGACCAGTAATGGCGGCGAGAAATGGTCACGCCGGCGAGGAGGGTCCTATCATTGAGCGTAATGGTGGAGAAAGCCACGCTGCTTTGAAACGGCTAAGTCAGAATGAGCAGAAACCTGGAACCCACAACTCCGGTTCTGTTCAACCTAGAGGGCTCAGATTAGGTCACCATTTAGTCCTAGTTGCGGCAGGATTGCATGGCAAATTGCGACCCTCTCGTGGCAACAGAATGGAGTCAGGGTAATGGTAAATTTAGGTTTCTGCCATTGACTTGCATGGCAGAAAAAAAGCCACTTTTGTAATGTGCTTTTAAACTGTATTTTTGTATCTCCGGTTCCGGGGGTCCTGGAAGGCTGACATTTGGCCACTATGGCAAGGGTCCTTTCGCATGAGGACCAGGCGAATTTCAACCTGCTCAGACCCACAGAACGGATTATTTTAAATTATATTTATATATTTATATTAAAAGATATTAAAGAATGTACTGTATTGTATTTAAAAGATGTGACTGTAAACCATACTGACTGACAAATGTTTTCACACATGTACTGTACTGTACTGTAGCAGTAAACCATACACCTGTTGATGTTTTGAATTGCTGTGCACTTAAAATGTTTCAACATTGTACAGTATTTGTAAATAAATGCATTTTGCCCCTAGATGTTAGGAACCCCCTCACTTCACCCCAACAGTGTCCGACATAGTAATGGCGATGAGAAAGGGTCACACCGGCGAGGAGGGTCCTATCATTGAGCGTAATGGCGGAGAAAACTTTGAAACGGCTAAGTCAGAATGACAGGAAACCTGGAACCCACAACTCCGGTTCTGTTCGCGCAATTGGCGTGGGAACTAGGGCCTCGGTCAAGTTCACGGCCAATTGGCGTGGGAACTTCTGTTCTAGGGCACCTAGAAATAAAATTAATTTTGCCCATAGATGTTAAGCACTGTATACCACTGTATACTGTAGAAGACACATTATGTAAACGATACTGTACATGTAGAATAAATGCATAGTTTTATTTTTTCGGGTTTATTACACAGTATACTGTACGGCCGGAAAACATCAGCATACAGTACACTGTTATACATAGAAATCCCCCCATTAGCCGTTTTCTTTTCTGAGGAAAAACACAAAGAAAAGTTTTAATGTACAGTAATGGTAGGCCCCCTAAAGAAGTACCCTGCCAGCCCTACCAATAATTATCTCCTGCTCATACGCGCATGTGCCTAGCGTTCCACCAATAGTTTAGTATCTGCAGTACAGTACTGTAGAAGCCGCTCAGCCAATGATATTGCTTACAGGAGAATCGCTTGACTTTTGAATCGCACCGATATTTATACTGTATTGTCAAAATAAAAAAAACATAGAAAATAATACGGCAACAATACAGTACTCACCATTGAATTTCCCATTCAGCTGGTGCCGGCGCCGGTCCACTGCCAGTCCAGCTTTCTTGATCATCCACGTCGATAGTTTGCAGCGGGACTAGTCCACCTGTAGTCAGCTGATGAGGCTGGAAATTGCTTAGGTACATGCAAGCTTTATCAAAATTACACGCGAAATCCGGCTCAGCCTCAGGCTCAGGCTCAGGGTTGTCACTGACGGCGGGACCGTCATTGGAAGCCGGTGCTGGTGCTGGTGCATTGCTTGGCAGCGACTGTCGCTTCTTAGTTGGTTTTAACACGACCCTTCACCTTTTGTCGCCTTCATGATCATAGATACCGGAAAAACCCGGTGATACACACCAATACCCTCCAACAAATTGTGGCTCAATACGATGAAAACAGGGATCGCTACATAACCTTTTCCTTACTGCACGCTTCCACGTGTGAGGAGTTGGCGAAAATTTGTAAAAGTCATAGTTTTCAATAAAATACTGATACATTTGAGCAACTGTTGCCATCTTATCATCTGTTGCATTAATGGCGGCCCATATCAAATACGCGTAACTTCTGTCGGGAATTTGGAAAGCGGGCTGCACTTGAACATTCATGGCGAGCGGGTCTCTGGAGAATACTGTAACTGAAATTGGTCTTTGTCTTTCTTTAATATGAAAAGCCTAAATTGATACATTTTTGCAACCTCTTCCTTCAGTCTCAAGGCCAAGGCCAAGGCCAAGTTACAATGGCACACTGTGGTACAGTATCTTTTTTTAACGAAACACCTGCAAGCCAACACATTACTGATTCGGTGCATTACAATTCATGAATATCTGCCATCTGGCGGACACGCGAAGCATTGCAGCCTGTTAAAATCCGAACCATTATCAATAAACGCATCAACCGCGTTTCAGCCGGGTATGACCCGTGGCTGGGAATGCAAGATGAACGCGACATGCGCCAGGTGGACAGCGTCGCATTCCAGGTACAAGCCAGGTAAAAAACGGTGATTTGTTAGAATAAAAGCTGCCGCAGCAGTATGTACACATACTTTGCATCTAGTGCATGTGTATGTACCCTTAGGTAATGTAGATTTTGTCTCTTCTCCAGTTCTGAAGAGACTAGGTGATAATGTGTTGGCCAATGTTTTAGCTCGTTTAAATATGACATTAGGGCCTGAGGACACATATGGTTTTAACATTGGATCTAGGGATAAAATATTCCAATGGTTTTTTAGGATGGTTTTGATTGACTGTGCCTGTCTACTGAAAGGCGTGATGAAAGAGGGACTGTCGTTACATCTCAATCTCTTGAATGATTTCTGTCTAAGTACGGTATTTCTGTCCATAATTGAAACCTCTCTCAATGATCTGTCTAAATCGTCTTGTTTGTAACCTCTCTGTAAAAAACGACTATACAGATCATTAGACTGTAATTTGAATTCATGATCATTAGAACAATTGCGGCGTGCTCTAATAAATTGGCTTTTTGGTATTCCCCTGAACATGGCTTGAGGGTGACAGCTGCTAGCCCGTAGAAAAGTATTGCGTGAGTTAGGTTTACGATATAAAGTGGTCTGTATAGCAAGTGCTGTGTCAATATATAAACACAAATCTAAATAATAAATGTGTTGATAGTATTAAGAATAAATGAGAGATTAAACTCATTTAAATTAAGTGCAGAAATGAACTCCAAAAGTGTAGTGATGTCTACCTCCCAAATAAACAGAAGATCATCAATGTAGCGCCTATAAAAAAGAATGTGCTCCCTATACTTGTTCGTTTTTCCAAACACGTGGAACGACTCCCACCACCCCATAAAGAGGTTGGCGTATGAAGGGGTGAAAATTGCTGCATAAGCAAGATTCATTACGTTTTAAATTTGTGTATTTACATGCGTTTGTGTATGTCGTTCATGTGTTTTTTGTAAATAAAGTTTGTTTTAAAGTAAAAAGAAAAAAATGTTAGACCTAGTATACCACCTGACTTGCTCAGCCTATGACTGTGGACGTTGCGTCACCGCGACTCTTTGCAGACGCTGGTTGATGACGTCACACCCGTTAGCGCGGAGAACAATTCAGGTGAGTATAAATTAAGCAGCATTTGTACTATCTTGTCACCTTGATAAAGTGCTCTGTGCACGAAATGCATAGGTGCATTCATGTTGTCCTGTTGCTGCTGCCTTACCTGCAATAAACCAGACCTATTGCTATATTCGAGTGTGCTCTTTCGTTTTATGTTTCCGGTTCCACTGGGAGTTGGATTTCCCTGGCAGTGCAATCCATCATCCATCTCTACCTTGCTCTACCTAAGTGTAAGCCTCCATTTTTATTTTGCCTTGTCATTATATTTTACAACCTACACTACACTGGCGACACACTTTATTCGAGCTCGGCTAGTCCCACGAATTCGGGTATACCCGGGTGTATTGAGGTTTGTGACTGTTTTCTGCCCGAGTGCATTGCGTTATTTTCCAGGCAGGGATTGAAGCATTTTATTCCCCCTGGCTGCAATACTGCACAGTATATATATATACACTGCATTACAATTCATGAATTTATGCCATCTGGTAGACACACGAAGCATTGCAGCCTATTAAATCCTAATCATTATCATTTAACAGATCAGCCGCCCGTCAGCCAGGCATGAACCCAGGCTGGGAAGGCAAACGCAACGGGGCTTGTTAGAGGTGAGGAGCGGCGCATTCCAGGTATCTGCCAGGTACATACTGGGTATTTGCTCGAATAAAGTGTGTCGGTGCAGTATATGGTCTTTTCTTTCTTTGGAGATTGTTTGCGGGTAGTTGCTGCATCTATCACAGGGATCATCCACCCCATAAGTTGGTTGACTGCTCAGTTTTGGCTGCTTTACTGTGCGCAGTCCTTTGTGAGCCCTACACTATCACTGTATTCCTTATTTAAATATTGCTGTACTATGTTATGTTTTCTATTTTCATGGCTGCAAAAGTCGCTCCTCTGGTCCTTTTTGTAAAGAATTGAACTTGCAAGACTTCTGAAACTGTCTCCCACCAAGGGTTGAGTGTGATTGCCAAGCCCCTTTATTGATTTGCACTTCATAGATCACCATAGATTGTCACTTACATTGTGTTATTTATGCACTGTCACTTATATGAGTTTATTTGCACTTAATTAAGCTCTGGGTTTTTGTTAGAGCGCCTTTGAGCACCTTTTTCTTTCGTTAAGGAAACAAATCGCCTGGTCAGTACGATAAGTATGTTTATTTTTCCAGTGACGGGACTGATTACAAAAAGATGATAAAGATCAATTGATCTTTCCGAATGTGTCCTTTCTTTATCCTCCTTTCTCTCCCCGGGCACCCAAACTCTCATCTGCCCAGTGTTAATTAGTTTGTGTTGTAGTGGGGGTGTACACTTTAAAGATCAAACTTCAATGTAAACCATTAATTATATTCTTAAATTAGAAACACTTGCAAGTTCCTAGATAGTAATTTTGTATACATACAATAAACCGACACACCTACACTGGCGACACACTTTATTCGAGCTTGGCTAGTCCCACGAATTCGGGTATACCCGGGTGTATTGAGGTTTGTGACTGTTTTCTGCCCGAGTGCATTGAGTTATTTTCCAGGCAGGGATTGAAGTATTTTATTCCTGCTGGCTGGAATACTGCACAGTATATATATATATATACTGCATTACAATTCATGAATTTATGCCATCTGGTAGACACGCGAAGCATTGCAGCCTATTAAATCCTAATCATTATAATTTAACAGATTAGCCGCCCGTCAGCCAGGCATGAACCCAGGCTGGGAAGGCAAATGCAACGGGGCTTGTCAGAGGTGAGGAGTGGCGCATTCCAGGTATCTGCCAGGTACATACTGGGTATTTGCTCGAATAAAGTGTGTCGGTGCAGTATTATTCAATGCACATAAGACTTTCACATGGATGGGATTCACTCAGGTTCTTACAAACACACACACAGGGTTTCACGGGCCCAAAACGCATAGGAGGGTACTTTCCTCCGTTTTTTTAAATATGGATCAATAAAGGATTATATATTTTTATCAGTCGTTCTGGTGTGGGACCCACTCTATTTATGGCTGTGCGTTGGAGTGTTTTTTCCACCTCAAAAAACATCTGCATAGGGAAGTATATGAGTAGCTCCATGGCTGATAAATAACACCTCATACATTAACCTTAGCCCCTTGCAAACGCACTTACCAGAATGCCCTCCTACTGTCTCTGAACGTTCTTCCTACCAATAAATTCGATTGTAAGCTCTTGGGATCAGGTACTCCTTTTCCTAAATGTTACTTTTATGTCTGAAGCACTTCTCCCCTTTATGTGTTATTTATATTATTTGTTAAGTATTTGATAAACAATGCTGTGAATCGCTATGTACATTAATGACACTATATAAATAAAGACATACATAAATACATACCAAGGTAATGAAGGAATAAACCCCTGCCGCCACCCCACGCCACCATCCAGGATGCCTAAAAATAAACCCCGGGGCAACTACCCAATCTCCCACCCTTTCTTACCACCAAGAAGACTACTTCACCCCACAGTTATGGGCAATAGGCCCAAATGTCCCCTGCATGTGACAATTGGGACAGGGAGTTGTCTGGCTATAACCTTAAATCCCCTTGGAATAATTTTGTACTCTATTTATTGTACTCTATATATTTTCTAAGAAATAATAAATCCAACCATTTTTTCGTATCTCTTATTAGAGTGCGTTCTAGCTTAATACATGTAGTATTAACATGTCATCCTTAAATGGAAGATCTACATCTTTAAAATATGTATCAAGATTGATGTTTCTATTCGACCTATTGGAGAATACATTAGGTTTATCCATCTTAAGAGATGATGGTATAAATGTACTTACAAATTATAATAAGTGCAGCCGTGATATAGAGAAGTGATACAAGTGCAAAAAGTGATATATCAATAATGGCGCTCTAATTCTAATTCTAAACACATGTTAAATTAATATTAACAAATAAACCCATATATTGAAAAAATTGGTGATACAAACGAATCCTTAGAATGCTGCTGTGACCCAGTGTAGGACTGTTCTCTCAATCCCAGGTGAGTATGGCGACGTGGTGATCAAAGGCAAGCGCAAACATGTGGAAATAAAAAATATAACTGATGGTGCAATATTGTCTTATAACAAGTGGGTATTCTTCTATAGGTATAGGAATATTATACTCACAAATGTGAGGATAAGTCAATGTACATAAAGGTATCTTTAAATGGTTCTCTTCGGTGAGGATGGATTAGCTTGAACCGTGATGTAAGGGTAAGTTCCTTAAATAGTTAAACACAGAGAAGCCAACATAGTGCGATCTGAATAAAACTGTATTGAATTGGTAAAAGTATTAGAATAAACTCACATGATACATGCTAGATATAAGCATTTAGATACGCATTCGATCTCGCCTCCGGTGTCTTTGGGCTTGTTACTCCCCTTCTCCTCAGCGTGCGTCTCACAGCTGCATTCCAGCATGGCGGATGTGACGTCAGCGGTGTTGGGGAGTTCCGGTTTGGCGAGTTGACTGAGAATCACCTTCATTCTACGCGTTTCACCCTTCTTGGTTTCCTCAGGAGTGCTGGTGACATAGTTCTAGCTAGTTATATACCCTAAGCTTTATTTTGATAGGTTAGAATCCTAATAGATGTCTTAAAGGGATATCGATCTAATAATGGCTAAAAGTGGGTAATTGTCTCTTAAGGATTTATAGGTGTTGTACATACCATTTATCATAATAATTACCTTTTAGACATAATATTTCCACATTGTTGCAGAATAAATATAGTACATAAACAACTTTTATACAGTTGTGTTACCTCCATATCTAAACATATATGGAGCTCAAAAATATTGGATTAAAATATGTATTTATTTAAAAAACGTATTGTTTAGAAAATTGTTAAAAATTAGAACTTAGCAACATAATAAAATATATTTAAAAAAATATATAAAAGATTTGGATATATTTATTATAAAAAAAAAGAGAGAAATTACTTATGCTAAAATACATTAAAATACTTTAGAATTAAACAAAGATCAAAGTATAGCTATTCTACACAACTGTCTCAACCTATACAATATTTGTGAAATCTAAAGGAAGACAAGAAATGTGCGATTAGAATTACATCATAAAAAAGGTTTAACATCAAAATCCAAGTTTAGACCTAGCGGGGAGATTGTTTGGAGTTCATACATCCAATATGATTCCCTTTTTAATAATGCTAAGTTTCTGTTTCCCCCTCTCCAATGTGGCATTATTTGTTCAATGGCTTTATAGGTAAGACCTTGGGGATTGGAATTATGAACTATTAAAAAATGGTTAGAAACAGTGTTTGTGGTGAGTTTCTTTTTGATGTTACCAATGTGCTCTAATATACGAACTTTGAGGGGACGTATAGTTTTGCCTATATATTGATATCCACAACTGCATTCTAAAAGATATACTACAAAGTTCGACCTGCAGTTGAGATGTTGTTTTATTTTCTAGGACTTCTTTGCAGTAAAGGAGGTAAAACTATCGGTTGAGGTGGAACTAAAGTGACACGCTGTGAAAGCTTTACAATTGAAAAACCCCTTTGGAAGGGTAAGCCAAGTGGAATGGTTTATTTGTTTTTTCTTTAATGCACTGGGAGCCAATTTATTTTTGATATTTGGTGCTTTTTTAAAAATCATTTGTGCTCTGTCAGGTAAGTGTGGTCCCAGAATGGGGTCATTTTTTAATATAGACCAGTGAGTATTAATAATGTTACCAATTTGTTTGGCATCTTTATTGTATTGTGTGACAAATGGCACTTTTATAGTTAATTCTGGAACTTTCTTAGATGCTGGAGTTAGTAAAGATTCTCTTGTTTCTAGATTAATTCTGTCTAATGCTTGTTCAATATTTTTTGACTTATAATTTCTATCTTGGAATTTCTTAATTAGAATAGTAGACTGTTCTGTAAAGACAGAATTTTCTGTGCAATTACGTTTAATTCTGCGATACTGGCCATATGGTATATTAGATATCCATTTATCGAGATGGCAACTGGACTGGAGTATAAAGTTATTGGCGTCCACTTCTTTGAAGTAAACTCTTTGTTTTAATACAGTCATTTTATAAGTAGATAGTTAAGTCTAAAAAATTTATACTAGATTTAATTATATTGGACGTAAACTTGAGATTCAAATCATTATTGTCTAAATATATAAGAAACAGATTTAAATCATCCACTGAGCCCCTCCAAATGAAAATAATGTCGTCAATATATCTCCGCCATGTGACCAAGTTCGCGTTCAGAGCCTCCCATGACCATATGTATTGATTTTCCCACATGGCCATGAGAAGATTAGCGTAGCTGGGCACGAACATCGTCCCCATGGCGGTCCCACATAGTTGTAGGTAAAATACCTCATCAAACCAGAAGAAGTTTTTTTGTAATATGAATTGTATACAATTAAGTAAAAATTCAATTTGTTCTAGATGAAACTTGCCACTGTTTTCTAGAAATGTTCTGACGGCCCTACATCCATCAGATTGTTTTATTGATGTATATAATTTATTTTAGGCAAAAAAACACAATGTGTCAACCTGGTGGTCTTTTTCAAGTGAGGTAAAGTTGTATTGTCTTTCTACTTGTACAGCTGGATATGTTGCAGGCATCTATCCATTCACAGGAGCACCGGTAATTGTATCAGATTTACTTACCATTTTGGTGTGCAGCATTTACCTTATTTCATATTGACATACTAAAAGAATAATACATTTTATTTCAACGTCACATACAGTTTAAAACAATCTCCAGTTCCCTCACATAACAAAAATCCCTGTTTAGAAAATAATGCATGTAGTAAACCTTGTAACATAAGGAGTTAAGTCCTATTTTTAGCCGTATTATTGTATATATAAAAACAGAGAGTAATGAGGTATGCAAGCAGCCTCATACCTCTTAGACCGGCCGGTCTTATATATATAATGGTGGAATAAGACAAACCCTCAATAAATATCAGGCATAAAAATGTTAATTTTCTTCTGTCCTACAAATTCTCCCCTACGTACTCAACCACCGTAGGCTCCTGAGGAAGCAAGATTAGGCTTGCGAAAAGCATAGATCCAAGTGAGCAGGAACACTCCCAGAAGGCAGATGCAGCCATTCTGCTGCTAGCTGTTGCTGTAGCAGCCTCTGAGCTTGCAAGCAGGAGAATCTGGAAGTGATGTCATGGTGACAAGCGATGCCAGTGAAGCCAACACCTCCTAGGGAACAGACTGTGTGGAGCTCGATGCCGTATACCAGGAGATCGGGTAGACACTGTGGGTCATTTCCCTTTATATTTAAATTTATTCATTTATTTTTATTTATAAAACATGTTATACCAGGAAGTAATACATTAAGAGTTACCTCTCATTTTCAAGTATGTCCTGGGCACAGAGTTATAATAATACATGGTTTTCATTAAAAGAACAAAGTCAATTCAGTCAATTCACAGATATTTCATGAACAGAAAAAGTTGGAAAATTGAGTACAGGGGATAAAAGGGCTGTTGAGTTTCAGATTGAAATAGAGAAGCTTTAACATTACCAAACATCAGTGAACGGCAGCAAATGGCTCACACCCTTTGGTTATGCCAAAGGCTGTCTGCCTTTGGGGCAATGCAGATGTACACTGAAGGGGCTCTGATTAAATGTAGCTGGAAATACAAAGTTTTTGTTTCCACTTGGCTCATTAACATTCCAGTGGGTGGGGTTGACGTTCCACAAAGTACAAGTAAATGTTAACCCTTAGCACACTGGTCCTGTGCAGAGATGAGCAGCTCTTGGGGAGCCCAGTCAGGCATCCACCTTTGGGGCGATGCAGATGTGCACTTTATGTGTATGCTGTTTTAAAGATACCATTTGATAATTGCAAACTCTTTCACACACACACACATATATATATATATATATATATATATATATATATATATATATATATATATATATTCCACATTAAAGAAGGTTTCATTCTCTGATGAAGTGGCTTGTATTTGCTACAATATGCGTTAGATTGCACTTGTTTTTTACTGTTCTTGCTGACGGTTGTTTCCTTACATTGCTACAGTAGTTACTTTTTCATTCCGTTTTTGGTGATGTCACTACAAGCGACACACGCCACAGACGTGTACACGGAAAGAAGCCTGGCATTTGGCGACTTCACCTCCGCTCCTGAACCTGCCGCCATGTAGTCACTTCCGCAACCTCACGCTGATAGTGAGTTAGTACTAAGTGGATTGTGGTCCCCCGGTAAGCAGTCAAGGTTCACTGCCATAAATAGGACCTTACCATCTTCAATTTTGGAACTCTGTTCACACTGCTCTTTCGGACTGTCTTATCCTTCATTATTATTATCACCTGGAGGACTTCTAGTGCCCTTTTGTTGTGGTGCCACCTACCTGGGCCTGAAGGACATCTGCGGACAATCTCCGTTGTGTGACGAGAGAGGCTTCCCATTCTGACTGGTCCTGCTCCAGCGTTGGTAACATATGTATTGTCATATGATATTCTCTGTTATCTCGTTTATGATGTACGCATAATACTTACCACCTTTTTATATATATTTTTTACTAAAAAGAT
Source organism: Ascaphus truei (assembly GCF_040206685.1). NCBI lineage: Eukaryota > Metazoa > Chordata > Amphibia > Anura > Ascaphidae > Ascaphus > Ascaphus truei. The sequence goes on from NC_134486.1 coordinate 334,136,816, forward strand.
AATACACTATGAGCATTGTGCGCTGTTTTTTTGTATCATTTCTCCTCTAGCAGTCCAAGTATCTTCCTTGCGGGAAGCCCTTATTCTACGGACCGAGTGCTCTGCCCTTCATCGCTCACCAAACTGTTCTTACACCTCTGGACTTCCCATCTCCCTTTGATCCACGGTCTCTATAAGACATCCCAGCGCCTATGTAGAGGCCTGGGCTTACTGTATAGAGATTAATACATATAGTATAAAACATATTACCTTGTTTTATTAAACTTCTAACTCTTGGGGAACACTATATATGTTGGGGAAATGGGACAAGGATACCTGGGCTCGAAAACCAGGAGTCTGGGGGACACTTTGTAGCCCCAGTGTTATTTACCTCACGTACCCACAGATTATGCCTGCACATCGGGGAGAATTATGGGACTACCGGTAACTTTGTCCTCTGAATCCCTACATAAATTCTGAATGCATTTCACCCAAATATCCCCCCTGAAACTTACACTTCTGAAATCCCACTGTGATTCCATGACAGGAAAAGGTTACACATATACAGGACAGTTTATAACATTTTACACACTTTGTCCCTGGCTTATGGTGCTACTTAGCTACCAGAGACCCACAGTTTTCAGGGGTAACCAGTTAGGCTTTGCCTTTATTATGAAGACTGACTACCCCTTACCGTCACAATAATAATGACAAAAAATAATATGTATGCTTTGCTAGGCAACAAAAATGATAATTTCCACATAACCACAGTACAGTACATGATTAAAACAATTTAATAAAAGAAAGGTGGCTACTGTAGTTTTATATAGAGCCCTTTTACATGTATCCTTACAGCTATTCCAATATATTGTATTCAAATATATTTTAGAATAGTATTAATTCAAGAAAGGTCACAGAGTAAATGTGTTATGAGAGCAAACTATTTGATTATACCAATTGGTACAAAGTTTTACTTTGGAATGGTGTCATCCTCTATTTTCCTGACTTTGATTCATTGCAATGTGGTCAGAGTTAAGCTCAAGATACTGCTGAAAGGTGTACTAGCTGTTAACTTCACAGTGATTAATGACAAGGCAAGATATCCAGTATCTAAGAGTTGAAAACCCCATTAATGTAGAAGAAAACTAAAAAGTCAAGGAAAAATAGTAAGTCTTAGTAACAAAAAGGAGACACTAAAGCAATGTACTGAATAGCTGTCAATTATGGTTTGCTATGCTCCTGTAGTAAAACAAGACAGTGTAACACAACTTTTATTAACATTAATATACAGTATATAATAGTTGGCTAGTAGAACCTGTACCGCCATAATAATTTTTTTCTACAATGCATAAAATCAAGATGTACTGTTTTTGTCTTTTGATTAGTTGTTTCCAATTTTCATTGGAAAGAATAATAATTATCCACACAAAATTAATGTTTATTTAATGAATGAAGCCATTTTTTTAACAGTCAAGTGTCTACATATTAATAAACAGATTGATCAATTAAATACCATTTACACTGTATCAATCATGGTTAGGCTCCTTAAATGCTCATATTAGCAAGGCATGTGTATTTTAAAATACAGTATAAAAGGAGAAGTAAATTTTTATACTTTTAATTTCAACCTGTAAAAATGTATTAATTAGCAGTAGTGCCTTAAATAAGGAAAAGGAATAGAAAATGACTGCAGTTTTTTCAGGACTTTTGTCTCCCTGATGCAATGTTTATAAAAGAAGGGGTTAGTTACAGTATTATTATTATTATATTATTATTAATAATAATATTATTATCATTATTATTATTGTTTATTTGTAAAGCGCAAACATATTCTGCAGCTTGGTACAATGGTTGTACCGAGCTAAGTAAATTACATTAACAGAGTTACAAACCAAGTAAGGAGAAATATGCACAGACAAAAACAAGGTCATTCTGACAGGCTGAAAAAATCTGGAATTCTGGATTGCTGATAGAATCAGGAATTCTTATTAGGTTATAAAATCTGGAATTCTGGTTGGTTGATAGAATCTGGAATTTTGACAGGCTGATAGAATCTGGAATTCTGGTTGACTGATAGAATCTGGAATTCAATATAGAGTACGATATACTGTATTTTACTGAAAAAATTAAGATATTAAAAAGAATGCAGAAAATGCGAAGTGTCATGCCGAATAATTAAACTAAAGACCAGTGGAGTTACGCACTGTAGCTTTTCAAGAATTATTATCATAATTTATTTATAGAATTACATTTGATGAAATCTACAATAACATTGCAAAGGCAGTCGGTTTCTAAACTGGAATATATCTTAAAATAGTAGAATACAGTTATCTCATTATTTCAGATACATAAGAGAAAAACCATTCAACCATTAATGTTAGCTGTACAAATATAAATGTAAATTAATATATCAATGATTCAGAAGGGTCAATTTCATTTTCATTCACTGCCATATTTCTGACAAAACAAATATGACAACAAAATAATGTTTCCATTATCTTTTCTTGTGGTGATGTTTAATATGTGAAATCCTTTGCTGAAAGTCTTTTAGCATATGAATGTGACTTCTAACTTTAAAAACTAGGAAAATCATTATTTTATACCATGTTGTGGGCTAAGCGAGTAAACTTAATAGGACAAACATACATAACAAAGAAAAAAACACAGGCAAAACAAAATTTGAAACACCATAGATTTGTGGATTTTGTCATCAAATTGTCCTAGTATTCTCAAACTTCAGTTAAAAATGGCAGTAAGGCCAATTTAATTCAAACACTGTTCTGTGGTATTACTGTATACTAGCCTATAAATAATCCAAAAAGAATGAAGCGGTGCAACTCCCATGCTGTAAGGACTCAAACCAGGACAGTGTCACTCAAGTGTAAGCTTTATTGACACGCGACAGCCACCAGAACCACTCTGACGCGTTTCGCACGGTACACAGTGCTGTGTCAAAGAGAATACTAACACAGAACAAACATCGGCATAAAATACCCATCAGACCCCGCGTTCTAACCAATGATAACTCGGCATAAACCCAGTAACTCCCACCTGCGGAATATTTAATCACCATTCCAGCTATTCGAGAAATGGGGAGTGTATACCGAGCGTCACAGGGTGTGGAAAGGTAACATAAAAAACAACAAAGAAGTTAAAGGGATATCAAACATAAATTTGAAATATCAAAAAACGTTATTCTAACCATTACAGGTTATGTATATATATATGCACACACAATCCCAGCAAGCTCAAACTCCCACACCCACCTAATCTTGACTATATGTAATGTCACATAAAATGCCACTGGGCTGTGGCAATTGAATATAACAAATGACAGGGTGTGCCCAGTGCTACTTCCAAATGACAAAACATACATGGTAATAATTACAAGAAATAATGCTTCAGTACTAATAATAATGCTAATAATAAAAAATATGCTTTTTTAGTAAGATATTTTGGCCAAAGCATCATAAGCTTGCACACCAAATTGTCAAGGTAAACCATAATAAGTGTAAGTCCTACACTACACTGCATAATGTTCCCTATACCTCGTATGAAGGGGAAGAATCATAATAGATTCCTTACCTGCAGCAAGATGAGAAGATCCACCATTAAAAAGGGGGATGTGACGTGAGCTCTGGAGGAGGTGCCACAACCTCCATACAACTGATTCCAGTCAGAAATAAATTAGCACACACAATCCCAGCAAGCTCAAACGCCCACAACCACCTAATCTTGACTATATGTAATGTCACATAGAGTGCCACTGGGCTGTGGCAATTGAATATAACAAACGACAGGGGGTGCCCAGTGCTACATCCAAATGACAAAACATACATGGTAATAATTACAAGAAATAATGCTTCAGTATTGATAATACTAATACTACTAATAATAAATAATGCTTGTCCCATATGCACATAGAAAGCAGATATTATCAGATGGTGATCAGGAAAGGAGAGACAGCACACAGCCAAGTAGATGAAACAACTGCCTTGATATTGAATAAAACAAGGCACTGCATCCAACGTTTCGGTCAGCTAAACGTGACCTTCCTCAGGGATGGTCATTGAAAGAGTGCCAGTGAACATAATATTTACCCAAACCAATTAAACATAATCAGACTCACCCGTGTAGGCCCCAAGGACCCGCAAAGACAAACATGTGGAGACCGTGACACGCAAACTGGCCATGGAACGCACCGCCATCTTGGACAGCCTTCTGAATTAGCTGTGCAGGCAATGCTGTACCCTCCATTGATGACGCATCTACTAGCGACCACGGCGCGTGATACCACGCCGCACGTCATTCTAGCGCATGCGCATCAGGGGCAGAGGTAGTACAGAGACTTACACTTCACAAAAATGAGTGGGCATTTGCGGCCATGTCGCGCTGTTGCTCCCAGAGGCGCAACATGGCCCAATGTATCCCGATGTTGCAAAGGCAACATGGGCATGGGTCATGCTCCTATTAGGTGCAGCAGACTCAGCACCAACCACACATGACTGTAAGCAGTGTAATATCATGCCGAAAATACAAAAATATAACATAACCCCTTGTACTCCCTTTGTTGGGAACAGAGAAACTAGATGTACCCAGGGATGGGGAATAAAGAGTGTAATATAAACACTCGGCATTGGCTAGTCAACCAGTGAAGCAATCGTGTCAAACAACATGACATCCACATTATATATAAATTCATAAACACCCAATAGAGAGTAAAGGGATTGATGAATGTGTGACATGAAGGGAGCCATGGGGGAAAAAAACAAAAAATTAATATCAAAAAATCATCAAAGAAGCCTATAAAGAGAGAGGGATTAGAGCGTCATAAAAAAAAATAAGAGTGTCATAAAAAAACATCCCAACTTGAGATCCTCATTCAGCCCATGCGGAGCTACAGTTTTTAACTCGAAGATCAGCCTGGCCTCATTCTGCAAAAGAAGTTTATTCCTGTCACCACCCCGCGGTGGGGCTTACACGTGTAGGATTGGCATACACCGAAACGTCGCCAATGAATGTCCCATATCCCTGAAGTTTTTGCAACTGTTAGGCATTTGAACGCTTGATCCTCTGTATTGGCCATTAGTGCTTTCCTGATTGTGGACCAATGGATGGCTATCCGCTGCTTTAGCATCCTAACCGTTTTGCCAATGTAGTATAGGCGCAGGGGCACTTGATCAAATATACTGCAATTTTTGACTCGCAATTAAGGAATTGTCGAATTTTAATGCGCACACCACTGTGAGGGTGGCAATATGATGACCCAACCTGCATGAACTGACAGTTCATACAGCCCCGGAATTTGTATGAACCAGGTTTCTTGGTCAGCCATGTTTTGGGTTGTGCATATTTATCCATGGGGTCAGTCTGTGTGATCATGTCACCAATGCTGGGACCACGTTCTTGAAACAGCTGGCCGATCTTCTCATCATTAGCCAAGATACACCAATTTTGCCGCACGCTTTGTTGAATGATCCTTGATGCTGTGCTGTATGTGCTGAACACATTAAATCTATTAGATTGGACATCCCTCGGGTGTGAATTGAGGAGAGTATTCCGATTCAATTGTTTGACACGTTCTAGGGCATTTTTGACATCATTTGGGCAATAACCTCTTTCCAGGAACCGCATTGCCATGGTGACTAGCGCATCATCTACTTTATCAGGATCACTGATTATTCGTTTCACCCTTAGGAATTGCGAATTGGGCAAACCCTTCTTTAGGGGTGCAGGATGGTGACTGGATGCGTGCAGTAGCGTATTCTTGTCTGTGGGTTTGTGATACAACCTAGTAGCCAGAATGCCATGAGCCTTGTACACCTTTGTATCCAGGAAGGGTATCTCTTCATTGGTATAGCAAAGGGTAAAGCTTATTGTTGAAGGAATGTTGTTCAAGTATTCGACAAAGTTCAACAATTCCGCAACATTGCCGCATTCTTATTCCAACATAAATTCCCCAAAATTGACTCAAACAGGGACACACGATTGCTATGTAAAGAATGGATCTATGTCCTCCATTCCAGTCCTGATAGGAACAGGCTTCTCCGGTGTGCGATCTGCGATATTGCTGCTTCAGTACAAAAAAGAAAAAACTGTGACGCAGTACCACAGCAAATAATGGAGAAGAGGGCAACTCCAAAAATAAAAAAGTTTATTTTTCCAATAACAGGAAGACCAACATATTTTGCGCAAGTTGTGCTTTATCAATGTCCCTTCTGAGTTAGTATAAATAGGGATATTTAAATACCCCTCATTCCCGGACAAAAGCCGGGGATGTTGGTACACAAATATTATAAAAAACATTCAAAACAACTTTATTAACACAGACATTGAATAAAAAAGACAAGATCTGCCACAATGTTCCTAACAGCCCTTTACTCAATGATTTGCAATATAATGGCTACATTGCAGCAAAATCAGGCTTAAGATAAAACTTTATAAAATATACAAATTAAAAAAATATAGAACAATTGCCTTACACACAGGTAACTCCACCAGTTAGTGCATATGGAGGCCCGACCCAAGCGTTTGTATCTCACAGAAGCGAATGCCCGTGAAGACAAGAGTACAGTGAGAGCTGGGGACACCGCTCAACTGCAAAACGAGATGAGAAAGTTTGAACTGCCTGAGTATGTTGTGCGTTCCTGTAAGCGTAACTGTAATGCTGTTGCAGGACTACAGTCTGCTTTCCAAAAGTACAGAATGGGAGGACCAAATTGCGATGGAGTAGCACAGTAAAATACAGTTGTACTACAGGGCCCACGGGGTCCAACGTGGATTTCTTGCCATGAGAGTAGCCACTTTAAAGATACAGTTTCGGATGAAAATGGGACGGAAGGATGTCCGTGATCATAAAATGACAAAGACCTCACAGATTTTCCAGCGATACTCCTGCCGGAGTAAGTTAAGGAATCAAGAAAGAAAGGCCCAAGCCTACGAGTCTGCTGACTGTAATAGAGAGGCGCAATGGGGTGCACTTGGGGTTATTGGTAATCCTGCCCAAAATTGAAGTACTGAAGCTAAATGTTGTGGAACCAAACACAAATCATCTTTAAGTGACAATAATTGAAAAGATGTTCCAGAAGAGAACATTGAAAAACAAGTAATGGAGGTCATCCCAGGTACAAGTCCCTCAGATGCTGATGGAGCAATGAAACATTATTAGTGATGACGGCTAACACAGAACTTGTGGTGGATGACCGGTCTCTAGACTCAAATGCTGAAAGTACGCTGATGGAGAAATGTCCAGAAGCCATAACCACTAAAGCGGAGTTACTGTCTTCACAAGAGAAGACGAAAGTCACTGGGGACTGCGCAATGTGCTGACCAATGAGGTCAAGGCTCTTCTGTATGATAAGGGAGACTCTGAACACAATAGGAAGAAGATGGAGGTACATCTTCAGGAACTGCCAGTAAAGGTCACAGAGGGGGATAACGTCCTGGCAGTGAGAGCTAACAGACTGCTGGAAGCTAAGGAAATTTTACAAGAAGTGGAACATCAAAAGCTGAGCTTCAATGCTAAACACAAACGAGTGAACGACAAGGAGGTAGCGAAGTACCATTTTTCAGGCCCAGAAGGCCTAGCAATTGTCCTGCTAGACGACAAGGCTGAAGCCCAAGATAAGACTATACTACCCCCTCCATGCATAATCTCCAAGAACACCTTCGACTCTTTAGAGAACATCGTTCAAGGCCAGTCCAACATCTCTGAGGGTATTGAAGTCCCAGAGGGCAACCTTTTTAGCTCACCTGCATACCGTAGGAAGGGTCTGGAATGGGGTAATTCCTCCAAGAGCTCGGGACATCCTGGCACTAAGAGAAAAACTGATCTTCTTGAATGGACTTTCTGGTGGCCAGGAATGCAAAGGAAGATCAAAGAATTTGTTGCCTCATGCCCGACTTGTGCTCAAAATAAAACTCCCCAGAACAGACCTAAAGGGTTACTCCAACCTCTTCCTATCCCTGATCACCCATGGACCCACTTAACTATGGACTTCATCGTTGAACTACCAATATCTGAAAGCATGACACCATTCTGGTAGTGGTGGACCATTTCTCCAAGCAAGCTCACTTTATTCCTCTTAGGGGTCTGCCAAATGCTTTCAAGCTTTCTGAAATTTTTGTATAAGCAATTTTTCGTCTCCATGGGTACCTCAGGTCATTGTTTCAGATCGGGGTTCCCAATTCATTTCTAAATTTTGGCGCTCCTTTTGCCAGCAACTGGGGATTTCTCTTCATTTTTCTTCTGGTTACCATCCCCAGACCAACGGTCAGACAGAACGGACTAACCAATCGTTAGAACAGTTTATTCAGTGTTTTATATCCGACACCCAAGACAACTGGACTGATCTTCTACCTTTGGCAGAGTTCTCGCACAATAATTTACGGAGTGAGTCTGCAATGGATTCACCTTTCTTCATCAATTACGGCTTTCACCAGGATAACAGGATCCAACAGTTACAGAACCCATGGGAGAGGATTCAAGTGAATCTCAAGAAAGCAGTTTCCCTACAGAAGAAACAGGTGTACCGAAACCGATGAGGAACCACAGCATAAAAACCAGGGGATAAGGTGTGGCTTTCTACCAAGAACATTTTACTAAAAGTTCCCACAGCGAAGCTAGCACCCAGATTCATTGGTCTATTTACTATCTCCGAGAGGATCAATCCAGTGACCTATCACTTACAATTACCATCTTCCATGTGCATCCCGTCTGTTTTCCACACATCCCTCCTGAAACCATGTATAAAGGATCCTCACTCTTCTGCCTCATCCTCACCCCCAGAACCCCTCCTTATAGATGGACAGCAAGAATTTGAGGTACAGTCTATACTGGATTCCAGGTTATCCAGGGCAAGGCTCCAGTATCTCATCCATTTGGAGGGGCTTTGGCCAAGAGCTGCGATCCTGGATCTCTCAGGATCAGTTACACGCTCCTAGGCTCATCCAGGTATTCCACTCAAGGTACCCTCTTAAGCCATTCCTGAGATGCCTGAGGTCACCCCTGGAGATCACGCCTGAAGGGAGGGTACTGTGAAGATTAGTGCAAGGTCCCGCCCCCCTCACGCATCTCGCGACATCACCAATGATGTGCACCTACCACAACCTGCACCCGGACACCATGCTGCTGGAAGGGCAGACACTGCAGAGACCGTTCCCTGGCTCCACCCCCATGACACATCCCGCGTTGTCTCAGGTGACGCGCATCAGCCACAGCCTGCGTGCAGGCGCCTTCCTGCTAGGAAGACTGACACTGTGTGGACCGCCTTCAGGTCCCGCCTCCATGACAACAGGGGCAGTGCACAGCGCACGTGGAATACGTGCAGATGCTGCATGGACACAGGCACTCAAGGGGTTAACGGGATCACTTATGCCATAGCTACTATGAGATCCACCCCTGCCTATCACTATACATTATTCTGATGATGCTTCCTCCCTGTAGCCTTCCTATTGCCTCTCTCTCCTTTATATGCTCAGTCAGCCCCTTGGCAAATTGGCTGAGCATAAACTTTTTGCGTGCATAACTCCTTGCTTCCTGTTGCCTTGCCTTGTTCCTACTTTGTATTTTTGACCTCAGCATGCACCCGGACTCCTGACTTCTCTGACCCCTGGACCACGGTTATGGACTCGACTACTCTTCTCTCTCTACCCCTGGACTCTGGCACAATGACTATCCAACCTTCTCCTCTCCTTGACCACGGTAAGTACCTAGACCACTCTGACCTTTCCTACCCTGACCTGGCTACATGACTACTACTCTGCACTCCGGATGTACCTGCTTGGTTGTTGGTTGGTGGCTATCAATATCCCCACCTCAGTCTCATGTCCCGCCTTGTTTGTGGTGATCACTCATGACAGGAAGAGGCTGTCACAGTCCCCTAGGCTCTCTGGATGGTGGTTGTGGAGCCTGCTGGGACTGCCTGGGTTTTGACCCCAGGAGAAATGAAGGATGCGAGACTGTACTGAAGCAGGTATGTCCAGGACATTGGAACAACAGTGAAGAGGATTCCCTAAACTCTCGTGAGGCTGAGACCCTCCTCCCCAACAGGAACAGATAAGAGCTAAACATTATAATGTTGTGCATATAGACAGTGTATATCATTTACTCTACATTAGTAGTACATGTTTTGGGATGATAACCAGCTTAGCTGGTGGCTACCAGTTAAAGAGGGCTGGAGGTGTTGTGTAGTTAGACTCCGGAACATGATTTGTTTTGCACTGAAGGGATGGTGAGCCTGTTATTGTATTATGTAACCCCTGTAAATAAACCCTTTGCAAAGTGTTACAGAGTTTCCTGCCTTCCTATGGGATGCAAAGATACTGCAACGTGATGCACACATCACAATATATATACACTGATGAGACCCACAAGGTCAAAACAGCTGTATGTGAGTGTTTTGACTTGCTTTGCATCAATCCCATGCTGTGCTTAAAAGCTGTGTGAATATCAGATCATTTGCTTATGAGTTCCATGTAAAAATGGATGTCAGGCAAATGGTGACACATTGTATGCTTATTTGCATGTCATTTCCCAGAATCCCTTGCTGCAGTGGAAGCACTGCATGCTAGGTGATAAGGGTGAAAAGCAGGGATGCAAACCTGTTTTTGTCACCTTTTTCACCCACCATAACTTAAAATGTGTATATATATGTGTGGAAGAATGACCTAGGCGCAGATAAAAGAGAAAGGGGGAGGGGGGAAAACATAGAGTAGTATGTCTCAATAAGCATCACAGATAGATGTGAGGGATAAACTCACCCTTAGGTGGATAATATAAGCATTTATCCACATAAATGGGATCTGGAACTATTGTAGTTTCCCCTGTATGAATGGGTTAGTTTTCACACTTGGTGTGATCTCTCTTCTTACTTGATTTATTTCTCAATCCACGATAGCCATCATATGGGAATGAAAATATAAAAGGAACATATAGTGTAACACAGTTTTATTAAAATATAAAAAACCTATAAACATATAGGTAATGTACTCACACATTATGAGCAATAAAACAGGCAGTTGGAGAGATTAATAATCAAACTGAGTCTCTCACACTCAGTTTGTGCCCCGACCGCTGCATACTTCCGCGTCACGTGTCTATTCCCAACCTCAAGAGATCTCTCCAGTCGCCTACTCCAGAGCTAGTCTGCTACCAGGGGTTCTCTGACCAAATCTCTCATAACCTCTTGCCTCAATCTGTGTTGTCGCCGAACAGAAAGTCACACAACATTTCATCAAATGCGGCTTCTTCAGGGGTTAATGTTGGCACACCTGTCCCTATATATATATATACTACATCAAGTGTGCAGCTACAATGAAGTGAACCTGTTGAATCTATATGCAGCCACAATGCTTATTTTAACACAAAATAGCACAGTATTTATGGAAAACAATACATTCGGTGCAAGAAGATAACTTTTTGGATGAGGATTCCAATATCAGTAAAAGGCTGAAGAGATGGGCCAGGATACAGTATATTGTTAAATTGAACCCATAGATCAAAAATAGTAATAGATCTGTGTAAATATGTCTAAATGGTAAAGACCGTAAAATCACATAAGTAGAGAGATTCAGTATTGAAACCACGTGTTGTATCTTGTGTCTTCTCTTATACCATGAAAAATGTCACACAATGAGTTACCTCTTGCTTAAAGTCCTGTAGTCCAGGTATGGTAATAGTATAAGAGGTTTTCACAAGAAATAATTAGACCAATCTCCTCGTACTGTGGAAGCTTGTGTCTTGCTATCCGTCAAGCCTAGCTTCTCCAGATGTATTCGGCACCACGATCACCCCGGTCTCTGCAATGGGTCATCTCAATCCCCTCCAGCTGTAAAAAGGGAATGCCTATTATGGCATAATTACCGGGCGTCACCTGAGGCTCAATCTTGCACAGGAATCTCCTTGGTCTTGGCACACTGATAGTATTCCGGTGCTTTATATTCCGACCTCCGATTCCCTCAAATCTGCAAAGCTGTCCGGTACTCCGTCAGGCAGTCGCTCGTCTTTGCTTGGTAGCCTTCTCCCGGCAGCAAAGAGAAATATGCGGATCAAAGATTCAATTTGTTTTTGTGAAGACAATTCCATTTTTTTTGTATACATATTTCACAAAATCCGCACATACAAAATCTGCATACATACAGTAGAAATAAAAAATAAAGAAATAAATTGAAGTTTATTTGGCTTAAATCCACATACATATTTCCATTTTTTTGGGCGGAGACACTTCTGTGAATATTTGTTGAGAATGTAGAGTCGATGTCTACGGGCTAAAAGCTGCACCATCTATGGAACGTACATATGATGTAGCCGGAAAGCATAATGATGCCTCGAGTGCAGAGGCACGAAGCTCATTTTGTATAATTTAGCTTGAAGCTATTGATTGCATGAAGGTATTAAAAAATGTCATTTCAACACTATTCTTGTTCAAAATGTCTTTGATATTTTTTTGTTCAACAACCATTTGCTGCTGAACTCCCATCAATTGTTCATGACGTGCTGTTTGGTTTTGCAACAATTGCTCTTATTATTTCTCGATTGAAGTCAACTGCTCCTGGTGGGCAACATCAAGATTGGAAGCAGCAGGTTGGTGATGGCTTTATCCAGGACTATCCTGACTCATGAATAATGATAAATATGGAGAATCCACCAATCCGGATATGATTACAGGAGATGGGATATCTGTTAAAAACATATTAGGAAAACATTAATTGCTTGTCATAGAAAAAGTACAGTTCACAGTTGGTTGTTACAATGCCTGATGATTAGATGTGCAATAACGTTAAATGATGACGTGTAAAAACATTAATGCAGTGAATGATGCCCAAGTGTGCATCACTAATTGAAGCCTATGGAAACGTACTAAACTTTGTCTTCCATGCAGCACAACATGTCATTTTTTGGGTTATTTAATCATGAATTACTGTATTTTGTTTTGAAACATACACAAGACTATTTATGTTACTTAAAAATCATGTATTTTTGTTTTTCTAAAGAACTACTTTGTCCATGTCAATCACACATGCAACTGTTACATTGTCATATGAATGTGTACTTGTGGCATAAACGTTGCTTCGCAATAATAGGATTTATTTATGGCCTCACCTTCAATTAAAGGCGATGACACCTGTGATATAGGGGCTGGCACCTGTGAGGAAAGCCGGGATGCAGGGGCTGGCACCTGTGATGTGAGCTAGGATCCAGGGGCTGGCACCTGTGAGATGAGCTGGTATGCAGGGCCCACAATGTAGATTTGACAGAAGACATGTTATTAAGATCAATTATGTAAACGTATCATTATCTGTAATCTGACTACATAAGACTATATAATACATTATCATATTTGGACAGATGAGAATTGTCATAAGATAATCACAGGCTGTTTATGGTACCTATCTATAATGTTTATATTTAAAACATGAAACATTTACATAGACTATGTTAATACTACTACAGTACCTCCTGTACTATGTGAATGCATATATGTATGAAGAGTTGTGTAATATTGTTAATGTATGTAACAGCACATAATTCATTTTTGGCCATAAATATAGATCAGCTGTCATAGAATATTCACTCATGACATCATAACAGAATACGAATTATAGACAAGTCATGATATTTGTTAAAATTACAATATTAAAAAAATCCTAATAAATATTGTACTCATGTTAAAGTACTGACCTTGGGGAAACGGTTTATCTTACACACCAAAATCCCTATCCCCAGGCAAGCCTTCAACCAAGATGGTCGTCAATCTAGCACTCAGCTGCTCTTCCAACGGAGTCAGGTCTAGATTTGGGTCAGGTGGTCCTCCTCCTGTGCCTGAAGCATAAAAAATGTCTGCTTTGCAATTTTGACTTCAATTTTCTTTTAATATCGTCAAAACGTTTACGGCAGTTATTATGTGTTTGGATTTGATTGCCACAGGCAGACGCAGACACTCGAAAGTGTTCCCACAATTCCCTTTTGACCATTGATAATGTCATTCCTTTACATATACCAAGCAAATACATAAATCATGGACATATCTTATAATATAATTTAACATTATTAAAACTGTGCGAACGCTTGTAACATTTTTGGGATATGCTGTGTGCCAGATTATGTTGGGCACATGAAGCAGAAACAATTTGTTATGCATACTTAGCAAATTATGTTTATCTTGATACTGCTGCGGCAGAGTTTATTCGAGCATTTGCCCGTTCTCTGCCGCAGCAGTAGCCTGGCGCGCGCCCGAGAGTGACGGGCGCGCGCCGAAGCAGCGGAAGAGCGCCCTCCGATCGGGGCGCTCTCCCTACCGCTGCCGGGTCCGCCGGGTCCCCCGGAACCCCCTGCCGCTGTCCCGCGATCGCGGGACACCAGGGCTCCCTCGGGGAGCCCCTGGACGCGCGTGCAGGGGGCGCACGCTCCCGATGACGCGTGACCGCGCGTCTATGACGCGCGGCACGCCGAGGGGCGGCCACTAGCAAGCCGGGAGATTTCCCGGCTTGCGGTACCGACCACACTCGGATAAAGTGTGTCGGTACTGTATATCATATTAACATACTATTGTTACATTAATCTATTGTTAACTGGTTGACAACACTGAATAATAAAATGTGTACAGTATATATAAACAATTAAATATATATGTAAATGTCAGTTCTATGTGAATACAGAAATGTTTGAGAATACATATCTATATTAATTGGGACAATCATTGATTATTTATTTCTTACTTACTAAGTGACCATACAGTTGGTCATAATTATCCAAAATACACATTACAAGGACTCTGTCTTCATTGTTGAATCGTAGATTTTTTTTTCCAATACTTTGTTTATGCCCAGATGCAACAACTGAACTCTGCTGCTGCTGACTGCCCTCACCTTCTTCCAATGGAAGAGTCTGCAGGAGCCAGGCACTCGACACACCACCACCACTCACCAAACCACCACCAGTCACCCCACCACCACCAGTCACCCCACCACCACCAGTCACCCCACCACCACCGTTCACCCCCCTACCACCATTCACCCCACTACCACCAGTCACCCCACCACCACTCACCCCACTACCATCAGTCAACTCACCAACATCACACTCCACACTATAACTAGTCAACACACCAACACCACTCTCCAAACCACCAACACCCACCACACCACCAGTCACCCAAACATCACTCCCCTGACTCACGTGTGCACTCACACGAGTACTCCCTCTCCTCCCCTCCATACCTCAACCAATACAAATAACAAATACATAAATTAAATGACACAGATACATTTTTCAAACACACAACACAAAAATTTGTTAAACAAAGAAAAAACAGAAGACAACACTATCAAAAATCTCAAAAATGCTATCAATCACAAATCCTCTAAATGTCTAACTCTTTCTGTCTCTCACTCACTCCCAACAACACAGAGAAATATTAAAGAAAAACACCATTTAAATAGGCAGCTCGACAAATTTCTTGTCTCGCAAGATACTCGCATAATGAAAAAAAAATGTAGGTTTACATGCCACGTAATTTCCTCATTTGCAGAGCATCAAGTATCATGCCGCGGGATAGTTGCCATTTTAGCTCATGTTGCTATCACAGGTATACGGGGCTTTCTGCATACCGTACGAGCAAAGCTTGAAATAATGGAGATTTAACCAACACAGCAATTTTTTTCCCCAGAGCTTTCTGCATACGTACTCATTTGAAATAAATGATCAAAAAAAGATTTTTTTGGGTTCAACAAAGACATTAAACTTTAGAAAGTCAGATTTTAATAAACTGAGGACTAATCTATAAGTAATACATTGGAATTATGTTTTCGCAGTGAGAATTGAAGAAGATAAATGGGCAGACTTTAAAACATTGTTAGAAAAGCACACTTATCAGTACCCTTGGGTAATGAGTATAAAAGAAATCTGTAATTCAAAACCAATGTGGCTAAATAAACAGGTTGGGAAGGAAATGGACAAGAAGAGGAAGGCGTTTAGATTCTTTAAGTCAGACGGGACGGAGGCATCATATCAGAATGAAAAGGAATGTAACAATAATTGCAAAAGGGCAATCAAAAAAACAAAATTGAAAATGAATAAAGGATTGCAATAGAAAGTAAAATCAACCCTAAAAATGTCTATAGGTACCTTAATAACAAAAAAATAAAAAATGAAAATATAGGACCCTTCAGTATGAGATGGGCAGGCAAATTATAGAGATAAGGAAAAAGCAGAGGTATTAAACCAATTATTTGCCACTGTTTTTACCAGGGAAGAATCAATTTCAATAGTAGTGCCGCAGGAGGAAGCCACAAACTCTATATTAATGAACAATTAGTTAACTGAGGAAGAAGCTCATGCAGCTTGATAAAATTAAAATAAATAAGGCACCTGGCCCAATGGCATACACAAAAATATATATAGATAGCCAGGTCCCCCCTGCCTGTCAAGTCCCCCTCACCTTGCTGGCAATCGCGGGTGCCACCGAGTCCAATGGCGGTCCCGTCGGCTGAACGCAAGAGTGGGGGCGGTCAGGATCCTGCTCGGGGGGTTGCCGGGGACGCGTGCGGCCGGTTGCCAGGGCCGGGATCGCGTTGTTAGGGCTCCCGGCACTCCCGAAGCAGGGCGGCGAGGCGCCGCCATTGTCAGTGTCATTGCGCATGCGCAGTGAGAGCCAAGCGCCCGAGGCCCAAAGACAGGTCGCGCATGCGCAGCGCATGCGCAGCGAATAGCGCGGCAACACGGACAAATCAGAAGAGGGCTCTTGGAAAAGACTACATGTCCCATGAGCCTCTACAACCCCACCTGACCCCAGGGAGCCAATAGGGCTACAGTATCTCCCAGCTGAGGGATAGATACATTTCGTGGGGTTTAGGAGCACGTTAGTCGGCGTCAGGAGCAGCTAGGGGAAGGAGGTAGGTTGCAGGAGTCAGTGACTCCCTGCACTAGGCCAGCAGCCCCTGGGCCCCAGACAGCCCTGAGCCACCCGTAGTTTTGTGTGTTGTAGGGATGGGCCCCAGGTTAGGGACCCTGCCCCTTACTATCCAGAGTCAGTTAGGGACACAGCGGACGCTGCGCTTCCTTCCAGAGACTTGGGATCAAGCCTACTCAGTACAGAGAGCGGAACCGTACCAAGGGTGGACTGCCCTCACAGATCTTCTCACCGGAGGAACCGGACATCGTCCTAAAGTCATTTGATCCTTTGCGAAGAGTCTTTAACGCCAAGGTGCCGTCGCACTGGGCAGGTAACGTTATGCACGTGCACACATGAGAGTACTCTCACCCTTCCTATTCCCCCCTCTCTTGCTCTTCCATCCTTTGAGGCTCACACTGTCCAGATCTTCTCTCCTCTCCCTGTTCATGTGGCGGTCATCTATCGCCCACCTACCTCTACTCATCCCCCTTCTGCCTTTCTCTCTCACTTTGAATCCTGGCTCTCTTTCTTTCTCTCCTCAGACTCCCCTGTTCTTCTCCTTGGGGACTTCAATTGCCACATTGATGACCCCTCTCTCTCTTGGGCTTCCTGCTTTCTTTCTCTTACCTCTTCTTTTGGCCTTCAACAGTGGACTGCAGCCAGCACCCACAAGGATGCCACTACTTAGACCTGGTTTTCACTAAAAACTTCTCTCTCTCTGATTTCTCCATTTCCCCTTTTCCTCTCTGACCATCATCTCATCTCATTCTCTTTATCTCGCTTCTCCCCTTCTCCACCTCCATCTACCCCCCGGTTCTGCAGAAACCTGCGCACTATTCACTTACCTGACTTTGAGTCCACTTTACACTCCTCCCTCTCCTCTCTCAGCTCTGCTACAGACCCTGACAACCTGGTCAGAAAGTACAACTCTGTCTTGTCCTCGTCTCTTGATCTACATGCCCCGCTTTCTCTCTGCCGCCCTCGTCCTTCTAACCCTAGACCCTGGTTAAATTCCCACACGCGCATGCTGCGTTCCTCCACTCGTTCCTCTGAACGCCTCTGGAGGAAGTCTCACACTCTCGCAGACTTCCTTCACTACAAATTTATGCTATCCTGTTTCAACTCTGCCCTCTCGCAAGCTAAACAAGCCTACTTTTCTGCACTAATCAACATGCACAAGTCTAACCCACGCCGACTGTTCTCTGTCTTTGATACTCTACTCAAACCACACTCAGCTGCCTCTCCTTCCTCCATCTCCGCTCATGACTTTGCTGACCATTTTAAGGAAAAGGTGGAATCCATACGGCAGAACATCCCCTCTGTTTCTTCCCCCCATCCTACACCTCTTCCTAACTCTCCTCCTGCCTTCCTTGACTCTTTTTCCACTGTCTCAGAGGAGGATGTGCTCCTCTTCTCCATCTACCACTTGCCCTCTTGACCCCATTCCCTCCCATCTCCTAAAACCTCTAGCTCCTACTATAATCCCTACGCTTACACACATTTTTAACTCCTCCCTCTGCTCTGGAACCTTTCCATCCTCCTTCAAACATGCAACAGTCATACCATTACTCAAAAACAGCAAGCTTGACCCTACCTGTCTTTCTAACTATCGACCTGTCTCCCTCCTGCCTTTTGCCTCTAAACTACTTGAACGTCTTGTATTCTCTCGCTTGCTCCATTTTCTCAACACCTATTCTCTCCTAGACCCTCTACAATCTGGCTTCCGCACTGCTCACTCCACCGAAACAGCCCTCACTAAAATAACTGACGACCTCCATGCTGCCAAAGACAGAGGTCATTACACTCTGCACATATTACTCGACCTTTCTGCAGCATTTGACACCGTGGACCACCCTCTTCTCCTCCACATTCTCCATACTCTAGGTATTCAGAACAAAGCTCTATCCTGGATCTCATCCTACCTCTCCCATCGTAATTTTAGTGTCTCTTCTGCTAACACCTCCTCCTCCTCTATTGATCTCTCTGTGGGGGTACCCAAGGGCTCTGTCCTGGGACCTCTTCTCTTTTCTCTGTACACACTCTCTCTAGGTGACCTAATAACATCTTTTGGGTTTAATTATCACCTCTATGCCGACGACACACAAATATACTTTTCAACACCTGACCTTACACCTGCTGTACAAACCAAAGTTTCTGAATGTCTCTCTGCTATATCATCCTGGATGGCCCTCCGACGCCTTAAAATCAAAATGGCAAAAACAGAGCTCCTCATACTTCCTCCCAAACCTGGCCCTACTACCTCCTTCCACATTACTGTTGGAACTACAATCATTCACCCAGTAGCCCAAGCACGCTGCCTAGGGGTCACATTCGACTCCTCTCTCACATTCACCCCTCACATTCAAAACATTTCTAAAACTTGTCGCTTTTTCCTCCGCAATATAACTAAGATACGCCCTTTCCTCTGTTGTTCGACTACTAAAACTCTGACTCAGGCCCTCATTCTCTCCCGTCTTGATTACTGTAACCTCCTGCTGTCCGGCCTTCCTGCCTCTCACCTGTCTCCCCTACAATCTATCCTAAATGCTGCTGCCAGAATCACTCTACTCTTTCCTAGATCTGTCTCAGCATCTCCCCTCATGAAATCCCTCTCCTGGCTTCCGATCAAATCCCGCATCTCACACTCCATTCTTCCCCTCACTTTTAAAGTTTTGCATTCTTCTGCCCCTCCTTACATCTCATCCCTAATTTCTCGGTATGCACCATCCAGACTCTTGCGTTCTTCTCAAGGATGTCTTCTTTCTACCCCCTTTTTATCTAAAGCCCTCTCCCGCCTTAAACCTTTTTCACTGACTGCCCCACACCTCTGGAATGCCCTTCCCCTCAGTACCTGACTAGCACCCTCTCTATCCACCTTTAAGACCCACCTTAAGACACACTTGCTTAAAGAAGCATATGAATAGCACTGTGGATATTCTAAACACGATACATAATGCTTGGCCCCCTGCAGACGCACTTACCAGAACTCCCTCCTACTGTCTCTGTACGTTCTCCCTACCTACCAATTAGACTGTAAGCTCCTCGGGGCAGGGACTCCTCTTCCGAAATGTTACTTTTATGTCTAAAGCACTTATTCCCATGATCTGTTATTTATATTATCTGTTATTTATTTGATTACCACATGTATTCCTACTGTGAAGCGCAATGTACACTAATGGCGCTATATAAATAAAACATACTGGACACCTAACAAGCTCCTATTGAACCCCCAAAATGACCACAACATATATATAAGCATATGAGTGTCACAGAGGAGTGCTACTGAGCATGGCAATATATATTTTAAAATCAGAGACAGAACATAAAACACAGACAAAGCTCAGTTTTTAGCACATCCAGTGAGACTCATACACGGTACAGTGCCTAAATATATATGTATAAATATCTAATAAGTAAAATGGTCTTTTAGTTTGACATTTTTGGCCAAAATTGTTGTAAGCCCCTGAGCCAACGCCAAGGCAGACCACATATCAGGGGTCCCTAACGCTAATATAAATTCTCAATAACCTGTGTAATAACAGGAAGAATGATTTATAGTAAATCTGTCAATATTAGTTGCAAAGTTCTGAGTCTGACTGAAGCTTTTATTAACCTGTACATTACCAGGAAAAGCACTCTGTATTAGAGATGTCACAGCCAAACTGCAAGCAGGCAAGTTCCCCTGAGTGGAAGATGCTATGGAGTGAGCCCATAACCATTTAAATGTGGGAGGGGGTGAGCTTAAATTAGGAAGGAGGTTGCCACCCTCCAATCAGCCATGACTAGCTGGACAAGAATTGTAAAACATACTGGACACCTAACAAGCTCCTATTGAACCCCCAAAATGACCACAACATATATATAAGCATATGAGTGTCACAGAGGAGTGCTACTGAGCATGGCAATAAATATTTTAAAATCAGAGACAGAACATAAAACACAGACAAAGCTCAGTTTTTAGCACATCCAGTGAGACTCATACACGGTACAGTGCCTAAATATATATGTATAAATATCTAATAAGTAAAATGGTCTTTTAGTTTGACATTTTTGGCCAAAATTGTTGTAAGCCCCTGAGCCAACGCCAAGGCAGACCACATATCAGGGGTCCCTAACGCTAATATAAATTCTTAATAACCTGTGTAATAACAGGAAGAATGATTTATAGTAAATCTGTCAATATTAGTTGCAAAGTTCTGAGTCTGACTGAAGCTTTTATTAACCTGTACATTACCAGGAAAAGCACTCTGTATCCCACATTTAAATGGTTATGGGCTCACTCCATAGCATCTTCCACTCAGGGGAACTTGCCTGCTTGCAGTTTGGCTGTGACATCTCTAATACAGAGTGCTTTTCCTGGTAATGTACAGGTTAATAAAAGCTTCAGTCAGACTCAGAACTTTGCAACTAATATTGACAGATTTACTATAAATCATTCTTCCTGTTATTACACAGGTTATTAAGAATTTATTTTAGCGTTAGGGACCCCTGATATGTGGTCTGCCTTGGCGTTGGCTCAGGGGCTTACAACAATTTTGGCCAAAAATGTCAAACTAAAAGACCATTTTACTTATTAGATATTTATACATATATATTTAGGCACTGTACCGTGTATGAGTCTCACTGGATGTGCTAAAAACTGAGCTTTGTCTGTGTTTTATGTTCTGTCTCTGATTTTAAAAGCTATATAAATAAAGACATACAATACAATACAATACAATAGTGGCAGCGCTGACCACGGGACAAGGGGGGTTATTCTGTGGACACGGTGTGGGGGTACAAGGTGGTGGGTGTGGGGATTATGCAATATCCTTATGCAGTGCTAACCATTAATGTGTTTAGTGAATGTTATGCTTATATATATGCAGTAAAGCCAGTTCTGTTTTACAACTGTTTGCTTAACGTGATTGTTTCCTTTTAAGGACTCCTCCCACTCCATTGTGATCCCTCCCAGGTGGAGGCGTTGCACCATGAGATTGTATTATATGTATGTACCCCAGGCTCCCCAAGTGGAGGTTTAGGCTCCTGAGAGCCACACAGGTATACACAGCAAGTAGTAGCATCTGTATTCACAGGGAATACCCGTTACATTTGGAGGCGCTGCTGAGATAGCCCTGGGTTGCCCTACTCAGTAGTTAACGTAGTATCCTATCAGTCAGCATGTCTGCGCTCATGCCCAAACAAGTGGCCGACGGGGCCGAAAAGCTAGGATAGCTTCTGTGACACGTAGTTGCCGTAGACGGGGTACCTGCCGATGTATCCATGTTTACTGTCTGCAGCGCAGTAAGGACATTACCTGGTCTGGCGGGCGCCTGCCTCATCAGCAAGCACTAAAACATTGACCGGCAAGAGAACACCCTATTGCTGTCCACCGAACAAGCTATACCCCCTGATAGAGGCCCACGAGTAGTGTATCTACCAGAGACTTTACCGCAAGGGTGCCCTCTAATTTACCCTGGAACCATTTCAAGTCACATAACTTCCCTTACCAGACATGCGGGTTGGGAAGGCAAAGATATGGCCGCCAGTACACCCATCAGATCAGACATATCCCTACCCCGAGTGACCTTCTCTTCTGATGCTAGGCAAGGGGCCACCAGCTGGGCCAGTAGCCCGCCAACATCACCGGTCCCTAACCGATTAGTGAACAGCTTCACCCCAACCCCTAACAGTCAGGGAGCGGGGATCGCAAGTTTCTCAGACAGTGGTGGCTCAATGTTAGGAGTGACATTCCCGCAGCTTGTGGAAGCGATAACTACGTCCGCCCAAGCCCAAACTTACAGGAACTTGAAGGCGTTTTCAGGAATGGTTCCTGTCCCCACAGGCGAGGAAAGCATCGAGTCTTGGAAGGAACACACCCTCAAGGTGATCGATGAATGGCCCTGCTCTGAAACGGTCAGACGTCAAAGAATCCAGGAAAGCCTCCGACCCCCAGCAGCCACCATGGTCACTGCACAGCGTGACCAAGACCCTGATCTCTCTCCTCATCAGATGGTAGACTTGTTAGTCCAGATCTATGGCAAAGATGAAGAGGAGAGTGAGCTGTGGTTCAAATATTACGGTCTCCGACAGAAGGAGAAGGAAGACCTGTCAGATTTCCTTCAACGAATCCAGCTAGTCCTGTGGAAATTGCGATCTTGCAGCCTCATCCTAGCCTCAGAGATGGATGAATACCGGCGCAAGCAGTTCTTCGGGGGGCCATTCCCACGCATCACATAGTGATCATGATCAGGTGCTCACTAATGGAGGGGCCTCCCCCTACCTTCATGGACATTTTGGGGATCGTCAATGGGCATGAAGCCTATACCAAGCTGCATACAGGCACCAAGGTCAAAGATCCCCCTGCGAGTGACATCTCGGGAGGCTCCGCTCGCTGGATCAAGAAACCTGTCAAAGAGGAAGAAGAGCCACCCAAGTCGCCCTCAACGAAAGGCCGGATGTCGGGGAGATCCTCCCCCACTTACCCAAGATGACTGGATCCTAAAGATATCGTCTGCTATGGCTGTGGACAGAAAGGCCATTTCTCCAGAGAGTGCCCTGATGGAGTCACCCAAGAAAAGAAAACGCCCAGTAAAGGAAGCCCGGCTAGCTCCATGATCTGTCGGATACAGACCACAGAAGCCAAGACATCCGAGGCCACCCCTGCACCTCCCGCAGCTCCTACTGACCTAAGCCCAGACGATGGAATTCTGGCCGGGGATGGTTACTGTCAGGTAGGCCCCTCTGCCATCGTGCGTGTGGTAGTAGAAGGAGTCTATGCCTCTGCTTTACTGGACACCATGTCCCAAGTGACCATAATCTACCGACCATTCTACGACCAACACCTTAAGCACTGTCCCCTGCGGTCGGCGGAACATATGAAGGTGAGGGGATTGAGCAATGAAGATTACCCCATCGATGGGATTGTGAGAATTCAACTGGAGATACTTCAATTGAATACCGGTAAGAAACATCCCATGCATGTGGAGGCAATGGTATGCCCAAAGTGTCAGTACCCGGTCATCTTGGTAACAAATACGGATATATAGTATAAAGCTGTAATCAGAGCCTACCTGAAAGAGACCAATGAATTGCCAATGGCCAATTCACTCCTTGACCCTGTACTGAGAGAGGAGTGCAACAGAATATATGCCTAAGAGCGTCACGGGGACCTCTACAATCGTCAACGCGAACTGATGACCATTTTACCAGAGGGAGTGCAACGCATGGCTGTCTGGTGCTGTTATCCAGATCGAGATGAGACCGATCATCTGTTCTCTCTGGAGAGTGCCCCTGAGGAAGAGACCCAGAGAGGGTATAGGGTAATACCCGAAGTGAGAGAGTGGACGACCAGAATTCCTCTATGAATCTACCTGTATGTTCAAAATATCTCTCCATTTCCGATGGACATTGATGTAGGACAAAGTCTGGGCAGCATATATCCCGTCAGCCCAGTAGAAATAGTGCCCCAGGTGAACGCCGCTGCAGTGGGTGAGCAGTTAGTCGATCTGGACTTCAACTTCGGAGACTCGACGCTGCCAACCGAGTGGAAGGATCGACTGACGGCCAAGCTGAATGAAAGAAGGACGGTATTTTCCACCAGCGAGATGGATGTGGGCCGCAGTCGCAGCCCCCAACACACCATTAGGTTGAGTGACGCCACTCCGTTCCGTGAACGCTCTCGTCGCATTGCCCCCAGGGATGTGGACGATATAAGGAATGTCCTGAAGGAAATGGAGACCGCTGGGATATTGACAGAGTCTCGGAGTCCTTACGCCTCACCCATAGTGGTGGTAAGGAAGAAGAATGGATCTGTAAGACTGTGCGTCGATTATCGAACTCTGAATAATCGTACGGTACCCGATCAATACAACCTTCCTCGCATTGAAGAAATCCTGAATGCTCTAACCGGGAGCCAATGGTTTAGTGTGCTCGACTTACGATCTCAGTAATACCAGGTACCTATGAGTGAAGAGGACCAGGAAAAGACAGCCTTCGTCTGCCCCCCTGGGCTTCTACCTATTTACGCGTATGCCTCAAGGTGTATGTAGAGCTCCTGCTACCTTCCAGCAACTGATGGAGAAAACCATCGGGGACATGAATCCTCGGGAGTGTCTTGTCTACCTGGATGACATCATTGTCTTCGGGAAGACCCTGGAAGAGCACGAAGAGAGGCTACTGAAGGTGATAGACCATCTTGGAAAAAAAGGATTGAAGATATCCCTTGACAAGTGTCGGTTTTGTCACACCTCGGTGACCTACGTGGGACACATCGTGTCTGCTCAAGGAATTGCTATCGATCTAGCCAAAGTAGAAGCAGTAGTGAACTGGCCGCATCCCAAGAATGTCACGGAACGGCAATCATTCCTGGGTTTCTGTGGGTATTACCGTCGCTTCGTGGAAGGGTACTCTAGTCGAGCTAAACCCCTGAACAATCTGTTGAAGATATACCCTGAAGATACCGGAAGGAAGGCTACGTCGGCCCGTCAACCGTTTGCTGATAAGTGGACGTCCTAGTGTGAGCGGGCCTTCCTGAACTTGAAAAAAAGCCTGACTGAAGCACCAGTGCTTGCGCATGCTGATCCAGAACATCCATACGTTTTGCATGTGGATGCCAGTCTCAATGGACTGGGTGCAGTCCTGCATCAGAAGCACCCCGAGGGTCTTCGGCCTGTAGCCTACATCAGCCGAAGTCTGACACCCAGTGAACAGAAATACCCTGTACACAAGCTAGAGTTCCTGGCTCTCAAATGGGCAATCACAGAGAACCTTCATGATTACCTCTATGGTGTTACATTTGAGGTAAGGACGGATAACAATCCCCTCAAGTACATCAATACTTCCGCCAAGTTGGATGCAGCAGGGCACCGATGGCTGGTAACCCTATGTAACTACAGATTCTCTCTGAAGTACAAGCCGGGGCCTTTGAACATTGGAGCTGATGCTCCATCACGACGACCAGGATTAAGTGCTATTCCCGATGATGATGAATGGGAAGAGATCCCCGGGCCTGGGATGCGAGCAATGTGTAGCATAGCGGCCGTCATCAATGATCAAGTGGCCTTCTCCGAACTACAAGTTGCGGATTCATTAGGATGCCAGTCGCAGGCTATTCCCGCCGCTTACTGCGATCCCAAGGGAATGAACATAACCCATGACAAAGTCATAAGATGGAAAGACGTAGTGGACTATCAAATGAGAGATCCAGTAATCAGCATCATTCGGCAAGCTGTTCAAAGAAAGAATCCAGCTCTACTGAAGAGTGCTCCCCGAGACCTGATCTCGTTGCTAATGTGTGAGGTGGACAAGTTCGAGATAGACAATTGCTTGCTCTGTAGGGTAGTCCAATATCACAACCATACAGAACACCTACAAGCTCAAATTGAACCCCCAAAATACCCACAACATATATAAAAGCATATAAGTTTCACAGAGGAGTGCTACTGAGCATGGCATAATATATTTAAAACCAGAGACATAACATAAAACACAGACAAAGCTCAGTGCACATCCAGAAAAACTTATATACGGTACAGTGCCTAAATATACATGTATAAATAACTAATAAATAAATGTGTGAGGTGGACAAGTTCGAGATAGACAATTGCTTGCTCTATAGGGTAGTCCAATATCACAACCACCCTGATAGGCGACAACTGGTTCTACCCCAAAACTTGAGATATATGGTGTTGAAGTCTCTACATGATGAACATGGGCACCTCGGTGTAGAGAAGACTTATGGGTTAGTCCGAGACTATTTCTTCTGGCCCAAGATGTGGGAAGTGGTGGAACAACACTGCCTGCGTTGTTCCCGGTGTGTCCAACGCAAGACTTTGCCGACCAGAGCAGCCCCCATGGCCCATCTCAAGAGTTCTGGTCCAATGTACCTGGTGTGTATGGACTTTTTGTGTATTGAACCCGATACTCGAGGAATCTGTAACGTGCTGGTCATCACGGACCATTATACCCGGTATGCTCAGGCCTTCCCCACAAAAGACCAGAAGGCCATCACAGTCACAAAAATACTATGGGAGAAGTTCTTCGTTCACTACGGTCTTCCAAACCGACTTCACTCCGACCAAGGGCGGGATCTTGAGAGCACTCTGATCCGAGAATTACTTAAAATGCTGAACATCGCCAAATCCCGGACGACTCCGTACCACCCCGAAGGAGATGCTTTGCCTGAACGATTCAACAGAACCTTGTTGGACATGCTCGGAACCCTGAAATGTGCGCAGAAAACGGAATGGAGTCGTCACGTAGAAGCATTGGTACACGCGTACAGCTGTACTCGCCATGAGTCCACTGGATTCTCCCCATAATTCCTCATGTTTGGGCAGGAGGCAAGACTCTCAGTAGATGTGCGTCTTCGAGTATCAACGGATGGGATACACAATGCTACCACACAATGCTACCCATTTCAAGTATGTGCAAAGGCTAAAGGACAGTTTGCAGCAAGCTTACCAACAGGCTGAGAAGTCTACAGCTAAACTGAATGCTGGCAATAAGAGACGATATGACAATAAAGTCAAGTATCGGGAGCTACGTCCTGGGGACGCTGTGTTGCTTCGTAATCTGGGAGTCTCTGGAAAACATAAACTGGCGGACCGGTGGAGAGACGGCGTATATGAGGTAGAGTCACAGATGCCCGGCCTCCCGGTCTATCGCATCAAAGACACTGACGGCCGGGTAAAGGTTTGGCATCGTAATCACCTTCTCCCATTCCCCAAGTGGGAGACGAAGAAACAGAAATACTGGCCACACCGCTCAACGGTGAGTCCGTGTTATCAGTGATGGGAAACCCACTCTGAAACTCCTGAAGACTCTATGGAAGGACCCTCTCAAAGGGACTATTCTGCAGAAGGGGCATCTCCCAGAGGAGCAACGGGTAAAGGGCCCCATAGGCCAACGCCTACTAGGGTGGCACCAACAGGCCAGCCCTTGGATCCACAGAGTCCGTGCTTTGTGCCTAACAGAGACTGTTCAGAGACATTTCTCCCCTCAAGGGAAGAGGCTGAGCCTCAGGACTGTACTTATTACTCCCCAGAGGGCGTTGCTGAAGAACAGCTCCGTAGGAGCCAAAGAGTCAGGTACCCTCCAAATCGGGTAACCTATGATCAAATTGGGGCACCCCATTATGAGGCTCAGCAGCGGTCTCGGAGCAAAATCCAATCCGTGACTGTGATACTCACAGAACTGTGTAACATTGTTTAAAGTTGATGCAATGTGCTAAGTTATATTCGTATAAGATGCATTTTTATTATATAACTGATGTATATATTGTTTTGAAGTTATGTGTCCCAAGTGAGGACATTGGGGTTTTTACCAGGGGGAGGATGTAGCCATGTCCCCCCTGACTGTCAAGTCCCCCTCACCTTGCTGGCGATCACGGGTACCGCCGAGCCCAATGGCGGTCCCGTCGACCGAACGCAAGAGTGGGGGCGGTCAGGATCCTGCTCGGGGGGTTGCCGGGGATGCATGCGGCCGGTTGCCAGGGCCATGATCGCATTTTTAGGGCTCCCAGCACTCCCGAAGCAGGGCGGCGAGGCGCCGCCATTGTCAGTGTCATTGTGCATGCGCAGTGAGAGCCAAGCGCCCGAGGCCCACAGACAGGTCGCGCATGCGCAGTGAATAGCGCAGCAACACGGACCAATCAGAAGAGGGCTCTTGGAGGGGACTACATGTCCCATGAGCCTTTGCAGCCCCACCTGACCCCAGGGAGCCAATAGGGCTACAGTATCTCCCTGCTCAGGGATAGATACATTTCGCGGGGTTAAGGAGCACGTTAGTCGGCGTCAGGAGCAGCTAGGGGAAGGAGGTAGGGTGCAGGAGTCAGTGACTCCCTGCACGAGGCCAGCAGCCCCTAGGCCCCAGACAGCCCTGATCCACCAGTAGTTTTGTGTGTTGTATGGACGGGCCCCAGGTTAGGGACCCTGACCCTTACTATCCAGAGTCAGTTAGGGACACAGCGGACACTGCGCTTCCTTCCAGAGGCTTGGGATCAAGCCTGCTCAGCACAGAGAGCAGAACCGTACCAAGGGTGGACTGCCCTCACAGATCTTCTCACCGGAGGAACCGGACGTCATCCTAAAGTCATTTGATCCTTTGCGAAGAGTCTTTAACGCCCAGGTGCCGTCGCACTGGGCAGGTAACGTTACGCACGTGCACACACGAGAGTACTCTCACATAGTGGCAGCGCTGACCACGGGACAAGGGGGGTTATTCTGTGGACACGGTGTGGGGGTACACGGTGGTGGGTGTGGGGATTATGCAATATCCTTATGCGTGCTAACCGTTAATGTGTTTAGTGAATGGTATGCTTATATATATGCAGTAAAGCCAGTTCTGTTTTACAACTGTTTGCTTAATGTGATTATTTCCTGTGAGGGCCTCCTCCCACTCTGTTGGGCTCCCTCCCAGGTGGAGGCGTTGCACCACGAGATCGTATTATATGTATGTACCCCAGGCTCCCCAAGCGGAGCCTTAGGCTCCTGAGAGCCACACAGGTTACACAGCAGGTAGTAGCGTCTGTATTCACAGGGAATACCCGTTACATATATGTAAATTATGTGTTGGGATTTGGGGTTCTGAGCTTGCTGGGATTGTGTGTTTGTTAACTTCACTTTTCAACTGGCATCAATTGTTGGAGGTTAGTAACCCCTCCTCCCAGGGTTTAAGCTCACTCCTCCCCACTTTTTAAAGTAGTAGTTTTTTTTTCAATTTGGTTATGTCTTGACGTGGCTTGCAGGCTTATAACGCTTTGGCAAAAGGGTTTAACTAAATGACCTTCACTCATGAGAATATTATTATTGACGTATTAATTATATACTATTTACTATGTATTTTGTCATATTGGATGTAGCATTGGGCTTTTCTGTCTTTTGTTGTATACATTTTGTCACGCTCAGTAGCACTCCTTTTGACATAAATATATTTATATGATGTGGTGGGTTTTTGGGTTCTGAGCTTGCTTGGGTTGTATATTTGTTGATTTGTCATTTTGACACACTATCAAACGTCTACGTTTATGACAAAAATAAATGTACAGTACCTTCCCATCACCACAACATATAACATTATGTGAAATCATTTAAGTAAGGCATATTTAGTTTTTAATTTTTTTAGTTAGGGATATTACCATAAATTTATGAAACAAGTTTGTTTTTAGACATGCACTGTGCCAGACAAAACCGCATTGCACATTTCATAAAATACTGTATTAATCGTGGAATTGAAATAACAATATTGACTATGTTCTCTTTTAAGCAGAGCCGACCTGTAATTTAAAACTGAAAAGAAACATTTCCAATCTTTAACAACAATTACTGGATATGGCAATTTCTTAGCCACCCCATCTAAAATTTGTGAGCTACTGTACAGGTGGAGTCTCAGGTTTTCGCTTCAGCCTGGTGCTTCCCACGGTTGAACCAACCCGGCACCCCCTAACGGGGCTTTTAACTTGGGAAGCAGGGTGTACCTTAACCTGAAATGAATGTGGTTCAGCTCCGGAGACCCCCTGCTTCAAAAATATGTTATTAAAATAAAATAAAAGCCCTGTGATCGCCTTATAGAGGCGCGCATGGAGAGTGACTGATTCAGTCTATTCTTACTGTGCGTCTCTTATAGACAGGATCAGCCAAGTAGGATTCACATATCGCAAATCCCATTTAAATGCAGAGACCCCCCCCACTGTGTTAATCCGATGGGCCATTAAGGCTGCTATGGACTGGGCCACAGCTTTTTGCTGAGCTCTAGAATTTACCCCAAAAGCTGGCGCCATAATGAAGTCTTCTATTGTATATCCCTCTATTTCCAGGTTGACTTTGGCAGTAGAGTATGGTTTCACATCCCCATGTACTGTACACAAGTTATGAAAATTGTCTCTTTATTAGTTAGATCTCTCTGTTACCTGCCGACCAACTGTTTTATGACAGCCTGAGTCAATAAGAGCCTTAACCTCCTTACCCTCTATAACTACAGTGACCAGGAAAAGCTCCTGGGTGTCATTTTCCTTGTCATGTGCCCACATCACTGCAGTCCATAAAAGTCCAGGATTTTTCTACATGGCCTTCTTCACCACATTTAAAACAAACCACTGTTTTATCTCTTAGCTGGTTAATATTAACACCATCCTGACCAGTCTTATGTTTACTTAACTCCTCTGCTTGTAAAAACTCTTCAGCAATTTTTACAGCATAATCAAAGGAACAACACGTATGTCTGCAAACCCACTGTAGTATTTCCCTTGGCAATTTAGTAATGAACTGTTCTAGTATCACCATGTCCACTATTTCAGTTACTGAGTGAACTGTGAGTTTCAGCCACCTATAAGACAAGTCCTTAAGATGTTGAGCAAAGATGTGAGGATGAGTCTCTTCTTCAAATTATTTGGCCCGAAACCTCTTCCTATAACATTCAGCAAAAAATCCCATATGGTGAAGAATGGCCACTTTCTGCTTTCCAGAGTTCTTGGAGTACCCCTCCCCTGATGCATGATAAACTGGTTGGGCTTCCCCAGTCAGAAATTGATCTATTCCTACAGCCTACCTTTGACCCACTGTGCCACTGTAGCCAGTCTCTCAAACGTAATCAAGTATTTTTCTGGATCCTCTTTTGGTCCCATCTTAGTTAATGAGCTCGTGAAGGTTTCAGGTATTTTAGATCCCCCTTGGGCCATGGCTGACTGTTCATCTGTTTTCTTCACTAACTGATTCACCAACATTGTCTGCAACTCCTGTTGCTGTTGTTGCATCTCGCCCTGCAGATGTTGATTTTGGAGTGGTATCTGTTGCATCAGTTGAGCCTGCTGCTTGGCTATCCATTTCACCAGCCAGTCCACATCCATTATTCTGTAGGAAAGACGGGAAAACACAACTCCTAGTGCAGACTGACTGTAGCCAGGAATCTACCTTACAGGGTAGAATTTGCATCGTACCAAAGGTACAAGGAGACCCTGCAGTATCAACTAACAATATCCACATGGTATGCTGAGGTACCCTTACCAGCGTTCCAAATGTTTACGGCACTTCTACAGTCTGTGATGCTCCCAAGCACTTCGGAAGTTACCGCTTCACGTTCAGAGTACCGCTTCCACCATATTATCACGGGAACTCCAGGAGCGGGTAGGACCTCAATTGCCGGAACAGCACGGAAGGCAAGGATTGTTAGTGCCATGGGTTGAGTTTGGTGGCAGGTGGCAAGCAGGATTGTCGGGTTCCAGGCAGGGGTCGATGGCAGGTGGCAAGCAAGGATCATTGGGGTCCAGGCAGGGGTCTGCAGCAGGAAGACAGGAACCGGGCAGGAGAGCAGGAACTGAGACAAGGGATCAGGATCTGAGGCATGGGACTTACAAGCAGGAAACAAATGGGGACATGCCAGAACACTTGCAAGGGCCTTTAATTTGGACAGGACTAAACAGGAACAGAAACAGAAGCAAATCAGGGCATGACAGAAGGAGTCTGGACACAAAACAAAGGCAAGGGAGTAATAGGAAATTATAAGTACAGAGGACAGGAGCACCAAGAGGAGACAGGCAGACAGAGGAACCCCAGATCAGGAGGAAACAGCAGCACACCCGGTGGACAGACAAGGAAAGAAGGGAAGAGGGAGAACTAGGAAAATATGTCAGGGCTATATGTAACAAAATTTCCCTTGCTTGCTCAATAATTAGTTTCATATGCAAACAAAAAAATGGCCATTATATTATTGTTTTGCCAGTTAATACTTTTAAAGAGGCTTAGGATAAACTCTCCTGCAACAATATTAACAGGGAAGGAAACAAAATACTATTTAAACAGAAACATATACAGTAAACAAGATTCTCTTAATGTGTTATAATCACTTGTCACCTAGGCTCCTAACTGTTCCGTTACTGAGACCAGAATGTCCCTGTGTCCTCAGAAGCCTGTTTATATACAGTAGCTCCTGAGATTGTCTGCTGGTGCTAGCCCTTTGTCTGAATTAGTTGTCCGTCTTTTGAAAAGGAGAGTGTTTATCAGTCAGACAGCCTGCCTGACAAACCTATGTTTGTACTGCTTGTTTGTTATTGATGGGTCTGTAAACCCTACCACAGGTTCCCACGTGCTCTGAGGGGAATCATGTGCCTGCCATCTTAGAAATTATAAATTTCTAGCCAGTAGGGGTGGGCAGGGGCTTAAATTGTTACTCTTAATGATCAAATTACAGTATAAACAATGCAAGGAAGGTGTTGAATTACTTAAAGAAATAGTGTTTTATACAAAGCTGTCTCCATCTTTTACCCTCTCTGGGTGTCTGGGTATGTGATGGTGTGATTGTTCCCAAGTTTCTCCTTGAAAAATATAGTTTTTTTGTTTAAAAGGTAGAGAAATATTATTAATAGAGATTTATTTTAAACCTGAACAATTGCCCACCACGTACATCAGTAAAGGGAGGTATGAAAAAAGAGTGTGTGTGGCAAGCATGCGCATTTTAAGTGTAATTTCTTTCTGTTGTGTCACTGAAATTGTAATTATACTCTCAAAACTCTTTAATTCAATCAAAAACATCAAAATTAAAATATAATTTTAGTTGACAAAACACAAAGAAGTTTCAGTTAGTACGTGCGTGCTCGTCACACACACCTTTTGTGATTGTTGGATGGGTCGCCAATGTGTTAATAGTTCAGCCTGACATGACTAATCCTGATTACTCTTGATGTTGTGTGTATTTATATACATATACTGCATATATGTGTGTGTATATTTATATGTGTGTATATACAGTATGTATGTGTGCGTGTGTGTATGTGTTACTTCTTGGACCGGTAGCTTACAGAGACTGAAGTACAGTGTCTGTCAGCTATAGCAGGGGTTGCTGGAACTTGTAGTCACTGGAGCCTTCCTTTCTGATTTCCTTTGGACATTTGACATCCACACCTCAACTTCAACTCCCAGCAGGCAGCCAACAAACTACAATGATGTCACTTCCGGTACTGCACATATGCAGTCACTCACTTCCATTATCATTTTCGTTCCCATTCAGAGTTATTTTCCCTTTGAGATTTTTGTAAGGGACAGTGTCAGCAAAGAAGTTTCATTTCAAAACACCTGTTGCGATCTTGTGTCATTCAATAGACTCACACCATGGGCATGCACAAAGATATTCACTGTGCCATCTGCTAGACACATACTGAATTGCAATTAAATAAATAAACCTCACAAAACCGCAGGATGTGCACAAAGTGTTTCCATGTCTAGAATTTCATGCCTTTTCATAGCACCAGAGACAGTAAGTCTTGAAACATCTGTAAATCTTACAGTGCACCGTTATACAGTACAATATGTTTCTCTTATTTACTTTAATAAATATGGTCAGTCATAATTTATAAAGA
This sequence comes from Ascaphus truei, assembly GCF_040206685.1. Taxonomy (NCBI): domain Eukaryota; kingdom Metazoa; phylum Chordata; class Amphibia; order Anura; family Ascaphidae; genus Ascaphus; species Ascaphus truei. Next base: position 334,171,016 of record NC_134486.1, read on the forward strand.
CAGACTGTGGCTATTATCTAAAGTTTCAAGAGCATCGAAAGTGTATATGGGAATAAAGAGTGGTTTACATTACACAGAACAGTTCAAAACGTGCATTACTGTATCAATAACCTCACAGTACAGTACACTGAATTTATCTTAAAGATACACTTGCCCCGCCTATCTATCGATAGAAAATGCAAAGCATTAAAGTAGCCAAGGCTCAGCCGTGGTTACAGGGCCACAACATGCAATGCAGCACTTGGATTTAAGTCGTTATGAAAACCATAAGTCTTGCTACATCTGTATACTGTTAATAGTTTTAGGTGAAAAACTATATTTTGTTTATCCAATGAACTCTTTCAATCCATTTTAAAAACAACATTTTTATACATAGCTCCATATTTTGTTCCTTGCTATCTGGGCCTTTAAAATAGAGCAAGACAAGCACTTCAATAAGAAACTGATTTGGTCATAAAAAAACTGTATATTTAACTTTTGACCTATTCTAAACCATGTCAATTTTGCCTTTCTATTTTTATGAATGTGTTTTCATTAACCGTGAAAGCATACTGATCTACGTATTATTTTTCTTTTTACTGGAAATTGCTGTGCAATGTGGATGTGTAACAACAGACAAATGCAATTAACTTTTACATTTAAAATCTTTAAAAATGCACTGGATTTTATTGCAGTTGTATGATAGGATTTACGGGAAAGGACTGTGCTGAAATCATTGACTTCTTCATGCTGCTCAGCATCAATTGTTTGAAAGAAGAATTGTGTCAAAATAATTGTAGGATTTGTGGTAAATCTTAGCATATGATAAACTAATTCAGTGATTACATATGTTAAAGCTCCAGTCAGGCAGAGCATTAGAATAATTTATTAATGCGACAGACAAAAATACACATACTATTATTTGTATTATTTATTTAAATCCATAGTAGAGATATAACCTTGGATCATAAGCATTTGTTAATATTTATTTTTAAGTATTATGTTTTGCTCATTATCTATCAATTATCTATCAAGTGCTAATGTATCGTCTATTTTCTAACCTATATATTTAGTAATTTATTTTTTGTCACTGAGCTTCTGAGGTCATTTACAACAAAGAAATGTACTGTATGTGTATACCATATTCTAAATGAAAATCTATTCTGAACCACTTTGTAAGAACTATATGATGTACAATTTTATGCAAGCCAGGCAATATGTTAAAGAGAGTTAAAGCATTACAGTATGTTTGATTTTTGTTTTTATTGAGGTGCTGTCCTAATTTTTCACAAATGTGTTGTTTACAGATTATGTAGTAGATTGAAGTAAATGGAGTAATTCACCAATTTATTGCAAGTCCGTAATGGATGTTATTTGTTACAGCACTTAAGAAGAGGTCTAGACAGATGTAAAAAGCTTATGAACAACACATACTCTAGAAACACTTTATAAATGCTCAATGGTAACATTAAATAACTAGAATTATTAAATATTTTACCATCATTCACTTATGTATATATAAAGATTAAACACTTCAATAAATGCTTTACGCTATGCATCCAGTAACATTGAAATATGATGCAAATAAATGCAAATTCAATAGATGTCTCTAGAAGCTTTAGTGTTTGTATGCTTTGTTTGCAAAATAATATATTATTAGATTTAATGTTAAAATACAGTAGTGCCTGTCATTATTCATATTTTAACCTTTCGACTGCAAAGGATAGCTGTCACCTTCCAGGCCAAATAGATTTAGCAAAATGTGCTTTACTTTGTTTAAATACAAAACATTGGGCAACTTTATTTGTATTGTACTTATGAAAGCAAAATATATATTATTTTCAGCAGAAGCTGAAATTTTTATTGATATCTATCTTGGGTGGATTGCATATCTTGTGACCAAGATTTGTTAAGCACAAAAATCTGCACTAGAAAACAAAATTAATGTCAATCCTAAATAAATTAAATACCTAACCAGTAAGTTAGGTGGTGTGCCAACAACACACAATGCAGCAGACATTATTTGACCATTTCTCGATTTTTTTTCCAACATTTCCCTGAGCTCTTCGCGAGATTTGCCGCAACAGACTAATGGCCCATCGGATTAACACAGCAGGGGTCCCTGCTTTGTTAATCCTACCCGGGGTCTGAATGTCTGTAAGTGACGCGCAGTAAGAGATAGGCTAAATCAGTCACTAGCAGGCGATCGCAGGGGATTTATTTAATTTTAATACTACAGTATTGTAGCTGGGGTCTCCGGAGCTGATACCGGCAGCCCATACCAGGGCCTTTATCTCGGGAAGCAGGGTGTCCACAAGGCTGAAATCAATGCGGTTCAGCTCAGGAGACCCCCTGCTCACGCGCACTATGAACAAAAATAAAATGTAATTGGCACGGTGGCACAGCCATGCCCTGTGGGCATGAGCTGCCAGCATGCCAGTCAATATGCAACCTGCAGAAAAATAAACACAGGAGATCACAATGTTTTTGTTTTATTTTAATTACAGCGTATTGAAAAAAGGGGTTTCTGGAGCTGAACCGCATTCCTTTCAGCCTTATGACCAGTGCTTCTCGAGATGAAGGCCTCGATATGGGGGGCCGGTGGAGGGGGTGGGAGGGCGGTTATCACCTGCAAGTTTAAATGTCATGCGATGTGGGAGAATTATGGTTCTTTATCTCCGTAGGGTTTCCCAAGACCTGAAATGAATGTGGCTTAGCTCCGGAGACCCCCTGCTTCAATACTATGTCATTAAAATAATAATAATAACCTTAGTTCCAAACTGCTAAGGTAAGGAAGAGGTTAAAAAGAAATATCCAGCTTTTCTGGGTTAGAGGGAATAGGTGAAGGGAGAAATTGCCCCAGGGTGGGTTGTTAGACCTCTCAGGAGGCTTGTGGGAGGGGTTAATTGCCATAACTAACATAATTACCCGGAGCAATGTGCTTGGCTGCATCTGAGATTCTCACTCGATTCCCGGATCCAACTCTTGGGGTATCCCATAACTCTGGAACCCTTATACATAGACACATCCTGTAAAGACTTTCTCTGGCAAACCCACCCTGAAACTTACAGCCTATAAATCTCCTGGTCCCAACACCCCAGGAATGGCAAAACACAAATAAATCTTTAATGTCGCATAATTTGCACACAGTCACAGAAATGCATTTCTGACATCTGGGTTAAGAGCTGACACTCTAGGACCTCAACACACAGATCAGGGGTAACCAAGAGGGCTGAACCTTTATTAGTGAGCCTGGTTAACCCCTTCACCATCACACACCCCTTGATACAATCAAATACAAACCAATAAAAATAAGCACTAGTCATTTAATCAACTGTTTGCCACTCTAGTTATCTATTCTCTATATGGGTGTAAAGATAGAAACATTGACAATCAATGGGCACCCTATTACCCACCCTCTCTAACCCCAACAACCCCCTACCCCACCACACACAGAAAAGGGCTAGAGCCCAATAAGCTATATACTTTAAGGCTTATAGCGCTTTTGTCCATTCAAAAACAAACAATAGCCAACACACCTATAGTAAAAGTTGAAGATAGAACACCTGGACGACAGGAGAGAGGAGAGCCCTGCTTCAAGTACACAAAAACAGGGATATGCTGGTAAAACAGGTGAGTTTATTCTCAGGAAAGAATCACTAGCAATATCATAGTCACATAAAGATAGTCCTCTAAAGCGTTTCATGCTCTAGGCGTTTTATCAAAGAGTGACAAATCTCACAAATAGGTGTGCTATTTGTGAACTCCAAACAAAACCGCCGGACATTCGCCCCGTAGAACCAGAACAATCAGAACACTACCAGGGAGAACCCAGGTGTGTCATAATGATTCCAGTGATTGCTGGAAATGAACAGCAAACCTATCAAGAGCCCAGAAAAAAGCACGCCTAAGTCCTGAATGATAGATGTTTAAAAGATAATTCAAATAAAACAAAGTATCAAAACACAATAAAAATCATAACAAAGAAACATAAATAACAATAAACAAACACAAATGTTGCAGAATGCTGACTGAAGTGTTGCAGTCAATAACACATAATAATGCAATTAAAGGATATTTAGGTAAATACAGCTGCGCCAGCCTTTATTCTAAAGAGGCCGAAGCCGAGCCGCTCTGATAACCGTGGCCAGACGCGCTCTGTTTTCTTTTTTTCCCGTGCGGTTTTCGCTTTCTGCAATACTGCAACACCGTCTAGAAACTCTGGTGGGCGATCGCGAGCTGTTGTTTAAAATGTCTTTTAGCAATTCAACCTATAGTACAGTCGTACATTTCTGCAAGTCTGTGTGTGCACGTGCAGTAATTGTAAATTTGAAGATTTATATTTGAAGCAGAGATTAATTAACGTTCTGAGTTCATACTGTATACAGTAGTATGAGGCTCCTTAGGGAAAAGAAGTACAGTATTACAAAAATATAACGTTGCGTCTTCTTCCGAATATAAAATTATCACATTTCTATATGTATTATTTATTAATCAATATTTTTGCTAGGCTTGCTCTTCTTTTCATACTGTTTTTATTTTATGCGCATGCGTGTTTGTCTCATTGGAACATTGTTGAAATGCATAGGCGTGTTACAGTATCACATTTCTGCGCATTAAACATTATGATGACCTGTTGAAAATATTTATTTGAACTGATAATCCAGCATACAGCGCTCTCCCCCTCGCCCCCGCACACACACAAGGCTAAAGTATTTCAACTTCTTATCTACAGTACAGTACACCTCTCCCACACCATTCATTTGTAATGGATGGCTTTCTGGCTTGAATCTCCCCCGAGCATGGTATCACATTTCTGCACATGCGTGTATGACTTCCCATTCAATTAGAAGTTCTGGGGGGAAAAATGTGCTTCTCGACATGTGCCTGCATAACAATTCTTGATTTTCTGAGAATTAATCACTACTGTAGCTTTTTAATTCTACACTAATCATGTACGTACTTTATGAGGTTGGTGGTATAGTACTGTACTGTGATTTTATTTGGGGGTGTGGGGCTCAAAACATTATGATGACCTGTTGAAAATATTTCTTTGAATTGATAATCCAGCATACAGCGCTCTCCCCCCCCCATACAGCATACAGTTTAAGGTTTTCTATAAATCTCACAGTTATTCTATCCTAATCAATAAAAATGCCACTGTCACTAAATTGTTGCCTCCAGTACACTGCTTGGATTTTTAAACATGTACTATGGTGTGTACTCATCTCGGAAATTTCTGAACAATAGAACACCAGTCACTGTGCATTGAGTTTTTAATATGAAACGCCTAAATTGATACAGTAATGTAACTTCTTCAGTACCAAGGTCAATTTACAATGGACCACTGGGGTATTTTTTAAACACCTGCAAGTTGACACATTACTGTAGCACATGTACAGTACTGTAGTGTACACATTAGAATTCATTACAATTCATGAATATCTGCCACCTGGCGGATATGCGAAGAATTGCACCAAATGAAATCCGAACCTTTATCATTAAACAGATCAACCGCAAATCAACCGTGGGTGCTGGGCAGCACGACTGCGGCATGAATGCGGCATGAATGCGACTTGAGCGCGGTGAATTCGGAAAATGCAATAGCTATGCCCCGAGAAGTGTTAAAATAAAATCTGTCGCTCTGTATGTGTGTTAACTATTCAATATAGCCATATAAACTGAATAGTATTCCAGTGAAAAAAATACTCTGGTAATGAAATAAACATAATTAATAATTAAATATAGCATATTATAACATAATTGATTGTTATAAAAATATACAATACAAAAGAAAAAGTCAAAGAAAAGAAAGAGAAAAATACCTAATAAATAAGATAAACCATATCCAAAATAATGATAACAAATCTATACTGTAAGTATACATGATAATGATATACTGTATTAATGTTAATCTAAATCGATAAGAATTGATGAAGCTCCCGATCTACATTAATTCCTTTGTGGACCAATGTGTTAAGGGAAAACATCCAAAACATCTCTTGGTGATTTAGCATGCCCAATCAATCAGCCCCTTTAATGTGTGTGGGGACATACACCTATGCCGAAAAAGACAACGTTTTAAGGTCACCCAATGGACATGTGGTGAAATGTCTAGAAACAGGATATCTAAGATCTTTTTTTCGAATTGATCTAAGGTGTTCCATTATACGTAACATTATTGGTCTGATAGTTTATCCCACGTAACCCATTCCACATGCACAAAGGGTTATATAATCTACAAAGGATGTATTGCAATTTGGAAAGGACTGTATCTTAAATCGTTTATTTGTATTTTTACATATAACTGATTTTATTTCCATCATATATGAGCATACTGAACAAGTTCCACATCTATAAGTCCCTTTTGGAATATTAAATCTACTATCATTAGTTATTAAGTCAAATAGACTTGGTTTAAGATGTGAGGCTAAAGTTTTGGCTTAGTAAATACAATCTTGGGCCCTGTGACACCCAAGATTTTAGTTCTTTATCCAATTTAAGGATATCCCAAATCATAGCTTTGATTTTACTGTATTAGCTTGTTTGTTATATTGGGTAATAAACAGAGGGGATGGTTGTTCACTGGGTGGGACAAATGGTTGAAAGGAATGAGCTCCTTTCCTATATTTATTCTTCTTATTGAATGAATCTATAAGCTCAAATCTATTGGTCTGATTGGCATGATCAAATGCTTTCTGTAGGTCTTTTATATTATAAACTCTAGATATAAATCTAGACGTAAGTTCACGTAATTTTATAAAAAAGAATTCTTTGTCAGAACATAACCGTTTTCCTCTTCAGAAATGACCTTTTGCAATACCCTTTAAGAGTGCTTGTGGATGGCCACAATCAGCGCTAAGATATATTTTTCTGGAATTTAATTTTCTGAATATATCAGTTTGTATATTGAAATGTATCACAATATAAAATAAACGATCTAAATAGTGAATGTGATGGTGATGAAAACAATATGTGAATTTAATTGTATAAGTGTTGTTATTTAAAGTGTTAATGAAGGATATTAGAAACGTCTCATCCCCATCCCAGATGAGGATGAGATTGTCAATATTTCTCCTGTAGAAAATAATATTATTCCTGAAAGTGTTAGTGTCACCATAATGTGTAGATATTCCCACCACCTCATAAACAAATTAGCATAAGAAGGTGCAAAATATGTGCCCATAGCTGTATCACATATCTGTAAATAAAATGATTTATCAAACAAAAAATAGTTACTGTATGTGTGAGTAAAAAGTTAATAACTTGAAGGAGAAAAGTGCAGTATGCTGCTGAAATATAAGAGTTACCCAAAAAGTGTTGTACTGCCTGAATTCCGTGACTGATAATAAGTATATAATGAAGTTGCATCTAATGTAAGAGAGAGGTAAATTTTTGACATTTTTGTTTCCCCCAGTGCCTGTAAAAGATCTGTCGTATCATATAAATATGATGGTAACAACTGAACTAAGGGCTGCAGGTATACATCGACATACCTGGACAACCCATCTCCCAAAGATCCAATATTCGTCATGAGGGACTTATGGATCTTTGGAAGATGATGGAAAATGGGTGTCACAGGATGATTAGTTAGAAGTCATCTTTTAATTGATGCAACGCTTCCTCCTGTACTGATCAGAGCGTTGAACCACTATGGCACCCCTTTTATCTGCATTTTTATGTTAATAGATTTATTTATTTTTAGGCATGCCATAGTAGAATCTTCTTCTTTAGAAAATATTGGTTAATCCTTTTGAGGAAAAGGTGTAACCTTTTGCAAGAACATATAAATCTTGTTCAACCAAATTATCAAATGTTTTTAAGTGTGGTCCCTTATTATTCCCAGGGAAGAAGGTTGACCTAGGTTTAAAACCTGAATCCTTTGAACCAAGAAAGACCTCAAATTAAATTTTATCTGGGGATAAACCTTGTTCATCCTGTATGGCTTGCATATCATGCAGAGTGCACAAATCTTTAGATGTACTCAGTCTGCATGAATTTGGGTCACCCCGAATTGATTCATCAGGTGATAATGCTTGCGATGACTCAATCATATCAACATTCTGTTTGTTTTCCACCCAAATTTTTTTTTAAGGGACAACTTTAAACCTTTATTTAGAAGGCTAATTTCTGCTTGTGTAAGTTCTACACCTGAAATGTTAATAACATTATAATTTAACATTAAAAATTATTTTTCCTTTTAGACGGCTGACTTTCTCTTAGGGTGTCTATTCCTTTTCCTTTTTTGGGGGGGTTGATGACCTGGGCTCGCGTGGGAGTGAAAGATGATCAGCGTCCTCATACGTTCGAAGAGGGTGTAGTCTCTGGGTATATTCATTATTTTCTTCACATTCACGAGCTACTTCATGTGAACAGAACGAGACAGAGTGAGAGCGGGAGTCGCTGTCAGAAGAATCTGACATGCTTGATGTTGCATTAGATTTGCTTTTTAAGATGGATCTTTCTGGAACAAATTGTTTTGATCCCATATTTTTCTTTGGAGAGAACGGAAAAACCGTGTACAAGCTCCAGGTGGTCCAGCTAAAAATGCATTTAAAGCATAGTGATAAATGTAATAAAGGGAGCTGACACCGGATAATGGGGAATGAAGGGTTAAGCAGTACTTATGTAGTTGCGGATGACTGGGGGTAACAGGAGGGGAACAAAACAGGGACAGAATGGTGTGAAATATACTCACATAGTCCCCATAACCCCAGCTAAGCCAGGTGTGGAGTAACTTTTACTCATGATAAAGCACCGTCCTGATCCCAATCCTTCCAGCTGCTTCCCTGACGCTGCCAGAAGCGTCTCCCGTATGGCCTCCGGTGGTGTAGCAGATCCTCTCAGACGACAGCAGAACAAGGTAAGGATCAGATGAATAACCGCTCCAAGAAAACAGGTAAGGCGCTCACCAGCAAAAAAAGGGTAAAAATCAACTTTATTGAACTACATAAAAAACAAAGAAACAAACAGTGCTAGCTACTCTCCCACGCGTTTCACGCCCACTGTGGTGCTTTCTCAAAGAGTATAGAGGTGGGGGAGGTCAAAGGTATTTAAACCTCTCCCCATCATGCAAGACAGCTGTTGGTAATAATTAATTATACCTTGCGAGACAAAAGGAATAGATGAAAAAAGAAACAAAAGAAGAAAAAAAAAAGGGAAGGAAGAAGGGGAAAAACCTAAAAACATAAATAATATTTAAGAAATATGACAAGAATGATAAATGTATAAATAGAGAATACAAGAAAAAACAAATGAAATAGGTTGTATTATAGTAGTGGCGTCCTTAATATATACAGAGTGGCCAACTGAATGAGTGAATAAACCCACTCAGTTATTGCCAATGATATGTAATAATTTACAAAGGCAAGGCATAATAGTAATAACATAATAGATCTATAGCATAATAGATTGCCAATGATATGTAGTCATTATCAAAGGCAAGGCATAATAGTTATAACATAATAGATCTAACAGATAAATAAATAAATAAATAAATAAATGAATATACTAAAGTAAACGACCATAAATACTAGAACAAACAATAACAGATTTAACCCATATAAATATAAGTAAAATAAAGTATTGCATAAATAACCTATAAATAAGAAAAATAAAGAAAAAGAAAAGAAAAGAAAGAGAAAAGAAAGAAAAAGGACAGAATCATCAAAACTGACAGATAATAAATAATTGTCAAGAGTAAAATAAAATAAATGTAACTGAAATATATAGAAAACACTATGGAGGGAGATAAAGCAAAAAACTGATTAAAAAGCAATAATATAATGGAAAAACATTAGTTGAAGTGTATATTTATATGCTATGTATTAATAAATATAGACCATGCAGAATGGGATAAGATATCCCTCTTGAAAAATAACCATATATACAAAAAGAGTTATCTTATGAATAATAATAGTAATAAGAATGTTTAGTAACTAAAATAAATTAGTGACTGAATCATAAACGAAACCACAAAAGTCTATAAAAAACATTTAAGGTCCCAATCAATATTTAACCCATTTGGGTACTAACGTATTAAGTGTGAAAATCCAAAAAAGCTTCACGTTTGTGAAGCAAATTGCTTCTATCTCCCTCCCTAAAATGTGGCCTAATAGATTCCAGTGCGACACATTTGAAGTTAGTCAAACTTCTATTCTGACAAGTATCAAAATGTTTTGATACTGGGTGTAGTTGATCTTTTTTAACAATTAAGCCAACATAACGTTTGTTGCAATAATGAGCATATAAATGACGTGATCATTATTGCATGTTATACATGACAAAATGTTAAACACCCTAGTACCATCTGATTTTGAGAAAGTCTTTGTTTTTAAGCGATATTTACACATTTTACAGTGATGACAAGGATAGCAACCAGTAAAATTTGGAAAGAATCCCTTATTTTGTTTCAGGGTCAATTTGGGCACACTAGGTGATACTAGATTGCCCATTGTTTCAGATCTTTGAAAAACAATTCTAGGATCGTAAGATGCCATGTCTTTGAGAAATGAGTCAGTGGCCAAGATGTACCAATTTTTCTTAATAATTCTTTTGATATCATTAGCCTGGTTGCTATATCTTGTGATAAAAAGTGGTGGCAGTTGATTATTATCATTGCACCTGTACAAAATTGTATTGTGTTTACTTTTAGAGATAGCACCGCAAGATTGAATTAGATTGTCCCTAGGTTCTTGTTTAGCACTTTGGTAAGCCTCTTGGAGAATAATAGGATCATATCCTCTAGTCTCATATCTCTTGGTCAACTCCATTGATCCAATTTCATAATCCTCAATGCTTGAGCAATTTCTACGAATACGTAGAAATTGACCCCGCGGTATACCTTTGAATAAATTCTTATCATGGCAACTAGTGGCATGCAATAATGTATTACGAGCATTGGGTTTCCTGTATATATCTGAATGAACTTTCATATCCAAATCAACATGTAGACAGAGATCAAGGTAAGAAATGTGATGGTGATGGTGTTGAGAAGTGAAAGAAAGATTGAAAGGGTTAGTGTTAAGATGATGAATGAAAGCATGCAATTGAGTGATAGTGCCCTGCCAAACCAATAAAAGATCATCTATATAACGGTGATAAGAAACTATAAGATGTCTGTTTAGGGGTTCCCATCCCCGAACACGTGGCTCTGATCCCATGAAAAGGTTGGCATATGACGGGGCAAAGCATGTTCCCATTGCTGTGCCATGCGTTTGGAGATAGAAACTTCCTGCAAACATAAAATAGTTGTGTGTGAGTAAAAAATAAATACTGTCATATAGAAAAGGGATGTGTGCAGGTGAAAGATCAGAATGAGTCTCAAGAAAAAAAAACGTGCAGCAGTAAGACCATGTGAATGGGAAATACTAGTGTAAAGTGAGGCCACATCAAGTGTGACCCACAAATAATGAGGTGCCCAAGTGAACTCTGAATAGATAGAAAGTACGTGAGATGTGTCCAGGAGATAAGAGGGAAGAGAAGAAACAAAGGGCTGTAGGTAGTGATCAACACAAATGGATACATTTTCACCAAGAGACCCAATGCTAGAGACAATGGGTCTTCCTGGGGGGGCAACAAGAGATTTATGAATTTTGGGTAAGTGATGGAAAATTGGGACAACAAGGTGTTTACAGTTGAGAAAATCAAATTCATTGACTGACAGTACTTGTAAAATCTTGCCTAGGTCTAGGAGTTCGTTTAACTCATAGAGAAAGGCATAAGTGGGATCTGTTTTTAATAATGCATAGGAACAATGATCACTCAACTGCCGCAATGCTTCATTGAGATAATAATCATAATCAACCATAACAACTGCACCTCCCTTATCTGCCTTTTTGATTACAATTGCAGAATTAGTTTGAATGCTTTTTAAGGCATTACGTTGTTCAAGGGTAAGGTTAGCACTATGTTGTCAATTACAATTGGAAATAGAAACGCCTTGTGAAAGAAGTTTTAAATCCCTCTGTACTAATGCCTGAAAGACGTCGATAGCATGACCTCTTAAAAGGTAGGACAGAACTTAGACTGTCTATTAAGACCAGAGTCCTTTCTACCCACAAAGTTCTGCATAAAATCTTCATGTTCCTGTTCTTGTTCCAATAATATTTCAGATAAATCTTGTAGATGACATTGCTCTCTGAAAGTTAATTGAGTATTTATATCAAAAAAAGGAACTGTGTTGGTTGTATGAGTGTCCAGTAACTCTTGGCTAAGAATACCCCCAGAATCAATGCTATTTTCTTTTTGTCTGTGTTGCAGGGTACATGCAACTACACACGTGGGTTTCTTGCCAAGGCTTATTTATTTAGCCTTAACATATATACAACACACAAAACAAAAATAGCTTTTCTTCAGCAAAAACGAAACGAAACAGTTTCTTTTTAGCAGACAGTGTGTAACTCAGGCAGCAATCTCTTTTCTAAGCAGGAGACAGACAGTTTATAATTCAGTTACTTTGTTTATCAGACCTTGTATCAGGAACTCTCTTTAGCATCAGCTTACTCATCTCTTATCAACAACCAAGATCCATGTGTCTATAGCCTGGATTTTAACACACCTTGATTAGGCAGTTGGGATCCAACTAATTGTCCTGAGGTTCCCAGCTGAAGTTAACCTAGTAAGTGCTGCACTGCAGACTAGACATAGGTTTTCCAGGCATATAACTGGTGGCTTTTATTTACCCTGTCACATTCCTCCCCTGTTAGTGTGTGGCTGGGGCTACACACGGCTGAAGCCCGACCGTCCACCCCTTCTCTAGAAAAGAAGTTAGCATTTGCGTTCTCTTTTCCCGGCCTATGCTGAATCTCAAATGAGAAGGGTTGGAGGGCCATATACCACCTAGTCAATCTAGCATTGGAATCCTTCATGCTATTTAACCACTTCAGTGGTGCATGATCCGTCACCAAAGTAAAATGGACTCCTGCCAGGTAATGCCTCAAAGCCTCGATTGCCCACTTTACTGCGAGGCACTCTTTCTCAATACTGAGTAGTTTTTTTCCCTTGGGAACAATTTCCTACTCAGGAAAAGGATAGGATGTTCAACTCCCTCAAACTGTTGTGACAACACTGCCCCTAGCCCTATCTCTGATGCATCTGTTTGCACTATAAAAGGGCTGTTGAAGTCTGGGCTTCTAAGGATGGGACCCTCTGATAGACACCTTTTTATGTCCTCAAAGGCTCTCTGACAATTCCTTGACCACACCACTTGTGTAGGGGCACACTTTTTTGTGAGGTCCGTTAAAGGGGCTGCCACTTCCGAATAGTTGGGGATGAACCGCCGGTAGTACCCTGCTAAACCCAGCAGAGAGCGTACCTGCGTTTTTGTTTGGGGGGTCGGAACTTCTTTCAGGGCAGCTACCTTGTCGGGTAGTGGCCTTACTTTTCCACCTCCCACTGCATACCCTAAATATTTGGTTTCCGCTTTACCCAAGGCACATTTCTTAGGGTTGGCTGTGAGCCCTGCCTAGAACGAGGGGAAGGATGCGGGGAAGATGCGGCTGGCGCGCGGCCAAGTTCGGCGCCAGCCCGAAAAATGTCGCGGGACAAGACGGGTAAGTGTGAGACTGAAGTTGGCCGCAGCAGTATGTGAGGGAGAAGAATTCATTTCTGCAACACTAGGAAGCAAGAGCGCGGACTGAACTTTCTTTGACGGATCATAAGTACTGCTGAACTGTGCAAATAGCTTCCCTATTCCATTTTTGGGGGCCAGTTTACACCGTTATGTACCCTTCCTGTCACGATTTTCCATCGTAACCGGCATCCACAGACGCCTTCAGTGGGCTTTCCTTCCACACATGTGCATAAGCTTTGGATACCACGCCACTACCTGCATACATGCGGAGGCGATTCCTGCAGCAAGTGCCATAGAGTGAGTCCCAGCGCGCGGGATCTCCACATAAACGGAACTGAAATTGCCCCCCTGTCTGACTGATGATGATGCCGATCTGTTGAACATTTTGCTGACCTGGATACTCATTTATTCTTACTTACATGTAAGTTATTTTATTGCCTTATTGTTTATTACATTTTCAATTTTTCCTTACCTTGGTGCGCTCCTGTACTTCTTTTCCTAATTTATTATCCATCTCATTAAATTTCTCAATATGTGTAAAAGCGAGTAATTTAGTCTGAAGCTCCTTTACTTGTTTTTCAGCAATGGATTTCTCTTTTAGTTTGCGTTGTATAATCAATTCAATGAGCTTAAAAGAACACTGATCAAGGATTTTTATCCACTGTACCTCAAAGTCTCTGTCATCAACGATGGTGCTTTTTTTTATTCGCAAACAACGCGGTATCCTTTTATCTTTAGTATAGTTTTCTAAGGAAATCACGGCCCACCAAAGTTTTAGATCTTGTGTGATATATTTCTCTAATCTAAAAAAGTGAGGTTTCAGGTCTTCAGTTACTTCACATAATAAGGCATTGTCTTTATCAAACACAGAGTCCGCTTTTTTAAAACTTGCAGTGTGATCCAAATAATTAAAAGCAAAATGTGGGGTTTTCTCTTTATCAGAACTGGAACCTGATGACTGAAACTCCATTATGGAAAAATAATTAAAGTGTGAGAAATAATAAAAAAAAGAAAAAAGAAGAAAAAAGAAGAAAAAGATAAAATGGAAAAATGGAAAACACTGAAAAAACCAAGTGTAAAAAATGTAGTGAAAAATATAGTAAAAAATAATTAAAAAAGCCTTAAAAAACCTTAAAAAAGGCCAGTGCTGGTGAGCCCTTTAAATGAAAAGAATAGCTAAATCCTCCGAGCAAACAACGGTATAATGATGCAGAGAACAGAAAAAACGTGTACAAGCTCCAGGTGGCCCAGCTAAAAATGCATTTAAAGCATAGTGATAAATGTAATAAAGGGAGCTGACACCAGATAACGGGGAATGAAGGGTTAAGCAGTACTTATGTAGTTGCGGATGACTGTGGGTAACAGGAGGGGAACAAAACAGGGACAGAATGGTGTGAAATATAATCACATAGTCCCCATAGCCCCGGCTAAGCCGGTGTGGAGTAACGTTTACTCACGATAAAGCACCGTCCTGATCCCCCTCCTTCCAGCTGCTTCCCTGACGCTGCCAGAAGCGTCCCCCGTATGGCCTCCGGTGGTGTAGCAGATCCTCTCAGATGACAGCAGAACAAGGTAAGGATCATATGAACAACCGCTCCAAAAAAAAGGTAATGCGCTCACCAGCAAAAAAGGGGTAAAAATCAACTTTATTGAACTACATAAAAAACAAAGAAACAAACAGTGCTAGCTACTCTCCCACGTGTTTTACGCCCACTGTGGTGCTTTCTCAAGGAGTATCGAGGTGGGGGAGGTCAAAGGTATTTAAACCTCTCCCCGTCATGCAAGACAGCTGTTGGTAATAATTACCAACGTGAGGCTTTTTGGATTTTCACACTTAATACATTAGTACCCAATGGGTTAAATATTGATTGGGACCTTAAATGTTTTTTATAGACTTTTGTGGTTTCGTTTATGATTCAGTCACTAATTTATTTTAGTTACTAAATATTCTTATTACTATTATTATTCATAAGATAACTCTTTTTGTATATATGGTTATTTTTTAAGAGGGATATCTTATCCCATTCTGCATGGTCTATGTTTATTAATACATAGACATATAAATATACACTTCAACTATTGTTTTTCCATTATATTATTGCTTTTTAATCAGTTTTTTGCTTTATCTCCCTCCATAGTGTTTTCTATATATTTCAGTTACATTTATTTTATTTTACTCTTGACAATTATTTATTATCTGTCAGTTTTGATGATTCTGTCCTTTTTCTTTCTTTTCTCTTTCTTTTCTTCCTTTTTCTTTTCTTTTTCTTTAATTTTCTTATTTATAGGTTATTTATGCAATACTTTATTTTACTTACAGTATATTTATATGGGTTAAATTTGTTATTGTTTGTTCTAGTATTTATGGTCGTTTACTTTAGTATATTCATTTATTTATTTATTTATCTGTTTGATCTATTATGTTATAACTATTATGTCTTGCCTTTGATAATGACTACATATCATTGGCAATCTATTATGCTATAGATCTATTATGTTATTACTGTTATGCCTTGCCTTTGATAATTATTACATATCATTGGCAATAACTGAGTGGGTTTATTCACTCACTCAATTGGTCACTGTATATATTAAGGACGCCATTACTATAATACAACCTATTTCATTTGTTTTTTCTTGTATTCTCTATTTATACATTTATCATTCTTGTCATATTTCTTAAATATTATTTATGTTTTTAGGTTTTTCCCCTTTCTTCCTTACCGTTTTTTTTTTTCTTCTTTTGTTTCTTTTTTCATCTATTCCTTTTGTCCCGCAAGGTATAATTAATTATTACCAACTGTCTTGCATGACGGGGAGAGGTTTAAATACCTTTGACCTCCACCACCTTGATAGTCCTTGAGAAGGTGCCACAGTGGGCGTGAAACGCGTGGGAGAGTAGCTAGCACTGTTTGTTTCTTTGTTTTTTATGTAGTTCAATAAAGTTGATTTGTACCCTTTTTTTGCTGGTGAGCGCCTTACCATTTTTCTTGGAGCGGTTGTTCATCTGATCCTTACCTTGTTCTGCCATATTTTTCTTTGTTGGTGTCTTTGATGTGGAGGATTTTTGGGGAGCGCAGGTGTATATATAAAGAAAAAACACAAGCATATAGTGCAAATATGTCTTTCAAAAACTTGATTATTAATGAGTTCTTAGTAGAATCCAGGGAAATTTGTACTGACAAATTTCCCAATATAAGCAGGTGCATAAAGGTATCTTTGCCCCGAAACAGCAGCTTTCACCAGGATATGCACATAAATATATGTACTGGAACCTTATCGAAATAGAACAGAAATACAGAACATTGCGCAAACTGTTCAAACTTTATCTTCTTAAAATACAAGGTTATAAATGCACTCACATTTTTTTAAATATAATCACGCAATTTGCATGATAATATCCACGCCAACGGAATTCAGCTCCCACAATCTGTGTAGCGTGTAACACCCGTTCTCACGTGTCTGGAAGGGAATACCTCAGAGTAGCTGCAGATCGAGCTGTAAGCGGACAGATGATTCTTAGTATGCCCTCTTCTCACGTCACTCAAAATTGTCACGTCTCTAGGAGGCGCCCTCAGACAGCGTAGAATAAGGGAGGGTACGCAGACAGCTGCTGATCACGCCTATAATGGTGGGTTCTTCGGGGACACTATTGAGCTAAGTGACCAAGGGACTAATATATATCACTGTGGACACGGTGTGGGGTACAAGGTGTTGGGAATTATGGTCGGAAGAGGCCCTGCGAGGCGTGGGACAGTTGTGTATCTACTCTCTATAGAGAATAGTGTAAGAGTCATATCCTATATCTACTCACAGTAAAGGTTTTTCTATTTTTACTATTGTGTGTGTCCATTTGAGTGTATCCATTTGATTGTGTCCAGTGAGGGGCTTTATTGAACTACATAAAAAACAAAGAAACAAACAGTGCTAGCTACTCTCCCACGTGTTTTACGCCCACTGTGGTACTTTCTCAAGGAGTATCGAGGTGGGGGAGGTCAAAGGTATTTAAACCTCTCCCCGTCATGCAAGACAGCTGTTGGTAATAATTACCAACGTGAGGCTTTTTGGATTTTCACACTTAATACATTAGTACCCAATGGGTTAAATATTGATTGGGACCTTAAATGTTTTTTATAGACTTTTGTGGTTTCGTTTATGATTCAGTCACTAATTTATTTTAGTTACTAAATATTCTTATTACTATTATTATTCATAAGATAACTCTTTTTGTATATATGGTTATTTTTTAAGAGGGATATCTTATACCATTCTGCATGGTCTATGTTTATTAATACATAGACATATAAATATACACTTCAACTATTGTTTTTCCATTATATTATTGCTTTTTAATCAGTTTTTTGCTTTATCTCCCTCCATAGTGTTTTCTATATATTTCAGTTACATTTATTTTATTTTACTCTTGACAATTATTTATTATCTGTCAGTTTTGATGATTCTGTCCTTTTTCTTTCTTTTCTCTTTCTTTTCTTCCTTTTTCTTTTCTTTTTCTTTAATTTTCTTATTTATAGGTTATTTATGCAATACTTTATTTTACTTATATTTATATGGGTTAAATTTGTTATTGTTTGTTCTAGTATTTATGGTCGTTTACTTTAGAATATTCATTTATTTATTTATTTATCTGTTTGATCTATTATGTTATAACTATTATGTCTTGCCTTTGATAATGACTACATATCATTGGCAATCTATTATGCTATAGATCTATTATGTTATTACTATTATGCCTTGCCTTTGATAATTATTACATATCATTGGCAATAACTGAGTGGGTATATTCACTCACTCAATTGGTCACTGTATATATTAAGGACGCCATTACTATAATACAACCTATTTCATTTGTTTTTTCTTGTATTCTCTATTTATACATTTATCATTCTTGTCATATTTCTTAAATATTATTTATGTTTTTAGGTTTTTCCCCTTTCTTCCTTCCCTTTTTTTTTTTTCTTCTTTTGTTTCTTTTTTCATCTATTCCTTTTGTCCCGCAAGGTATAATTAATTATTACCAACTGTCTTGCATGACGGGGAGAGGTTTAAATACCTTTGACCTCCACCACCTTGATACTCCTTGAGAAGGTGCCACAGTGGGCGTGAAACGCGTGGGAGAGTACCTAGCACTGTTTGTTTCTTTGTTTTTTATGTAGTTCAATAAAGATGATTTGTACCCTTTTTTTGCTGGTGAGCGCCTTACCATTTTTCTTGGAGCGGTTGTTCATCTGATCCTTACCTTGTTCTGCCATATTTTTCTTTGTTGGTGTCTTTGATGTGGAGGATTTTTGGGGAGCGCAGGTGTATATATAAAGAAAAAACACAAGCATATAGTGCAAATATGTCTTTCAAAAACTTGATTATTAATGAGTTCTTAGTAGAATCCAGGGAAATTTGTACTTACAAATTTCCCAATATAAGCAGGTGTCAAAAGGTATCTTTGCCCCGAAACAGCAGCTTTCACCAGGATATGCACATAAATATATGTACTGGAACCTTATCGAAATAGAACAGAAATACAGAACATTGCGCAAACTGTTCAAACTTTATCTTCTTAAAATACAAGGTTATAAATGCACTCACATTTTTTTATATATAATCACGCAATTTGCATGATAATATCCACGCCAACGGAATTCAGCTCCCACAATCTGTGTAGCGTGTAACACCCGTTCTCATGTGTCTGGAAGGGAATACCTCAGAGTAGCTGCAGATCGAGCTGTAAGCGGACAGATGATTCTTAGTATGCCCTCTTCTCACGTCACTCAAAATTGTCACGTCTCTAGGAGGCGCCCTCAGACAGCGTAGAATAAGGGAGGGTACGCAGACAGCTGCTGATCACGCCTATAATGGTGGGTTCTTCGGGGACACTATTGAGCTAAGTGACCAAGGGACTAATATATATCACTGTGGACACGGTGTGGGGTACACGGTGTTGGGAATTATGGTCGGAAGAGGCCCTGCGAGGCGTGGGACAGTTGTGTATCTACTCTCTATAGAGAATAGTGTAAGAGTCATATCCTATATCTACTCACAGTAAAGGTTTTTCTATTTTTACTATTGTGTGTGTCCATTTGAGTGTATCCATTTGATTGTGTCCAGTGAGGGGCTGCTTCCGCATTGCTGGGATCCCTCACAGGTGGAGGTGCTGCACCATATAGTAAGTGATATTGCCCAGGCTCTCTGTGGCAGAGGCTTAGGCTCCTGTGAGCCAACAGGTACAAGGGCAGCACGAGTAGTTCCTGTGTTCAGGGGGAAACATGGCAACATTTGGAGGCGCTGCTGATATCTCAGACCTGGGGTGCCCGAATTCAGTTTAAAGTATCTTGTTCTCAGTAGTATCCTTACCGTCACGCCAGGAGGTGTATGAATGGGCGTTGGAGATGCAAGTCCCGCCTCTCCACATGCTGGCTGTGGGAAAAGTCCCCGTTTCCACCCCTTCCTATGATTTACGAATGGCGCTAAGACAGCACTCAAGCTTACGATGTGCCATAAAAACCCGGGACTACCGCAAAGATGCAGACAGGGTGTGGTGCTCCGTGTTAGTGAATGTGGGACACGATATAACCGAAGAAGGAGGCCCGGCCAACTTGTGGCTCTCAGGAGCGATAAGTTCCCGATGTCCCATCATCTACCCTGAAATGCCTATAAAATCAGAGCCTGGCAGTTCTCATATGGACTTACAAGAGGATGCTATGCAATTGACGTCCCCTTCCCCAGAGAGCCATTGTGGAGATGACGTCAGTACTATATCCTGTTCTAATTGGTGCTTAAATGTAGGCAGCCCCTGGTCAACTCGCATGGGAGATATACAGCTGCTAGCCAAGGCCATATAGCAATTGGGTGGGCCCAAACCTGAAGCCCCACCCCAACAGCAGTATCGTAAACTAAAATTATTTTTCGGGGCCAAACCTACTCCTACTGGTGAAGAGGCTTTTGAAGCTTGGAAAGTGTGATGCCGGTGTTGCCCGCAGACCAGACCCGTCCCTTATACTGAGGTGGAGACATATATGTGCACGCACATGCAGAAAAAGGAGCGTGTCCGGAGTGTGGTGTTTTAGGCATTGCCAGGCTGGTTGGTGTTAGCTTTAGCAATACTTGCCGGTTCCGGTAAAGAAGAGCCGTAGTCGTTGCAGTTAGCCAAGGTCAGGGATTGGAGAATTCCGGAAGGTCGGTGTCCAAGCAGGGATCGAGAACCAGAGGTTGACATCCGCCAAGCCAAGTCGTGACCTGAGTGAAATGAAGAGAGAAAGTGCCAGAGTAGACATCTGCAAGTGGAGACTATGTTGAGCGATATGGGAATGGCAGGACAGGCAAGAAAGGTGTCTCACCAGTGGATTAATTCCTGGAGGAATAAAAGGCATATTAAGCCCAGGAGAGTAATTCCGCCCAGTCATCCTGTGAGTCAGAGACGAAGCACCTTAAATACTTCTTGAGAGATTGATTAACCCTCTCGGTCTGTCCATTAGATTGAGGGTGATTTCCTGAAGAGATGGAGGAAGCAATGCCCAGTCTTCTGGTGAAGATCCTTCAGAATTTTGGAAACGAATTGAGAGCCACGATCCAATACGATGGATGTGGGTATGCCATGGATCAGAAAAATCTCTTTGGAGAAAATATCGACTAGGGCGGGTGAGGTGGGTAATCCTTTGAGAGGAATAAAATGTGCCATCTTGGAAAACCGATCCACCACTACTAGAATGGTGTTCATGCCATTCAACCTAGGCAATTCAACAATAAAGTCCATGGATATGTGTGACCAGGGGCGCACCGAAATGGGTAAAGGTAAAAGAAGACCATGGGGTTTCTGATGAGGAATGTTATTGCGTGCACATACCGGACAGGCCCGCGTAAATTCAAGAATGGATTTGGCCATATTGGGCCACCAGAAGGTGCGAAGGAAGAGATCCCAGGTTTTCTTGAATCCTGGATGTCCTGCCGAGCGGGAGGCATGTCCCCAATCGAGTATCTCAGGAATGAAAGTGTGCTCTACGTACAAGGTGTCCTTTGGAACCTCAAGACCAGTCGGAAGGTGTTTTTGAGACTTGATGATTTTCTCAAGATTCTTAAACGCAGTGATTGCGAGGATTATTGGTTTAGGAACGATGGATTCTGTAGTTTTTTTCGGTCTCTCCTCAGAAGAGTATTGTCTAGAGAGGGCATCTGCCTTGACGTTTTTTGGTGCCGGGAATGTATGACAAAATAAAATTGAACCTGGAGAAAAATAACGACCAGCAGGCTTGACGGGGACTAAGCGGCCGGCATTCTCGATGTACAACAGGTTTTTATGGTCCGTGAGAATCGTGAATGGCTCTTTTGACCCTTCAGAAGATGCCTCCATTCCTGAAGAGCCAATTTGACAGCCAAAAGTTCCCTATTGCCCACGTCATAGTTTCTCTCCGCTGGAGAAAACTTCTTAGAGAAGAAACCGCAACGGTGAAGTTTGTCCTGGGGAGAAAATCTCTGGGATAGAACCACGCCAGCCCCACAGTCTGAAGCGTCAACCCCTAGGGTGAATGAAAAATTAATGTTCGGATGTCGGAGGATGGGAGCAGACACGAAAGCTTGTTTCAATGTTTTAAAAGCTGTGACTGCCTCGGGAGACCAAGACGAAGGATCTGCACCTTTTTTGGTCAGTGCCGTGATTGGAGCGATGATGGTGGAAAATTTGCGAATAAATTTCCGGTAATAGATAGAGAACCCTAAAAATTACTGAATAGACTTGAGGTAATCTGGTTGCGGCCAATCCACTACAGCTTTAAGTTTCTCTGGGTCCATGGCCAAGCCCCTGTTGGAGATAATGTATCCAAGAAAGGAAGTGGTGAAAAAGGCATTTCTCCATTTTGGCACACAACCGGTTCTTTCAGAGACGAGAGAGCACAAACTTCATATGGATGATATGGTCCTGTAGGTTCTTTGAAAAAATAAGAATATCATCCAGATAGACAATTACAAAATGGTTAAGGACCTCCCGAAAGACATCATTGATAAAGTCCTGAAAAAACGCTGGCGCATTGCATAAGCCGAAGGGCATCACGAGATATTTGTAGTGGCTGCTACAGGTGTTGAAGGCTATTTTCCATTCGTCGCCCTCCCGGATGCGAATGAGATTATATGCCCCACGGAGGTCAAGCTTGGTAAAGAGGTTGGACCCTTGCAGTCAATCAAAGAGCTCAGAGATGAGTGGGAGTGGGTAACGATTCTTCACCGTAATGTGGTTCAGGCCCCAGTAATCTATACACGGTCTGAGAGTCCCATCCTTCTTCTTAACGAAGAAGAATGCAGCCCCCACGGGAGAGTTGGAATGCCCTATGAAGCCCCACTTCAAGTTCTCGCGAATATATATTCATCCATGGCTTCCGTCTCGGGAAAAGAGAGGGGGTAGGATTTGGACTTGGGCAAGGTGTATCCAGGTACCAGGTCAATCAGACAGTCGTATGAACGATGAGGGGGTAGAAGCTCGGATTGCGATTTTATAAAAACATCCAAAAAATCAGCGTATGGGGAGGTCAAATCTCTTTTAAGATTGGATGTGTTAGCTAGTAATTGAGGCAGAAGTACCGTAGATGAAGAAGATTCCTCTGACCTTGACCTCCAGACAATGGGATTTGGATCCCAATCGATGTGAGGATTGTGCTTCTGCAACCAGGGCAGGCCAAGAGTGACCGGTGTACCAGGAGCATGGATCATGTCAAAGTCAATGGTTTCCTTGTGGGAATGAGAAGAAAGGGTGATGGGGCCGGTCTCCAAGGAGATATACGCCGGGGTGAGCGGCTGATTATCTATCCCGACCAAGGCAACGGGAGACTTCTTCTTAGAGAGTGGGATCTGATTCTGTTCCGAGAAGGTCTGGTCCACGAAGTTCCCTCCTGCGCCGAAATCGATAAATGCTGCTGTGAGGTGCGGAAGGTAGGACCAGAGAGGGAAAGTTCCCTCCTGGAAAGGGGACAAGAAGATTTAGCACCCAGGGAGAGCCCCTTCGTACTCACTGGATTTGGTAATTTCCTGGAGACGGTGCTCAGAAGATCCGCAATGGTGACATGACCCTCCGGTTGGGCGCAAATTGTCATAAGGTACCCGAGGACGTTGGACTCCGAGTTGCATCAGATCCGGGGCCTCTAGAGTGGGCAGCGAGGAGAAGGCGTGTCCCGAGGTAGTAGAGAACCTGGAGAAAGGGACACGGAAAGGGGTAGACCGGGGTTGCTGGCGCTGAGCACGGCGTACCTGAAGACGCTGATCCATTCGAATGGCTTGGGAGATAAGGTCCTCCAGAAGTCCCGGCCTAGGT
Source organism: Ascaphus truei (assembly GCF_040206685.1). NCBI lineage: Eukaryota > Metazoa > Chordata > Amphibia > Anura > Ascaphidae > Ascaphus > Ascaphus truei. Next base: position 334,194,874 of record NC_134486.1, read on the forward strand.
TAAGAAGCAAGTTCGTCCTTCATAGAGTCTGATAAGCCTCTCCAGAAGACAGAGACTAAAGCCTCCTGATTCCATCGTGTCTCAGCTGCTATGGTCCTGAACTCCAAGGCATATTGGGCCACAGGCCGACATCCCTGTGAAAGCTGAAGCAGGGAGTTTGAAGCGGTCTCTTGGCGTTCGGGGGTATCGAAGACCTGTCGAAAGTTTTGTCTAAAGGCTGCGTAATCTCGGGTAATATCGGGACGCAGTTCCCAAATCGGGGAGGCCCATGCCAGCGCATTACCTGTGAGTAGGCTGTAAACATAAGCCACCTTTTTGCGACCAGTGGAATACTGCTGCAGAGCCATCTCGAACTGGATCTCGCATTGATTGAGAAAACCACGACAGGCGTGCGGATCCCCTGCATACGGCTTTGGGGCCAGAATCTTCGGACCTGGGGACGAAGTGGTTACTGGATCTGACTGTAGCCTGGCGGTGCAGACACAGGTGGTGCCTGAAGAGAAAGGTCCTGTACCTGTTGGGAGAGGTGAGCCACTTGATCTGTTAAGGCCTGGATTTGTTGGTACATGGCCGTCATCATAGAGGCCATGTCAGTCTGGTCTGCGTCTTGTGGGCTCGACATAATGTTACGCCGGTGCTGCCCGCAGACCAGACCCGTCCCTTATACTGAGGTGGGGACGTATATGTGCACGCACCCACAGCAAAAGGAGCATGTCCGGAGTGTGGTGCTTTAGGCGTTGCCAGGCTGGGTGGTGTTAGCTTTAGCAATACTTGCCGGTTCCGGTAAAGAAGAGCCGTAGTCGTTGCCATTTGATCAAGGTCAGGGATTGGAGAATTCCAGAAGGTCGGTGTCCAAGCAGGGATCGAGAGCCAGAGGTTGACGTCCGCCAAGCCAAGTCGTGACCTGAGTGAAATGAAGAGAGAAAGTGCCAGAGTAGACATCCGCAAGTGGAGACTATGTCGAGCGATGTGGGAATGGCAGGACAGGCATTATATAGTGCGGCTGGCGAATGGGAAGAGGGGGCAGACCTGGAGGAGTGTATGGAGCTGTCCTGGATAGGCTGTCAAAAGAAGAATACATGTGATCAGTCTTAGAGCCTGATTGAAGGCTGTGTGTGTGTTGGGGGCGGGGCCTCACTGCAGGAGCAGTGAATAAATTAGCAAGATCCGGGGCGTGCTCTGTAAGGAGTGAAGGCGCGCCCATGCACAGCAGTAGCCGCCACAGCTCGAGCCATCTGCAGCTCAGAGAGCGCCCGCCGGAAACGAGGAGGGAGTCCCCCAACCCTGGAGACCGGACAGGACCGGCGAGGGGGGTCGCCCCGCAGCAGCGGGCGCAACATGAGGTGAGGGAAGGTCCCGCCGCGGCCATCGCAACCCCTGGATCCTCACAGAAAGGCTACACCTTGCAGGTTCTAGAAGAATGGACATGTCCTGATCCTGTAAAAAGGCAGAGGATAATGGAATGCCTAAGGCCTCCCGCTTCTATCCCGATAAAACTGTACACAAATCAACATGCGGGGGTCATGGCACAGCAGATGATAGCTTCCCTCATATGAACCTACGGAGTAGAAGATGACGCGAATACACTGTGGTCCAAATACTACCAACTCCGACAAAAGGATGGAGAAGACCTCTCAGACTTTATACAGCGGAACCAGTTGATCTTGTGGGACCTGCGTTCACGTCAAGTCATTAAGGCCACTGAAGTGAATGAGTACTGCCGAGGTCAATTCCTGCGGGGGGCCATATCAACCCATCATATCGTACTAATGATTAGATGCTCGCTGTTGAAAGGGGAACCCCCTACATTAGAAGACCTACTGGATGAAGTGAAGGGTCATGAGGCCTACACTAGGTTACATACTCCCAAGAAGACCAAAGACTCTAGCACAGAAGAGACCAAGGAGGTAACCAGTCCAAAAGCTAAGGACTACTATGGAAAGAGAAGCTTCTTCCTCTGTGAGTCCTAGCCCAGTGACTCGGTCGAGCGTCAGCCCAAGTTAATACGGCGAACGGCGTTGCTACCCCTGTTGTCAAGCGGCCATATCGCTAGGAATTGCCGAAGCTTCAAAAATCTCCGACAAGTGCCAAAATCCTTCACGGTACAAGTACAACAAACTCATTACGTTCCCTGCCTTGCCCGAGAAGAGTGGAGAAGAATCAGAAGTCCTCCCGGAAGATGGCCCTCCCCAAGATGCCTACAGCAGGGTAGGACCCGCTGCTATAATAAGAGCCATCATGGAAGGAACCTATTCTTCAGCTCTACTGGACACCGGATCCCAGGTAACCATCATCTACCGGCCCTTCTCTGATCAACACCTTAGTCAGCATCCCTTGCAGTCAGAGGAAAAGATGAAGTTGTGGGGGCTGAGTAAAGACGATTACCCCATCGATGGGATTGTGGCGGTTCAAGTAGACATCATGCAGTTGAACACTTACTGGTCGCACCCCATGGTGGTGGAGGCCCTGGTCTGCCCCGAGCTTCGGGAACATCCCAGTTCATCAATCATATTGGGTACAAACACTGACATAGTGAGATCTATGATTCGCTCTTATCTTCATGAGGCAGATGAGCTATCTTTGTCATCCATGAATATATCTCCCGGCCTAAAAGATGAATGCTATAGGGTAGCATCACAAGAAGAGTAGTGTGAAATCTTCAACCAAGAACGAGGGTTAGTAGAGATTTCATCAGGGGGAGGGAGACACATGGGGCGATGGTCAAGTATTACGGTCGTGATGAAGCTGATAGATACTTCTCGTTAGAGACCCCCTCCGATGATGAGCTTCATAGAGAATATAGAGTGATACCTGAAGTACGCTAATGGATATCAGAAATCCCCAAGAGAATTACGGTGTCTATTCAAAATATTTCTTTGCATTCGGTGCCGTTTGAAGTAGGACAAAGGCTGGGCAGGATATATCCTGTTGTTCCTGTGGACAGCATAGCGACAGTGAATGCGGCTGGTGTGGGGGAAGAGCCTGAAGAGCTACAGTTTGACTTTGGGGAGTCTCCACTGTCGGAAGAGTGGAAGGTGCGGCTATGTGCTCCTTTGGGAGAACGGCGAGAAGTCTTCTCTACTAGCGTGATGGATGTGGGATGCAGTAGAATGCGCAGCACACGATTCATCTGAATGATGACACCCCCTTTCGGGAAAGGTCCAGACATATAGCTCCCCGAGATTTGGAGGGCGTGAGGAATATCCTGAATGATATGGAGACAGCCGGTATAGTGACCAAATCCCAGAGCCCATATGCCTCTCTGATTGTGGTGGTAAGGAAGAAGAATGGGTTCATCCGCCTGTGTGTGGATTATCGAACATTGAACAGACGCACATACCTTACCAGTATACGCTGCCACAAATAGAGGAGATCCTCAACGCACTAGCCGGAAATCAGTGGTTCATCGTACTGGACCTTAGATATGGGTATAGCCAAACGAATAATGGTGTCCAAGTATCAATGCGACATAGCATGAAGAGGCTTGGTATAAATCTGTATCTTAAAGTCCTCTGGTGTGAGCCATTAAATGAGGTATAATGGAGTAGCTAATCAAGTCCTGATTCAGGCTAAACAAACAAACATCAAGTGCCGACGATTGACTCATAAATTAGTAATAGTCATATAGCAAGGCATAATTCTCTAAGTGGGATTTATGGAGTAATAAGGAAAGAAAAGGGTAGTGAAGCAATTAAATGCTGTTAACCACCACACTAATAAGAGATACTACTTAAAGTAAAATGGCCACAATGACGTAGATAGCAGCAGGCAAAACCTCCATTAGCAAACTCACAGTTAGATGAGAAGATGGCTTCATAGGCGTGCGTCCAGCAGGAATAGTGTACACCAGGTCTGCACAACACGCGACCCGCGGGCTGCATGCGGCCCGCCTGCAGTCACTGTGTGGCCTGTGGCGGCTTTCTGCTTTCCCCCTCCCTCCCTAGTCCACTCTCCCGCGCCCCCGTGAGCTCGCTGTCACCCTCCCCCGCGAGCCTGCAGTCACCTTCCCCCACGAACCCGCTGTCACTCGCTCTCCCCCTCGCAGGGTAGCAGCGCGCTCTAGCATTGAGGCACTTCCTGCCTGCTGCTTGCTAAAGGGTGCAGTCCCGCCTGCTCTGCCGCCGCCTCCTCCACCGCAAACCAAGGTAAGGTAGGGAAGGGAAGAGCAGGGGGGGCGAGATGATGCGATTTGAAGTGCAGGGGGGGACGCGATTTGAAGTGCGGGGGGGGTGATTGGAGGTGCAGGGGGGGGTGATTGGAGATCTAGGGGGGTGATTGGAGGTCTAGGGTGGAGTGATTGAAGGTGCAGGGGGTGATTGGAGGTCTAGGGTGTCATTGGAGGTCTAGAGGGGTGATTTGAAGTGCAGAGGAGGGTGATTGGAGGTGCAGGGGGTGATTTGAAGGGCAGGGGGTGATTTGAGGTGCAGGAGAGGGTGATTTGAAGTGCAGGGGTGATTTGAAGTGCAGGGGGGTGATTTGAAGTGCAGGGGAGTGATTTCAGGTACAGGGGAGGGTGACTTGAGGTGCAGGGGGGTGATTGGAGGTGTAGGGGGGTGATTTGAACTGCAGAGGAGGGTGATTGGAGGTGCAGGGGAGGGTCATTCAAGGTGCAGGGGGGTGATTGGAGGTCTAGGGGGGTCATTGGTGGTGCAGAGGTGTCATTTGAGGTGCAGGGGGGTGATTGGAGGTGCAGGGGAGGTCATTGGAGGTGCAGGAAAGGGGGATTGGAGGTGTAGGGAAGGGGGATTGGAGGTGTAGGGGCGGTCATTGGAGGTGCAGGAATGGTAATTGGAGGTGCAGGGGAAGGTGATTGGATGTGCAAGTGGGGAGAATGATGTGAGGTGCAAGGGGGGAGACTGATGTGAGGAGCAGGGGGAGAAGGATGTTAGGTGCAGGAGGGGTGGGATGTGTGTGGTGTGCAGGGGGATATTGTGTGTTTGATGTGGAGGGGGAGTATTATGTGTGTGGGTGAGGGGGAGAGATGGGGGTATGTGAGATAGATGGGGAGTATCGCAAAGGTTGATAGTGAGGGGTTCTGTGGGAGATATGAGGATGATGATGCAAGGATGCTGGGGGAGTTATGAGGATGATGACGCAAGGGTGCTGGGGGAGATATGAGGATGATGATAAGGGGTGCTGGGGGAGATATATGAGGATGATGATGATGAGAGGTGCTGGAGGAGAGATGATGATGATGATGATAATGACGACGACGACGACGACGACGACGACGACGACGACGACGACGACGACGACGACGACGACGACGACGATGATGATGATGATGATGATGATTTTACCAATGCGGCGCAAACATTTTTTCCTTGGAGCAGTTCGGCCCTTCTCGCTTTACAAGTTGTGCATGTCTGGTGTAGACAGTGGTAGAATAGAATCCTCAGGGCAGGGGTGCGGCGCACAGCCAGCGAGGAATAGAAGGGGATACGGCACACCAAAATGCAATAAAAACAATTTATTGGGTAACAACAGGTAGAGCTAGAAATGTGTATCAAAGAAAATACACTAAAGAGTCCCTTTTGCAGGCGCACCGCAGACCTTTATAGTATATACGGTCAGATGTGAATGTAGTAAATAATGTTAGTTTTATTTCATTTTAATATGTCAACGTGTTATTAAAACAGTATATAGTGTAATTCTATATACTCTAATAAAAATAGACAACTAACGTCTATTCGGTCTCTACCATGCGTCTCCTTTAGCTCCTATGTACTAATCTATTTGATATAGTAAATGATGTCTATTTTTCTTCTGGTCCCTGTCTGAAGCTCTCGTATCCGTGGTATGTACAGATGGACAGATGAAGATCCTGTGTGTATATTAATTCTATGTTCAGATAGTCCCACCTGATCCCTCGTTTAAGTGGGTTAGGCTTTCGGTACATGAGACCATTGCTCCACTGTAGGAGTCCATTCCCTGTATCCCTGTTCTGTGTCTAGCTATCTGTTTAATATAGGAAAAAACAGTGCCGTTGCTGGCTGCTAGTGAAGGATATAGTAGCTCTACAGGGGGTTTATTGTAAAACACCTCCTTTGTGAGTTAAACAGGTTATGGGATTATTGGTCTTTGTTTTAGATTTTACATATATGTCCATATAGGACTGTACTAACACCTGGAGCTTTGTGTATTGTGACGGTGTTTACGGACCAGAATAATAGTTGCTGTGCTGTTGTATTTGTTGTTAGTGCTGAAGTAGCAAGTACACTGGAGAAGGTGGATTTCCTACAGAGTATATTGTCAGATGCAAAGCTATAAGGCTGTTAATATTCTGATGCGTAGTTCTCACAGCTAAAGTAGAATATGCAGTCAAAAATAAACACTGCTAGTGTTCTGCTTTTTTATCACCCGTGTTTCAGCAAATGTGACTGATTGGTGCTTTGCAGTACTTGTTATGTTTAAAACGTGTCACGTGGGTACCGATAAGATAGTATATGCTAACGGCCCTTGTATGCGTTCAAAATGCGGACAGTGTTAATTTCAACGCAATGTTCCCGGTTGTCACTCGGTTTAAAGTCACAATGCGCCTGCATCAGTAGCGGGACAGTGTTATTGCTGTTTGTTGTGAGGTGGCGCCGCGCATGCGTCACGAGCAGGGCTGTTTGTAGCCGTAGGATTTTCTGTATAGACTCAGACTGCGCATGCGTCCGAACGGGGCTGTGTTGTTACTGTTCCGAGTGGTTTGCATATAATGTGAGGTAGGTAAAGGACAAGCAGTGTGCTGTATTAGGATCTCAACCACCTTAGATTAAGCTGTAGTGGCGTATTTTGAAATTCTCACTTTACATACTTTAAAAGAAAAAATGTCTCACACTATTTTTTATTTTGGATGTGAGCCGCGCGTGCGTTGCGTGATAAGCTGATGTTACCCGTATAGTCCTACCACATAGCGGTACAGGTATTGTGGTTAATTCGGAATCTTACATTGTGTTGGGCAAGATTCCAAAGGGCAGTATAGATGTAGTGTTAGCACTGTTAAAGCGCTTACTGCGTTTATTCAGAGTATAATGTATCGTTCATAATAAGTTCTGATTGACTGCATATATATCTCCCATGGATGCTGACAAATTAGAGTATTACTCAAAACAAGTACTGCCCTGTGGCAGTACTGACACCTCTTTAAATGGGTGTAACAAATAGATAGTGCTGTTTTTGAAGAGCTATGCTCTATCGGAGCTGCTGGAGGTAGCTGGTAGAGTTAGTTATAAGTCGGCAAAAGACCTGCTTATCGGTACCCACTATCTTATCGGTACCCACGTGACACGTTTTAAACATAACAAGTACTGCAAAGCACCAATCAGTCACATTTGCTGAAACACGGGTGATAAAAAAGCAGAACACTAGCAGTGTTTATTTTTGACTGCATATTCTACTTTAGCTGTGAGAACTACGCATCAGAATATTAACAGCCTTATAGCTTTGCATCTGACAATATACTCTGTAGGAAATCCACCTTCTCCAGTGTACTTGCTACTTCAGCACTAACAACAAATACAACAGCACAGCAACTATTATTCTGGTCCGTAAACACCGTCACAATACACAAAGCTCCAGGTGTTAGTACAGTCCTATATGGACATATATGTAAAATCTAAAACAAAGACCAATAATCCCATAACCTGTTTAACTCATAAAGGAGGTGTTTTACAATAAACCCCTGTAGAGCTACTATATTCTTCACTAACAGCCAGCAACGGCACTGTTTTTTCCTATATTAAACAGATAGCTAGACACAGAACAGGGATACAGGGAATGGACTCCTACAGTGGAGCAATGATCTCATGTACCGAAAGCCTAACCCACTTAAACGAGGGATCAGGTGGGACTATCTGAACATAGAATTAATATACACACAGGATCTTCATCTGTCCATCTGTACATACCACGGATACGAGAGCTTCAGACAGGGACGCAGGGACCAGAAGAAAAATAGACATCATTTACTATATCAAATAGATTAGTACATAGGAGCTAAAGGAGACACATGGTAGAGACCGAATAGACGTTAGTTGTCTATTTTTATTAGAGTATATAGAATTACACTATATACTGTTTTAATTAAACGTTGACATATTAAAATGAAATAAAACTAACATTATTTACTACATTCACCCCTGACCGTATATACTATAAAGGTCTGCGGTGCGCCTGCAAAAGGGACTCTTTAGTGTATTTTCTTTGATACACATTTCTAGCTCTACCTGTTGTTACCCAATAAATTGTTTTTATTGCATTTTGGTGTGCCGTATCCCCTTCTATTCCTCGCTGGCTGTGCGCCGCACCCCTGCCCTGAGGATTCTATTCTACCACTGTCTACACCAGACATGCACAACTTGTAAAGCGCCTGCAAAAGGGACTCTTTAGTGTATTTTCTTTGATACACATTTCTAGCTACTTCAACATATCCCTAGGCAGCACGCTTTCTCCAACAAGGGGTTTTAAGAGCGAGGTTTTCCTCTATAGTATAACAACAGGTAGAGACATCAAAAATAGGGTACAAAAATCACTCTGACGCGTTTCGGGCGGAAATGCCCTTTGTCAAAGTATATAACCATGGTAGTCTTGAGCCTCTTACAGGGGTAAAAAGCAGGCAGTTGCCGGACGCTCATAACACCTGCAACAGCGCCACCAAGGTAGGCAGACTGAACTGCAGATCAGCCATACAGTACAAATGAATGGTACATTGAAAGAGCACACTGTGAGAAAGAGCATGAAGGCAATGGTAATGATTAGAATATACTAGATCAAATTATTGATGGGTCAACACGAATCAACCATGGACCCATGCTAATCTCACAGGATGCAGTAATACGATACAAAATAATAACACACACAAAAAAAATATATAAATAATGCATACAATTTAAAACAATGAATAGATGTATAAAAATACATCAAACCAAAGGAAAGGATAAAAACATATACCCTATTGTAGATATTGATAAATGAATTAATGTATTATATAAATCAAAGATATCATTAATTAATTAAATAAACTAACTATGGACCGACTCAATTAACCATTAGGACATAAACATAACCTAAGAGGTATAATAGAAAGATGCTCAACAAGTATAGAAAAAGGACTTTGTCATCTACACTCCATCCTAATGAAATAGTTTGATAGCGAAATATATCAAATTAGGCATAGCGATTGGACATTATGAATAGTAGATAAAGTTATAGTTAGAATCTCAACAGGGGAGACTTTATAAAGAGAGAACCTCAAAAGGACAAGCCATATGAACAGCCACAATAAATCACCTTAGCATAATGTAAACATTCAATTCCCAGTCCGTATTCATCCCTAATTGTGAAAGAGTACCCAAAATATACATCCAAATCATCTCTCTGCGATTTAGAAGTATTTCTCTATTACCACCCCTGGCACGTGAAAAAATCTGCTCAAGGGCACTGAATGTGAATGTATCTACACTGCCAGAAGGATATGCATATACAGTAGGATAGGATGGATAGGATGGAGGGGGGAGGGGAATGAAACAGAAAATTAACTAAATGGAATAGTGGAGGATACAAGTTGGTATGGAGGTAGAATGGGGGCAAATGCGAGTTTGACAAGCAGCGAGACACCCATAGTAAATACAGATAATACTAGAATTTTTTTAAAGACTAAACCAAGTGGGCGCAGAAAGGAAGGAGCAGATAAGATAATAGTACAGGCTGAAAAAAAACTTAAATGCATGCTTACTAATGCAAGAAGCCTGACAGATAAAATGGGTGAGCTTGAATTAATAGCTGCAAGGGAGCAGTATGATATCATAGGCATTACTGAAACATGGTGGGATGAAACTCATGACTGGACAGTTAATTTAGAGGGTTATTCCCTTTTTTGGAAGGATCGAACAAATAGAATGGGAGGTGGAGTATGTTTATATATTAAACCGGATCTAAAACCTATTATAAGGGAAGAAGTTTATGAAGGGATTGATGAAAATGTAGAGACTTTGTGGATAGAAATTAGCAGTGGAGGTGAAAGTATAAAGAAAATGTTTGTGGGAATACTGTATGCTATAAACCACCAAATATCTGGGAAATTGAGGAATAAATTGCTAAAATACTTTTCCAAATGGAGAAGCATCAAAACTGGGTCATGTTTGCATAATGGGGATTTTAATTATCCAGACATAGACTGGGGCAATGAGATTAGCATTATAACAAAAGAAAACAGGTTTTTGTGGGTACTTAAAGACAATTATATGACTCAAATTATTGAGGAACCAACCAGGAGAGGGGCAGTTCTGGATTTGGTCATACAATAAAACAATGTAGAAGTAATAACACATATTCAAGTCCTAGAACATTTGGGTAACAGTGATCATAACATGGTCTCATTTGAAATAAATGATCAAAAAACAGATTACTTGGGTTCAACAAAGACCTTAAACTTTAGAAAGGTAGGTTTTAATAATAATCTACAAGTAATACACTGGGATGATGTTTTTTCAGGGAAAAATGTAGAAGATAAATGGGCAGCCTTTAAAACATTGTTAGAAAAGCACACTTATCAGTTTATACCCTTGGGTAATAAGTATAAAAGAAATAAGTCAAAACCAATGTGGCTAAATAAACTGGTAGGGGAGGAAATGGACAAGAAGAGGAAGGCGTTTAGATTCTTTAGGTCAGAAGGGACGGAGACATCGTATCAGAATTATAAGGAATGTAACAAAAATTGCAAAAGGGCAATCAAATTAGCAAAAATGGATAATGAAAAAAGCATTGCAATAGAAAGTAAGGTCAACCCTAAACAGCTCTTTAAGTACCGAAGGTAAACATTTATTCCTCGCCTAGGCTTCAGAACTGAGAGGAACCTTTCCTCTGCCAAGAAAGCTGAAGGCCTTGTGACTGGATACACATCTGCACCGTTTGCAGCAGACTTCCCAGGAAGCTTTCACGCACTGCAACTTGTTATCTCCGATTTTTGTTGAACTTACAGGCCCGGGAATACGAAAGAAATGAAACGTAATGCAAGCCAGGTTTCAAATCTTTTGTCTCAATTTATTACTCATAGGGTAATGACTTTAATACCAGCAAAAAGAAGATATTGGTTAGAGGCGTAACATAGGCGTAACATAGGCGTAACCTGGGTGTGTCTTGGGCGTAGCATTGATTAGAGGCGTAATTTAGGGGCAGGACATATTAGTGGCATGATTTTGGGACGTGTTTCTCCCAATACAGGTAATGTCTTAATACATAGCTTATTCATTGTCAGTTATCAAAAGAGACCTTGAATCTCTAGCAACTAAATTATACTATTTTGCCTCTTTCAGAGAACCAGCCTTTTGTATATTTGACTAAAAGAGCAGGAAACTGGCAATACAAAAAGTATCTTAGCAATATCCTGAGCAGGGAGAAATGAAATGTAATTTGGCAGAAACTGAGTGCATTAGGAATTATATTTCAGCAAAAGGCTGACTACAGAATCTTAACTAGTTATGATCAGACAAATGGATGCTTAACGCAAGTGTGGATTCTGGCCTGACCTACTGGTCCTAACAAGTACCAAATAACAAAATGAGAAAAGAAAAAAAGGACCATTTCAGTGTGAGATGGGAAGGCAGATAATTGAGATAAGGAAAAACCAGAGGTATTAAACAAATTCTTTGCCTCTATGTTTACCAGGGAAGAATCAAGTTCAATGGCCTGCAGCCAATGCTCCTAAGCAGAAATGCGTTTAAGTAGAAATCTTTAAAGTAGTGAGGAAGTTTAAAAAAAAGCTGTGTGTGCTGTGCACGCGCATAGTAAGTGAAACTTCTTTGACTTTTGTCACAGAAATTGTATTTGTGTTGGTGTTGGTGATGTTTTAATTAAAAATCAAAATACAATCTCAATGACAAAACGCAAATAAATTTGACTTAGAATGCGCGTGCTCGGCACACATCCCCTGTATTAGCTATTTGCACTAAGTGTGAATTCCGCGTGTGACAGTGTGCGTGTGACTGAGAGTGTGCGTGTGACTGAGAGTGTGCGTGTGACTGAGAGTGTGCGTGTGACTGAGAGTGTGCGTGTGACTGAGAGTGTGCGTGTGACTGAGAGTGTGCGTGTGACTGAGAGTGTGCGTGTGACTGAGAGTGTGCGTGTGACTGAGAGTGTGCGTGTGATTGAGAGTGTGCGTGTGACTGAGAGTGTGCGTGTGACTGAGAGTGTGCGTGTGACTGAGTGTGCGTGTGACTGAGTGTGCATGTGACTGAGTGTGCGTGTGACTGAGTGTGCGTGTGACTGAGTGTGCGTGTGTGACTGAGCATGCGCGTGTGACTGAGCGTGCGCGTGTGACTGAGCATGTGCGTGTGACTGAGCGTGTGCGTGTGACTGTGCGTGTGACTATGCGTGTGACTGCGTGTGACTGCGTGTGCATCTGACTGTGAGTGTGACTGAGTGTGCGTGTGACTGTGAGTGTGACTGAGTGTACGTGTGACTGTGAGTGTGCGTGTGAGTGTGACTGAGTGTGTGTGACTGAGTGTGCGTGTGACTGTGTGTGGGGGTCTGGGGGGGTCAGTGTGTGGGGGCCTGGGGGGTCAGTCAGTGTGTGTGGGGCTCTGGGGGGGTCAGTGTGTGTTGGGGTCTGGGGGGGTCAGGCAGTGTGAATTCCGCGTGTGACAGTGTGCTTGTGACTGAGTGTGTGTGTGACTGAGAGTGTGTGTGTGACTGAGAGTGTGCGTGTGACTGAGAGTGTGCGTGTGACTGAGAGTGTGCGTGAGAGTGTGCGTGTGACTGATAGTGTGCGTGTGACTGATAGTGTGCGTGTGACTGAGAGTGTGCGTGTGACTGAGAGTGTGCGTGTGACTGAGAGTGTGCGTGTGACTGAGAGTGTGCGTGTGACTGAGAGTGTGCGTGTGACTGAGAGTGCGTGTGACTGAGAGTGTGCGTGTGACTGAGAGTGTGCGTGTGACTGAGAGTGTGCGTGTGACTGAGCGTGTGCGTGTGACTGAGCGTGTGCGTTTGACTGAGCGTGTGCGTTTGACTGTGCGTGTGACTATGCGTGTGCATCTGACTGTGAGTGTGACTGAGTGTGCGTGTGACTGAGTGTGACTGAGTGTACGTGTGGGTGTGACTGAGTGTGTGACTGAGTGTGCGTGTGACTGTGAGTGTGTGTGGGGGTCTGGGGGGGTCAGTGTGTGAGGGTCTGGGGGGGTCAGTCAGTCAGTGTGTGTGGGGCTCTGGGGGGTCAGTGTGTGTGGGGGTCTGGGGGGGTCAGGCAGTGTGTGTGGGGGTCTGTCAGTGTGTGTGGGGGTCTGGGGGGTTCAGTCAGTGTGTGTGGGGGTCTGGGGGGTTCCGTCAGTGTGTGTGGGGGTCTGGGGGGTTCAGTCAGTGTGTGTGGGGGTCTGGGGTGGTCAGTCAGTGTGTGTGGGGGTCTGGGGGGGTCAGTCAGTGTGTGGGGGTCTGGGGGGGTCATTCAGTGTGTGTGGGGGTCTGGGGGGGGTCAGTCAGTGTGTGTGGGGGTCTGGGGGGTTCAGTCAGTGTGTGTGGATCTCTGGGGGGTCAGTCAGTGTGTGTGGGGGTCTGGGGTGGTCAGTCAGTGGGTTTGGGGGTCTGGGGGGGTCAGTCAGTGTGTGTGGGGGTCTGGGGGGGTCAGTCAGTGTGTGTGGGGGTCTGGGGGGGTCAGTCAGTGTGTGTGGGTCTCTGGGGGGTCAGTCAGTGTGTGTGGGGGTCTGGGGTGGTCAGTCAGTATGTGTGGGGGTCTGGGGGGGTCAGTCAGTATGTGTGGGGGTCTGGGGGGGTCAGTCAGTGTGTGGGGGGATCTGGGGGGGTCAGTCAGTGTGTGTGGGGGTCTGTCAGTGTGTGGGGGGGTCCGGGGGGGGGGTCCGTCAGTGTGTGGGGGGGTCCGTCAGTGTGTGGGGGGTCCGGGGGGGGTCCGCGCGGGTTGCACCCGGGTTTTTGTACCACCGCTTCCTGGGGGGCCCGCAAACGCCCGCGTCACTGGAGGGCTGAATGGCGCCGCTGCCAGCCGTTTCTGCGCATGCGCGGCATGGCAGCGGTAGTGGAAGTTAGGCGGGCCCATGTGTGGGCTGGGAGGGAGGTCCCATTCGGGTAAGAAAGGGTGGGTGGGGGGCTGTCCCAGTCGGGCGGTCTCTGCTGTCCCGGGCAGCAGACGGGGACACATGTCAACAGCCGTGGCAGCGGGCGGGGAATGGCGCCGCTGCCAACCGCTTCTGCGCATGCGTGGCTTTCCTCCAGTCCCCATGATTACTGAGCATGCGCGGCTTGGCAGCGGATGTGCGGGGGGAATGGCGGCCGTTAGGAGCGGCGGCTGCGGCGATAGTGTGACTGAGTGTGCGTGTGTGACTGAGCATGCGCGTGTGACTGAGCGTGCGCATGTGACTGAGCGTGTGCGTGTGACTGAGCGTGTGCGTGTGACTGTGCGTGTGACTATGCGTGTGACTGCGTGTGACTGCGTGTGCATCTGACTGTGAGTGTGACTGAGTGTGCGTGTGACTGTGAGTGTGACTGAGTGTACGTGTGACTGTGAGTGTGCGTGTGAGTGTGACTGAGTGTGTGTGACTGAGTGTGCGTGTGACTGTGTGTGGGGGTCTGGGGGGGTCAGTGTGTGGGGGCCTGGGGGGTCAGTCAGTGTGTGTGGGGCTCTGGGGGGGTCAGTGTGTGTTGGGGTCTGGGGGGGTCAGGCAGTGTGAATTCCGCGTGTGACAGTGTGCTTGTGACTGAGTGTGTGTGTGTGACTGAGAGTGTGTGTGTGACTGAGAGTGTGCGTGTGACTGAGAGTGTGCGTGTGACTGAGAGTGTGCGTGAGAGTGTGCGTGTGACTGATAGTGTGCGTGTGACTGATAGTGTGCGTGTGACTGAGAGTGTGCGTGTGACTGAGAGTGTGCGTGTGACTGAGAGTGTGCGTGTGCGTGAGAGTGTGCGTGTGACTGAGAGTGTGCGTGTGACTGAGAGTGTGCGTGTGACTGAGAGTGCGTGTGACTGAGAGTGTGCGTGTGACTGAGAGTGTGCGTGTGACTGAGAGTGTGCGTGTGACTGAGAGTGTGCGTGTGACTGAGCGTGTGCGTGTGACTGAGCGTGTGCGTGTGACTGAGCGTGTGCGTGTGACTGAGCGTGTGCGTGTGACTGAGCATGTGCGTTTGACTGAGCGTGTGCGTTTGACTGTGCGTGTGACTATGCGTGTGCGTCTGACTGTGAGTGTGACTGAGTGTGTGTGTGACTGAGTGTGACTGAGTGTACGTGTGAGTGTGACTGAGTGTGTGACTGAGTGTGCGTGTGACTGTGAGTGTGTGTGGGGGTCTGGGGGGGTCAGTGTGTGAGGGTCTGCGGGGGTCAGTCAGTCAGTGTGTGTGGGGCTCTGGGGGGTCAGTGTGTGTGGGGGTCTGGGGGGGTCAGGCAGTGTGTGTGGGGGTCTGTCAGTGTGTGTGGGGGTCTGGGGGGTTCAGTCAGTGTGTGTGGGGGTCTGGGGGGTTCAGTCAGTGTGTGTGGGGGTCTGGGGTGGTCAGTCAGTGTGTGTGGGGGTCTGGGGGGGTCAGTCAGTGTGTGGGGGTCTGGGGGGGTCAGTCAGTGTGTGAGGGGGTCTGGGGGGGGTCAGTCAGTGTGTGTGGGGGTCTGGGGGGTTCAGTCAGTGTGTGTGGGTCTCTGGGGGGTCAGTCAGTGTGTGTGGGGGTCTGGGGTGGTCAGTCAGTGTGTTTGGGGGTCTGGGGGGGTCAGTCAGTGTGTGTGGGGGTCTGGGGGGGTCAGTCAGTGTGTGTGGGGGTCTGGGGGGGGTCAGTCAGTGTGTGTGGGTCTCTGGGGGGTCAGTCAGTGTGTGTGGGGGTCTGGGGTGGTCAGTCAGTATGTGTGGGGGTCTGGGGGGGTCAGTCAGTATGTGTGGGGGTCTGGGGGGGTCAGTCAGTGTGTGGGGGGATCTGGGGGGGTCAGTCAGTGTGTGTGGGGGTCTGTCAGTGTGTGGGGGGGTCCGGGGGTGGGTCCGCGCGGGTTGCGCCCGGGTTTTTGTACCACCACTTCCTGGGGGGCCCGCAAACGCCCGCGTCACTGGAGGGCTGAATGGCGCCGCTGCCAGCCGTTTCTGCGCATGCGCGGCATGGCAGCGGTAGTGGAAGTTAGGCGGGCCCATGTGTGGGCTGGGAGGGAGGTCCCATTCGGGTAAGAAAGGGTGGGTGGGGGGCTGTCCCAGTCGGGCGGTCTCTGCTGTCCCGGGCAGCAGACGGGGACACATGTCAACAGCCGTGGCAGCGGGCGGGGAATGGCGCCGCTGCCAACCGCTTCTGCGCATGCGTGGCTTTCCTCCAGTCCCCATGATTACTGAGCATGCGCGGCTTGGCAGCGGATGTGCGGGGGGAATGGCGGCCGTTAGGAGCGGCGGCGGCGGCGATAGTGTGACTGAGTGTGCGTGTGTGACTGAGCATGCGCGTGTGACTGAGCGTGCGCGTGTGACTGAGCGTGTGCGTGTGACTGAGCGTGTGCGTGTGACTGTGCGTGTGACTATGCGTGTGACTGCGTGTGACTGCGTGTGCGTCTGACTGTGAATGTGACTGAGTGTGCGTGTGACTGTGAGTGTGACTGAGTGTACGTGTGACTGTGAGTGTGCGTGTGAGTGTGACTGAGTGTGTGTGACTGAGTGTGCGTGTGACTGTGTGTGGGGGTCTGGGGGGGTCAGTGTGTGGGGGCCTGGGGGGTCAGTCAGTGTGTGTGGGGCTCTGGGGGGGTCAGTGTGTGTTGGGGTCTGGGGGGGTCAGGCAGTGTGAATTCCGCGTGTGACAGTGTGCTTGTGACTGAGTGTGTGTGTGACTGAGAGTGTGTGTGTGACTGAGAGTGTGCGTGTGACTGAGAGTGTGCGTGTGACTGAGAGTGTGCGTGAGAGTGTGCGTGTGACTGATAGTGTGCGTGTGACTGATAGTGTGCGTGTGACTGAGAGTGTGCGTGTGACTGAGAGTGTGCGTGTGACTGAGAGTGTGCGTGTGACTGAGAGTGTGCGTGTGACTGAGAGTGTGCGTGTGACTGAGAGTGCGTGTGACTGAGAGTGTGCGTGTGACTGAGAGTGTGCGTGTGACTGAGAGTGTGCGTGTGACTGAGCGTGTGCGTGTGACTGAGCGTGTGCGTGTGACTGAGCGTGTGCGTGTGACTGAGCGTGTGCGTGTGACTGAGCGTGTGCGTGTGACTGAGCGTGTGCATTTGACTGAGCGTGTGCGTTTGACTGTGCGTGTGACTATGCGTGTGCATCTGACTGTGAGTGTGACTGAGTGTGCGTGTGACTGAGTGTGACTGAGTGTATGTGTGAGTGTGACTGAGTGTGTGACTGAGTGTGCGTGTGGCTGTGAGTGTGTGTGGGGGTCTGGGGGGGTCAGTGTGTGAGGGTCTGGGGGGGTCAGTCAGTGTGTGTGGGGCTCTGGGGGGTCAGTGTGTGTGGGGGTCTGGGGGGGTCAGGCAGTGTGTGTGGGGGTCTGTCAGTGTGTGTGGGGGTCTGGGGGGTTCAGTCAGTGTGTGTGGGGGTCTGGGGGGTTCAGTCAGTGTGTGTGGGGGTCTGGGGGGTTCAGTCAGTGTGTGTGGGGGTCTGGGGTGGTCAGTCAGTGTGTGTGGGGGTCTGGGGGGGTCAGTCAGTGTGTGGGGGTCTGGGGGGGTCAGTCAGTGTGTGTGGGGGTCTGGGGGGGGGTCAGTCAGTGTGTGTGGGGGTCTGGGGGGTTCAGTCAGTGTGTGTGGGTCTCTGGGGGGTCAGTCAGTGTGTGTGGGGGTCTGGGGTGGTCAGTCAGTGTGTTTGGGGGTCTGGGGGGGTCAGTCAGTGTGTGTGGGGGTCTGGGGGGGTCAGTCAGTGTGTGTGGGGGTCTGGGGGGGTCAGTCAGTGTGTGTGGGTCTCTGGGGGGTCAGTCAGTGTGTGTGGGGGTCTGGGGTGGTCAGTCAGTATGTGTGGGGGTCTGGGGGGGTCAGTCAGTATGTGTGGGGGTCTGGGGGGGTCAGTCAGTGTGTGGGGGGATCTGGGGGGGTCAGTCAGTGTGTGTGGGGGTCTGTCAGTGTGTGGGGGGGTCCGGGGGGGGGTCCGTCAGTGTGTGGGGGGGTCCGTCAGTGTGTGGGGGGTCCGGGGGGGGGTCCGCGCGGGTTGCACCCGGGTTTTTGTACCACCGCTTCCTGGGGGGCCCGCAAACGCCCGCGTCACTGGAGGGCTGAATGGCGCCGCTGCCAGCCGTTTCTGCGCATGCGCGGCATGGCAGCGGTAGTGGAAGTTAGGCGGGCCCATGTGTGGGCTGGGAGGGAGGTCCCATTCGGGTAAGAAAGGGTGGGTGGGGGGCTGTCCCAGTCGGGCGGTCTCTGCTGTCCCGGGCAGCAGACGGGGACACATGTCAACAGCCGTGGCAGCGGGCGGGGAATGGCGCCGCTGCCAACCGCTTCTGCGCATGCGTGGCTTTCCTCCAGTCCCCATGATTACTGAGCATGCGCGGCTTGGCAGCGGATGTGCGGGGGGAATGGCGGCCGTTAGGAGCGGCGCCGGCGGCTATCGCCGCCGCCGCCGCATGTCATCAGCCATGTGGGGGGAGCGGGGGCCATTAGGAGCGGCGCCGGCGGCTATCGCCGCCGCCGCCGCATCTGATTTGTGCAGCGGGTGTGATGTCAGTGTTGGGGTCGGGCTGAGCCAGAACACAGCCCGGCCTCAACTGCCAGCACTCACGTCACATCCGTTTCATTTCTGTCTCCACAATTCATTTTTGCCCCAGTTCGAATGAGGTGCCACTAAGGAAGTTTCACTTCAAAAAGGAAGTTCATCAAGAAGTGGAAAAGTGGATACCACCTACTGCTTCTGATTCCTGCATTTGAACTACATTGAAAGGAGGATATCATCCCAGACTGCACATCTCAACACATAACTATTGCTGTGATGCCGCCTTTATTTTTTATATTTGCTGTAACCTCACTTATTTTCAAATTATGCACTTCCTTCCACCAGCCTCATCATGTCTCTAACTCTATTCATATTTCTCCATCTCTCCTTCCTTCACCACTTCTCAGTTCACATGAACTCCTTTCTTACCTGTGCCCTCTGTCACCACCCAGCTATACACCCTGCACTAAAACACACCCCGACAAATCATCCTCACACATTCTCTTTCTGTCCATGCTTCTCCTCCTCGCTTCTGGGGATATCTCTCCCAATCCTGGTCCCTGCCTTATTTCTACTTGCTCTCGTCCTCGCCTTCCACATGCAACTTCTACTGGTGTAAACCCCTCCAACCTCATACCCATCCCCTGCCACCCTCCCTCCTCTCTTCCTTTCTCCTGTGCCCTTTGAAATGCTCGCTCCCTCTCCAACAAGTTCCTCTCTGTGCATGACTTCTTTTGCTCTCACTCTCTGCTCCTATTTGTCATAACTGAGACCTGGCTCACTCAGACTGACTCTGCTCTGGAAGCTGCCCTCTCTTATGGTGGCCTTTCGTTCTCCCACACTCCGTGCCCTGATGGTAGGGGTGGTGGCGTGGGGCTCTTGCTCTCCTCTCTCTGCCACTAACAAACCGTTCCTATTCCTCCCTCTCTTGCTTTTCCCTCCTTTGAGGTTCACACAGTCCAGATCTTCTCTCCTCTCCCTGTCCATGTGGCGGTCATCTATCGCCCACCTTCCTCTACTCATCCCCCTTCTGCCTTTCTCTCTCACTTTGAATCCTGGCTCTCTTTCTTTCTCTCCTCAGACTCCCCTGTTCTTCTCCTTGGGGACTTTAACTGCCACATTGATGACCCCTCTCTCCCTTGGGCTTCCCGTTTTCTCTCTCTAACCTCTTCTTTTGGCCTTCAACAGTGGACTGAAGCCAGCACCCACAAGGATGGACACTACCTAGACCTGGATTTCACTAAAAACTTCTCTCTCTCCGATTTCTCCATTTCCCCTTTTTCTCTCGCTGACCATCACCTCATCTCATTTTCTCTCTCTCGCTTCTCTCCATCTCCATCTCGCCCTCATTTTTGCAGACTTCTTGATAAAGTGCTAGGCACGAAATGCGTAGAAGGGTTGCATCCCTCGTTTTTATGACTTCCTAATAAAGATAGATTTTTGCCAGACCTGCTCTTTGCCTTGATCGCTGTGTGCTTCACACTCTCTACTGTTGGACTTCATACCCTATACAGCAGCATGCATTGGAAGGGAGACTCTGGAGGCTGTGAATACTGTGAGTACCTGACCTAGGGCTAGCCCAATGAGGTAGGGGAGGGTGTCTCTGGACAAACTACCCCAACCTTCAAGGTAACCTTAGTGCCCCCCTCCTTTTTAGGCTGAGTAAATACACAAACTGAATGCATTAAAACCCAGTGTGTGCTCCCTTCCTTTCTACATATACACAGCACTTTGAGCACCATTGCTTTACCAAAACTCATTTTTGCAGAAACCTGCGCTCTATTAACCTACCAGCTCTTGATTCCACTTTACGTTCCTCCCTCTCCTCTCTCAGTTCTGCTTCAGACCCTGACAACCTGGTCAGGAACTCTAACTCAGCCTTATCTTCCTCTCTTGATCTTCATGCCCCACTTTCTCTCTGCCATCCTCGCCCTTCTAACCCCAGACCCTGGCTAAACTCCCACACATGCATGCTGCGTTCCTCCTCTCGTTCCTCTGAATCTCATACACTCGCAGACTTCATTCACTACAAATTTATGCTGTCCTGTTTCAACTCTGCCCTCTCTCAGGCTAAACAAACCTTCTTTTCATCACTAACCAACACACACAAGTCTAACCCACGCCAACTCTTTTCTGTCTTTGACTCTCTACTCAGACCACCCTCAGCTGCCTCCTCTTCTTCCTCCATCTCACCTCAGGACTTTGCTGACTTTTTTAAGGAAAAGGTGGAATCCATACGTCAGAACATCCCATCTGTTGCCTCCTCCCATCCCACACTGCTTCCCAACTCTCCTCCTGCCTCTCTTGACTCTTTTTCCGCTATCTCGGAGCAGGATGTGTTACTGCTGATCTCCTCTTCTCCCTCTACCACTTGCCCTCTTGATCCCATTCCCTCCAATCTCCTAAAACCTCTTGCTCCTTCTATAATCCCTATGCTCACACAGATCTTTAACTCTTCCCTCTACTCTGGTACCTTAACATCCTCCTTTAAGCATGCAACTGTTATACCATTACTCAAAAACAGCAAGCTTGACTCTACCTGTCATTCTAACTATTGACCTGTCTCCCTCCTGCCTTTTGCCTCCAAACTCCTTGAACGTCTTTTATTCTCTCAATTGCTACACTTTCTCAATTCCTATTCTCTTATAGACCCTCTACAATCAGGCTTCCGCACTGCTAACTCTACTGAAACAGCCCTCACTAAAATAACTGACGACTTCCATGCTGCCAAAGACAGAGGTCATTACAGCCTGCTCATATTACTCGACCTCTCTGCAGCATTCCACACCATGGACTACCCTCTTCTCCTTCACATTCTCCATACTCTTGGTTTTCTTAATAAAGCTCTATCGTGGATCTCCTCTTACGTCTCCCATTGTACTTTCAGTGTCTCTTTTGCTAACACCTCCTCCTCCTCTATTGATCTCTCTGTAGGGGTACCCCAGGGCTCTGTCCTGGGACCCCTTCTCTTTTCTCTTTACACACTCTGTCTAGGTGACCTAATCACATCTTTTGGGTTTAAATATCACCTCTATGCAGACGACACACAAATTTACCTTTGAACCCCTGACCATACACCTGCTATACAGACCAAAGTTTCTGAATGCCTCTCTGGAATATCATCCTGGATGGCCATCTGCCTACTGAAACTTAACATGGCAAAAACAGAGCTCCTTATACTTCCTCCCAAACCTGGCCCTACTACCTCCTTCCACATTACTATTGGAAATACGATCATTCACCCAGAAGCCCAAGCACGCTGCCTAGGGGTGACTCTTGATTCCTCTCTCTCATTCTCCTCTCATATTCAAAACGTTTCTAAAACTTGTCGCTTATTCCTCTGCAATATCACAAAGATACGCCCTTTCCTCTTATACTCGACTGCTAAAACTCTTACTCAGGCCCTCATTCTCTCACGTCTCGATTACTGCAACCTCCTGCTGTCCGGCCTTCCTGACTCTCACCTGTCTCCTCTACAATCTATCCTAAACACTGCTGCCAGAATCACTCTACTCTTTCCTAAATCTGTCTCTGCATCTCCCCTCCTGAAATCCCTCTCCTGGCTTCCGATCAAATCCCGTATCTCACACTCAATTCTCCTCCTCACTTTTAAAGCTTTACATTCTTCTGCCCCTCCTTACATCTCAGCCCTAATTTCTCGCTATGCACCATCCCGACTCTTGAGTTCTTCTCAAGGATGTCTTCTTTCTACCCCCTTTGTATCTAAAGCTCTCTCCCGCCTTAAACCTTTCTCACTTTCTGCCCCGCACCTCTGGAATGCCCTTCCCCTCAAAACCCGACTAGCACCCTCTCTATCCACCTTTAAGACACACCTTAAGACACATCTGCTTAAAGAAGCATATGAATAGCACTGGATAATCCTGGACACATGATACATAAAGCCTCGCCCCCTGCAGACGCACTTACTAGAATTCCCTCCTGCTGTCTCTGTACGTTCTCCCTACCTACCAATTAGATTGTAAGATCCTCGGAGCAGGGACTCCTCTTCCATAATGTTACTTTTATGTCTGAAGCACTTATTCCCATGACCTGTTATTTATATTATTTGTTATTTATATGATATGTATTACTACTGTGAAGCGCAATGTACATTTATGGCGCTATATAAATAAAGACATACAATACAATACAATAGTAGTGCCGCAGGAGGAAGCCACAACCTCCATATTAATGAACAATTGGTTAACTGAGGAAGAAGTTCATAGCGACTTGAAAAAATTTAAGTAAATAAGGCACCTGGCCCCGATGGCATACATCCAAGAGTTCTCAAGGAGTTTAGCTCAGTAATAGCAAAACCATTATATTTAATATTCAATTACTCCATTTCCACAGGCTCAGTACCACAAGATTGACGTAAAGCAGATGCTGTGCCTATATTTAAAAAGGGAGCACAACCGGGAAATTACAGACCTGTAAGCCTGACTTCAATATTGGGGAAACTACTTGAAGGTTTAATACAGGATAATATTCATGAATACCTAATGGAAAACAAAATTATTTGTAATAGTCAGCATGGATTTATGAAGGATAGATCATGACAAACTAACCTTATTTGTTTCTTTGAGGAGGTAAGTAGGAATTTAGACCAGGGTAATGCAGTTGATGTGGTCTACTTAGATTTTGCAAAGGCTTTTGATACGGTTTCATACAAGAGGTTGGTGTACAAAATAAAGAAAATTGGACTCAATAATAATATATGCACCTGGATTGAAAACTGGTTAAAGGACAGACAACAGAGGGTTGTCATAAATGGAACTTTTTCAGGTTGGGCTAAAGTCGTGAGTGGAGTACCTCAGGGATCGGTACTGGGACCCCTGCTTTTTAACTTGTTTATTAATGACCTTGAGGTTGGGATCGAGAGCAAAGTCTCCATCTTTGCTGATGATACTAAATTGTTAAGGTAATAGAATCAGAGCAGGATGTAATTTCTCTTCAGAAGGACTTGGAGAGATTGGAAACGTGGGCAGGTAAATGGCAGATGAGGTTTAATACAGATAAATGTAATGTTATGCATTTGGGAAGCAAGAATAAAAAGGCGACTTACAAATTAAATGGAAATATATTGGGGAAATCCTTGATGGAGAAGGATTTAGGAGTTCTTGTAGACAGCAGGTTTAGCAATAGTGCCCAAAGTCATGCAGTAGCTGCAAAGACAAACATTATCTTATCTTGCATCAAACGGGCAATGGATGGAAGGGAATTAAACATAATTATGCCCCTTTATAAAGCATTAGTAAGACCACACCTTGAATATGGAATACAATTTTGGGCACCAATCCTAAGAAAAGACATTATGGAACTAGAGAGAATGCAGAGAAGAGCCACCAAATTAATAAAGGGAATGGACAATCTAACTTATGAGGAGAGGCTAGCTACATTAGATTTATTTAGATTAGAAAAGAGGCGTCTAAGAGGGGATATGATAACTATATACAAATATATTCGGGGACAGTACAAGGAGCTTTCAAAAGAACTGTTCATCCCAGGGGAAGTTCAAAGGACTCTGGACCATCCCTTAAGGTTGGAGGAAAGGAGATTTCACCAGCAACATAGGAAAGGGTTCTTTACAGTAAGGGCAGTTAAAAGGTGGAATTCATTATCCATGGAGATTATGATGGCAGCTACAATAGATTTGTTCAAAAAAAGGTTGGACATCTTTTTAGATGGGAAAGGTATACAGGTATATACCAAATAAGTATAATGGGAAGGATGTTAATCCAGGGATTAATCCGATTGCCAATTCTTGGAGTCAGGAAGGAATTTATTTTTCCCTTATGAGATATCATTGGATGATATAAAAATGGGGTTTTTTGTTTGCCGTCCTCTGGATCAATAAGTAAGTATAGATATAGGATAAAGAATCTGTTGTCTAAATTTAGCATAGGTTGAACTTGATGGACCTACGTCTTTTTTCAACCTCATCTACTATGCAACTATGTAACTATGTAATTATGTAACTATGTAACATTGGCGAACACGCCACGCCATTTCCTAGTTCTCAGGGAGATGATCATCATGCTCGCGGCTACTCGCTATTTCTGCAAATGTTGTTATCACTGGTTTTCGTGGCTTTCTGCATGCCGTGATATCAATGCTGCCAAAAATGGCGATTTAAATATCCTGGCGATTTTTTTCCCAGCCTTTACTGCATGAGGCCCTAAATCGGGTAAGAAACCCCCCAAAAACACTAATGATTTTTTTTGGGGGGGGTGGGGGATTCTATTCAATACCTTCAACTTTGGGTATGCTTGGTCTGCTTACAGTATCATACTGTTTATGGAAATATCACACGCACACATGGTACAGTCATAACTTTTATTGTATTTTACAACCGTTCAAATTATTTCTTTCAACTTTAATCCTGCAGGCTCATCACAGAATTATCTACACCAATATGAAACATTTGGCAAGTTTTGGCTAAGATGGTTTTTAATTCTATGGTGTTAGCTGAATCAGGGGTTTAGCTAAGTCACTTTAGCTGGTGCAAACAACCTTTTGTCATTGAGAGAGAGGGGGATTATGACAAACTATTGACTGTTATTATGCATCGGTGAAAGTAAAAAAAATGACTGCAGGATTAGTGTATTGAAGGCCATGACTGGTTAATACTACTGAAATCTACACAAAACTAATTAACTACAGTATAACTTGCCATAATGTAAACTATAATGCATATTTAAATATATAGGTTATACACACATGTCTAATACAAATACTATACATACAGTTTTGTATGTCATTAAGTATATATAAAGTGGAGAGTAAATGCAGACATAAAATGATTAACGTTCAATTGCCTTTACTAGAAGGCTAACATTTAATCGTTATTGTCAATACCATACTTACCTGTACCATACTTACTGTACCTATACTTACCTTACTACAGTACAGCACAGAACTGTACCTTACTACATGCCAGTTGCATTCCTATTAGGCTCTAAAAGAACAGGCAATTTGCTGTTAATATTGTCTATGTAGTTGTTGCATCTTTGTACAGTCAGTATATCGTTCAAGAAACTCATTATTCCTTGTATTAATTCCTTTTTTGGATGGTTTAACAACCTTCTTCTATGATCCTTCAGCTCATGCCATACCAGTCTGCTTATCTGCAATGGGAGGAGGGAAAAATGGCAAATTAGTTGAACAGATACAAACAGTTTAATACAATGAGAAAAAGTTCATGTACACTGGAGCACTTACTCCAATGGCAGCTTAACCCAGTTGATATCACACGCAAGAATATAGGTATATAGGCGGTGTTTTTAGGGTCATTGTCCTGAAAGAACCGTGACTACCAGATGGCAAATCATGCCTAATGTATTCAACAATACAGGTGACTTTTGCTCTTGGAAAAATACTTTGTCCATGATTCCTGGAACAAGAGAAGGAAAAATTATGTTAAAACTGAACATTAGAGTACAGAATACACTACAGTTGTACTGTACAGTGCATAAGGCTACTGCATGTGACTTTGTACATTATTTAAACCTCAAATATGATGATGCATCCTGGTCCATGTCTAGAGATCGCACCCGACACATGCATCTTCACTGGGTGCCTGGAGCGCAGCTTCAGAGATAGGCATCCTTTTTGTGGAATGTAAAAGTGACAAATCTCTCTAGAGCTTCAGTTGTCTCGTCAGAAAAGATGACATCCTGAAAGTCTCGCCACTTTCGATCCATGCCTGTGCCTTTTCCACTCTTTTTACCTTGTTGGCATCTCTTATCATTGGATACGCTCATTTAAGACAAGGAAGATTTTTACAGGTACACTTTTACCTACAGTACAGTAGTGTACATTACAACACTTTACCTGTACTGTCATAACTAAGGCACAGTAATTACTGTATCAACCCTGTTCTGTCACTCTGTTCTGTCACTTTGCATACAACAGTATTGCATTATACTATATTTATTATTTGACACGTCCATATTTACATCCCAATTGGCATCTCATCACCCTGATGCTGATCTCAGATGCTGTGATATTGTGACTGTTCTCTAGAACACTAAAAGGGGTAGGGAGAGGTGAATGGATGGGATTGGGGATGGAACCCCCTGCCCAGCTAGTTAAAGTAGTAAAGTATTGTGCTACTCCCAGGGTAATATGAGATGAGAACTGAGAGAGAATAAAGAACCCTGGTATACTGAGAGCACACAGATACTAAATTGTAGTTGTGGATACAATTAAAAATATAGTTTTAATGGTAAATAATTAAAATAAATGGGGTAAAGAACAAAGATGTGACGAATACTAATGGTTAGGAACCAAAGATAATCAAATCATTAGTGTGATAAACCAAGATAAGGAATCTGTGTAGGATACCAATCCCCTTAGTGGTATATCCATCTATCAAGTGCGTTGGAGGGGCTATAGTGCTACAAAAAGCACAAATTGGTGGCTCCGGACAAAGGTACCTGTACTTAATGTAGTATTAAAGAGTTCTTGGTATGATCTAAGTTAATAGTCACTTAGATCCTTACATGTAGTATACCAATATTAAAAGAGTGAAAGGGGGAGTCTCAAATCCCCATGCCACTCATGCGCAGTCAGTTAGGAATGGCTATGTGAGTGTCTGATCAGGACACACACATATAAGACATTAACCCATAGGATATAGGCTACATTAGCCAGATGTATAGGAATATATCACAGCTTGTTAGGGACTGCTTTAAGATCAGCAAATCAATGTTTCCCTTAAAGAAAAAACCCTAATTTCTTGTTAATAGTTAATAGCTCTTCCTGTTAGCAGTTTACCATATAATAGGATAATAGTATCCAATGTTAATAATATATTCTATCAGTAGCCTGCCTTATTAATGTAGCATGTTTATTCAACCACAGGCTGTAATAGCGGTAAAAGAAAGCTACAAAGTATGCCGCTTGTGCCTACTACGAGAATGAGTGAACCCCCCCCCCTCCACCCCCCCAGGCAGAGCAGCAGTATGCTAGATAAACACCAGTGAGCTGAAGCAGATCGTACTATGTCCCTACTAAGGTAAATAAGCCCATGTAGAGCAATAGTTTCTGGTAAATAGCTGTGTCTTAGAGTGAAATCAATTTATTAACATCTGAGGAGCTGACTGAGTACAATTTAAAATCAGAGTGCCAATGGCCGTTTCGCGCGCATTTGCTGATCTTAAACCAGTCCCTAACAAGCTGTGGTATATTCCTATACATCTGGCTAATGTAGCCTATATCCTATGGGTTAATAGATTATATGTGTGTGTCCTGATCAGACACACATAACCCTTTCTAACTGACAATTCAATGTGTATCGATGTATATTCAATGTGCATTGAATCAACAGAATTGATGGTTTATTTATAATGTAATGGACCTCGCTCGACAGGTACTGTATACACCCACTTTTAACACCTGCAGCTCGTGTCCTGCACCGACACACTTTATTCGAGCAAATACCCAGTATGTACCTGGCAGATACCTGGAATGCGCTGCTCCTCACCTCTGACAAGCCCCGTTGCGTTTGCCTTCCCAGCCTGGGTTCATGCCTGGCTGACGGGCGGCTGATCTGTTAAATGATAATGATTAGGATTTAATAGGCTGCAATGCTTCGCGTGTCTACCAGATGGCATAAATTCATGAATTGTAATGCAGTATATATATATATATATATATACTGTGCAGTATTGCAGCCAGCGGGAATAAAATGCTTCAATCCCTGCCTGGAAAATAACCCAATGCACTCGGGCAGAAAACAGTCACAAACCTCAATACATCCGGGTATACCCGAATTCGTGGGACTAGCCGAGCTCGAATAAAGTGTGTCGCCAGTGTACATGCCCGCCAAAAAATTCAAATAGGGACACAGTGCACACAAATTGCAATGTCTCCCACATGCTGATCTCTATCTTTTGAACAGATACTGTATTGTGCAATTTCCATCTGCTTCTATGGATCAACCCTGATTCTACGGACGCAGGAACCTGCTTTCTTCTTCTATACCGACCACGAGAAAGTGAAAGTCGGAAGCCAAAGGTGCCTAGAGAAATGGTTCCAAATGTTATGAAGGCTCCCACGGCAACAAACCCTGGCCCTTATTATGTGAAGAAGAAATTGGCCAAAATCCACAGGGATCAACTTGTTTGGACAGGCAACAAAAGTGCCCCTGCACCTGCTGAAACAGAATCGGATGTCCAAGACTTTTCACTGCCGTCGCCCACCGCAACCAATTCCAAAACATCTGCCTGTTCTCATCCTTTGTCCACTGATGCTCGTCCGGAAACCCTCAGCTAACCTGCTCTTGCACCCAGCCACGCCAATGTAAGTCCCGAAGCCCCCAGCTCACCTCCTCCAGCACCCAGCAACACAGATTTTCATCCAGTTGACACCAGCACTCCTTGCACCAGATCCAACATGGTTGCCCGCATGCTGGATGTTTTCAGTGGTTTCGAAATTACTGACAACTCAACAGAATAATACATGGACCAAATGGAAGTCATGATGGATCATCTTTTGGAGACATGGTGAATATGGATAGGTGCATGGGTGTTCATCTGGATAAGATTGAGCGAACATATCGGGCTCTATTCTTTGCTTGGATTCCCCAACCCCTCTATGCCTGATGCAGGAGGGTGGGCTAGAGACGCCCTATTCATATGCCCCTCCCCCTCTGTGAACCCTCTCAATCCCTGCATTTTACCTTCACGGTGCCAACACCAAGAACACCACTGCCCCCCCACGATAACCCCCTCCGTCTCCAGAATACATATATACCCTTCTGTTGGAGGAGATGAAAACCCCAGTAAGAGCAAGGTCATGACAGGAGGAAAGCATCCTCCCCGACCATCTACCCCCATCCACTGCCAGAAGCACACCTGCTCCAGTACCCAGGACATCACCCTGAGAGACTTGCCCCATAACATCCGGGAGAAATACAAGATCAGATCTGCTGGTCTACCTCAGAAATATGTCCAGTTCATCTTTAACCACCACATCAGTTTTGAGTTGTACAGCGATTGGACCCAAAATGTAAATTGTGAAGGCAAAAATACAAGAAGGCTCTTCCAGCAAATTTAAGGAGAACAATTATGGAGGAAGTGAAGTGCAATTTTAAAGCTACCAGTCTTCTCATGAAAACTTTGAGAGACAGCATCAATAGCCTATTAAGGCATACAGGGGCTCTTCCCTGGAGGTCCATCAACTTGATGACTACTAGTCTTGATGACTATTTGATGACTACTAGTTATACATTTACTTACAAATAATGATGCACCGCCAATCTTTTAAATCTAAAAAAAACAGTAGATTTTTAAAATTCTTTTTAGTTTTACATGTCTGGAACTGGGCAAAGACAATGTGCCAGAACCCCCTCCCCCACACCCCTCCCCTATGTGCAGGAAACTCTCCCAGCAATACTGCCAGGTAATACAAGCACACTGCTCAAATCTATGCATGCCATGTCCCTTCCCCCCAAAGACCCCAAAACCTAAGATACTTTAAAACCTCTAGTCTTACTTCAAAGTGCAGTAGAACATGCAATGCAAGCTTTGTTTCCTCCAACCCCCCTTAAAAAATAAAAGATATTGTTTAACAATGGACTGTACTGGCGTCATGGTATAATATTTTTTTTCTATTTCTGTTTTATATTTTGCATGTCTGGAGCTGGGCAAAGACAACGTGCCAGAACCAACGCCGCCCCCCCCCCCCACCCCTTGGTGCAGGAAACTCTCCTAGGAATACTGCCAGGTAAGACACACAAAGTGCTCAAGACCCTGCATGCCATGTCCCTTCCCCCCAAACCCTAAGGTACTGTAATCCTCTATTCCTATTGTAAAGTGCAGTAGCCCATGCCATGCATGTTTTTTTCTCATCCAACCCCCCCCCCCTCCCAAAGCAGAAGATACAAGGCACTGTAGTCATATTGTACTGTTCCCCATGTCATGCCCTTTCTCCCCAAACACCCCAAAAATCTGGATTGAATAATGTACGGTGTGATTGTAAATATACAGTATCATATTGTCTCTTTCTTTATAGATAAAGAAGTCCAAGAAGCACCATCCATTGAGAAGAAGAAAAAGACAAGATTGTAAATTTGGAAGAAGAGGCGACATTGTATTTTTGTATGATACATTTTTCCTTTGTAATCCAGATTTTTTTTTTCATTCTTTACATATAATGTTTTGGTGTATTCCTGGTTTACTGTTTACACACTTTTAGTAGTAGTACAGGTACAGTACTACACCGTACTGTACATAAAGTTGTAAAGGCATTTAAATATATATAAATATCTGACATACAGTACAGCACCGTATACAGTATATGAATCTTGAAATTAAGTTGCTTTTAGTGCTTAATTACTACTATAAAAAAAATAAAGTACTGATGTACAGTAGTTTAAATATTGTACACTACCGACCAACTTTATTCTTACTTGGCTAGCTCCGTGAATTTCGGAGTATCCCGGTTATCTGCGGTTTTGTGTCATTTTCTCCCGGGGTATATAGCGTTATATCGCGCCCGTGATTTAAGCATTTTATTCCCGCTGGCTGCAATACTGCAATGCCGTGTAAAAACGCATGGGGGCGTTTGCGAGCTGTTGTCTTTGAAGCCGAGAAATTCATGAATTGTAATGCAGTATATACTGTATATATATATACAGTATATACTGTATAACAACAACCCCTATAACCCCTAACATACACATACAGTACTGTATATGCACATCAATGATACTATAGGCCGTCCCCTGGCGAGATATGTTTGCAGCAGAGAGAGAACCGCTGCTCTCTCTGCGCAAACATCGGCACATTAAAAATTATTTAAAATATATTTTTATTCATAGTGTACATGTGCACGGGGTCTCCGGAGCTGAACCGCGCATCAGCCGGGCATGCGCCTGGCTGGGAAGGCAAAAGGAGCCCGGCATGCTCCGGGTGAACAGTGTGTCATTCCTGGAACATGCCAGGTACAAGCCAGTGATTAGTAAGAATAAAGTCTGCCGCAGCAGTATATCTACTGTAAATACTGTTAATCTATGGCGTAAAGTACACTATAAAAATCTTTAAAATCCAGAACATACTGTAATATAAAGTTCTACATGCATTAAAATATGTTAAATATCTCATTGAGATACTGTACAGTATACTACATTATAACTACAGTAAACTGTAGCACAGGGTTGAGCAAACATTTTATGCCAAGCCCCCCTTTTCATCAATAAAATTTCTCGCCCCCCCCCCTGCCTGATGTAATCAAAATCACATGAAAAAAAATACCTTTATTAAACGGTATACAATGTAAATACAAATATTTCTAAATACTTACATATTTCAACAGCTCGTGCTTGCAAAATAAGGCTGCGTTCACGCTGCCACTGAGAGCGGTTACATTACCAACTCTCCAAGCATGAGCACAGGGTGTCCTGCATAATTTTGCAACTGTGGATCGGGGCTATATTTGTGTGTGTTTGTGTGTGGCTGTGTGTGTATATTGACTGCTGCTGAGTGCGATTCAAAGTAAATTTTGTTTGTCTCCCCAAGCGCCAAGCCCAAAGTATTATTTATTTTTCCGTTTTCAATGTTGTGTTTTCACAGTTTATTTACATTATTTCTGTACATTTATAATATTATTTATATAGTGGCAGCTTACCCTTTCACTTGCAGAGGATTGCAGCGAAGCAGGTTGCAAGAAGAGGAGAGCAGGACCATAGCGCTATTGCAGGGCAGACACCGGAAGGAGGGGCGTTTGACTTCACCGCGCTCGGGCGTGCTCCTCCTTGTACCTTTGAAGCCCCCGCATGTGTGCACACAGACCATCACGGAGCCACAACCTGCGCTATCCTGTTCGGCCGTCCGCGGACATCTTAGGCTGCCCACTCGCGCACTGCTTTTTCGCCCTCCCGTGCACAGTGTATGCCGGCCCACGCACCCAGGTTTCACTGCATGCCACCTGCACCCCCCTAACTAATCTTGCGCCCCCTTGCCCTCTCAGTTTGCGCACCACTGCATTCATTCACAACGCACACACACATACTGAATCACAACACACACACCCAATCGCAACCAACACAATCACAACACACACACACAATAAATCACAACACACAATCAGAACCAACACAGTCAACACACACACTCATTCACAACATACACACAGCACACACAACACACACAATCACAAACAACACAGACACAACACACACACTCAATCACAACCAACACAGAAACGACACACACATTCTTAATAACAACACACACACAACACACACTCAATCACAACCAACATAACACACACACACACACTCAATCACAATACACACAGACACAATATACACACTCAATCACAGACAACACACACTCAATCGCAACCAACGTAGACACAAAACACACACAATCATAATCATAAGTTTCACCTGGGGGGGTCATGCTCCGATCCCCCATGCTGCTGAAAACTGGGACGGGAAACAGACAGCAAGAGAAGGAGGGCTTGTCTGTGTGCAGAGAGAATCCCCGCCCCCTCTGCAAGACACAGAGTAGAGAAGCAGCCTCAGCACGGAGCTTCTTGCCTGCCCATGCACAGCTCTGCCCACCCCCAAGTTTCCCCGCACGCAGCCCATGCCCCCCCTAAATAATCTTGCGCCCTCCAGTTTGAGCACCGCTGCTGTAGCACATAAACAGTGTTTTTACTATATACAGTACAGCACTATACTGTAGATACACAAAGAGCAGTACTACTATACAACAGATACAATTGACAATTTGACAAACATGCATGCGCAGAAATGTGATGACGCATATGCATTTAAACAAGTTCCAATTTGACATGCACGCATACGCGGAATGTGATGACACGCATGTGCGTTTCAACAAGGTTCCAATTTGACATACACGAATGCACAGAAATGTTATGACACGAATATGCATTTCAAACATTTCAAATTAACATAAACCCATGTGCGGTTTATTTTACATTCGGAAGGAGAGTGAAGTTGTATTTTTGTATTATTCATTTTAACTTTATTATCCTGTACAAATAAAACATTTAATTCATTAAAAATACTTTTGTTGTGTGTGTTCATATTTGGCCTCAGAAAGAACTTCTTGCCCATTTACTGTACTGTATACAGTATGAACTCATATTTTTAATCTTCAAATTACAATTACACACACACACTTGAAGTACTGTACGGGAATTAAAGACAGGTTGAATTGCAATACGATTTTGTAAGACAACAACTCGAGATCACCCACTTGTGTTTCTCTTTTGTATTGCAGACAACGCTAAAATGCAATCTTCGGCACTCGATTAAAACATTAGTAAACTCGTGTCTTAACGTGGGAAAATTTCAAGACATCTCAAACCAACACTGGGTGTGCAGAGCAATTCAACCCGTGAAATGATCAGATAATGGCCGCTGCATCTGTAGTTCAGCAAAGGCAAAAAAAATCTAAATTTACATTATATAGTGTATGGATTAAAGGGAAGTAATCATAATTATGCCACTGTATAAAGCATTAGTAAAATCACAGAATAATAAAGGGGATGGAAAATCTGACTATGGAAGAAAGGCTAGCTAAATTAGATTTGTTTACATTAGAAAAGAGTCATTTAAGAGAGGGATATGATAACTACATACAATATATTTGGGGTCAATACAAGGAGCTATTAAAAGAACTTTTCATCAATCAATTTGATATTTTGATGCTCTAACTGTTTGAGGATATTTTTTTCTTGATAGTTTGACTATTCTAAAGCTTAGTAAACCATTTGGAAATGGTGTAATTAATTGAGTCTTATGCTTCAGTTAGCTATTGTTAATTTTCTTTTTAAATAGCAGTGTTGGCATTTTAATTTGTTTTGTACTTGATTTTAAGTCTGTTTTGCTAATCAAGATATTGAATTAAGTCTGTGATTTTTTTTATGCAATATTGATTGATGGTTTTTTTTCAGTTGGTTGCTAATGTACAGTAGGTTGGAAATAGAAATTGATTGCCACCAGTAGTTTTTCTATTCCACATCCTGTTGAACTACAGTATGAGTAAAGAGTAAATAGAATTATAATGATCTTTCTGATAAATAATCAATGCCATTACTAGTACTGAGCTTGTAATTAATTAATTGTGCTCATTAATCAATTTGTTTACTTAGCTTGCAGACTGCAAATGTATCACCTTCTCTAACAAATACTTACAGTACAGTACATGTTAAATATAAATGCATGTTTAAGAAAATTAGATTTAATGTGTTACAGATCCTGCGGCCATTATTTTTAGACATCACAGCGCAGTTTTCGTGTGCTCTGCTATACTCCACTCGGTATTCACGTTGCATTCCCTC